>NC_136065.1:1430960651-1432160651 GCF_964261635.1 Lissotriton helveticus | reverse complement strand
GGGTGGACAATGACATTGCGGATGCTTTGTCTCGTTCGCAGTGGCAGAGGTTCCATGGGCTAGCCATGGAGGCGGAGGAGGACAAGACACCGGTGCCGATGGAGCTTTGGTCGGTGAGAGACGCCGGGTCGTTCAACTGGTGAGGGCGTCAGTGGCGGCATCCACTTGGAAGGCGTATGTTCTGGCTTGGGAGGAATTTCGGCGATCTGGTGCGGTAAGGCACGGGGACCGGTGGCAGCGGGAGGAGCAGGTGGTATGGTTCATGCTGGCTTTGATGGACAGGGGTTTGTCGAGGGTGATGATTGCGGGTAAGTTGTCGGCGGTGGCATTCATGGGTAAGCTGTGGTGGGGATATCCGCCGTCGGCGGGGGAGTTGGGGGCGCGATTGCTGGAAGGTTGGGCGAGGGAAAGGGGAGCGCGGGTGAGTCAGCGAAGACCAATTACTGAGGACATGCTGGGGGGTTTGTTATCTTCGTTACCGTCGGTGTGCCGGGATGGGAGGGAGACGGTGTTGTTTTCGGCACTCATGTCATGGCTGTTCTTTGGAGCGTTTCGGGTGCCGGAGTTGGTGGGCCAAAAAGGGGGGCTGGGGGTCGTGTAGGAGGACGTGGATGTGCGGGCTCGGGAGGTGGCGGTGCACTTGCGACGCTCCAAGACGGATCAGCGAGGGGAGGGGACATGGGTGGTGTTGTTGCCGGGGGGTTAGGAAGGGGTGTGACCCGCGCCATGGGGTCGACGGTTGGCGGCTGGCCGGAGTGTGTTGAGGGGGGAGGTTTTTGGTCGACAGGACGGAGGCAGGGTGACGGCGGGTCAGGATTTTTGGGTCCTGCGGCACGCCCTGCGGTATATGGGGGAGGGCCCGAAGGCTTTTGGAACGCATTCCTTTCTAATTGGGGCAGCGACTGAGGCGGCACGGAGAGGATGGGGAAGGAGGATATCAAGCGGTTGGGGCGGTGGAAGTCGGGCTGCTACAGGACATATGTCAGGATGCGGGAGGTAGAGGGGGCGCTTTGAACTGGCAGTTTTTCGCCCTCTTACATGTGTGTCTTTGCAGGTGCTGTGGCAGGGCCGGCTGCGGCGGTGTTAGACATTTACATTGTGGGACACTCCTTTGTCAAACGGGCAGAGAGGGCTAAGTGGGACAAGCATCGGAAGCTTAACTTGGAACTGGATGAACGACTGTTTAGATGTCATTGGCGGGGAAAGGGGGGAATGTGTTGGCACGAGTTGATGCAATTGTTGAATAATGTGGTGCGGGGGGTGTGTGTCCTGATGTGGTGGTCATCCATTTGGGCGAGAATGACCTGGTATTGTGCAAAGGGTTGGCACTGGTCAAGCAGATGAAGAGGGACTTGTTAGAGATCAGGAGGCAATGGTCAGGATGTCATGTGATTTGGTCTAAATTCATTCCCAGGAGGTTTTGACGGGGGGCGCAGCGACTAGAGGCCATAGACAGGACACGGCGAAAGATTAACAGGGAAATGAAGTAGTTCTGTGCCGGGGAAGGTGTGGGTAGGATGGAGCATCCTGAGCTTAGGTACGGGGCAGTGTACTTTTTTAGGGAGGACGAGGTCCACCTCTCTCGGTATGGGATGGAGTTGTACATTGTTCAGTTGAAGGAGCCGCTGGATGTGGCTTTGGGGGTGCGCAGGTATCCGAGGGGGTAGGAGTCCTATCGGGGGGTCGAAAGTCGCTATGCGGCTTTCGAGTGGCGTTTCTCCTAGTTTAAAAGGGGGACTTTGTAGGAGGCCTGAGCTGTTTGGCAGGGGGTGGGGAATACTGATGTCAAGTTATAGTTCGTTAGGCAGGAAGACATGTTGCACGTTGGATGTTGTGTTGTTGTGTTGTTGTTGCAATGTTGGGTGAACCACTTAGGGGTGGGGGTGGGGGGGCTGTTAGGCAGGGCTATACTTAGTGAGGTTTAGTTTTGTTCAGCACAGGCCAAGGATTGGGATTTTAGGGTGCACCTACTTCCAATAAAGCTGCCTTTGTCACACCATTTTTGTGTCTGTGGTCGGTGTTTCCCCCCCCCCTACTGGTGGGCCCCAATGGAGCTTTGGGGGGGGGGTGGCCGACCAACGGGAGGCTTGCCGCCCCCAGGGGTTTTTGGGGCACAGAGTGGGGAGGGGGGGACACGGGACAACAGTGGCAAGGGAGTTGGGTTAGTTGGGCTGGCGGCGGGGAGTTGGGCTGTGTTTGGGCTGGGGTTGGGCTGGTTGGGCTGGGGGGCTACAAAACCGGGCATTTTGTGTCACTGTCCACCATTTTGGTGGCAGTGACACGGCAGCCGGCTGAGGGTTGTTGGGGCACAAGCTTTTTCCCGCCCTCCCTCCCAGTTTTTGGTGGGCTTGTTAGCGGGGGGTTTATGGTGTGAGGGGAATTTTTGGTCAGAGGGGTTTTCTTGGGAGCTGGTGCATCGGGGTGAGGGACGGTTGTGGGGGATTTATCGTGTCGCTGGAACAGGTGCTGGTGTGCAAAGCAGGAGGTGACGTTTCTTCTAGTTTAAAAGGGGGACCTTGCAGGAGGCCTGGGCTGTTTTGCAGGGGGTGGGGAATACTGATGTCAAGTTATAGTTCGTTAGGCAGGGAGACATGTTACAGGTGGGATGTTGTGTTGTTGTTGCAATGTTGGGGAACCTCTTAGGGGTGGGGGTGAGGGGGGCTGTTAGGCAGGGCTATACTTAGTGAGGTTTAGTTTTGTTCGCCACAGGCCAAGGATTGGGATTTTAGGGTGCACCTGCTTCCAATAAAGCGGCCTTTGTCACACCATTTTTGTGTCTGTGGTCGGTGTTTCCCCCCCCCCCTACTGGCGGGCCCCAAAGTGCCAGATATGGGGGCTCCGGCTGCTGCTGCAAGCCAGTTTCCAGAGCCCTGCCCTCTGACACTCTTAAGCTCCACCTCTGAGATCCCAGCCTTTCCGTGGGTTTGCTACTTGCCTCTGCAGAGAAGGAAATGGCGTTAGACTCTATCAGTGGGCCATTTGTTGCACAAGGTGCAGACTTGGGACTTCTTGTGTGTTTCTGCAGTCCACCTCCACAGTGTGTGTACTCGCACCTTCTCTGCGCAGAGAACTTTTTTCATTTTGAAGGGTTTGCTCAACTCCGACAGGCTGACTGACAAATTCAGTAATGCTCCTGTCATGATACCTAAGCCACTCTGCCGCAGGATCTGGCCTCCTCAGCCCTCTTTGAGCACTCGGACTCCGCGCTATTTTAAATACAGCTCCAACGGTCGCAGTCACTTTACCTGCTTCACCCTCAGTGCGCTGGTGTCCAAGCCAGTGGAAAAATGTGTGATTAATGCATTTTAATGCGGTGATGGGGACCACCACATTAAAAAGCGTTAGTCTAACGCCTGGTGTGTGGTACTTGGTGGAGCTACATCTTCTACATGCATCAAAGCATGACTCGTTAAACTATAGTGTTTATTGCAATGAAATATCTATAGGATTACCGGTCTTGTAATCCCAGATTTCTTACTGGTAATCTTCATTACTCCAATTCCACACTCTTGCGCAAAACTGAAAAAACAAATCATTCATGGCAACGTTTGCACATCAGAAAGAGGGAAAGTTAAAAAGATATAATTGGGGGACATATTTTCCTCATTGACATATTGAACTGGGCACAATTTCAGGCGAGAGAAAGATACATGAAAGTAATTTTTGGCTTTAAAATTTGGGACTCTCCCACCTGCATCGGGGCTGTTGGCATGTATGAAGAAGTACACCGCCTGTAGGATTTGAAAGATCTCAGCTGCATTCAATGACATGAAATACGTCATCCAAGCCAAAAAAAATAATGATTTGGTACCTACATACGACTCTTCAGGGACAATACTTGCCAAATGTACATCAAATACCACCAATACATTATACCTCAGAAAATGAAGTGAGGGAGAGCAGACCTGTGTGGCCAGTCCCTTACCGGCCCCTCCCTTCCTAAAAACACAACAACCTGTGAGCAACCAGCGGAAGAGTCTCAAAGTGAAGGCCTGAGAGTCATTCCCATTCACAACCATGGGCACAAATAAAGTCCCAGCAAAACTGCTATAGGAGTAATAAAAGTTCAGAAAATAGCCTTCAGTCTCTTAAAAGGAGCGCTCCACACAACACAGATGTTGGGCTCTGTATTGTCTGCAATATAAAATTCCATGCTAGCGGAAAACTTTGTGCCGCTTTTGTTGCTGGGGGCCAATATTGCCGCTACGCTGCAAAACCGGCACCCGGTAACAAAAAAGGCCCCCAGGGATCTAAAACTGGGCCCCCACCCTGGCGGCCCACTGGGGAAATGCCCGGTGCTTGTTACAGCCAGCTCAGCCTTGTGCAGACTATGTATATAGTGTGTCTCCGATACACTCAACTTAACCTATATTACTGTGTTAAAGAACACAACACTGTTTATGAATGGAAACACCAAGCTAGACATTCGCCAAAGGGGGTTAAAGCTTTGACTCCAGAACGCCTCTCCACCACAATACCACTATTCTCTCATCTAAAGCCTTCCTGTGCAAAGGCAGGAGGGGTCATTTAAATAGTCACAATTTCCAAAATGGGTATGTGTGGTACTGTTTACATAAAAGTCGTTTTTGAACATATTGTGTAGTTTCAATGATTCACAAATATGTTTTTTGTACCTACTTGTGCACCATGTTTGTGCAAATGAAAAGAAAGTGCAAATTGTTCAAGCCCTATTCGCAGACCACTTACATATGCGTCTTTTAGCTGGATGCACACATAGGCTTTTGAGACTAGAGGGCTGATTAGTGGGTGTGGCAAACACTATTGCAATGACAACCATACCTTTTTTCGACCGAATGATGGTCACCACCAAGGTCATGGCAGTGTAGGCACGTTTTAAAAATGTAGCGTGCTGCCCGATGATAATTAAGGTGCAAGTTGCTTATTGTTTTGTTTGTTTGATTTGTCTCCTTTGGTATGTCATTAAGCTTTTTGCTAGGTAATTGGAGAACATAAATTAATTTGGCCATTAACTGCTGTTTGATAAGCTTGAATGAACAAAAATACTCTTTTACAGCACATATCGCTAGTGATTGTACCTTAATGGATTCAAAGTGGTAATAATTGCTCCAGGCGCTGTTGCCTTTGGTATACTGACTGCTTAAGCAACCAGGCGGCTGATCCTACCTGGCCTTACAGACAGTTTTCCAGTATGGACACCTCCGGCTCTGACTTGCGAGAGGGAGAGCGCGCACCGCATGGGAGCCAGTGTGGTTTGGTCATGAACAACCAGAGACTGCAGAGGCACAGCTGTAAATCCAAATCAGAGAAAAAAACACTGAAAGGGGTCAGAGCTTTAAGAATCCAGCACCAAATATCGCTATTAGTGAGAGCCTATCAAATCTACACTAAATCCCTGTGCATTGGGTCTGGGATGTGACCTACATACATCCAAAAAGAGGTGATTATAAACCACCACTATCAAAGATAAAAAGGAGTGACCTCCACACCCGAGAACAACAGTCAATGTTACGTATGGATGTCCTAGTACATCATATTAAAGCAAAAACACAATATATTAATGAACAGCTTCCCAGATGAACAAGACAGATGGTAGCAAAACTTAATTGTAGTTAATGTATTCCTTTTATTCAGAGGCACTTTATTCTTTTAAAACATCACACAATTGCTTGCCCCCAACGTGTCTCATCCCTCATGGGACTTCTTCAGGGCTTCATCAGAGTTTGTATCTGTGGATGTCATTTAACAAAGGTTCATGTCACATTTAAAAACAACACCGATGATGAGACCGTGTACTGATAAAAGGGTTCACGTAGTCTGTGTTTTTCTCAATGTGTTGAATAGGCGTTAAAAAAAGGTTCATGAACATCAATGAATTAGGGCTCGACGGTGGCAGGATAACCAAATCATTAAAGAAATATATGTATATATATATCCGGCGTTGTTACAGTTGTATCTGTGTGTGTTGTATCCTTCCTAGTAAAGTCCTATCCAATTAGAAAATAACAACCAGTGATATTGTCCATTGGTTGTGGGCAAAGTATGTGGCCCTCCGTGTAAAAACAGCAGTCTGGCTCCCTCACAATCTACGCGGGTAAATCCAAATCACTACAAAGACTTTGGTGTAAAATGTCGAAGTGGATGCATAGGGTAGAGTGGTTCACAAACATTGCCTCCTCCTCCATCGTCCTTGTTCTCATCATAACCACACTGAGGCAATCCTGACTCCTTAAACAGACATGAAAGACCACCTCCGCAGCTGGCATTCTATATTGTCTGTCTATCTAAAAGGAACACGAAGGTCCTCGCGATTAGGGCAGTAACTTCTTAAATTTTTCTCTTTTCCTCTTTTTTGTTTTTTGAATGACCTTCAATGTGGCATCTATAGTGTTAGGTACAAAACAAAATTACTTCTAATGTTTCTTTGGGTCTTTGGCCTTGGTTGCACAGCACTAAACTTCACCCGCCTCTTGGAAGCAAAGAACAGGATGTGTTGTCTATGGGCCTGCAGGAATTGGCCAGTCACAGTAATGTAAGAATAAGACCGTGGCGACAGAGGCGGCAAGATGAAGGGCGGACCTAAGAGGATAACACTGCTCTCCTAGCAGGTTACAGATATTTGACTGAGCAGCCAAGAAGAGAACACTGTTGGCTGGTGCTCATGTCACAAAGTAGCAAAAGAGACCAGTAAAGGACCCAAAAGGGCTAACTGGCCCCCTCTTTAGCAGGTAGGGTCGCCCTTAGAGAACACGGAAGGGGTATGCATTGTGACATTATGCACCAAAGAGAGGCAGGGCCTCAGGCTCAATGGTTGTCTGTCGACCAGCTACGCAGTCACTGCTGCATATCTATCAACCCACCTACACTTGGCGGGTGTCACCGCTTTGTACTTGTATTCACCGGCCTGACAAAAAAAATGCTTCCATAGATGTTAGTGGATTCACCCACTTTTCAGACCTACATCACCCTCCCAAAAAGTATTAATTTCCATCGATCTTAATGGAATCACTCTCTTGAACACTTGACTTCTCCACATTTTTGAGGCAGGAGGTTGACAGGTATGCTATTAGGGCCAGTATGGATTTTTTGGCAAAAATAAGAGGGAGATGCTAGCTGGTGACAGTATTGCAATCCGAGAAGTGGTGGGAGTTTCCTCACATGCACACAAGAGAAAAGAAAGCCCGGATCCAGAACAAGGGTCTCCTTTGAGGTCAAAAGAGTAGAATCAGATTGAGCGAAATAGGTATTGTTTCCACTGAGATTAACCCTGGAGCATATCATCACCATTGATTGGGGCTTCTGAAATCTAGTGCTTGGTGGATAATGCTTGGCATTTGAAAGTTGCAAAGAGAAGTAATTCAGGGGGAAGAAAAGAGACATAGCAAACATGACGTCTCTCTAACGTTATCCTCATTATTAAGAGTGTGGGGAAGTGTCCCAGTCCTGGAATTTATTCAGCAGGAATTACAATTGCGCATATGTCTTCCAAACTTGCTGAAGGGCGTACCACTCTCTCTTTCCTTTTAACTGGTGCTGGGCAAGATGCCAGTGAAAGAACAAGAAATCCCTTGGGAACCTATGCGCACATGCAGACTTCACATAACCATACAAGATGCCAGTGGCCAGACAAAAATGAAGTTAATCATCCAATTGGAAGAAGCTATCACCAAAACAACTGGCTCTGCTGGAGCTCAAGGGGAGTAAGTTGTAATCAGGGAAATATAATCTTTTGAAGGTTCATCAATCACCCATTCCCTTACCCTGTCGGTCCTGAGAGGTCTCATCTCAGTGGGTTGAGTCCTATGAGTTCTCACTGCAGGTGGTGCATATCAGGGTAGTGAATCATGTGAAACATGACCTGATGCTCTGTCATCCTTAGAAGTGTTTTTCCTGATCTGTGGTAGGTGAGCAAAGTCAGTAGCTTTTTACCCTAGTTTGCTCCCCCTCATCTCTCCCCACCCGGTGTTGCAGGCTTCTGGAGAAGGGAGCCTAGAGACAAATGGAGATAAAAGATGTTTTGTCTCTACATAGTCTGTAGTTAAGTTGTATAACTTACAGAATTATGTTAACCAGGTCTTGCAACTCTAGGCGCTCTGCAACAAGTGTGCGTAAAGTGTTAACAAATGTATGTCAAACTTGGTGCCCCAGGACAAAGCAGGTCTGTTACTATACAACCCAACTTAGCTCCTCAACAAAGTAGCATATAATGTTCACTGAATAATCTGAGCACTCAAATAGTATAAAATATTCATCAATGGCAAAACAAGATAGATGAGTAGTAAATTCACTCTAATCAATGTATGAGTCAAGGGATAGACAATCCCAGGAGATCTTCACATCAGGTGTCGATTTGCATACGGCGTGGACGCCGTTTTCACATGTGCATGGGAGTACTCTCCTATAGATTCTCCTTTCTGTGACTAGGAATCAACTTTAGACTGCAAGCATGTCTTTGAGATTCTGGTTTCCCGTCGCTGCTGAGCGGTATTAATTACTTACATCTATTTGATGCGAGTTGCTATTCAGTACAGCCCTGATGAAGTCATGGTACTACTTACCTAATGATGAAACACATGTTGGCTGATTTTATTATGACTGATATACAACTTTATTATTGTTGTTGGAAGCATTTTTGTTGTTTGTATGCAAATCGCCACATGATGTGAAGATCTCCTGGGATTGTCTACCCATTTCTTCAGGATTACTCTTCCTCTGTTCATAAGCAATAGGCAACACTCAAGTGTTTCAGGAATATTTTTGTGCTTCTGAACCTTAAGCTGTCTGGCCTTTATGGTGTTTTTCTGTTGCCTCCTTATTTATCATCTTTAGTTCACAGTTTGGGATTTACCTATGCGATGCAGACATTGTGGGATCATCCCTTTGAGAACCTATCTAGGATGGAGATTAACTTTCTGAACACAAAACATTTTCTCCTGGTGGCAATGAAGTTCATTGGAAGGTTGGGAGCGTAGAAGTCTTTATCCTGTGAGTTTATATTCTCAAGGGATTTCTCAGATAGGAAGTTGTACCTGAGTTTATCCGCTAATCCTAGGAGAGAGATTGCATTCATTTGCTATCAGCATGGTGGATTTAATTTATTTCTCTGATTGGAGAACCGAGACAATCGGTCACATGTTTTTGTGTGGAACAGAATGGTCTTAAATAGTCTAACTTTGAGTATATGGGCCAGGCAGGCAAGTTCAGTAGTGTATTCAGCTGCAGAAATGTGTCCTTACTGGCTGGCATAATAATAATAATATGTCATGTAGAACAGTGTGCTACGGAGGTGTAGGCACATCCCTGTATTGGGCACACTTTTTGTGGTTCAGGGCACTAGAACATGCCGTGCCGTGAATTCCAAGTAAAAGTTCAAAGGAAACAGTGAGTGAAGTTTTCGTTTTCAGGTTTTTATTCCGTTATTTTCATATTGTCATCATATGATTTGGGAAATTATCAATGACATCGTGGTACTACATGGTGCTCCGATGCATTTCGGACACAAGTCCTTTGTCAAGGAGCTCTATAACAAAAGATACAACAGAAATCAAATCAATCAAAAGACCTAAATGATGAGCATTAAATCGTTCGTGTGACAGAGTGTAGACGTGAAACCTCATGCGACCCTAGTGCGGTGAAGTATCAAAGGGACAATTCCCGGGGTGCGTAGCAATCGAATGAAAGACTAGGATAGATAAGTTGAAAGGCAAAAGAACCCGCTGGTGTGTGGAAAAAATGATGCAAACACGTGCGTTTTTACCATGATAGAAAAGAAACTGTTTAGTGCGTGAGCTATTCCATTATTACTTAAACCGGTGCAAACAACGTGCGTAAAGGGTCAGAGCAAGTACTTACTTAGTAGCCGAGTCATGCGGCGTGTAACATGCAAGTGGTAGCTTCAATGGCTCCGCGAAGTTAGTGCGGAGTTTCATCAAGAGGTGGTGGCGGAAATGAAAGTAGGACTAAAAACGGTGAACAGAGACTGTAGAAGTAGTGAAGTAAGGGCGGCCATCTTAGAAAGGGGTTGAAAGTGAACGTAGTTAAAGTGAACGTGTAGGGGTGAAGAATCATTCAGCAGCAGAACAATAAGTACAATGCAATAGTTCAAATATATTACAAGTAGCAACTTAATTCAGTACGGTCATTCAGACCGAACGGTTATTGTGACTGAAGTTTATATATCCAGGAAGTTTCACGTTGCAACAGGGTCTTATTGTTGTCTCTCCCTTCAATTTTGGGGACCACTTCAAGGACCAAGTATTTGAGCTGAGCCACATTGTGATGTTCCTCGTTGAAATGGGTGGCTACATTAGATTTGGGATTTTTTGTACGAATGTTTGACTTATGTTCGTTAAGTCTGATTTTTATTTTTCGGCTGGTTTTTCCCACGTAGATTTTACCGCATGGGCACTTCAAAAGATAGACTAAATTGGACGAATCACAAGTGGCATCCACCTTAAGTTTAATGTTGTATCCTCGCATGGGGTGGTTAAGGTTGGTGCCTTTGATTACATTGTTACAGTTATTACAGTGGTGACAGGGACGTGTGCCTGTGTGTTGAGTAGATTCCTCTGCGGTGATCGTTCTGGATAAAATTTCCTTGAGATTTCTTGGTCTGGTGTATGCAAAGATGGGCGGCTCATTAAACAAGTTATCGAAATCAGGTTCTGATGTTAGGATACGCCAATGTTTCAAAATGATTTTTTTGTAACATTTACTGGAGGTAGAATACCTCGAGACAAGGACCAATCTTTGGTCTATCGGTTTCGTGGCTCGCTGTAGGGCTTTCTCTCGGGAGATGGAGGAAGTTCGGTTGACAGCTTCCTGTAGGATATCTTCAGGGTATCCTCTGTCTCGAAATCTTGCTGTCATAGATGCGGTCTGAATTAACCTGGTTTCAGGGTCAGAAACGATGCGTGTAACTCTTAGCATTTGACTGTATGGTAAATGTCGTTTTAATGAATTCTGGTGAAAGCTACTGAAAAGTAAGGAGTTGTTGCGATCAGTTGGCTTCCGGAAGAGATCGTTTACAATGCCTTGGGGGGTCAGTTTGATGAGAACGTCCAGGTAAGTTATCTCTTGCTGGTTGATGTTCCAAGTGAACTCAATTCGATCATCTTTCGTATTGAGTTCCATAAGGGCCAGTTCAAGGTTTTCTTTTGAGTCTTTCCAAATGAAAAACAAATCGTCAATATAACGAACATAAAGTTTTAAGTTCCTCATCCAGTTTCCATCCTTGTAAATGTGGTTGAGTTCGAAATTGCCCATATACAGGTTCGCATAGGTCGGTGCCGCACAATTGCCCATGGCCATCCCGGACATTTGGAGGTACCATTTATTCTCAAATTTAAAGTAACTGTGATATAAAGTATATATCATCAATTCTAATATGAAAGGTTTCAAAGAATCGTCCATTCCAGATGACAGTAAGGCTTGTTCAATGGCATTGATTCCTCCTTCATGGGGGATCGAGGTGTATAGGCTTTTAACATCAGCTGTGCACAGATATAGTGTTTCGTTTTCATCAATTTGAACGGTGGACAGTTTGTTCAAGAATTCGGTGGTGTCTTTTATATAGCTTTGTAGTTTCAGGACCATGGGTTGCAAGTAGCGATCAATTAGTTTCCCAGTTGGTTCATGGATTGAGCCTCTAGTGGAAACGATAGGACGAAACGGGGGATCCATTAAATTTCTTTAACGTATCCAGTTCCTTGTTGGTGATGTTCTTCCGGGATTTTTTTCGGAAATTGATTCTTGCAATGTCCTGTTTGACTAGAGTTTCAAATGTGTCAATGCTTTTATGACTAGCTGGTGGTATGAAGGTGCTTCTTGGGCGCAATCCCATTAATTGATCCGGTTTTTTAGCCAGGAATCCTACGTTAAAGAATTTAGCCAGGAATCCTTCCATTAAATGTGTAAAGGCTGACAAGGGCGGTGCTCTTGTAATCCTGAACACGCACCTCTACGAACAAAGAACTCGCGAACACGTGATGGACCCTGACGTGTATTTACCTCTGGATGGTAATCCCACCAATGATTACAGAACTGAACTTTTACTAATCATTGACAAAGCCACGTCCGATGGCATCATTGATGAAAAGACCAGGAGATACTTGAACGTGGAACATCCAAGAAGTCCGTCCATTACCATGCTACCCAAGATCCACAAAAATTTAATGGATCCCCCGTTTCGTCCTATCGTTTCCACTAGAGGCTCAATCCATGAACCAACTGGGAAACTAATTGATCGCTACTTGCAACCCATGGTCCTGAAACTACAAAGCTATATAAAAGACACCACCGAATTCTTGAACAAACTGTCCACCGTTCAAATTGATGAAAACGAAACACTATATCTGTGCACAGCTGATGTTAAAAGCCTATACACCTCGATCCCCCATGAAGGAGGAATCAATGCCATTGAACAAGCCTTACTGTCATCTGGAATGGACGATTCTTTGAAACCTTTCATATTAGAATTGATGATATATACTTTATATCACAGTTACTTTAAATTTGAGAATAAATGGTACCTCCAAATGTCCGGGATGGCCATGGGCAATTGTGCGGCACCGACCTATGCGAACCTGTATATGGGCAATTTCGAACTCAACCACATTTACAAGGATGGAAACTGGATGAGGAACTTAAAACTTTATGTTCGTTATATTGACGATTTGTTTTTCATTTGGAAAGACTCAAAAGAAAACCTTGAACTGGCCCTTATGGAACTCAATACGAAAGATGATCGAATTGAGTTCACTTTGAACATCAACCAGCAAGAGATAACTTACCTGGACGTTCTCATCAAACTGACCCCCCAAGGCATTGTAAACGATCTCTTCCGGAAGCCAACTGATCGCAACAACTCCTTACTTTTCAGTAGCTTTCACCAGAATTCATTAAAACGACATTTACCATACAGTCAAATGCTAAGAGTTACACGCATCGTTTCTGACCCTGAAACCAGGTTAATTCAGACCGCATCTATGACAGCAAGATTTCGAGACAGAGGATACCCTGAAGATATCCTACAGGAAGCTGTCAACCGAACTTCCTCCATCTCCCGAGAGAAAGCCCTACAGCGAGCCACGAAACCGATAGACCAAAGATTGGTCCTTGTCTCGAGGTATTCTACCTCCAGTAAATGTTACAAAAAAATCATTTTGAAACATTGGCGTATCCTAACATCAGAACCTGATTTCAATAACTTGTTTAATGAGCCGCCCATCTTTGCATACACCAGACCAAGAAATCTCAAGGAAATTTTATCCAGAACGATCACCGCAGAGGAATCTACTCAACACACAGGCACACGTCCCTGTCACCACTGTAATAACTGTAACAATGTAATCAAAGGCACCAACCTTAACCACCCCATGCGAGGATACAACATTAAACTTAAGGTGGATGCCACTTGTGATTCGTCCAATTTAGTCTATCTTTTGAAGTGCCCATGCGGTAAAATCTACGTGGGAAAAACCAGCCGAAAAATAAAAATCAGACTTAACGAACATAAGTCAAACATTCGTACAAAAAATCCCAAATCTAATGTAGCCACCCATTTCAACGAGGAACATCACAATGTGGCTCAGCTCAAATACTTGGTCCTTGAAGTGGTCCCCAAAATTGAAGGGAGAGACAACAATAAGACCCTGTTGCAACGTGAAACTTCCTGGATATATAAACTTCAGTCACAAAAACCGTTCGGTCTGAATGACCGTACTGAATTAAGTTGCTACTTGTAATATATTTGAACTATTGCATTGTACTTATTGTTCTGCTGCTGAATGATTCTTCACCCCTACACGTTCACTTTAACCACGTTCACTTTCAACCCCTTTCTAAGATGGCCGCCCTTACTTCACTACTTCTAAAGTCTCTGTTCACCGTTTTTAGTCCTACTTTCATTTCCGCCACCACCTCTTGATGAAACTCCGCACTAACTTCGCGGAGCCATTGAAGCTACCACTTGCATGTTACACGCCGCATGACTCGGCTACTAAGTAAGTACTTGCTCTGACCCTTTACGCACGTTGTTTGCACCGGTTTAAGTAATAATGGAATAGCTCACGCACTAAACAGTTTCTTTTCTATCATGGTAAAAACGCACGTGTTTGCATCATTTTTTCCACACACCAGCGGGTTCTTTTGCCTTTCAACTTATCTATCCTAGTCTTTCATTCGATTGCTACGCACCCCGGGAATTGTCCCTTTGATACTTCACCGCACTAGGGTCGCATGAGGTTTCACGTCTACACTCTGTCACACGAACGATTTAATGCTCATCATTTAGGTCTTTTGATTGATTCGATTTCTGTTGTATCTTTTGTTATAGAGCTCCTTGACAAAGGACTTGTGTCCGAAATGCATCGGAGCACCATGTAGTACCACGATGTCATTGATAATTTCCCAAATCATATGATGACAATATGAAAATAACGGAATAAAAACCTGAAAACGAAAACTTCACTCACTGTTTCCTTTGAACTTTTACTTGGAATTCACGGCACGGCATGTTCTAGTGCCCTGAACCACAAAAAGTGTGCCAAATACAGGGATGTGCCTACACCTCCGTAGCACACTGTTCTACATGCCATTTTGAGTCGCAATTGAACGGATGCGACACCTGTGGAGCACCTTAAAATTTCCAATTTGTTAAACCTACGTTCACCTTTGCACAACAATCCGCGCGCCAAGCCCCAATTTCATTTTGGTTCAATAATAATAATAATAGGCATACAGGACATTTAATCAGAGGGATAACAGTACCTTGGTATGGGTTGCGTGGCATGACCCTGCTGGAAAATTTGCTGGAAGCCAAGAGGGCAAATTCCATCTGCACACATCGATTACGTGCTATGGGTATGGCAAGAACTGGTGGCAGGGTAGCGAAAGTGAAGAGAGTATTGCTAGCACAGCTGCCCAAAATCCCAAAGGGAGTCAGAGGGACAAAGGGATCCAATGGTGACGCCTTGAATAAGGTAACAAAGAAAGTTAATATTCAGAAAGAACAGGCACTCAAGAGGAAACTCAGCTTTCAAAATAATCTACACCCAGGGTGTGCAAAAACATACAGATGACATTTACAGTAAAGGGGGATAGGGTGCAAATACCAGTAGCTTCACTCGGTAAGACTGAAGCATAGTAAGGGACAACATGCAAAGGCAAAGCATGTGAATCTGATAACTTGGTGATCTTGTAAAAGGTAAGGTAAAGACAAAACTCACAGCAGATGAGAAACAGCTAGGTTGGCAGCTATGCCTTCGAGTGCTGAGAATCACTCAGGAATGAGCAAGGTGGTAACAACAAGAATGCTTGAATTACTCACTAAGTAGCGCTTCATTGCTCGAATCATAGCGTTCATCCGCCAGCCCCAAGGAGTTACTTTTCCGGCCTGCCTTGGTTGGGTCAAAAGTAAAGAGCTGCAACTTGTGCCTTTCTAGGAAGGAGTCTTATGCCAGCAGAGCGGGGTGGGCTGGCAGAGAGTGTCTGATGACTAAACGGTTTCCTTCTGCATGTATGTGAATGGCGAATGGCATCAAATCATATGGAAATGCATGTGAATTACACAGCTTTGCCTCCGCTGGAATGGGTGCAATACCCGAGCAAGGACCTTCCTCTGGTCAAGAGCTTTCAGAAACATGTTACATTGTTCTCTGCTCTTGCAGAAATGCACTCGATAGTGGAAGAACTGTCCCTTTGATTGACAGAAAATATACAAACACTTACTTATTTCTATTTGCCTCCGTTCAAGTCATCTCTTGCGCCTGGTTGGAGCAGGGGTAGTCTTCGCCGGGGCAAACATAAATCTCCCTACACTAAGAATCAACAAACTTATCTGAGGCTGTGGCTGCTTTTGCATGTAACCCTCATTTCCGGTGTCAGTCCATGGACACTCCGACATTGTCACCACTTTTGTTGCCCACTTTCTTTCAGTGTCATGTAGTGTGAATATGTGTATGTCATACACATGAAGTGCAGTTTGCGCATTTGCAAAAACAAGTTTTGTAGGAGCAAACCTTTCTTGGTTTATGAAGAATGCATATGTCCTTTTCTAGTACAAATCGGGTCATGTGACTTTCAGCCCTCTCTGTCACTTGACATGCCTCAATCCGTGTGCACTGCAAAGTTAAACATGGACGACTCATCATGTAGCCACTCACTAGTGGAGAGCAATCAGATACAGCCTGAAGTACAAAAGTTGGTGCTTAAAAAATATTTCTAAGGGCTCTTCTTGCACATGCGGGGTAGTATTTTGATTTATAAATACTATGTCATGTTTCTGCTTTGTTAAAAAAAAGTAATACTATTGTTCTTTTAAATCGTCACCATTTCTAAATAGGTATGTTATTGGGTAGTACTGTTCACATGAAAGTTGTTTTTGAAACTATTGTTCATTTAAAGATTCACACGTGTTTTTTGTACCCGCTGGTGCATTGTGCTTGTGCAAATGAAAAGAGACTGCAAATTGTTTGAGCCCTGATCGCAGAGCACTTGCATGTACCTGTTTTAAGCTGTGCACACACAAATTTCCTGTGATTGGATGTGCGAATAAAGGGGAGATTAGTGGGTGCAGCAAACACTCTTATTTGTGCACCCTTTATTCACAAGTGGGCTACCAATAGATGACGACATAAAACGTAAGGCATGACCACATAAAACGTAAGGCACCAAGCAGACATTGGTCAGACATAACCACTGTCCAACTGTACCCTAGGCACCAGGTTGTAAGGGCTTGGATCCCACCAATAATTTACAATCAGGGCTCCAGGTTCAATACAAGACGTTTTACACTGGTTACTAGAAAGACAGAATGTAAAATAGAGTTATCAGCATGCTTGAAGGGGCAGGGAGGTGTCCATGACAAGGTACTGTAATTGCAAGCCATTCCTCATTTGTAGGACCCTGGATCAAAACAATCAATACGGAATATCTAAAATAGTTATTGAAAAAGGGCCCCTTTAAGGACCCAGAGCAAACTTACCTTTGTTTTAAAACAACATTTTGAGGCACTTTAAGATCAGATACATCTTACTATTTAGAAAATATACATATGATTTACGAAAGGTAAAATAATAGCCTTATGATTTATTTTTCAATATCCTTTTGGGCTAATATCTATTTTATTGTTGTTTTCTAAGGTGGCCTCTTCAGGACAATAATAAAACAGAGAACAAGATGACAAACCTCTGACATCTCTGCATATGGCTTATATCTCAAAATAGACATTGCAAATAATGTTACATTTATATGCTATATATATTGCAAAGTTTTCACCTGAGCTATGAGTGCAAGAATGAGATTGTGCCAGTAATGAGGAAGGTCATCGTTGCACACTGCCTAACCTAAAGGACTTGTTGATTGATTTTTGGGGTTCAGGGAAGCACAGCTTGGGTTTTCATCACTGGTTGTTAGCACTATACAAGTTGAATAAACAAGTGGCTTATCCATGGTTCTGGAGTCTGAGAATGTTTGTTCAATGCTGGGTCTTTTCCATAGCCAGGTGATAATGCAAGGAGCTGATCATATGACCTGAGTCCCACCAACAATTTGGTGAACCTAACTCCCCTGCACACTGTAGAACACGTTATGATCGTTATTGTGCAATGCACTAGTCTAGCCACAACATTCACAATCACAGCTTGATTTTTATACATTGAAAAAAAGAAAGTAATATATTACTCGCACTTTCCACGCCTTCCTCGCATCCGGGTCCCATTTGGCAGTAACTGGTTTTACTTGTTCTGCAGCCTGCTCTCATCCAACGATTTTCTTTCATGCAATCTTCCCAGCATAGAGACTTTTCCGAACCTTCACATGTCAACATCTGGCTTGATGCACGCGCTCTAGCATTCAAATATTTGTTTAATTAGACAGCGTTTGTTGTCACATTTTTTTCCGGGTCTTTTTAATTATAAAATGTGACATTAGTTTTAATTTGGGAGTGAGGTATGTGGCTATAGAAGTATAGTATCAATTACTTACTTTGTCTACAAGTTCACCCGGGAGAAATGTAATTGATCTTAGGTGTTAAATAAGGTTTACCGTTGCCATGTCTTTACAACTGCTATCTTGACTATGTGCTAATTGCACATTTTTACTCTATTTGATTAGGGGTAGTTGTTTTTAATGTAATAATTTAATTCGAAGATCTCACTGTGCATGATGCGTCGTAGATACGTTTTGTATGTTTTTCATACCATTTTCAGATAAAAAAAACAATTGAAGGCTTAAGTTAGAATTGAGATCTAAAAATTGTTTGAAATTCTCAAGTTATGGGTTAGGTACACAACATAACACCCAATGCACCGCTCATGACCTCACACATGGCATCACAAATAGCATCATAACTGACATGGATGAAACCACTGATGCCTCAAACCATTTATTTCATCATTACACAGAGATGAAATGCTGCTGTAGGTTCATTTATTTGTAATATGTATCGTGACAAACATTAAAAGTGGCTGCAGTACCTACACTAGGATGTAGATGTATTTGCATTAAAAATATGCAATTGAAAGGCTCTCTGGCTGGCACACTTTCAAGCAGTACATGTCACGATACACCTATATTGCAGCTGTAAAGATGCAATACCATTGGCAACATATAGGTGTAATCATAAATGATATAAAAAGTGGAGTGAAGCTGCAGCAGTTGCACTCCCTCTTGACAGATATCTCAACAGATAAGACATGCAGTTGTAAAGCTACAACCCCACTCTCAACATCCAGATGTAGAAATGGCACTGACCATTAAGGCTGCTGCAGTTACACTGACAACACAGAGATACTGAAAAGCAGATTAAATACAACTGTGAGGCCGTGTTATGGCTGTACGCCCTGCTTAGGTAAACAAGAAAACTACAATAATTTCCTTGTATCAGCAACGTATTTGAAAACGTTGAAATGTTTATAGCTTATGTGATATGAGAGATTATGATTAAGGCTCCCAGTTTTCCATTTTTACAGACAAATACAGACAGAAAAGAAGTGTTTCCAGTCTGTAATTACATTTTTTTAAGTGGAAAAAATGCATAAAATGTAGCATCTTCTCAGTGACTCTCCTTGTTGTTGTTCATGATTTCCCGGCCGATAGTCGTGCAGATTGAAAGCATGTGGAGTCAAAAAACACATTACATTTCCTTAAATAACTGTATATTTTAACATACGTTTGTGCTGTTGTGGAAATATTATAATGTGACTTTATAATTTTATTATATTTGGCTGCTAAATGTGCTGAAATCGGTAAAGGTATGAGTGTACATTTATTGGTTAAATAAATGTGGATATTTATACGAGACACCACTTCATTTAATCATGAAATACAAAATAAATATGGATAAATACAGCTAAAATTCCCCAAAAATAAATATGGATAAATACCAACGGAAATGTTAAAAAAATAAATGCAATGAAACTAGGAGCACTAATTTTGATGTTGCTAAATTTATATTTGATGTCAGTGACATCACTGGTTATATTATTTGTGACAACATTTGTGATGTTGTGTGATATCATATGCAGTGCTATTTGTTGGTTAATTTTGATTGCATATCATTGTTCATTTTTTGTTTTTATCATAAACTTAATGTCCCTTCACATAAAAAGCAATTTCCATGAGCAAAAGCATTTTTCACTTTCATTGTTAGGGTTTTGCAACAATATTTTACAACAGGTGTATATAATTTGCATGTTCCCCTGCTATCAGTATACAATGGGCAAACCACTTTACCATGCCCTGCAATGTCTAGGCACTGGGCATGATCATTACCCACAACCTGAGGCACCCCTGCCCAACACCCCAAAGGCTATGGCCTTTGGCTGTGCCTATTTGGCTGGGTGTGGCCTTTGATCATGGCTAAGCATGGGCGGATTTTGCGAATTGGCAATCCGCGAAATTGCGTATTTACGGATTCGCAATCCGCAAAATCCGCGAACTCTCGCGATTTTTGCGGATTCCTTTTTTTTTGTGTTCGCAAGTGTTTCTGCCATTTCGCAAGGGTTTTTTACCAGTTCGCAAACGCGAACTTACTTGTCGGGTAGCAACGGTCGCGACCATGTTGTTTCTACGTCTGGTTCATCACAGTACCCTCTGTTTCACCACTGCCACCCTCAGTTTCACCACTGCCACCCTCTGGCCCACCCATGCCACCCTCTGGCCCACCCATGCCACCCTCTGGCTCACCCATGCCACCCTCTAGTTCATCACTGTAGATTTTGGGGGGAAAAGCACACTTGCCCTGCCTCAACTGACATGAATGAATTAGGGGCTGATTAATGTGTCACTGAATTTGAACTTCCAGGCTGGTACCTGCTTCCTTATCTGTAATTGCTTTCTGTTGCAGTGTAATTTTTTTAACAGGACCTTTGTTGTATACTTGTAGCTATTCTCTGAGCCTGCTGTGAGGGTCAGAGCAGGGTCATAGAATAGTTGCAAGTAGGCAACTGAACTCTGAAGGGGCCCCTCAGGAAGCACTACAGGGAATGGTTACTAATGATAAGATTGAACTTTTGCACCTGCTGAGTGCTTTCAGTTTTGCAAAAATCCAAATATCCAGCAGCATCCACAAAAAGTAATCCTTCCAGGCACTACAGGGAATGGTTACTAATGATAAGATTGAACTTTTGCACCTGCTGAGTGCTTTCAGTTTTGCAAAAATCCAAATATCCAGCAGCATCCAAAAAAAGTAATCCTTCCAGGTCAAGATCCAAATCAAAGTGACCAGCACATGACGAAAGCACTGGGAGGAGCCTGCTGGACAGGAACAGGAAGTTGGAGACTCTGGGGCACTTCCTTACTCCCACCCCCCCCCACCCCCCCCAAAATGGACTCCTTGCAAAAAAAAAGTGCAGGCAAATGTCAACCTGAGGAGTTATTCTGATAAAAATCATAATTTTCAAGGTTTATGCTGCCTGCTGGTGGATTTCTTGTGCGAAATTGCAAATTTTGCAATCTCGCAATTGCGAGATTGTCGCTGCCCGCCGCATCTACGTGTTCGCAAGTGTTTACTCCCGCAAAATTGTCTAGTATTCTAGTTGGCAAGTGCGACCAAGCAAAAAATCCGCTTCGCACGGATTTACGAATTTTCGGCAAGTTCGCGAGAGTTCGCGGATTGCGAATTTGTCGAAAATCCGCAAAATCCGCGAGCGGAACGGATTTTACGCCCATACTTAATCATGGCACATCTTACGGGGGCGAAGAATGCTCTTTATTTTTAAAAAGATCTTATAAAAGGCACCCGGTTTGCAAACCTCTTCCTATTTCATGAACCAATAGGCACATCTTTAAAACAAAATGTACACTCACAGTACCAAGAAACATATGTTACTCTTAGAGAGGAGGAATGTATCCACAAAAATATAGGCGAATGAGGGTACAGGTGAAGGCCAAGACCTACAGGCTTTCGGGCTAAGGGAAGTGGGCACCTGGTACGGGTTTTGACACTTCTGGTATTTACAGAGACTGGTTAGTGTAATCGAAGACTGTGTCTTGCAGACTGTGGGTCGGAGACTGCAAATCTCTGAAAAAGAAAACTTTTTTAGCAGATGTTAGAATTATATACTAGAGTCAGCAACTAACAAATTTATGAAAAAGCATAAGAGCATAACCTTAAAAATCATCATTTTGAAACTACTTTATGGCGACCACGCGCAAAATAAAGGCAGTGGTTACCAAATTACGGGGCGCGTTTTACAAACAGGTAGATTGCAACTAGTGGTCAACAAAGTGCGCACTGACTTTTTGCGACCTGTCTGTAATTATGCAGTGTAACCTATCTTTTAAGAGGTCACATCACATAATCTCTGGTTGCAGAGTGTCTCATCAGGATCTGCCAAATGAATGGCAATTAGACAGGTTATTATTTGCAACCTAAAGAGACAGAGTTTGAGGTCTCTTCTGTTTGTTAATAGGTACCACACTGGAGAATTCTGTAATTCCTCAGATATCTTATTGAGAATGTTTTTGCCACAAATTAAAGTTGCGTCGAACAGTGCAAACCACTGTGATTGGTTTCATCATTGAACTGGTGGCCTGCGAGGAAGGCAGAAATCATCCCTGCATTTGCATTCCCAAATGTGAAACTTTTGTTTAAGTTAACCCACGTTCCTTTGCCATTTAAGAATACATCAGTAGGAGTAGGCAATGGTCCTCTGCCGCGCTGTCTACTGCCCCTGAATACACCTGTTACAATTCCCAAAGGAGAAGCTGTTGAGGAAAAGTGTTCTTCTGATCCTCATCATTTGTACCGGGACGCCATTGTTTTTTCATTGCCATTTGGTGTCAAACACTTCCGCATGACCCCCCGGTCGTTTCTGCTGATGCCTGGGGAAATTCTAACTGACACGACAAAAACCATCTTGCAGCCTGCATTTCTGCCCAGGAACTGTCACACACCCAACCCCCCCCCCCCTGTTCTTTACAGTTCAACAGAAAGCCATGAGACACTCACACCCTGTGTAAATGATTTGTTTTCCATCTCCTGCTCCCAGCCTAGTAAACATCCTTGACACCGTGAACAGGTTATCTGGACAATGGTCTGACTGCTGGGCCTTGATCAGGGTGATTGGACAATGGTTTGAATGACCGAGCTTTGATCAAGCTGATCGAACAAAGACCTGAATGACCGAGCTTTGATCAAGCTGAGAGAACAATGATTTGTGTACCAAGCCTTAACCAGGTCACCATCTACTAACATCGTCTGTATCTGGTTATCAACTGCAAACACTGCCCTGATTGAACAATGGACTAACAGCCAAAAGACCAGAATGAAAAAGTATATAAGGCTTGTAAGCCGCGGAGTAAAGCAGCAGCCTCCTCTGTCTTGTTTCTAACGGGCTTGGGACTCTGTTCCATAGCCCAGGCTATTTGAATAAATCTGTGTTCCTCCTGCAGACGAAAGCTCCTGTGTCTCCTTTTACTACGTATAAAGGGAATGGAAGACTTGGGCGCTTCCTCCGCCTCCGAGACCCAGTAAGTGGGTTATTCCAGTTCTTCACTGTCATGTGAATCGCAACTTGGAAGGGACACCCTTTCACACTACCTCCTATTTGCGATTCGAAATGAGTCAATAACCCCATTTTCCAATTTGGAAAGGGTTCACTGTTGGAAACTGGCTCTATATCTACTACACCAAAATGAGGTATAGTGTGTATTGTCAAGGGTCTTCCCTTGTAGAGGAGGATGAATGTCCACAGGAGCAAAGATGAATGTCCCACACACTTCCAAACAGCACCAACCCAAGTGAGAAGATATAACTCACTCAAAGTCAGATGCTCCCTAAAAGTGTGGGGGGAATTTCCCAAGGAGTATACCACTCTCCCCCAGCGGGGACGATGTAACTGCAGTCTCGATGGCAGGAGATAGCTGGAATCAAACATACAACAGTACTAAACTCACTAGTAGTTAACAGGACTAGTACACAAGTGTTCAACATAGAATTCCACTTACCTCACCAGGTGAGCGTCAGGGCACAAGCGAGCAGTCAAAGTCATGAACCAGGAGGAAGGGAACCTGGATGACCACTCAGCAAGGGATACCTCCAATCACGTAGGTAAACAGTTCCAGTCCTGCTCTCGAACTGAGAACAGAGCAAGACTGGGCCACCGGAGCAGCAGATGACAACTCGTATCACTTATGGAGCTAAGGACAAAGTGACACGGCAATAACTCCCACTTCCGACTCATAAACTAAAGACAGAGCGGAGTGGGTAAACATGGAACACACAACTAGCAGAAAGACACACACCACGTCCGACTCTTGAAACTTATGAAGGAGCGGAGCGGGTGTACACTCAACGAGACAATCCACTGATTACACACAAGGCGTCCAACTCGTAAACTGAAGACAGAGTGGAGCACGTAGACAAATACAAACACAACAACGCTAATGCACAGAGAACACCTCCGTCCACTCATATAACAAAAGCCCGAGTGGAACGGAGCGGAAAGAGGGGCTCGAATACGAACCAAAAACCGAAAATGGGGCGTGGGGAACAGAACCAGTCGCAAAGGCAGAAAATAGGGCAAGGCACCGGGGAGAAAGGAGAAAGTGGACGGGAGCTCGGAAACTAGACTTTGAAAAAGGCGGGGAAGGAAAGTGAAGGGATATCGGGAATCAAACGGGGAACCAAGGACAAATACCACGGGCTCAGGAATTCAGAGGAACAAACTGGAACACGAAGGCAGACAGGAACCAAGAACGCTACGGGAACCTCACAAAGCAGGACGCTGAGTAAAGGGGGCGTGGTCACTAACCAAGCAGTAAGCCAAGCATTGATTCGCGGGTGAGACTCCCTTTTCACTTAGTTAGGGAGCGTCCTGAATTTCGCCACACAATCCAGCATGCTATTTAGGGAATGTCACAAAAGACCTCATGGAGTTCATAAGGAATGCGGAAAGGAGAACTCCGATTCAGCCCTGGAGAATCTATGTTGAACACTCGTTCATGTGGTCAAATCCGACCACCCCTAACATGTATAGAGACCAAGTGACCCCAGAGGTAGGCAGAGGTTAAAGTTATATAGAACCTCATTCTCTAATTGTGGTAGTGTGGTCGAGCAGAAAGGCAGTATCAGAGGACAGTGTTAAGCATCTGATGTACACACTCAGTTAGCAAATTAATTCACACACTCAATAACTGAACTCTAGGGCCAATTGTGTTTCTAGAAAAATATATACTGTTGTTTTATTTTTAGAACCAAGCAAGCCTGGCACAGGTAAGCATTAAATACTTTTCAGTAATAAGTTACTGGATATAGAACAGTTTGAAAATGCAATAGAAATTGTACTTTGTTTGATTTACAGGGGATGCAGTAAGTTGCAACACTTAGCAAATACAGTACATGGAAATGAATAGGCTTTTTCAGTAAATTACAGGTAAGTTACTTTTTATGTTACTTTTCTAACTCAGTGCTGGATACCTAGATTCAGCACTGGGACATTTCCTGGAAACAGGTAAGTAATTACGTTTTGGTTATTCGCATGATTTGTAAAGAATTTTTTTAGATTTCAAAACTCCACACTTGGAAACTTTTTGGAGAAAAAGTGTCAATGTTATCATATGGAGGGAAAACAGGTTAACGGTTCACAGGTAGGTAATCGTTTGTGTGAGTAAAGGTTTTGGGGTTAGACTCAGGGGTCTCCCAGGGTCAGTGATGCACTGTTGTTGCACCCTTAGTGGCACTAGGGCAGCTGGGTGCAGAGTGTTGAGGCCCAATATTATCCAAAGGGGGATAGGGGCCTCCGGTTGGTGGCTGCTGGCAAGCAGGCCACGTGGTTGTGGGAGCAAAGCTCCTAGGGTTAAGGTCAGGGCAAATGGGGAAACAAAGTAGCACAAAAGGTGCACCCTTAGCGGCACTGGGGGGGGCGGGTGCAGAGTGCTTTTTCGATGTTGGGCGCCCTGTTGTTTTCTATGGAGAACCTTCGGTTTGCAAAAGCACTGCAGGCAGGAAGACTAGATTTAGGGGCGTTGCAGGTAGGTAAGGGCAGGGACCAATGGGTCCCTTCCCTGGGGTGGGTACACCTCCTATAGTGCCACCCTCCAGTGGGAGGGGGGCAGGAGTCTGACCCTGGTTGGCTGGATCCCCCATCCTCAAGATGGCAGGGACTCGAGGTTGTGCTTCACCTTGCCTCCCCCACCTGAGGTGAGGAGTTGGCAGAGGTGGGCACACATCTCTTCCTCACTTGTTTTTACTGCCGGTTCTCCCTACCAAAGTGGGCGGAGCCAGTGGGCACCAGTTGCTGAAAGCAGCAATTGGTCTGGAGAGGGTCACAAAGGCGGCATGCCTTTGAAGCCTCTCCTTCGTGAACCCTGGAGGAGGCTTGGCACCTCATCCCAGGATGTGCATTGTTTCAGACCCCCGAGAGCAGCAGGCTCTCTGCCCAAGGGTCCAGAAACATGTCTGTTGGTGGCAGCCTAAGCAGCCACTCAGTCAGGTCACTAGAAGTTGGTCGAGTTTCAGGGGGCATCTCTAAGATGCCCTCTGTTGTGCATTTTACTTTAAATTCCACACTGGCATCAGTGTGGGTTTAATGTGCTGAGAAGTTTGATACCAAACTTCCCAGATTTCTGTGTAGCCATTATGGTGTTGTAGAGTTCGTAATGACAAACACCCAGCACCATATACTCTTAATGGCAGCACTGCATTTACAGTGCCCAGGAATGGACTTGGGCACCAAGAAAAAGTGCATCAGTAGTCTGGCAAAAAGTTGGGGGGGGGGGTACTGCAACAGAAACCCACTTTCCTACATTTACCAAAAGCAACATGTGATTAGTGCATGGCATAACGCTATCATGCAGTCACAAATCGTGTTGTTTTTCTAATCGCTGTGGTTGCAACCACAAAATGGTATTAATGGTATTGTACATCTGGTCCACTTGGCCGAAAATACCTCCTGATGTGAAAGGAATTCCTCCTACTTGGGGTACAGACGTGTTTCCCTGCCCTGAGTGTGCAGCTGTGAGAAACTGGAGTTCTGGTTTATGATTTTGGCCCCAGATTTATGCTAATCTATTGTGTGCATGAAGGCCTAGGACTGTTCCTTGAGATGACTGAGGTCCTTGACGGAAGGGTGCACAAAGCATGCCTTCATGTGTTTTACAGTGGGCTATCATCCCTGTCATAGGTTTAGCATGTTGAATAGTTTGTGGCAGCATACCATGGTTTGTTAATCAATAGTTGTTATCGGACCTTTTTTATCTGTGTTAGGGGTCTACTGGCCCACTCATGAAAAGTAGCACTGCTAAACTCTAATCCAGGTCCTAAACTATCGCAGTGAAAATGTGCAAGAATATATGTGTGTGGACTCTGTGGTCTGTACACTGTGTGTGTGATTAAGCCAGAGTAATGGAGGCCAGATGGTTCCTTTTCGAAAGACCCTGCCCTGTTCATGTGCACAATATACAGGTGAGTTAAACAAACTGATTTCCCAGACAGTCAAAGTGTATTGCAGACATTCCCGAAGCATGAGAGAAGACATCTAGGCACTGAATTGCAGAAAGAGATTCCCTTTAGAAATTTGATAAGTTCCTTTTGCTGGAAGGAGCTGATTAGTCTCCCTGAGAATTGCCATCTGGTAGATGGAAGGGTGAAGGGTGGGAGTGGAGTCTCTATTGTTCACAGTGTGAAGGGTCCTTTAACAGAGGCCATACTTTTGTCTCTATTCCTGATCACTGTTCAAAGTGGCTGTGGATAGCCAGATGTAGAAAGATCACCTCTCTTTCTACCTCTCTTGCAGGTGCCTCATAATTGAGAAACCCCCTACTGTGAAAGCATCACCCTACACAAAGGCTCTGTCTAGAAGACAGCCTGGAAAGGACACGTGAAAGCAGAACCAACCCAAACCTGTTTCAAGAGCCACAGAGAATCCTCATCCCCTGTCCCTGTCTTCTTTATCCTTATAATAGTGGGAGCTTGTGACCCACTAATTTTTTCCATTTCCAAGATCTCTTTGACCAAGGAAGTGGGAGTTCGGCAGAATATCCAAAGAACTGCTATGTAAATAAAGTGAACTGTGCAACTGTGATCGTGCAAGTGGCCTGTCCCTTGGTACTGTCTTGAAGTGTGCCCAAATGGACTGTGCTGCCGTGACCCTGAACATATGTGCCCAAAGCAGACTATGTTGTTGCAAGTCAGAAAATGAGGAGCAAGTGGATTGCACCACTGCGACGACTAAACAGACCTGTGTGGGCCAAGCCACTATCAAATCACTGTGAGTGATATTGGATTTGTTCTGCTGCCCTCACAAGTGGTCTCAGTGGCCCAGTGACCTTTGAACCCACCCAACTCATCTTGCATCCAAAAGAGGGCATGCAAACAACCAGAGAGAGCAGCGACTCAGGAGCTGCTCCACGAGCCAGACACCGGGTAGAGGGCTCCACCAGGGTTGGATTGGTTACGCGGGCACTCAGGCAATGCCCAAGGGGCCGGTGTCTATTCCAGCTGTGGGCTGATCTTTTGAGCGGTCTGGTGGGCTAATTTGGGTGGTTTCTGCATTGTGCAATGCCGCCAGCGGCCCAGTGGGTGACCGAGTGACTTTTCTGGAGGCAGACAAGAAAGGAAGTGGAGAAAACACTACTCCGAAAATGATAAAGCTAACTATAAACTTGCTCTAAAAAAGTATAAGGAGGAGATTAAAATTACCCAATCTAATTATTTTCAGACCAAAATTAGTATGGCTGCCAACTCACCTAGAGAAATTTTTAAAATTTTTAAATCTTTGGTCACCCCTCCTGCCCCAATTGAAGACCCAGGACTCGCCCAGGCACGTTGTGAGGAACTCGCCAAATTTTTCCTCAACAAAGTTGCCACCATATATTCCTCTTTTCAGCCCCTTCCCATTGGACCTTCCCTAGCTCCTTATATGGCCCAAATCCAACTTAATGAATTCCCTCCCATAGATCTCTCCACTACTCAGAGTCTCCTAAGAAGCTTAAAATCAGGCTCTCCGAATGACCCTGCACCCCCCACCAAATTAAATCTGGTGTCAGACACTGTGGCCCCAGTCATTCAGGAAGTGATCAATGCCTCGTTGACCTCAGGCCTGGTGCCGCCAACATGGAAGCAGGCCAAAGTTAAGGCCCTGTTAAAAAAAACCAACCTTAACCCCGAAGATTGGGCAAACTATCGCCCCATCTCTCTTCTACCTACTGTTAGTAAACTCACAGAGAAATATGTCAATTCTTTGTTGGCTACCTTTCTCGAGGAGAATAATCTTCTTCACACGACGCAGACAGGGTTTAGGAGAAATCAAGGCACTGAAACAGCGCTCATTGCAGTGGTTGAGGAGGCAAGGAAGATCGTAGATAGTGGGAATCATGCGGCCATACTACTATTAGATCTTAGCGCGGCCTTCGACACCGTTAACCACTCCATTCTACTTAATAGGGTGGAGGAGGTTGGTGTCTCGGGCCGCGCACTTCAGTGGCTACAGTCTTTTCTCGCCAATAGGACCTTTGTGGTGTTTGAAAATGAAGATTCCTCCGCTCAGATGTGTCTTAACTGCGGTGTACCCCAGGGCTCATCCCTCAGCCCCACCTTATTCAATATCTATATGAAGCCGTTGGCTGAGGTGGTGCTTCCCTGGGGAATACAACTTGTTACATACGCAGATGATACACAACTGATTATCTCACTATCTACCAATGATGCCCCTTTTGAAAGACTCTCCAGCTGCCTTAATAAAGTTCAGGAATGGATGGAGGAATCCTTCCTGAAACTAAACGGGTCAAAAACTGAGGTGATGTTGCTGGGACATAAAGCACCCACCACAGTGGATGGTTGGTGGCCGGATAAGCTGGGCCAACCACCCAAACCTAAAGCCCAAATTAAAAGCCTTGGGGTATGGATGGACCCAGCCCTTAATTTTTCTGTGCAGGCCCTGAAGGTAGCTGCTACATGCTATGCACTCCTGAGGCTCTTAAGGAAAGTCATTGTTCTTCTCCCCTTTGAGGCCAGATGGATTTTAGTGCAGGCGTTGATTTTGTCACGCCTTGACTATTCGAATGCACTTTACCTGGGCTCCCCCCAAGGAACAATCAGGACATTGCAAATCGTCCAGAATTGTGCTGCACGTTTGCTGCTGAACATTCCACGGAGAACTTCCGCCAAACCCGCACTCCGTCAGCTGCACTGGCTTCCAGTACAACAGAGAATTGAATTTAAAACCTTGGTGACGGTCCACAAAGTAATTAATAAAAAAGCACCTCTATTGTTACAATCATTTTTTTGCCCCTACCTCCCTAGCCGGGAATTGAGATCCTCTAACAAGAATCTGCTCTCAATCCCTAAAACTAATAAGGTGCGGATGGGGGGCCGACTTTTCTCCCTACAGGCCTCAAGACTCTGGAACAATTTGCCACTCGATTTGAGAATGGAAAGAAACCACCTTAGTTTCAGGAAGTCGCTGAAAACCCTGCTGTTTCCCTAAATTGGGTGAATGAACGCTTTGTCCAAAGCGCTGGGATGCCTTCGGGTAGCCATGCGCGATACAAATGAGTAATCATTCATTCATTCATCCATTACCTCCCTTTTACCAATGGGCAGAGATATCACCTATTTTCTCTTGCTGGGCCGGCCAAATAATGTGTGCATACAGAGCGGGGGCTGGGAGCTTGAGCAGAAGTGGCCTCACTTGTTTTCAGGTGTGTTTCAACAGTATAAACTAGTCCGTGCATTTTTATTACCCCTTACCCCTTTTCTTAAATAAAATTTCCCCGAAGCAGTGTTTTGCGGAAATAAAATATGCAAATGTGGGCCACTTTTTTTTTGCATGACCGGGCCGAGTTTTAATCCCAATTCAACTTTGGGCTCCACAGCTGCTGCTCCCAAAGACAGGACTGGAGTGCTAGTGGTGATGCTTTAGCACTATTTATTAGTTTTGCTTAACGTATATATTCATCTGCACATCATAAGCACATATATAAAGTGTGATTTTTAAAGTAAGTTAGCCATAGCTAATGTAGGTCCAATTTTAAATGATTCACACTAAGATGAAAATATCGCTTCGGCTGCTGTGTTCTTTCTCTCATTTGAGGAGCAGTAGGTTACGCTAATTACAATGTTAGAAAATATTTTAGTTTCTGTTAGAAATGTTTATCTGTATGCATTCCGCAGAGAGTGAATAGTGAATTTCAACACCTGTGGCCGGGACAAACTAACCATTGTGAATCATCTTACTACGAGACATCTCTCGAAGGTTGTGCAGCAGAAAACTTCCATTGTGTGGTGACTGGGAAGAAGAGTGAAGCCATGTTATGAGGGAACGTTCAATCCTGATTGGTCTCCTCACCATGGAAATCACGGGGGCGTTGCTTCTTGTCAAAAATGGTATAGTTTAATTGTGCATTGCTGAGCTAGTTCAATGAAGATGCCCCTTTCTACTCTCTTGAGACCAGATGGCTTATTCTTCTGCTCAAAGTGTTAGACTTCTGAGCAAACCCATAATTTTTTTACCCAACTGAATATATATTGATTCTACCTTTAGGCTTTACTTGCTAAGATCGCCTGCTCGACGTTCCCCATTCATTCAACTTCTTAGTTTAACGTGTTAGATAACTTCCCTTCAGTACCTGAGAGGCCCTTGTTCCCAATCTACCCCCGCCCCCAACCCCATCCTTCAAAAACAAACCTTGCTGAGGCTTTAATGGGAAAAACAGAGGAAAGTAGGCAAAGTTTCACATAAAATATTGATAAAAGTGTGTTGTAAGTGATGAGGGCTGACATTACCATTGACTGCAAAGTTGTGGACTCACTGGCGGTCATCATAACCAGACTCCATGTCCACTGCCTGGGTTAAGATCAGGCAGAACAAAAGAAAGCCTCCACACATTGCCAGACATGTCCTTTATGGGCACCTGAGTCTTGGCTATAATGGCCATCTACAAAAACACTGGATGCCCCTGCTGTCTGCCAAGAGTGCCAACTCTGATGCTAAGTCATTTCATGCAAAATGCAGAGAGAGCTTGTGAAAGACACAACAGAGAACATCATCTACCAAGAGAGCATCCCACAACATTGAGAGATACCCCTACTACCAACATTATATAGATCATATTTGATGTTCACAATAGTGTCACACAGATCATAGGACAGCCTCTAATTTACTTTCAGAGAATTCCAAAACACTCTCAAACCACCCATCACACAACATTCACAAACAAAATAATCTCATAGTTTACCAGAGTAGTCACATAGTCTCAAGATATGTGTAGTTGCCCCAACACTCTATCATATTTTGATATGGCTTCCAAAATTTCAAAACATATCCCACAACATGTAATCACAAACCCTCCATGCCCCATCACTCCATTTCATAGCCTTCAACTTCAAATGCCTATAAACACAACAGATACAGCAAAACCTGGCACAAGGAATGGGGTGTCATCAGCACACCCTCCTTGCTCTGCATTATTCTGGTGAAACCTGGGATTTTTACATGAATTTGGCAGAAATATCAGATTTTACTCAATTACTTTTAGAGCAGAACAACTATTGATTAGAAAACTGCCCAGTTGACTTGTTTCATTCCTGGCCATACAAACAGTGGGGCTGCTAAGCAAAGCGGGGCATTACTTTTCCATCGGATTCAGCCTAGTAGCCCTTGTTGGACCTTTTATGACTTGATGACATCAGCAGGAGTTGCTGGTTGCAGTGGTCACAGCAATAATAATGGACAAAACAAGGATCAGGGTGTCCTGGGAGTGGTTTCATATGTGATGCCTGGAATAGGTTGTTGTGATGGTGATTATGAGATGATGGGCCCTTTCCTGTATTGGTCTCAATGTGCATTGGATGTCTAGTGTGTATAGCCATAGGAGGTGGATACCACCTCTACAGTGGAAAGCGTAGCTAGATGGGCTGCTGAGAAAGGCGGTCCAGCATTGCAAAGATAGTTCTGTGTAGGAGGTGTTAAACTGGGGCTGGATCCATGATACATACTGGTGGGAAGGTACAATGAAACCCTCTTAATATAATCCTGCTGTGTGGGATTGGCTGATGAGTGGTACAGCACAGTAGAGGCTGATTTATTCCCCAGCACTGCTAATAGGTCGGGCCAATGGAGTACTGGCGGAAAAAGGAGAGCTCTCAAATATTTCCTGTGGTGGGTCTGCAGTATACTAGCTGATGGAAGGTCTGCGTTAAATTGACGTACAAGAACTGTCCGCCACTGGCTGATGGAGATTACACTATCCTGGCTCATGATGTCCTGCAAAGTACTAACTAAGGGCTGGGCTCAGTAATGGATGAAGGTGGATGGAAATTATTGGCTGCACCATATTGGTTGATGAGAATGTGCACAATAACTGCTGATGGTTAGCATTAAACTACTGGCTGAAGGCTTGGACTTAAATTTGGCCGGTAGGGGTCTGTATGATGTTGACTGAGACATAATCCAAGCAGCCTCACGTGTATCCATCAAAGCTTGTCTTGTAGATGTCCATTAGGACCTCCACGGCTCCTTACTGCTCGGCATGCATCCAGAAAGCCTCCTTGCCCCCATCTCTTTCCTTCACCATTATTAGTCTGCTGTGAAAGTGCTCAGATATCCACATGTTTGGGAATTGTATAAATGGAGTCAATAAAAATGGTCAATAGATTTCAATGCTTTACGCTGTATGAGTCTAACATTCTCTGGTAGTGCAAAAAGGCTTTGTTTTTAAAAATATATATTTTTATTGGTATTTACAGATTACAGATTACATATAGTAACACAACATACAGATTTGTGTTGGTATGGTTGCTTCACGCCATTAGTTGCCATTAGTTGGGAAGGCTTTGTAACTCCTTCCCACAAGTCTTCACAAAACCTCTAGTTTGTTCACATTCAAAAGGGAACTAAGAATATTTTATGACAGACACTTTGGTTAAAGTGAGTATCACTACTTGCATCTAGTATGTTCATTTGACCTGTTTTTCCTCTCTCTCTGCTCTCTGGGTGAAGTGCTGTGGATTTATTCTCATGGTATAACTACTTGCTATACTGAAACGCCTCTGTTGGTATGAACGGTTTGTTGTTCCATATTTTCCTGATGCCAAAAGGTTGTTTAAAGACGTTTTTAACACAAACTTACATCTTGCTCTCTTGTATAGCACCCTAATGCCTTCTGACCAAGCCGGAGCTGTACAAAAAGAGCAAAAGTAATACATACAAAAATAAAACTAATGTTTGTGTACTTAACATAGAAGTGAAACCAAACCACACCTCGAGTGCCGGCGACTTGCTGTACGTGACCCTGGCCGCGTCTGGGATGAGAGAAACCGTGACAGACACCCCACGCGCAGTGACGCAGCTGCTGTGCGTGACACACACGAATGAACTGTAGCAGTGGGGATTGTGAAGCTGAGTAATGCGTCGCAGTGACGGGCGGGACAGTGACGCAAGAGAGACTCAATCACGGTACACACGGAGTCTGACTCAACATTCGCAGCAGGGCGAAGCAGGAAGCAAGGAAACTATGTATATGGGAGACAGCCCCTTCAAAGAAAGGAAGTCACAAGGAGAACTAATGGTAAGGCAAGGGCGCGCAGCTTTCAAATAATGCACAGAAAGTGTCATTGAAATAGCGGGTTTACAGTCACAAAAATACTGGGCTGGCGTGTTCAGTGCCCCTTGAGTGAGTAAGCAGGACATGCCTGTTTCCACGAGCCATGGGGCGGCCAGTCTGTGCTGCAAGCTGATTACACGCACAGCAACAAATATAATTCTCGCACGAGGTTACGTACTGGGGCGAGATGGTGTCTCTCCTTGGACTCCAGTGCTTCTCTTAGAAATGTAAAGGTGCAAGGTGGCGTAGTGGAGTCACGGGCTGTGGCAAGACGCCTGCATTGTTTATTATGTTGAGCAAACAAAGGATTGGCTCACCCAGTCAACGAAGACAAAAGTGCTCTGCCAAACCGGTCGATTTTCAGCCGGGCGGGGAGAAACACGCCACTCAAAGCGACAACCTCACAAAAGTAGAAAACACAGGGTACTACTGTACAGTGTACACCACATCGATGGGCAATGCACGGCCGTGTCCTCCTCGGAGCCCTGGAGACGCGACGCAAAGCCAGAAAGTGATGTATGGAATGCTTGCCTCATCTCAGCCACTAGATTAGGTACTCTGGACTGCATTCCGGAAGTTCGTTCGTTTGCTCACTGCACAGTACAGGCAAGGGAGGACACACCATATGAAATCAGTCTTAGCCCTGTCCCAAAAGCGACAGCCCAGCTTGATCTGTCTGGCCAGGTCCACTCTGTATGATAACGCAAGTAACCCCAAACACAGGACGCCCTCATTAGCAAGGTGCACGTAGAGTCCTATGGGATGCAGATGCAGGCCCCTACCTGCACATACCTGGGTCAGTTTCCTTAAGGTGCATGGGTATGTCTTGATATGGGTCCCTTGATCGCTGTGCCATGCGGTCTTAAGTTGAACCTCACTGACCCCTCGGAGTGATGTGTGAGGTGTACACACTCCTCAGAGGCTGCATTTTCACTAGGACGTCTCCAAATGCTCAGTATCTTTTGGTCATCACTGAACTTTGGGAGCGCGTTGTTATATGTCTACACACTGCAAAAGTAATTGAAACCTCAAGATGTTCCCCTGAGATGGAGGTTGGTGGTCCATGCACGGTTAAGTATACTTACCATTAACTGTAAGCAGATTTTGTTATAATGCTCGAATTTCATACAGCCAAAATGCCTTCTGAAAAATCCACACCCTGATCCAGGACACCATGCTATCACTAGACCCGTATTGTCTATGAATACCAAGCTGAAAAGTACCTGAGGAAATTAAAAATAGAAATGAGCAGGGGGTGGTCTGCCCCCAGGTGTTAACTTTTGAAAATCCCTTTGATACTAGGCCAATAATTCCAAAAAGGAGGGTGGTGGAGTTATGCCTCCGACTTCAATTCTGACTTGAGTACACTTTGCTGTGAGATTCGAAAAACATCTTTACTAAGTTGTAGCAAGGGAAGCATCACATCCCGTATAAATGCAGACCTGCCACCACACCACCTATCTTGGCCCTATGTTGCTCTGCGGTAGTTGCGACAATCTCGAAATTCAGTGATATGAAAAATTGTTCCTTGTTGTGGTAAACCATGGCAAACCCTGTGAACAAGCCCACAGAACGAGAAAAAAGCAGACTAATGATCTAAACACATAACCCCTTTAGCTGCTGGCTTGCAAAGAAGGGCTTACACGCATGTACATATGTTAATATACAGCTAGAAGCTAGCAGAAATTACCAGATGTCTCCTTAATTCCCATCAATCCACTCACATTTATTTCCTCTCAAAAGCTGCAATCAATCAATCTATCAATCTATCTATCTATCTATCTATCTATCTATCTATCTATCTATCTATCTATCGATATATATGTGTATATATATATATATATATATATATATATATATATATATATATATATATGATATGATATGATATGATATAATTAATAACATATTCATACCACTTGGTGCTTTCAGTTGCCCAAGGACTCGCTCTCTTTGAGAGTCCTCCAATTTCGAAGTACTCATTGCTCCACCAGAAATGATCAAAAGTATTGTATTGTATTACATAAGTGGTAGAGTGAGAGCCTGAGAGGTTCACTCAATGTAAAACATCTTTACTAAGTTGTAGCAAGGGAAGCATCACATCCCGTATAAATGCAGACCTGCCACCACACCACCTATCTTGGCCCTATGTTGCTCTGCGGTAGTTGCGACAATCTCGAAATTCAGTGATATGAAAAATTGTTCCTTGTTGTGGTAAACCATGGCAAACCCTGTGAACAAGCCCACAGAACGAGAAAAAAGCAGACTAATGATCTAAACACATAACCCCTTTAGCTGCTGGCTTGCAAAGAAGGGCTTACACGCATGTACATATGTTAATATACAGCTAGAAGCTAGCAGAAATTACCAGATGTCTCCTTAATTCCCATCAATCCACTCACATTTATTTCCTCTCAAAAGCTGCAATCAATCAATCTATCAATCTATCTATCTATCTATCTATCTATCTATCTATCTATCTATCTATCTATCTATCTATCTATCTATCTATCTATCTATCTATCTATCTATCTATCTATCTATCTATCGATATATATGTGTATATATATATATATATATATATATATATATATATATATATATATGATATGATATGATATGATATAATTAATAACATATTCATACCACTTGGTGCTTTCAGTTGCCCAAGGACTCGCTCTCTTTGAGAGTCCTCCAATTTCGAAGTACTCATTGCTCCACCAGAAATGATCAAAAGTATTGTATTGTATTACATAAGTGGTAGAGTGAGAGCCTGAGAGGTTCACTCAATGTAAACATCACATTGTTATACCCCGCATGGTTTGTAATGCCAGGCGAGCCTGCAATCTTCCTTTGGGTGAAAGGTCAGGAGTTTAGGAGGTTTCTCCTGCCTGGGGCTCCCTCGTGCAAGCTCCTCTCAGGGTCTCCGTGGCATTTAAGTTTCTTTCTTACCTGCTGGCGTGCTCGCTGGCTCCCCTCCCTCAGTGCTTTTTCTTGGCTCCTCCTTGAGACATCTGCTGCTTGCTTCACAGCATTACACATATATTGCAACAAAAAGACCCGGCGTCTGCCAATGTTTCCTGGAAGTGGGATGCTCGCAGCCGCGTCGCCTGCTTTCTAATTGCTTAAAAGAGGCTCACCGGGAAGGCCTGGGATTGGACGAGGTGCCCAGGCATCTTTCCAACCGCCCCGTCCCCTGGAGAGGTGACTGCCATTTAAACGGCCCTCCCTTGCGTGCAATGACCCTCGGGAGGACGACGCGTTATTGTTTGATCTCTTGCCACGTTTGTCTCTCTTGGCAGGGGCCCTTCCTTTCCCTGCTCTGCGGCCTTGAACTCTCACCCTCAACAGTAGCTGCTCGAACTTTGCGACCCGCGCAGCCGTGCACAAATAAATTGTGGACTACGTGATAAAATCTGAGTTCCTATTCTCAGCACGTGATAATCCGCGGAGGCCGCCTTCAGGACCAGAGACTGGACTCGAGATGAGCCGTAATGTACTGCGAGCAGCGACCACCGAACGCAGGCCTTCCTCATGAGCACGCCCTTCAAGTTCTCCATCATTCACACCAATGACCTAGAGTCCACGGTAGGGGAAGTGACATCATTTACACACATCCTTACCTCCTACGGCATTGGCCATAACCCCCCCTTTTTTTTTAACCTTCAACCCCTTACCAGCCTCTCATTTGCTGTTGAGTAACTAAGAGAATGCCAGCAGTGGAATATAAGGCCTTGTGTACTTCCTGTTCCCGCTGTTGCCTTCATGACCCTTGAAATTAGTTGCAATAAAGGCAATGTCACAAGTACCAGAGGTGAGGCCAAGGGTGGCAGCTGCTGCCACCGGCTACGCTGGATTAACATCCATGAGACTCACCCGCTTTTCCCTGCCCTGTCAACACTAAGCCAGCTGGAGGCAGGTCAGCACAGGGCCCTCTATATTTCACTCTGGCTGAAAACCTCTTCAACATATCCAAGGCAGCCCTCTTCCTCAACCTTGAGGAGCTGAACATCTGACCGCATATCATAAGCAAGGCTTGTGTTATGATAGAATTATCTAATGAGCAAAATCTCAATATATTGTGACATCGCTGTTCTGGTCCTCGCCAATTATCTGTAGATCCCTGCACTGGTTTAAATACTCCCCATAAGCACATGGGTGGGACCAGGGCACAAGTTGGGGGTACATGTGGGTGGACGGCATCCACCCACTATTTTTAAAGGGTGGACGCCGTCCACCTTGCCAAGAAGTTGGGCCCCACTGAAAAATATGCAGGCCTGGGCGTAGTTTGCGGAGTTTTGCTACGCAAAACTCTGCGAAGTTACAAAAAAAACTCAGCGAATTTCCGCAAGTGGTGGAGTGCAGTGCGAACTGCAGTTTGTGCTGGTATTCAGAAAACTCTGCAAACTCCGCCAACAGAGCGAAGTTGACCGCCCAGGCCTTAAAATATGCTGAATTTGTCCAGGTGTAATTTGCAAATCCCTTGCAAACACCGGGACACATGTAAACAAAAATTCCCAGGCAGGCACATAAGTTACTAGCATGTACACGTGCAGTTAAGATTATCTACAAGAACATTAAACAACTGCTTTCTCCAATAAACTTGGTTTTAATTTCTTTTACGTTTTCATAAAATATCATACGATAAAAATGTATTACAATGTTCAGGGAAAATGCAAACTTCATTGTAAATATACATAATTTGTCATGTTTAAAATTTTCATTGGACACTATAAAAATAGATGGTTTCCTGTCGACGCGTTTCGACACGTGAGCTGTGTCTTCTTCAGGACTGTACCATCGATATTCTGTAAAATGATAATTGTGAACATATTTTACTTTTCAGTTCTTTTCATAATGAAGCAGTTTTCAATCGTTCATTTCATGTTAATGGTACCGCTAGTCAGTCTTTCGTATATATTGATGTACCGCATGTGTGCTCAAAAATTAGCTGTGAACCCATTATATGCATCTATTACATCTATAAACATTAGCATAGGATTCTTGAGATAGAGCATAAACATGCTTCATGGCTCTTCACATTGTCAACATTTGTTATGTAACATCAAAATTTTCTTATTTCTTGATACGAACTGGGTGACAAACTTTTATTAGAGTGGGCTGGCATAGGTGTATACTGTGCTGTACATATGGTTTTAATGCATGCAGAGAAGAAAGGGAATACCCATTAAGAAATAATATCGTATAGGTCTGTACAGTCATGGGGGGAATTCTACCGACTGTGCAGAATGGAACGCTAACATCACCAAAGTTTGCAGCGGTGCATTGCCCTGCGGGAGGGAGTATCCAGCATTACATTGCATGATATGCGCACTGATCCAATGGTAGGTATTCGCTAAAGGCAATGGATCTTGCACTTATGTATTAACCTAAATAAGGGGGATTGTTTAAACATATTGATGTTAACCTACCCTTGTTCCTATTTAAGACACAGAGCACCACAGATGTATATCAAGGTGACTTTTCTTTCCCTTATTTGCGGTAACCACTTTTTAATTTACATTACATAATCACACATTCAAATATCTCACCTTCTAGTGTGTCAAAGATTGACGTGGATATACTCTAGGTATTTCTTTCTAAAAGCGGGTAAAAACTGTAGGCATACGCAGGTCACAGAGATATACAGAGACTTAATATCTGAAATGGTATATAAATGGAATGTGTCACATTACATATTCTCGTTTAATTAGATGGCACAAATGCGTTACATTGTAGCACTGATGTTTGTTACCTTAAGTTAGGTGTTTCGTGTCTAGTTAGTAGTAAACCTCGTATAGTTGCATGTGCTGTCAGGATAATAAACGAACTGTCCTCTTTCAGTCTATGGCTTAGAAAAACGCTGATGCATGTTGTAGACCGCACGTATAGCCGACCCTGAGGTTTAAAACAATGGTTGTTATGGCGTGTGTTTTCTTTTCCCCAGTTCTAAAGTTAAAAGGGACAATAGTTCTTACCGAGTCGATATTATTAGCCAATCTAATCCGAGAGTTTGGTATAACACGCGGATGTGCAAGGGAACGGCCAGGCTTAAGGGAAGGACGTTCTCATGAGTCCCACGGCGGGTCAGGTGAAAAGATACTCTATGGTGAAAGGGACAAGGCTGTAAGAATTAAGGAATATTAACTCTACCCTCCCTCTAGCTGTAATAAGCATGTGCAGTGTATAAACGATTCTTACCGGCAAACTTTCACAACTTTAGTTGTCTGTCTCGAGCGGTGCAGCATGGGGACTAATAGCGGTATCGTATATCTGTGTCAAGAGGCAAGGGAAAAGGATGAAGGAAACGGTTACTAGAGCGGGTGTGCACGCTAATCTCTTTTGCGTGATAGAGTTAACGCTAATGTTGCATTTCTTCTCTTACCGGTATCTCTGGTCTGTAGACCGCGTGTGTTGTCTTCCTTCGTTTGATTAGGGTTTGAATGTGTGATTACCCGGGCCTTTTATGTAAACGGTCTGACTATTGGTGGATACGACCCGTTTTTCTTAAAGGGATACAGCGTCAATTCTCAGTCATAACCTTCTCGACTATTAACACATTTGTAAAGTTATGATCTGTTTTCCTTAAGCAAATGCAACGTTATGTACCAGACCCTTAAGGGGTTTGCTTAATTTGTTTCTTTCAGCTGTTCTGACGTAGGTTTTCTCATATCGCGTTCATTTTGGAGTGTAAGGGGGAGGCCACTTTGTATTCAATTTATTTACAGTGTAAAGCGAACCTACCTTATGGACATCAGTTAACATTAATTTGTATGTCACAGACAGACCTCATTCAAATAATACTGTTTGAGCTCATTGGAATCGCATTTAGAGTAGTTGTGTTTTAGAATATTATTCAAATTAAAGGATGGCATTCGACCACGGTAAATCATTATTCAGGCCATGAGAAAATGTTTTAAGCGAAAAAATCCAGAAGACTTCTTTCTTCTTTCTTATTTTATCGCCACCCGTATTGTCAGGACCAGAGACTGGACTCGAGATGAGCCGTAATGTACTGCGAGCAGCGACCACCGAACGCAGGCCTTCCTCATGAGCACGCCCTTCAGGTTCTCCATCATTCACACCAATGACCTAGAGTCCACGGTAGGGGAAGTGACATCATTTACACAAATCCTTACCTCCTACCTCATTGGCCATAACCCCCCCCCCTTTTTTTTTAACCTTCTACCCCTTACCAGCCTCTCATTTGCTGTTGAGTAACTAAGAGAATGCCAGCAGTGGAATACAAGGCCTTGTGTACTTCCTGTTCCCGCTGTTGCCTTCATGACCCTTGAAATTAGTTGCAATAAAGGCAATGTCACAAGTACCAGAGGTGAGGCCAAGGGTGGCAGCTGCTGCCACCGGCTACGCTGGATTAACATCCATGAGACTCACCCGCTTTTCCCTGCCCTGTCAACACTAAGCCAGCTGGAGGCAGGTCAGCACAGGGCCCTCTATATTTCACTCTGGCTGAAAACCTCTTCAACATATCCAAGGCAGCCCTCTTCCTCAACCTTGAGGAGCTGTACATCTGACCGCATATCATAAGCAAGGCTTGTGTTATGATAGAATTATCTAATGAGCAAAATCTCAATATATTGTGACATCGCTGTTCTGGTCCTCGCCAATTATCTGCAGATCCCTGCACTGGTTTAAATACTCCCCATAAGCACATGGGTGGGACCAGGGCACAAGTTGGGGGTACATGTGGGTGGACGGCATCCACCCACTATTTTTAAAGGGTGGACGCCGTCCACCTTGCCAAGAAGTTGGGCCCACTGAAAAATATGCAGGCCTGGGCGTAGTTTGCGGAGTTTTGCTACGCAAAACTCTGCGAAGTTACAAAAAAAACTCAGCGAATTTCCGCAAGTGGTGGAGTGCAGTGCGAACTGCAGTTTGTGCTGGTATTCAGAAAACTCCGCAAACTCCGCCAACAGAGCGAAGTTGACCGCCCAGGCCTTAAAATATGCTGAATTCGTCCAGGTGTAATTTGCAAATCCCTTGCAAACACCGGGACACATTCAGCAGCGCCAGCATTTTGTTGTCTGCTTTCAATCAGCAACAACGTGCACGCCGGACGGGGCCCATAACAAAGAATGAATCTGAGGGGTCATCAGGCCGCCTTTTGTTGGAGTCTTCTGGCTGGCAGCAGTCAGGAGCCTCACACCTAGAAGCAAATGCAGCAGAGGGCAAACAAAGGCTCACACCTTGTTAGCACTTCACACATACTTAAGAGAGGCAGCTTTTCACTTTTTTCAGCCTCTTGTCAGGAGATATGCATGCCTGTAAGAATTTCAGATGAGTTGGTCTTTCCCAATATGTACACAAAATATTTAGCATTTATATAGTGCTCACTACCCCTGAGGAGGCGTTGTAATTATTTAAATATCACTATTTTTTCTTGTAAAGCACTATGGGTAGAGGAAGTTTACGCTGACAAAAGGCAACATTGTTTTATGTGTAGCTTACAAAAGTGTGAATCTTCTGCCTAAATCAGGAGGGTGTGCATGTATACTCTAAATGAGCTCCAATGTACCCATGATAGACCTGGTACACATATATGTGAGGGCTTAAGATCTGATGTCACTTATGATGTCACTTCCGGTGATGTCACGTGCTGTGATGTCACACGCTGTGATGTCACTTGCATACTGATTAACTAGGTTAGTCCCCTCACTTCTGTTTTTTTAGGACTTATGCCCTGGGTGGGACCAACCCGAATGTGGGGACAAATGATCCACTTTGTTGGTGCACCTAAAAAAAGTGCTCACCCATAAACATCAGAATAGACGAACAAGTATTGAACAGGAGTCTATACACAGTCACTGATAAAAAACAATCAGCACCTCCAGCCCACATTCGATCTGGAATCTAAGGCCCTCATTACAATGGGGCCCATAATTCTAACTCTGGTGCAACCATCTGTGGCTGAATCGAGATCACACGTTTTCTCCAAATTTCACACAGACCTAGTGGTGCCTCTCCACATAAAATTAGCCATTAAAACCTGTCAACATTGGGGGGCGTGGCTTGGATGGCAAGGAGGCAGGAGACCTAAGTCCGGAGCTCCCGACCCCCAAGTTTAACGAGCGGCGCGCATCACAGTCTAACGTGAGAGAAACGGGGCCAAAAGCAAAGGAGGTGTGTGGGAACCGAACGGGCACCCCTTGAGAGGCTCAGCGGCAAAAAAGGGCAAAGAACGAGGTGACGGCGGGAGAGAAGACGAACTGCCAGGGGGAGAGAGAAGAGCGATCCCAAGATGGCGGCGTGATTAAGAATACCCGGGAAGACAGCGAGCCGCACGAGCGACAGGCAGACCCAGCCCGAACGCAGCCCGAACGCAGCATCCGACCGCCCCGGCACCCCCCCGTCTCAGGAAGGGGGAGAGAGAGGGAGTCACGACGTGCGACAGGAGCAGTCGGCACAACCGCTGGGTGCAGCAACCAAGTAAGCGAGCCCCGGCTCAATGAACAGCGCAAGCAGGTCAGCGCAGCAAACGAGCGGGCCGTTCTCACAACTCGCTACTCTGACGAAGGCTGAGAACTAAAAGGGCAGTCATTAAGCGCAACCCAGGCAGCAAAAGCGGCAGCAAGGAAGACAACAACACGGCAGCCATCCTTGTAGAGGGGGGGGAACAAGGAGCGGCCATCTTGCTAAAACGCCTCACAGCGGAACGGCCCCGGCGATAGACAGCTCAACAAACAGCGCAAGCAGGCCAGCGCAGCAAACGAGCTGGCCGTCCTCACGACTCGCAAATCCGATGGAAGCGGAGAACTAAGGGGCAGCCATTTAGGCACACCACAGGCAGCGGCAGCAAGGAAGCCAACGACACAGCGGCCATCTTTGTAGAGGGGGAGGAAGCACGGGGCGGCCATCTTGCTGAAGCATCTCACAGCGGAACAGCGGGGATACCAGCCGAGCAAGGCGGACGGAGGTGGCAACAAGGAGCAGGGTGCAGGCCCGCACGGTGGCACAGGCAAGCCGTGGGTTTCGGACAATATCGCCGTGGAGCAGCTGGTAAGAGGGCGACCATCCCTGCACAGAGGGGGAGGAACACGGAGGCTAACAACGACGTGCGGTCGTCTTTGTGAAGGGGTAAGAGACACAGGGAGGCCAGCTTGCCACAGCAGCTTGACGAAGCAGTAAAGCGGAAAGCGGAGAACTAGCGCAGGCGACAAGGGCAAGAGTGGTGAGCCCTCTAGTTGCCGCAAGAAGGCGCAACAAGGCGCGAAGCCCGGAAACTAGAAGGCGGCAGACACAGGTTGTGGGCCCTACAACAGCAACGGGAACAGCCGACAATACGGCGGCCATCTTGAGACAGAAGAGAAGCACTAGGCGGCCATCTTGATGAAACGGCAAACGGCATAGTGAGAAAACAAGCCCAGGCAGACGACGGCGTGTGGTGGAAGGAAACAGCAAGGGACACGGAAGACCAGGCACAACAGCACCCGACTAAAGAGATAGAAGGCGCAAGTAGCCACCTCGAAGCAGACAGGGCAGCAAGCGCACACGAGCGCAAGGGGTGGAAGGGGAAGCCCAGGGAGCTGTGGGAGTTGTGAGCCACAGCCAGGCCCTAATGCGAAACGCACAACAAACAACCACCAGAGCAAAGGCAAAAAAACTAGAGGGTACAGCGCAGGAGGCTGGCGGAGTATAGGACAAAAACCAGAGTGGTCAAGTGGCCACCCAGGTTCAGAGACGACCCCACAACGTCGATAAAAACCCTGAGGGACAAAGAGGGAAAGGGGGTAGACAAAGCCGCAAAAAGACAGCCGCCAACAGAAGGGAAGCCCAAGTTCAACCAGGCCAAAAGAGGGACCGAAGCCATGGCAGGTAGAGACGGGAAGCAAGGTGCTAACGACTTGAAGAAAAGCAAGAATGAGACACCACCCTCTCCGGGCAAGGAGCGCAACAACCATGGGGATGGCACAATCACGCTGGACATGCTCCTGAAGAAAATAACAGAAGGGAACGAGCTGGCAAAAGCCACGAAAAAAACAGTAGACAGCATTCAGATGGAGCTAATAGCAATCAGAGCCGAGCAAAGCAGAGCCAATGGCAGAATAGACGAGGCAGAGAAGAGAATAGGCATGCTGGAAGATAACGCAAACATAACACATAAGGACATGGGGCTTGTGATAAAGAGAACAACGGCACTACAAAAGGCCGTGGCGGAGCAAGAGGACAGGAGCCGCAAGGGGAACATAAGACTCCTGGGAGTTCCCGAAGAGGAAGAAGATACACCGGGGGCATGCGCCCTGATGCTGGAGGCTTTAATACCTAAAATAACGGGACTCAGCTTCGACAAACCGCTGGAAATCACCAAAGCGTACCGCATACCGGCCAGGAAGCAAATGAACAGCAACGCCCCCAGACCCATAATATGCAAACCACTACGAGAAAATCAAACAGAGGCAATATTTGCGGTAGCCAGGAAGGGTCGCCCGATGCTGATAAACGGAAGCAAAGTAACCATCACCCAAGACTTCTCCAAACTAACAGTCGAGGTGAGGAAAGGCTTCCTAGCCCAAAGGGAACAGCTGCGGAAAAGGAACATCGCATTCACATTTGCAGGTCCATCCAAGATGAAAGTGATAGATAAACACGGAAGCAGAATCTTCGATGACCCCAACGACCTACACCGATACCTACAAGGCCCGGAACCAGAAGAGATGGAGCTACCGAGCCCTGGGGCAAAGAGAAGGGCATCCTCTGACGAAACACACGAAGGAGGCGAATAAGAAGGAATGTTTGAAGTAACACGCATGTGCAACCATGCTCCGAGACTCTGCACCTAACAACAGCAACAACCTACCTCAGACAATCATACAACAAGAGCAACCGCGGCCACCGAGACTCTGATCACAACGAACATTATGCTTGGAGCAACACGCATGCGCAACCATGCATAGACACTCTGAAATTAACAACAGCAACAACCTACCTCAGACAGTCACACAACAAGAAAGACCGTAGCCACCGAGACACGAACAATATGCCGCGAGCAATTGCACAGCAAGAACAACCATACCTACCTCAACAAGGCCACCGCAGCCACGGGAAGAAGAGGCAAGACACCGACTACCATATCCTTTTTAAAGCAACCGCGAGGGCGGGGGGTCGGCCAACACCAAAGACTCAGGAAGAACTTGGGGGGGGAGGGAGTGTGAGGACCCTTGCTGTCGCACACCCGGTTTACTACTGATGGGGGGGAGGGGGGAGGGGGGAGGTGGTCGGGCAAGGGGGGGGAGTGAAGCTGGCGGATAAGACAGTACATGGCAGGGCCACTATTTGTGTTATGAACAAAAGACCCAGAATGTTGCCTTTCTCCACAGGCACCCTATACTTTTTCTATCTCTCTATTCCCATCCAACACCCCGGGGGGGGCTGCAGAACGCAAAGCACAAGCGACGCAACCAGACCACCATGACAGACCCAACAAGAGCTGGCCTGTCCACTGACCTGAAGATAGTGTCCATGAACGTTAAAGGACTGAACCACCCGATCAAACGGAGGAAAATCCTGGAATACCTGGCCAAACTAAAAGGAGATGTATACATGCTCCAAGAGACCAAGCTCTCAAAAGAAGAGGCGAAACTACTCAAAGCTAGATGGATAGGGGAAGTACTCTGCTCGCCGGCAAAAGGGAAGAAAAGAGGAGTCATAACTATCCTGAGCAAGAGGGCCAACCTAACAACACAAGCAGTGGACGCTGACGAAGATGGCCGCATGCTCATAGCGAGCGTCCAGAGAGGAAGCGATAGAATCCACATGGTCAATATTTATGGTCCCAACTCGGAAGACAAACAATTCTGGCAGGGAGTGGACAGCAAACTATCCGACATCCCCCAAGAGGACCTCCTGATCACGGCCGGGGACATGAACAAGACAATGGACCAGGCAACAGACAGACACACAAACAGACCAAGCCATAACTCCAACAACAACAACAACACCCTGAAAGACCTATGCGCTAAACAACAGCTGGCAGACCCGTGGAGGCTCCAACACCCGACAGCGCGAGAGTACACTTTCTACTCACACCCACACAACTCCTACAGCAGGATTGACTACATACTGATGTCCAACACACACACGCACCTCATAGAGGAAACGGAAATAGCGCCAATCACCGTCTCGGATCACGCTCACATAACACTCACTCTAAGTGGGAAACACAACGAAAACCCAACGAGGAGATGGAGGCTGAACGATGACATCCTCCAGAACAGAGAGAACGTTAAAGAAATTGAAGCCACAATCAAAGAATACCTCGAGCACAACGACAATGGCGAAGTAGGGAAAGACACCGTATGGGACGCCCTCAAAGCGACACTAAGGGGGAAACTCATAAACATCAAAGCCAGGATGAACAGAGGAAGGAACAAGAAAATCCTTGAGCTCGAGGAGGAGATAACAGCACTGGAGAGAGGTCACTGCGCAAACATAACGGACAAGAACACGCTCACCCTGCTTACAAAAAAGAAATACGAGCTGAACAAGATCCTAAGCGAAAGAGCAGGATCCTGGCTGACGAAGTTCAAGTCAGTCAACCTATGCGCAGCAAATAAAGCAGGGAAACAGCTGGCGTCCTACTTAAAGGCAAAACAGAGGCAACACACGATAGCAGCAATAACTGATCGAACGAACACATCCCAAACAACTAACAAAGGAATACTAGAAGTCTTCAGACAATTCTACCAAGAACTGTACACTGAAGATCAAACCCTAAGCAAAGATGCAGGACGAGATCTACTCAGTAAAACCAATCTGCCGAAACTAAGGGAGGCGGAGAGGGAGTCGCTCGAAGCCGACATATCGGAAGAAGAGATTGAAACAGCCATAAGCCAACTGAAACGGAACAAAGCGCCAGGACCGGATGGCTACTCCGCAACATTCTACAAAACCTTCAGCGAACACATTAAAACGCTAATGGCACAAACGTATTCCACATGCATCCAGAACGGGAAGATGACAGAGTCCATGTGCGAAGCCAACATCACCATAATTCCCAAGGAGGGGAAAGACCCACAATATCCCCAGAACTACGGACCAATATCGCTAATAAACGTCGACTGCAAGATCTACGCAAAGGTCTTAGCCAACAGACTAAACAGGATCCTGCCAGACATCATCCATACCTCACAAGTGGGATACATAAAAAACAGACTATCCCAGGACACCACAAGGCTACTGTGCCACCTGATCAACCACACAGCAAGTAGCAACGAACAGGTGGTCATGATAGCACTGGATGCGGAGAAAGCCTTCGACAGAGTTTCGTGGCCCTTCCTGGGGAACTGCATGGGAGCTTTTGGTCTAGGCGAGAAGTACACAGCAATGGTCATGGCCCTCTACAACAAACCGAAAGCAAAAATAGTGGTAAACGGGAGTGCATCCGAAACGCTCACGCTGGGAAGAGGCACCAGACAAGGATGCCCCCTCTCCCCCGGACTCTTCTTGCTCGCTCTAGAACCCCTGCTAGCCAGAATCAGGGACAACACAGAGATAACAGGCGTCAAGCTCAGGAGGAAGACCGTCAAACTAGCGGCGTACGCCGACGACATCCTAATCACAACAGCAAACCCCTCCACGTCAATAAAAGCTCTGATGACAACAATAGGTGAATACGCGGAAGCCTCGGGCTACAAACTCAATAAGGAGAAATCGGAGTGTAAGCCAATGAATGTCCACACCACAAGAGAAGTCCTAGGCGAATCCGGCCTGGCATGGCAGACGAAACCACTGAAATATCTAGGGCTCCACTTTGGGAGAGACCTCACATCAACGCTACAACACAACGAAGACCTCACGCTGAAAAAGATAAAAGAGAGGCTGGAGCTATGGTCACCAAAGTACATCAGCTGGTGGGGACGCATTGAAACCATCAAAATGATGATAACACCGGCAATAAACTACACGCTAACAATGCTACCACTCCCAATGACAGAGACATTCCACAAAAAACTGGACCAACTCATAAACATCTTTCTATGGAAAAACAAGAAACCAAGGATAAGCCTTCAAAAACTAAGATTGTCAAGAGACCTCGGAGGCCTTAACCTGGCGAACTTCAAGACATACCAAACGGCATGTCTGGCGAGACAGGGTATCGCCTGGATAGATGCCACACAAACGTACATACCAGTATGGCTAGAGGTCGAGCAGGACATCCTAGGAGGGCTCAAGCCAATAGCACTCCTAACAGCGAACCGGCACCCACTAAAAGCCAACGCCATACTAAAACACACGAGAGACGCCCTGCTGAAAGTGGACAGGCACATGGCGCAGAAACTGAAAGGCACAACATGGGAATCCATCTGGTTCAACACCAAAGTGACCTACCAGGGAGCGACATTGCATAACGACACTTGGATCGGGAAGGGCATCAGCACCCCCAGCCAAACAGAGACCAGGCAAAGACCGCTGACGTTTCAGAACCTACAGCAGCTACATGACCTCCCGAACCAAGAGTTCTATAACTTCCTAAAGATCAAGACAGCAATAACAAAGGCCAACCTATGCGGAGGAGAGCCGGGAATCATCAAATACCTGCAGCTCCTCAACGCAGCAGGTCACCAAACGGCAAACATCTATAAACTCCTGAGCCCATCCAAGCTGGCGCAGAACAAAAAAGCCACTAATACATGGGAGACGCTCCTGGGCAGGCAACTGAATGAAACAGAACGAGCGAAAATGTGGAGCTCAGCGACAACAAACAAAATTACTCCACAGCTAGCGCAAACAAAATATTGGCTACTCCACAAGGCCTACTGGACGCCATCCAAACTCCACAAGGTCGGCATCGCAGATTCAGACAAATGCTGGAACTGCCAGAAAGAGGAAGGCACCCTCGAGCACCTCATCTTCACCTGCGTGAAAGTCAAGAGGTTCTGGACACAAATCAACACTTTCTTGAACGATATGCTCAAAACCGATCTGAAAATCAGCTTCGTGAGCCTGGCGACTGAACACCTAACAGCGAATCTAAAAAGTAGAGAAGAGAGAGAACTCCTAGACCTACTCCTCACAGCAGCCCTTAAAATAATCCTAACGAACTGGAAAAACACAGCCAAAGCAAACTTCAAAACATGGATCAATTGGGTCACCTTCCTGAGAGGAGCCGACAACATCACAGGCAACTTCTCAAAAGAACATAAAGCCAAGCTACACATGTGGGACCCGCTCGATGAGCACCTAAGGAAGGCCCAGTAAAGGACAACAACCCCCCCCCTTCTCTTCTTTTTTTCTCTTTCTTTCTTCTTCCAGTGGAGAGAGAACAATCGCGCCCCACGAATGGACTGTTATAGATATGACCGCCATCATTGTACGCACACCTGTATATATATATTTTTGTACGGCCTTCTTTTGTATGCCAATAAAAAAAAATTCTAAATAAAAAAAAAAAAACTGTCAACATTGGTACCCAGGAGGTTTTACTCCACGGCTATTCCCTACATCTGACAATGAGCAAGTGAGCCAAGGCTCTTATGCAAGCAAAGTAGGTCCATTTGCTCAGGTTGAGTACTAAACGACAACAATAGTTGGGGTGATGTGGGCTTCTCTTGTCCCAGGACCTCCAGTGCCACTGTATCTGCTACACTTATGGTAGCTATGATCCTTTCTCGTGCTGCACAAGTGGTCACACCCATGGATGTCCGCAGGGGGGGCAAGGAGGGGCGCTCCCCCCCCCCCCGGAGCGCCCTCCTTGCCCCCCCTGCGGATGTCCATGCTTAGTGTCTGTCAGTCACTGCCTTAGTTTGCTGCTCATCTTTTTAGTCACTTTCAAGTGTGCATTCATGAGAGATTTATATATTTACTAGCAGCCCGCCCCAGCGTTGCCTGGGGCAGAAGGGGGCTGGGGGCAGCATTTCCGGATTGTGGCAGCATTGGGGGCAACATTTCAGGCTTGGGTGCACTCCCGCCCCGGCCCCCGCCCGCCCCGACATTGCCCAGACTGCCTCCCTCCTCCCGCCTCCCTCCCGCCTCCCTCCCGCCTCCCGCCTCTTTATAATAGTAGTATAGATAGTGTTCTGGCGTGTGGTGCTTGCATCAGCAATTGCCTTTTCTTAAAGGTGTAAGTTGTACTTCCAGGTTTCGGTGGCAGTCGTCTGTCTCTGTCCTTTGTTGTTTTCATTACACTGCTAGTTTCTCCGGTGGCTGCTGTTTTTCGCGATGGGTCAGGTTCTTGGCTCTAGTGAAAGGCACCCTTCGTGTTAGGGTTCGAGGGAGAAGAAGGAGACCTTGAGCTGTGTTTAGGGTCGGATCACGGACTTGGGAGGCGCCCTTTACACACACTCCCTTAGCCCTCTAAAGGAACGCCTCGCACGTAGCCTGACGCTTGGCTTACTGACTCATTCCGTGACCACGCCCCCTTCTACTTCCGTGTTGTTCCAGTCTCGACGCTGCTCCTTTGTCGTCTTCGTGATTTGGTTACCGCTGCCCTGGTTCTCGACTCAGCTCCCCTTGGAGTCGGATTCCTCCTGAGGTGTAGCGGTATTTATTTCTTGGCAGCTTCCCCCTTCGCTGCATTCCCCTCCCCGACCCCCCTTGTTGTTACTTGCCTCAATTGTGGTTTACATCGAGTACATTATCAAGTACTGTGAAGTCTGTCACGGTCTCAGTACTAATCAAGGCTTTAATTTCTTATCTTCACCTTTTGTTGTTCCCTGCGAGGGAGTAGCTGTTCCGCTCCATATTTCCCCTGTGGAGCGGACGGCACACCTCGGCGAGTGTGTCTCTGCTCCGCCCTGCTGTGTACTGTCAGGGCCGGGTGGAACACCTCGGATCCCGTTCCTGCATGTGAGGGAGTTGCTGTTCCGCTCCATATTCCCCCGTGGAGCCGGACGGCACACCTTAGTGAGCGTGTATCTGCTCCGCCACGTAAGGACTAACTGGCCGGTCGGAACACCTCAGACCCCTGTCCCTTTCGTTTAGAACACGTTTCACCTTCTTTTCCATCCCCCACAGTGTCCGTTGAATGAATGGTGAATGAATGAGTGTGAAGGTTACCTCAGTTTGAGACCTCCCGAAAGAATTCCGATAACCTACCCTCATTCCAGCCACATACAAAGAGGTACTTGGATATTTGAAGATCCTCCTCTTCAGGGAGTCTTCCAGACGAGCGCTGGTAAGTGCGAGACAATAATAAACACAGCTCAATGTTTAGAATGTTCTAAAAGTTGCATAGATATATAAGGGTGGTTATTGTTCTTTCCTTCCAGCATCTACGTTCCCTGGCTGCCATTCTACACGACCTCAATCCTCATCATATGAGGAGAGTGGTGGACACTCCTTGGTTTTATTCCCCCATACTTTTTGAGAGCAGTGTCTCGGAGTGAGTTTCAAGGTTCTCCTTTGAGGGCTGCTTTTTGGAAGTTGGGGGATTTTTTCTTCGCTCCTGTGGATCCTGGCGACTGTTCCTGACAGAAAGCCAAGCCCACGTATTAATTTTCACCCGAGCGAAGATGAATAGCGAAGGCGCAAGTATGGAACAGGGGGGCCCTATGTATCAAGATACCCATTTGCGATTCCCAAATAGCGATTTTTAAGAAATCGCTATTTGAGAATCGCAAATGGGTATGTATGTACAAAATCGCATTTTTTTGCGATTACTTAAAATTCCTTAATTGCGATTAGCAAATTGCGAATCGCAATTAAGGAATACTTTCCCATTCATTTCTATGGGCCAGGAGGCCCATAGGAATGAATGGGAAGTTATTCTCAATTTGCGATTCGCAATTTGCTAATCCCAAATTGAGAATAACTTCAAGGGTGCAGGGGTGTCCAAAGGACACCCTGTTGCACCCCTGAAATATGCATGGGTGCACATGTGGCGCACATACATGCCCTAGGGGCATGTATGTGCGTCACATGGCACTTTGAAAAATGTAAAAATTTGCATTTTTCAAGGAATTCGCAACTTACCACCAACTAGAAGTTGGTGGTAATTTGTGATTCCTTAAGGGCATTTTGCAAAATCTTTTTGCTACATACATTGCATTTAAGGAATCGCAAAATTTGCGATTCCTTAAATGCAATTGCAAAATAAGCAATCGCAAATTTTGCGATTCCTTATTTTGCACCACATTTTGCTTAATACATTCCATTTAGCAAATTTGCATTCGCAAAGGTCGAAATACTGCGAATTTCGGCCTTTGAGAATGCGAATTTGCTTGATACATATGGCCCAGGATTTCCATTCTGGCGCTTAGGCACCTACACTAGAAGAGCTGTCCACAATGCTAATGGATTTACAGGCAGGAGTAGGGAGATTGAGACATGAGAACCAAAGACTACAAGAAGAAGTGCTCCATTTAAAAGCGCAAGAGAGTACGCAGGGCAGAGAGACAGGCACTATTCCTAAGACACGAAAGAATTACATCCAACCTGCCAGGTTTTCCCTGCCTTCTTCCTCTTTAAACTCCCTCCCTAGAGAAAATCCTGAAACTCCCCTTCCGATACAAGTGACAGTACACACACCCAGTCCCGTCCCGCTAGCCATGCCAGAAAGATTCACGGGAGACAGTTCAAAATACGGCATTTTTATGAACCAATGCCAACTGCAGTTTTCATGTAAAGCCTCTGCTTTCCTGGAAGATGCTGCCAAAGTAGCGTTTATAATCTCTTACTTAGCGGGCAATGCCGCTGAATGGGCTGTCCCCTTAGTAGAGAATAATGACCCCTTGTTATATAATTTCACGCTGTTCCAAGAGAAAATGCGGAGTCTATTCGCAAGACACACGTACATGCAGGCAAGCGACAATGCCCTTCTTAATCTAAAACAAGGGTCCAAAGATCTCCTCTCCTATATTACCAGTTTCAACAGATTAGTGGCAGAGACTCATTGGCCAGAAGACAAAAGGACGTCATTATTCTATCGCGGATTATGTGATGAACTAAAAGATCTGTTATCACAAATTGTGAATCCTCCGGAAGATTGCGCCTCCTTTATTGAGTTAACTGTCAAAATCGATCACAGATTACATGAAAGGAAAGTAGCAAAAACTCGTTTAATCGCTCCCAAATATCTCGTGGTTCGTTCAGAGAAGAACCCATGCAAATAGGAGGATTAAGAGGACCTCTCTCTATTGAAGAAAAAGAGAAACGCAGAAAAAACAATTTGTGTTTATACTGCGGGAAAGGAGGGCATTATGCAAAAGATACGTTTGCCCTAGAGAATCAAAGAGAACAGTCGCATGTGGGTCTGTACATCCAGAAAACTAGAAGCCTTGTAGATTGGTGAGATCGAATCTTCATGGGTACAGTCTTCTAAGATCTCCAAATCCAGACCCACTGTACCGAAAGTGATAAAACACTTCACATTAACTGTTACGTTAATCTGTTCCGCTACTGGGCGACACACCATGTCTCTTCTTTTAGATTCTGGGGCTACTGGGAATTTTTTAAATATTTGTCTGGCAAGAAGGTAGGATTGCCTGTTATTGCCAAAGAACATCCCGAATTGATCAGAGCAGTCGATGGCTCTGAATTAACCTCGGGGCTCATCTCGTACCACACCACTCCGTTGACTTTAGTGTTTGATAACGGGCATTCCGAGCAGATCGTCTTTGACCTGATTGATGCCCCGACTTTTGGAGCCATTCTTGGGGTGCCCTGGCTTCAGCTCCATAATCCCCAAATCGATTGGAGTGCCAGAACTGTAACCCTTAAATCCTCATATTGTATGAGACAATGTTATCAGGAAGCCAGAGAAGACATTTATCCATTGTATTGTGTTGCCACAGAGACCCTCCCTGCCAGTTATACTGACTTTCAGTCTGTGTTCAACGAAGTAGAGGCCACTAAACTGTCACCCCACCGCAGTTACGATTGCAGAATAGACTTAATTCCTGGGGCCGAACTACCTTGCAGTAGAATCTATGCTCTTACCCCTCCGGAAACGGAATATCTAAAAACATACTTGGACGACATGTTGGCCAAAGGTTTTATTAGGCATTCCACCTCCCCTGTATCCTCGCCTTTGTTTTTTATAGACAAACGGGAAGGGGGCTTAAGAGCTTGCCTAGATTACCGAGCCTTGAATAAAGCCACTGTTAAGAACAAGTACCCCCTCCCTCTCATTTCTGTTCTTTTGGACCAAGTAAGAGGGGCGAAGATCTTCACGAAGATAGATTTGAGAGGGGCTTATCATTTGATCCGAGCAAAACAGGGGGACGAATGGAAGACGGCTTTTAGAACAAGATTCGGGCTGTACGAGTATTGCGTAATGCCTTTCGGCTTATGCAATGCGCCCGCCGCCTTCCAGTATTTTATTAATGACATCTTCAGAGAATATTTGGATATATTCGTCATCGTGTATATAGATGACATCTTGATATATTCTCAAACAGAACAAGAACACATCGGCCATGTCAAGAAAATCCTGAACAAATTGCAAGAACATCAGCTGTTTCCCAAACTTGATAAGAGTACATTTCACACCACCCATATTGATTTCCTAGGGTTCATCATCACCCCCGAAGGCATCCAAATGGATCCTAAGAAAATGGACGCTCTCATTCAATGGCCTAGTCCCAGTTCCGTTAAGGAAGTACAGTCCTTCCTTGGCTTTGCGAACTTTTATCGCTGATTTATCAGTAATTTCTCAGAAACCATCACACCAATAACAAAATTGTTGAAGAAGGGAGTCGTCTTTGGGTGGATGGCAGAGGCTGAGCAAGCCTTCTGTACGTTAAAGAAGAAATTCACATCAGCCCCCATTGCCAAACACGCAGATAACGCCTTACCATATTTCGTGGAAGCAGATATTTCCCAATACGCGGAAGTGGGGTTTTATCTCAACGAGATCGTAACTCTGGACAACTACACCCTATAGCATACTTTTCAAAGACCTTGCTACCTGCCGAGCGAAACTACACAGTTGGTGAACGAGAACTATTGGCTATAAAATTAGCATTTCAAGAATGGAGGCATTATCTGCTGGGGTCTCTTCATGTGGTGACCATATATTCTGATCACAAAAACCTTAAATTTTTTAGATCCGCACGAGCCCTCACTCCCCGACAAATGCGATGGGTGTCTTTTTTTAGTGAATACGATTTCATCATCACGTACCACCCTGGTCCTCAACATGGGAAAGCAGATGCGCTGTCAAGGCTGGGGTATTCCACTTCATTAGAGAAGGAAGAACCACAATTGTTAATCCCTGCCCATAAGATCGTAGAAGCAGAAGTCCACTCCCCTCCTGACTTTCTCTTAGAGTTACAGACTCAATATAAAAAGATCCCTGACACTCAATGGAAAGTAGACCCAGTAAACAGTGTCAAAGATGGACTTTTTTTATCGTAACAACAAGTTGTATATAGCCCAGGGACCTATACAGGTGAAGGTGATGGAATGGTGTCACAACAGTTCCTTAGCAGGTCATCCAGGGATGAACAAGACAATAGATACATGCCAACGTTGGTTTTGGTGGGAAACAATAACTCAAGATATAAGAAAGTATATTCAAGCAGGCCCTACCTGTGCCAGACAGAAAGCGCTGCATTGTGCACCTACTGGGCTACTCAAAACCATAGCCATCCCACCTGAACCATGGCATTCTCTTAGCATGGATTTTATCACTGAACTGCCTCCTAGCCAAGGGTTTACCACAATTTTTGTTGTGGGAGATATGTTATCTAAAATGGCGCATTTTATTCCCCTCAAGAAAATACCATCTGCTAAGGAGTTAGTACAAGGATTCGTAGACCAGATCGTGCGATTACATGGCTTACCCTCTGTTATCATTTCAGATAGAGGCCCTCAATTTGTTTTGAAATTTTGGCAAGGCATGTGTACGGTTTTAGGTATTGACCATCGTTTGTCTACAGCCTATCATCCCCAGACCGATGACCAAACCGAAGGAACCAATCAAACCCTGGAACAATTCCTAAGGTGTCTTCTGACAGGGATTCCAGCTGACTGGGTAAAAGTCCTCCCCTTGGCCGAATTTGCTTATAACAACAGCACACACTCTTCCATTAAGGTTTCTCCTTTCTTTTTTAATTATGCCTATCATCCATGCATGTTACCTATTCCTCTTCATTCTACACTCCTAATATTCCTGCCCTTGAAGAGCACCATAATCATATCAAGAGGGTATGGGAAGAAGCCAAAACAGAACTAACCAAGGCCAAGGAAGCCATGAAAGAACAAGCAGACCAACATAGGAAGGTAGAACCTACATATGTAGTGGGCGATACAGTGTGGTTATCCACCAGAAACCTAAGATTAGAAGGCCCCAAGAAGTTGCAACCCCGGTTTATCGGTCCCTTCCAGATTCAAAGACTTGTTTCCCCTGTTACCTTGAAATTGATACTCCCGCCTCAGATGAAAATTCACCCCGTGTTTACCTGTTCCCTGCTAAAGAAATACGTCCCTCCTCTGCACCCAGAAGATCCGCCTCCCCCACTCATGATAAACAGAGAAGAAGAATACGAAGTCCATAAAATATTGGATTCAAGGAGACACAGAGGGAGAATCCAATATCTCATAGATTGGGTTGGTTATTCCCCAGAGGACAGAACCTGGGAACCTATAGAAAACGTTCATGCTCCTCGATTAATCAGGAGGTTTCATGCCCTCCATCCTAACAAACCACGCCCCGGGAGGAGGCCTTTGAGGGGGGATACAGTTAGGGTTCGAGGGAGAAGAAGGAGACCTTGATCTGTGTTTAGGGTCGGATCACGGACTTGGGAGGCGCACTTTACACACACTCCCTTAGCCCTCTAAAGGAACGCCTCGCACGTAGCCTGACGCTTGGCTTACTGACTCGTTCCGTGACCACGCCCCCTTCTACTTCCGTGTTGTTTCAGTCTCGACGCTGCTCCTTTGGCGTCTTCGTGATTTGGTTACCGCTGCCCTGGTTCTCGACTCAGCTCCCCTTGGAGTCGGATTCCTCCTGTGGTGTAGCGGTATTTATTTCTATGCAGCTTCCCCCTTTGCTGCATTCCCCTCCCCGACCCCCCTTGTTGTTACTTGCCTCAATTGTGGTTTACATCGAGTACATTATCAAGTACTGTGAAGTCTGTCACGGTCTCAGTACTACTCAAGGCTTTAATTTCTTATCTTCACCTTTTGTTGTTCCCTGCGAGGGAGTAGCTGTTCCGCTCCATATTTCCCCCGTGGAGCCGGACGGCACACCTCGGCAAGTGTGTCTCTGCTCCGCCCTGCTGGGGCTGTCAAGGCCGGGCGGAACACCTCGGATCCCGTTCCTGCATGTGAGGGAGTTGCTGTTCCGCTCCATATTCCCCCGTGGAGCCGGACGGTACACCTTAGTGAGCGTGTATCTGCTCTGCCACGTTAGGACTAACTAGCCGGTCGGAACACCTCAGACCCCTGTCCCTTTCATTTAGAACACGTTTCACCTTCTTTTCCATGCCCCACAGTGTCCGTTGAATGAATGGTGAATGAATGAGTGTGAAGGTTACCACAAATTCTTTCGTAAAATAAGGCTAGATTTCTTCTTTGAAAAAAACATCCAGAATTCCATCAAACAGATTATGACTGAACAGAACACGGGCCTGAGAAATCCCTCCACGTTTACGCCTCTCAATACCGCTGTTCCAGCTAAGGTCACAGCCTTCGAAGAAGCTGTGAAACATGATGTGCAAAACTTGTTTACTGAAAGACATAAACCTTTTGTTAACATCACAAAAGTTGAACAACATGCAATTCAAAAATTATCCAAAGATCCTCTTATCACGATAAAGCCGGCAGATAAGGGTGGAGCCACAGTCCTTTTGGATACTACTACCTATAGGGCAGAATGCCTTAAACACTTGAGTGACAGTCATGCGTACCGACGCCTTCCAGAAGATCCCACACCCAGATTGAAGATACAAATTGGTCATCTGGTTGAAGAAGCCCTCTCGGAAGGTTGGATAACCACCAAGGAAAGCAACTATCTCTGTAGAACACATCCCACCATGCCATATTTTTATGTTTTACCAAAGATTCATAAAGCACAGCGGCCACCCCCAGGACGCCCGATAATTTCGGTTATTGGCTCATTAATGGAACCCCTTTCTTCTTTTGTGGATGTTTTTTTGAGACCGCTGCTACGAGTTATGCCGTCTTACCTACAAGATACTAAAGACGTATTAAGATTATTACCAGAGATTGAGTTCGACTCCACATCAGACATACTTGTGTCCTTTGATGTGGAGTCGCTCTACACCTCTATCCCACAAAATGAGACACTGGAGGTTATTGAACAACTTCTTAACACCAGTAATCTAGATTCCATCACGCCAGTCTCATTGATCATGGATCTTGCATCACTAGCAATGAAAGAACATTTCTTTCAATATGAGGATAATTTCTATCTACAGACGTCAGGTACCAGCATGGGCAGCGTTTTCGCGCCAAGCCTGGCGAACCTCTACATGCACAAATTCGAACAGGATTATGCATTGAACATCACAAACCCGTATTTGTCATCTATACGGGTTTGGAAGAGGTATATAGATGACATCCTGGTGGTCTGGCGGGGTGATGTGTCTGACCTTATGAACTTTCACTCATGGTTGAACAATTGTAACAACTTTCTTAAGTTCACCATAGAGTATAATCATCAATCTCTTGCTTTTTTGGATCTACTGATCACTGTATCCCCAGATGGACTTAGATCTGAGCTGTACAAGAAGCCGATGGCCCGTAACTCACTCCTGGAATATGGGAGCTGCCATCCGAAATCCCTTCGGGATAATCTTCCATTTGGACAATGTTTACGTGCCCAACGGAATTGTTCAACAACAGAGTCCTTCAAAAAACATGCCCATGACCTGGAAGAGAAACTCCTTGAAAAGAAATATCCAAAGAAACTGATTCGCACATCCCAAAAGAGAGCTTCAAATAATAATCGGGAAGCTTTGTTGGAACCGTCTCCACCTAAAGAACAAAATGAGAGAATAACATGTGTCAACACTTTCAGCACCAGATCCAATGCTATCCAGCAAATCATTCGCAGACATTGGAAGATTCTTAACACTGGTGCTGACAAGTTAGAACAACCTCTATTTGCTTTTAAGAGAGGCACCAGTATCAAAGACCAAATAATACACACAAGACCGCGTCCAGCCACCACCGATCAAGTTGGGACATTATGGGACATGCCAGCGGTGACCGGACACCATCCGTGTGGAAATTGCGCAGCATGCCCACAAACAAAAAAATCTACAAGTATTGATATTGGGACGAGTGGAGCCTGGGAACAACGACGCTTTACCAATTGCAATAGTAGCAATTTGATATATTTAATCACGTGCCCTTGTTCCCTGAGATACGTCGGAATGACGACAAGGAAAGTGAGGACGAGGATCTCGGAGCATAAAAGTACCATCCGCTGTAGAAAACAAGCGACCCGTCTTACTAACCATTTTTTAGAAGTCAACCACAAACCAACAGACTTCGAATGGACAGTGCTTGAACAACCACTTATTCCAACTCACATTACTGACCTGTCAAAATACCTGTTCAAAATAGAACAGAAATGGGTGTATAAACTTAACACAGATAAAGCTGGGTTGAATGGGGACATCCCGTGGATGTCACTATAGATGTTCTGCGTCCCTCATGATAGAGCAGGATCCATGAATGGAGGTTCAGATGCGGATCCTGAGAATGATTAGCTCGACAAGAATGCTTCAACTTCCATGTATTTGGACCTATCTCTGATAAATAAGTGATAAGCTTATAGATTATCATCTGTATGAGCCCTTGTCTATCATGATTATGAGCCTTTACTGTTCATTTTCTACACAAAACTTAGTACCCTGATCGGTACTGCCTTTGCTCTTCGTTTTCCCAATTATCATTCATAAGAGAGTGAAGCATATGCAGGACCTTTGAGGCTTCGATATATGCTTAATTTTGATACTGTGCATATTCCGGCTCCATAATGAGTAAATAACACCTACCCGTATTTATCTTATGTTTTATTTTACCGGTAGACGAATAAAGAATTGAACTACATTTCCCGTCATATTTCGTCGCACATGAGTACTAGGTGCGCGTTACGAACACAAACGTGTACCGGACTACAATTCCCGGCATACTGTGCCGCGCATGATTGACATCATTGCGCCACGATGAGAGTTGTACTAATAACGCTCACGTACGGAGCCCAGGCACCTCCCCAAACAGCCCAGACGGCTGCTGAGTGTACCGACGGGCAGGTAAGCCCATACTTGCTCGCTTTTTTGGCGTTTTTGGTGTGTTTACAAAGAGATGTGAACGAACGATAAGGAGACGAATATACGTGGTATATTATGTCCTTGAGTTACGAATGCAGTTACTATGTACTGTAACTTGAGCACATGAATGTATGCTCAGTGGTTTAAACATTTGCCACAATAATGTACTTCTGGGCTAAATGTATTCAAACCATGAGTTAAGAGTGCACCGGGTCTAAACTATAAAACGGAATTTAGAATCGTAGCGGGCATTTCTCAGTCTCTTGAAGAAACGAACAGTCTCTTATCAATATACGAATAGGCTGTGATTTGAAGATATTATAGACTCATTTTTAAGAACCTTTGGAGCTAGGAACATAAAAATATGAATAACTACACAATATCCATGAGATAAGATTAAGTATGGATGATGACATACTTGAAAGCGCTTGATTCATTGGCATTCGCGTTGCTCTTAACTTCGATTTACATACATCACTTTCCCTATACTCTAGAGTGATGCACTGACTTCCTGAGCTGTAGCCAGGTGAGGAGTGGCACGTTCCTCTTACCCTAGAGGTGAGTGAGGGGACCTGAGTTACCTAGCGACTAGTAATCGGTTGTTTAGGTTTTCCATATGAGTAGTGGACAACATGAAATGACTTACACTAACCTTGGTATTGTCGTTTTTATCTTTGTATGTGTCTTTTATTTATGTTGTTGTGTCTTGATGACGTCTCCTCCTGGGACATCCCCCGCACAATTAAGAGGACTACCAGGTTTGAACAGGTGATATCTGTATCAGAAATCCTTTTTATATCGCACTTTTGAGCAGGAGCAAACTGTATAGGTCCTGAAGAAGCGGGAGATACTTAGTGATCTTTAAATTACCGCAGAAACATGTCGACCACCACCTTGGTCAGTGACTATTAGGGTGTATCACTGACTATCTTGCACTTAATTGGTTTTAAACTTGGAAATGAACGACACCAGAATAAAGTTGTTTTGCGTTCATTATTCAATTTTATTTTAGAGCACATCTCTTTTTCTCTTTTGGTTTTCACAATTTATTCCTGCACTGCTCCTCAGTTACTATACAATTCTTTTCCTTTTGCGCCTTATTGTATAACACTAAGCCCTTAGTGACATAGAGGCAACAACCTGGACTCTTCACTGTGGGAAGTGGTTCAAAGGATGAAAGGGCGGCAAAGGACGAGTAACTGATGGATTTCTTCTCCACACAGTGCGATGTCAGGTTGTGTGCTTTTTTAACTACCTGAAGCACACTTGGACTAATTTTGACACACTTCATTCTTTGTTCTGACACATTCTTCGACCCATAGTTACTTTGTGTTGTATACCTCAGTTTGAGACCTCCCGAAAGAATTCCGATAACCTACCCTCATTCCAGCCACATACAAAGAGGTACTTGGATATTTGAAGATCCTCCTCTTCAGGGAGTCTTCCAGATGAGTGCTGGTAAGTGCGAGACGATAATAAACACAGCTCAATGTTTAGAATGTTCTAAAAGTTGCATAGATATATAAGGGTGGTTATTGTTCTTTCCTTCCAGCATCTACGTTCCCTGGCTGCCATTCTACACAACCTCAATCCTCATCATATGGGGAGAGTGGTGGACACTCCTTGGTTTTATTCCCCCATACTTTTTGAGAGCAGTGTCTCGGAGTGAGTTTCAAGGTTCTCCTTTGAGGGCTGCTTTTTGGAAGTTGGGGGATTTACCTTCGCTCCTGTGGATCCTGGCAACTGTTCCTGACACTTCAGCTGCTTTGTTGTGCTAAGAAGTGTGCGTTTCTTCATTTTCCAACACCAGACTCCCCGCGTAGCGTCTGCCTCTTGCTCTGGTGTGCACGGAGGCAGGCTCGGTTGGTTCGGAAGAGGGACAGGGTAGGCGGAACAGCTCCAGAGAAGTGCGAGCAAAATCGGACCAGGGCAAGCAGATCCAGACCAGCAGATCCTCCTGAGCAGGGATACTTCGCAATAAACAATCAGAATATAGTGTTCAGCTTTTTGAAGTGCCAGGGGGCAACTTTAGTGTTCAGGGTGAGTGTGGATTTAGGGTGCCAGAGAGTAATTTTAAGGTTCAGGGTGGGTATGGGATTTGGGGTGCTAGGGGGTAATTTTAGGGATTAGGGTGGGTATGGATTTTGGGGTGTCACAAAAGAAAGAAATGGCTGTGGCACAACAATCCTATGGTGTATGAGATCATATGCGGCCTGCTTCCTGCCCCCCATGGCTCCTCCTGCGCGCCAGTGTTTCTTGTGCCCCACCTGGCACACATCATGTTGGAGGATGGTGATTACGTTAAAATTTTGCCCCCCTCTGGAAACATTTCTGCGGACGCCCATGGCCACACCTCTTCCTAGGGCCAAAGATCGGAAATTCCATGCCCAGAAACCAAGAGACTAGCATCGGGCAGAGCCCACTCTTAATAAATCAGAGTATTATGAGAGGAAGAAGGGGGGTTGTTTGTATAAGAAGAATTGGTTGATTTAAACTAGCAGAAGGAATTGGATTCTCATGGGCCAGTGACCATATTTTCTAAAAGCACAATGATTTTGTCGTATGGTGTGTCCTTTTTCTATTTCTCAGCCCCAGGTAAATCCTAATTTGAGGGCAAGGCAGCAATCATGTTTGGATTTGAGTCAAATGTGCTTTCCTACGGCTTTGCTGCCCTCAGACTTCTCTTCTTTCAGAAACATGTGGTCTCTTCTTTGGGTCAATGAGGATTCTGGGTGGAGAGTGCTGTGTTGTGGGGGCATTTGCTGTGCACTTCCTGTCTTGAGGAGATTGCTTAGTGGTCAATGAACTAGTTGTTGTTGTCCACCTACAGCTCTCTGGAAGTTCTTTTCTGTGTGGTTAGTTACCATACTGGTCTAGTTTATGAGTAGATATTGAAAGACACACAACAGTTGTCATCTGTACATATTGGATGTATTTCTGATTGCTGGTCCCAGGGAGTCCTGATTTTTAAGTGTTCTCATCTGCTTCTCTTTGCATGATTGCAACTCTCCGTGTAATGTCAGGTATGGGATTGAAGTATTGCTTGAAGCATTGCCTTGATTCTGTTTGCAAAGTCCTTTATCTATATTTTAAGTGTATGCTGATGTTTTTGTTGTGCTTCATCTGTGCTATCAAGGCCTTTAACCCCCTGGCTGCGGCCGGAATTCTGCGCCTGTGCGGCACATTCCGATCATGGGCGTGGTCATGACGGCTCCCGGCCGTCATCAGCACACGCCCACCGTAACTGATGACGACTGGGAGCCGTCATCAGCACCGAAGGGGTTAATCCTTTTTTTTTTAAATTTCTTAATTGAGTTTTCAGCATTATTTGTCATACACATATGCAACATAATATAAAACATGTGAAAGGTCGCACGTGAAGCTCCCAGCTGCATCCAGGAGCCCGGAAGATGTTCACAGTCTAGACTATGCAAGGAGAGCACATCACGGCTATCTAGTGGGCTCTGCAAGTGCGGCCCATGCCTGAGGCAATAGAAGCAAACTTTCTTGGAACAATAAGAAGAAAAATAATAAGAAAAGAAAAACATAAAGCAAGCCGCGATCCAATCCTAGCTCAATAATAGTAGACATATCGATCCAAGCACTCTCCTAGTGTCGAAACATAGACAAGAACCGCTCCAGTGTCTCATAAGGGGGCCCATCTCTGACCTCTCCCCTACAGACGCCAATTCCCCCCCAGTGAGGTCAATCTGTGCTCTCATCAGAATGTGCTAGCAAATATAAGCGCAGTGGTTCCCAGATGTCCCTTGGTCTGGACCTAAGGGGCAATTCCTCCGCATAAACACTGAGGCTATCCCTGCATTATACCAAGTCAGCCAACCAATCCTTCAGACCCGGACGTCTACCTTTCCCCAACACCATCGCCACCCTTCTAGCTGCCATAAGCAGCGCCAACCACACCAGCCTGCCATTCGCACCTTTAATGTGTGGGACACAGCATAGGAGGCATAGGAGGCACACCAGTGGAGTACAGGGGACATCAACTCCGACCATTTCACACATGCTACTCACTACTGCCTCCCAAAAGGCAGCCACCGGTCGGCAGTTCCACGCAAGGTGCATAAAATCCGCGTAGTCTTGAGCACACCTATCACATCTTGCCGTGTCTCGCAGGCCATATTTATACAGTCGTGTGATACACTTGATGCAAATACTTGAAGTGAATAATTCTGAGGTTAAACCGAAGGGGTTAATCCTTGTGTGAGCTGCGACTTGCAGCTACATTCTGCTGTCTTTCTTTGATGTCATGTGGGCCTGCTCACTGAATGTTGTTTGCTTGTTTGTCAAGCGTATAAAGTGTATGCTTGCTGTAGGAATAGAAATTGGTTTTGATGTACCTACGTGAAGAGTTTGAAAGAATTAGTGAGAAAAGTTCTAATCAAAAGGTGAGTTTGCAAACTGTTAAAAATGCATATTTATATGAAATTTAGTATTTAATTAAAATGTTCCCTTTCCCTTTCCTCACCCTAACATTTAACCTTAACCTATTCCTATTATTAACGTTTGCTCTAATCCTGAACCTAAACCTAATCCTTATTTCAACCCTGATCCTAACAGTATCCATCACCATACCCATATATCTGTTTCTAGCCCAAAACCACGCTGTAATTTTCATCGTAACTAGTGACCTACATTCACAATTGCCCTAAACCTAACGCTCACTTTACCCCTTACCCTAACCCTAGCATTATCTCGAACTAGTTAGCTTTTATAAAACGCCATCTCCCTTGTCAATATTTTCTTTATCTCCAATTATGCTTTAAGCTATTTGGTTTCAACTTCATGTAATTTGAACCAAGCGATTTGGGGACCAGTTTTGTTACTGCTTTTGGAGTGCTCTGTATTACCACCATGGCACCTGCTTATTGTGTTTGTTTGCATTTTCGTTCCTCATAATTTGTAGTTTATTTCAAGGCAGAAGTGATTATCTCCGCACCAAGGTCTATATAATGTGTGAGGTGTGTGGCTATGCCTGGGTAATGCATTCTGAGCAATGTGTTTAAGGAGGTGTTGTTCTGTGTCTACTTAGTTGATGCACGTCTACTCGGTCGCTAAGTTGATGTTTGTAGAAGTTCCCTATTGCTGTGGACTTTGTGTGTAACATGAGGAAGATGCACATACTTTGCAGGATGTCTCCAACAATGAGGTAGTGTGGGTATGAAAAACCAAACAAAGTCCAACCTTTTACTACAGAAATGTTACTATCCTTATTTCTTCAGTACTTGAGAAAGCTGGTCAGTTTCCTAAGTCTTTATAGGAAAGCACACTGTTTTGATAGAATAACCCTCAACCACCAAAAGGTCCCTTGGTGGCATGCTTCATCATCGGGTTCTTCCTGCCCTGCTGCGGGACGGGCGTGCTACGACTGACGACGACGTGGGAGCACTTATTAGTGAAGTGATGCTATGTGTGATATGAGAGTGGAAGGGTCTGAGTGGATGTAGTGGTAATAAAAAATACCTGGCTATGTGGAAACTCATTTTTAATACTACCTATAGCTGGTGATATTAAAAGCGGGGAGTAGAGGTGTGTAAGCTACGATAGGCTACTAACTACCTAGTCTACCTGTTTCAAAGCCACCCCCTGACTTCTCTTCAGGACCAAAAAGTGATCAATCTACCACTCTATGTTAGAAAACAACCTTGTGGTTTTGCCTGCTCAATTTTGCAGATGTTAGTGCCTATAGAAAGACATTCACTGATACAATACTTAATAGGTATGATCATACGAGTTTTAGTTACTAATGTTAGCAAACTATAGCCCCTTGAGCTTTTGCACAGGAGGGGAGGAGCATTTGTAGTCAAACAGTTATCTTTGCTGCTCTCTCACCTTAGCAATCGGAACCAAGGGGAGGCATTGCTAGGGTGAGAGAGCAGCTTTGATAACTGTGTGACTACAAGCACTCCTCCCCTCCCATGCAAAACGGCTTACCAAATTATAACATTTACCAGGAGGCGTTGCTCCCTTAGTTGTGGGACAGCATTGAATGTGCATCTCCGCTGCTATGGTTGCCGGGCTATAGTGAAACATTTGGGGCTCTAGATGAGACCCAGTTAGGTTGTAAATAGTCTTTACAATGTTCTACTTCGGTGAGTGAGCAGTGGCAGGGCTCACAGCGGCTTTGCGCGCAGGCATTGTGTTTCAATAGCGCTTACGCTGTGCTTTTAACTACGAACTGTGCTGCACAGTAAATTTTAATTTGTTTACCCTGATTATTTGGCGGCTGCACTTTTAGCGGTGATTCCGCTGGGGTCAAGTCCATAGTGGGCTGAGGCTTCGTTAATCCCCCCCCCGTGTCCCCCGTGTCCCCCGACTCACCGGCGCATTGGGGTGGCTGTCTTGTCTTCCCTCCTCCACGCCTCGGTCCGACAGGGTGGCTAGCACCGTTGAGCGGAGGGCGCGGAGGTGAGAGACAGTCACTTCCGCTTCCGCTTGTGAGTGACTGGTTAGCGGTCTAGTGGCTGTGAGGCAGACGGGCTGAGGGCTTCAAAAGGGAACCAGAGACGTGGGACGAGTGGCGGTGAGTGAGCAGTGGCAGGGCTCACAGCGGCTTTGCGCGCAGGCATTGTGTTTTAATAGCGCTTACGCTGTGCTTTTAACTACGAACTGTGCTGCACAGTAAATTTTAATTTGTTTACCCTGATTATTTGGCGGCTGCACTTTTAGCGGTGATTCCGCTGTGGTCAAGTACATAGTGGGCTGAGGCTTCGTTAATCCCCCCGTGTCCCCCGTGTCCCCGTGTCCCCCGACTCACCGGCGCATTGGGGTGGCTGTCTTGTCTTCCCTCCTCCACGCCTCGGTCCGACAGGGTGGCTAGCACCGTTGAGCGGAGGGCGCGGAGGTGAGAGACAGTCACTTCCGCTTCCGCTTGTGAGTGACCGGTTAGCGCTCTAGTGGCTGTGAGACAGACGGGCTGAGGGCTTCAAAAGGGAACCAGAGACGTGGGACGAGTGGCGGTGAGTGAGCAGTGGCAGGGCTCACAGCGGCTTTGCGCGCAGGCATTGTGTTTTAATAGCGCTTACGCTGTGCTTTTAACTACGAACTGTGCTGCACAGTAAATTTTAATTTGTTTACCCTGATTATTTGGCGGCTGCACTTTTAGCGGTGATTCCGCTGGGGTCAAGTCCATAGTGGGCTGAGGCTTCGTTAATCCCCCCCGTGTCCCCCGTGTCCCCGTGTCCCCCGACTCACCGGCGCATTGGGGTGGCTGTCTTGTCTTCCCTCCTCCACGCCTCGGTCCGACAGGGTGGCTAGCACCGTTGAGCGGAGGGCGCGGAGGTGAGAGACAGTCACTTCCGCTTCCGCTTGGTAGTGACCGGTTAGCGGTCTAGTGGCTGTGAGGCAGACGGGCTGAGGGCTTCAAAAGGGAACCAGAGATGTGGGACGAGTGGCGGTGAGTGAGCAGTGGCAGGGCTCACAGCGGCTTTGCGCGCAGGCATTGTGTTTTAATAGCGCTTACGCTGTGCTTTTAACTACGAACTGTGCTGCACAGTAAATTTTAATTTGTTTACCCTGATTATTTGGCGGCTGCACTTTTAGCGGTGATTCCGCTGGGGTCAAGTCCATAGTGGGCTGAGGCTTCGTTAATCCCCCCCGTGTCCCCCGTGTCCCCGTGTCCCCCGACTCACCGGCGCATTGGGGTGGCTGTCTTGTCTTCCCTCCTCCACGCCTCGGTCCGACAGGGTGGCTAGCACCGTTGAGCGGAGGTCGCGGAGGTGAGAGACAGTCACTTCCGCTTCCGCTTGTGAGTGACCGGTTAGCGGTCTAGTGGCTGTGAGGCAGACGGGCTGAGGGCTTCAAAAGGAGGATGTCCTCCCGGAAGCGCAGCGGACGAGCGCAGCGGGCGCGACGAAGGCGCACCGAAGTGTCACCAAAGTCGAGCCCGTCTGCGCCCGTCCGCGGCCGACTGCGGGCTAGGGCGATAATCCCTGTTCCTGAGGATAAGATCTATTGGAACAGAGAGCAGCTCCTCAGCCTACGCCCGGAGACTACGTGTTCCCGTATGTATGGTATGTCAAGTGAGGTTGAGGAGTGTGGCCAATGTCGGTATCGGTTTACCACCCGCCGGATACAACCGGGGAGTATGCCGCGCTATTTTGCGGTCTCCTTAATGTAAGGTCATTGCGTAAGCACAGACTCGACATATTCGAGCTGCTCACGGAGAGAAAGTTCGATCTTCTGTTCCTCACGGAAACGTGGTTGGACCAGTTTTCCGACTCAGATATCATTGAGGCCATGCCTGACAATTACTCCATGGTCAGGCAGGATAGGCCTGTAGGGAAGGGAGGGGGAATAGCGATCCTTTTTAAGAAAAGTCTTGACTGCGCACTGGAGTCTACCCCGGTAGCGGAGAGTGAAGCAGGTGCTTTTAACATACAATTAAATGGGGGGATGTCGATTAAAGGTTTTCTTGTTTATCGACCTCCTGGGCCTTGCACCAAGTTTAGGGAGAGCCTGGTAGAGAGTCTTACTGAGGCAGCGTTACGTAGGGACAAATTTCTTTTACTGGGAGATTTGAATTTACATCTCAATAGCCCAGAGGATAAAGGAGCGGAGGAGTTCTGTAGGGACATCCAAGCACTTCAGCTGGAACTCAAGCTCTCCTGTCCCACACATCGCCAAGGCCACCTGCTGGACCCGGTATTTGCAAACTGGGGAGGGGTTCAGGTTTCTACAATTGAGCCGATCCCCTGGACAGACCACTTTCTGGTAGTATAAAACCTATAAAGCAGAGTCAGCCACCCCTGAACTATCTAAGGAGGAAGTGGGCAAAATTCTCCTTGGAGGATTTTAATTTAGCACTGACAAGGGAAGGCCAGCCTGGAGGTGCGGATATAGAATCTGCTGTCTTTAACTTGAACAGGCGCATCACTGAGGCGTTAGATCAGACAGCGCCACTCTGCCGCACATCTGAGGGCGGCCGCAAGGAAAGATCTGCTCCTTGGTTCAATGGAGAGCTGCGGCGGACAAAGGCAGAGTGTAAGCGTGCTGAACGAGCCTGGAGGGTATCTTATGATGCTCAGGCCAGGGAACTGTTCTTAGCAAAAAGGAGGCTGCATCATAGACTGATTAAAAAGTCGAAGGCAGCCTTTTATGCAGGGAAAATTCTAGGGGCTAAAAACTCTGCTAAGGAGCTCTTCTGTATCTATAAGTCATTGACCACAATCGATTCGTCCGCTGACCCGAAGAGCTGTTCGATTGAAACATGTGACCGCATCGCTAACTATTTCTCCACCAAAGTCGAGAAAATCTACTCGACCTTCCCCAATCCTCCTACTATAGGGGTTGAGCTTGAAGCTACATCTGTGGGTAGGGAGATCGTAGGCTTACTTACAAATTTCACCACGCCACCTCCTGAGGAGCTGGTCAGGACGTGCCTTTCAGTAAAATCTGGCTCCCCTATGGACCTGGTGTCTCCCAAGCGGTTGGGGGACAGTCTGAGTGTCCTGGAGCCTTACATAAGGCGCGTCTTGGATATCTCCTTCGAATCTGGCATACTTCCTGAGGGGTGGAAACAGGCGGTGGTACTCCCCCTCCGAAAGAAACCTCACATTGGCTTTGAGGTGTTGGAAAATCTGAGGCCCATCTCACTCCTACCTTTTCTGTCCAAAGTGGCTGAGAAGGTGGTGAGCACCCAAATTATGAAGCATGTAGAGGAGGTGGGTTTGCTCCACGATACGCAGTTTGGTTTCAGACCGCGTCATTCCACAGAGTCCGCCCTGCTCATGGCAACAGAACATCTGAGACAGGGCGTAGACGAGGGGCAAACCATGGCCTTGATCCTGCTTGACCTCAGCGCGGTGTTCGACACTGTAGCACATTCCACCTTGCTGCAGTGTCTGAGCAAAGGTGGCATCGATGGCACCGCGTTGAGGTGGATCCAGGACTTCCTCACAGGAAGGAGCTTTCAAGTGAGGCTGGGCGACTACTACTCCAAAGGGGTGTCGTTGGGTCAGGGCGTGCCGCAGGGCTCGTCCCTGAGCCCGACCCTTTTTAACTTGTATGTGGCGCCCGTTGCATCAATTGTGGAGAGCTATGGCCTCCAATTGGTGACATATGCTGACGATACGCAGCTGGTCATCTCCCTGTCGCACGCGCCCTGTCTTGCTGCTGATGGCTTCAAGTCGTGCATGAAAGATCTTGCCGATTGGATGGCCATGAATTGTTTGAAGTTAAACGGCAGCAAGACAGAGGTGCTGGTGGTAGGGAGAGCCCAGTCGGCTTGGTCGTCAGCCTGGTGGCCATCCTGTCTCGGATCTACTCCTACCCCTTGTCAGGAGGCCAAAAATCTTGGCGTTTGGTTCGATGCGGCTCTTACCTTCGGGCCTCAGATCAATCGGGTGGTCGGAGTCTGTTTTGGGGTACTGAAGAGACTGAAGAAGGTTTTAGACCTTCTGCCATTGGAAGCGCGTCAAACCTTAGTGCATGCCTTGGTGACCGCAAGGCTTGACTACGCGAACTTGCTGTACCTTGGGGCACCGAGTAAAAGCGTTGCACGTCTTCAAGTGCTGCAGAATGCGGCGGGACGCCTGATTCTTAGGCTGCCCAAAAGGGCGCCCTCGAAGCTGGCTCTACAAAAACTTCACTGGCTTCCGGTAAAGAGCAGAATTGAGTACAAAGCTCTCTGCACGTGTCATCGGATTTTGTATGGTAGGGCCCCCCGACCTTTGCAGAAACTGATCGAAGCCTATGAACCTCCTAGAGCGCTTAGATCTGCGGGCGGAGGACTGCTGAGGACTCCCAGGGTAAAGAAAGCTCGCATGGGAGGCAGGTCCTTTAGGCACTTGGCCCCCAACCACTGGAACAAACTCCCAGTAATTAGTAAACCTTCGCCTGGAACAAACAGAAACGAGATTCCGAGCTAAGTTAAAAACCTACCTCTACACCAGATAATGTTGGCCTGCTAGTACTGTTTTCCTTGTTTTTTGCTTTTCTTACCGTCAGCGCGGGGACACGCCGGTGCGCGTAACTCAGCGCTTTACAAATGCCCCTATTATTATATTATTTATTATTATTAATCTAATCATGTGTGGAAATAGTAGAGTTTGAGTCCCCAGTACCTATAAAATGAAAATGTTAATGCTAAGCTTTCCTAGAAAATTTAAATGTGATGTACTACCTTTGCAATTTGATGTCAAAGCATCCTATTACATTGGATGTATGACGTTACAACGCATACTTTTACAACGCCTACCTTTACATCGCAAGTTTTACAACGCATACCTTTACAACGCATAGTGCTTTTAGGCGCTGGATAGTGAATAGTTTAATTTACTATTCCAACTCCAGTCCCCGTGGATAGTAGGGAAGGTGTTGGATAGTACATTAAACCTATTCCCTATCCTAGAGCGCCCCCGCGCAATGCGTTGTAATAGTTTGCGTTGTAAAAGTTGCGTCGTAAAGGCACTGCGTGGTAAAAGTTGCGTTGTAAAGGATGTATACCTATTACATTTGCTATTGGTATATATCGGAGAGGCACTAACGCTGAGATATCGTCAGGGAAATTAAATGAAAATTAATATGGGGTGTTTTTTGTTTTTTTTGGTTGTGTTTATTTATTTTTGGGAATGGGTGTATTGTTTACTGTGATTTTATACAGATTTTACTGTGTTTTGTGGTTTTATGAGAAAAATGAAAAAATACACTCTTTTTACTCAGTGACTTGAATGGGTTACTAACAAATATTTTTGAAGCATACCGCCGCACCATAGTTTAGAGGCAGCCAGCACTTGATTCTAACAGATCGTTTTGAAAGGGCGATGGCTGCATTTTCAGATGGCATTGTCCTTTCTTTAGGGAGAGAGTGGATCCACGTTGGCGTTGAGTGAAAAGACATCGGCCTTACTTCTTCGTAAATTTTCTTGTGCAGGAATTTATTTCTTCCACCTCCAGATTGTGGAGGTTTAAGTTTTTTTTGTATCTTGACCAGCATCTACATTAAGCTGCCGCCGCTCCATATGGGCTGCTAGTTCACCCAGTGCTTAAGCAGCATCAGTCATTGGCGTTATTTTTATCATCAGCCATTTACTCAGGGAAGCGGGAGAAGGAAGTGGTTGGACATAAAGGGACGGGAGCTCTGGAGACCGTAAGGTGGTGAGGAGGGCAGGAGGGTTGTCTGGGACACAGGGACCTTACAGGAAAAGTGAGTGGCTACCTGAGAAGTGGAAGGGTGAAGGTTACGAATCGGGAAGGGGGAGTGTCAGGCATGAGGGCTCCCAGGGCATTTACCTGCCGAGAAGCGACAATACAACCTCTACCCTTCAAAGGAATGGGTTCTGATGGAGATATTCTGAAACTGTCATTTTTGTTTTTTTATACATTGCAAGTTTTGCACGTTGTGAAGCTCTCAAGAAACTATGTGAAGTTGTGAATTACCTGACTTTGCAACTCTACTCATCCCTACTGATAGTAGCGTTTACCTAATGGTGACCATCCTTGACATATTTTGGAGATTCTGGTCATAATTATGGCAATCCCTGGAATAGTGTTTGCTGTTGGATTAAGGGTACTTTCCTTTGCCTATTATGGGTGCATAACCGATTTGAGGCAAGCCGTGGCACAATAGTGGTTTCGGGAACTCCATTCTCAACTATGACATAGTAGGAACATTTTATTTATTTATTTATTTATTAACAGTTTTATATAGCGCGTACGTGACCCATGGGTATCAGAGCGCTTAACAGCATGTGATATAAATACAAAAAGAAATGTACAAACGAGCAGAAAACCTGTTGACTTAGTAAATGGCGATTTAGATATAGTAATTACTATAGCTTAAAAATCTTGATAAGCAACATCGAGGTATTTAGTGGCATGTATGTGGATACCAGTAACAGTATAGAGGTCCTGGCATAATGGTCCCATTCATTACATATTTTGCACATTCCTAACATAATTCTGTTTATTCTGTAATATTGTTGAAGGAAATCCATGGGTATTTGATTAAGATAACTGGGCATGAAAGTCAGAATCGGTCTGTAGATGTAGTACATTGGGAAAAAAAAGAGGATATATAAGCATTAAATATACATTTGGTAACTACTGAAAGCTGGTAAATAGGTCACAAGTAGTGATTTGTCATGAAAAAGACAACATTTTTAGTTGGGGGAGTGGAGAGTATGTATTCAACATGAAAAACTGTATTTTTTAACTAAATGTTTGGATAGCTTATATTTGGGGCCAAATTGGCTGCAGATCTGAAATATACTGAAAGCAGATATTTTGATTAATAATCCATGCTGATTTCAGAAGGCTTATTATTTACTGATCGTGCTTCCTTGGTAGTAGAGGGTTGAGGGGACTTACTTCAATGGCTTTTCTTTTGTGACCTTTGTATAAGTATTTAATCATCTTCCAATAAAGTAATCACAACTGCTATCAGAGACCTGAGAATGTCCGACCATTGTAAGCTGTCTGATTTCGGATGCTCTGTTCTGTTGTCTCTAAATCGAGCAGTAGCACTCTTATATACATCAGCAGGATTTTTACTAGCTCTACTTTTTATGGCCCTTTATTGTGAGATTTCTATAACATTTGATCGCTCCTCTCTGCCACTAGATGTAGGACTGAGTATCTCCTTGTAGGGGCTGAGTGGAAAAATTAAGAAACATGTGCAAGAAATATACTATATAATTGTTTTTTTAAATGATAGCCCATTTAAATGTGTATGCTTTCACTCTCTGCACTGTCTTGTAATAGTTGCAGCTCCGTAGGCAGTTATTAGGAACATTGTGTTTTTTTAGGGCTTTGTGGGCATTGCAAGCCCACAGCATCCATGGAAAGAATAAAGATTGGCTTCCTCCCCCATTATGCAGGTATTAGAATATTTTATTAGTGGCCAAAATATCAGAATTTCTAGCCCATTTAAGCATTAATTGTCCTTCAAAATGCTTCGAGTGGCCCTATTTTTTAAAATATTCTCTTAGGAATAGATTCTCCTCTCTTTAAATTTTCCTGAGGATATGTGAGTCTTTTTCACTTTGCAAAGTTAGTGATGTTTGGGCCAGGTATTTACGTTCCTTCACATTCAAATGTCACTGGCTGCCTTGGGCACACGCGCCCAATAAGTGTACCGAAGATAAGATACATTTACACAGAGCTGACTCGGTCTGAAAGGGTAGCTGTCTAAAGCATGAGATGGGTCTCTTGAACCCAAAGTCTCAGGGCAACTGACACAGTTTCAGAGTCTCCGTGACAATCACATCACCATGTATCATCTCCCACCTTGTCCTTTCGGTGATTTTGTTAATGCTCTTCTGAAACCTTTATGTTTTTCCGCTTGTTTATAAGTAAGTGAATGACAGGCTCGAGACAATAAAAGTTACTGGGTGGGTTTAAAGCACAGACCTGAAGCCAAAATTCAAGTCACTGCCATGCATGCCCAGGTACATCTGCGTGTGCCCCTGGCATGCAGCTGCAGCAGCAGACCACGAACGACATGGGCATTTTGCCCATCCGCTTCAACTGTATGGTGAACCAATCCTGTATCCCTTTATAGTAGATATAGGAGCACCCGCCACATAGACTGAAGCAAGAAATATAGGTGCAGAGCACCAGAAGCGGGCTGCATCATTTTGGAATAGAGATGAAGAGTGAAAAATAGGGAAAAAAAGAGACACCGACTAGTGAGGAAATTTGTGAATGAAGGCTGATTATTCCATATGCAAAAGCTCGATTTCATGTTAAGGTGCTTCAGAAGGGGAAGTATGTTTCTGGTCAGGAGGAGTTTTCTGCAAGGCGAGCTCAGGATCCAGATAAGTGAAAATAAATATTTTCAGTATTTGCAGTTCTGAAAGGTAAACAGCATCGAATTTGCCACAATAAAATAAAAGAATTGCCATCTTGGTGCCGATAAATCGTACAAGGGAACCCGCTATCTATTTCTCTACCTGTATGATTCTCAGATAATCAATTAATCTGGCTTTTTGTGTAAAGCTGAACTAATTACAGAGCAGAACCCTCAGGATTTTGCGGCTTTGAGTGGCAAATTTCGCAGCAAAAAAAAGTAAACTTTGTGGCCCAAAACCACAAAATCAGCGGTATTTTTGCGGTGGGCAAAGAATGTGCCCGTCACAAAAATACTGAAGGCTTGTGCTCTGTCACTGCTGGAGACTTTGCTTTGTCACAGTCTATAACTTTACAGAGTCTCCAGCAGTGCAGAGCCTGGAACCAGAGGGTGTCTGATACTAAAGAGAGCAGATTACAATATGAAACCTGCTCTTTTTGGCATCAGACAACTTATGCGTGCAGGGCAGCATGGGTGAAGGGCTGGGAGGGGTGGGGGGTATAGGTGGTTGAAGGTAGGTAAAATAAAAACAATAGGAGGCGTTTGAGTTTAGGGGTTAGTCCGTAGAGGGCACACAAACTTGTGAGGTGGCAGGCTAATTTCTCAGGAGGGGACAATGTGCATTTCAAAGGCAGGCAGCAAAGGCATTTAACACCCCTGCTGCCTGCTGGCCTGTTGCTCACCCTCTCTTTACTGGCTCAGTGGCAGCACCGAGCCAGTAAAGAGAGGGTGAATGGCAGTTAAAAAAAAAAAAAATTGGTGGGCACGTTTGTAAAAATCGCAGCATTTTTACAAAAGTGCAGATTTTGCGATTTTATTTGCAAATTGCGAAATTCTGGGGGGTCTGTTTAGGGTCTCAAGGCGCTGGGGTGGGTCTGCAGTTCAGTCGAATAGCCAGGTCTTGAGGTCCTTCCTGAATTGAGGCAGTGATGCTGATTCCCTGAGGTGGAGAGGCAGGAAGTTCCAGGTATTTACGGTGAGGTAGGAAAAGGATCTTCCTCCAGCCAAGGTCTTTGTGGATCAGAGGGACAGTGGCCAGTGCCAGATGGGCGAAGCGGAGATGTCTGGTGGGTGTATAGAAGGAGAGGTGGTGGTTGAGGTATGCAGGTCGGGTGTTGTGAAGACCTTTGTAGGCATGCGTGAGGATCTTGAAGGTTATTCTTTTGTTGATCGGGAGCCAGTGAAGGTCTCTCAGGTGACTGGAGATGTGGCTGAGCCAGGGGATATCCAGGATAAGTCTGGCTGAGGCGTTCTGGATGCCCTGCAGTTTCTTTTGGAGTTTTTGGGTGGCCCCGGCGTAGAGTGCATTGTGTTAGTCAAGCTTGCTACAGATAAGTGCCTGGTTGACCGTTCTCCTGGATTTGGTGGGGATCCACTTCAACATCTTCTGAAGAATTCGGAGCATATGGAATCAGGAGGATGAGACAACGTAAATTTGGTGGTTCATTGAAAGTGAGGAGTCGAGGATGATACCAAGGTTACGTGCGTGGGGGTTTCCGAGTGTTGCGGGCCACCAGGAATCATCCCATGTGGAAGGGGTGGTACCCAGGATGAGGACTTCAGTTTTGTCAGAATTGAGTTTGAGACAGCTCTCCTTTATCCAGGTGTTTACTGCCTTCATCCAGTTGTGAAAGTTGCTCTTAGTGGCTGTAGGTTCATCGGTGAGGGAGAGAATCAGCTGGGTGTCATCAGCGTAGGAGACAATGTTGAGTCCATGATTTCTGACGATAGCTGCAAGCAGGGCCATATAGATGTTGAAGATGGAGCCGACGGAGCCCTGCGGATCCCTGCAGATAATCTCTATAGGTTCAGAGGAGAACGGTGAAAGCTTCACTCTCTGAGTTCAGCCAGTGAGGAAGAAGCGGATCCACTCTAAATCTTTGCAGTGAAAGCCGGTGTAGTGAAATCTTGTGCAAACGGTGTGGTGGGAGACAGTGTTGAAGGCGGGAGAGAGGTCCAGGAGGATGAGTGCTGTGGATTTACCTCGGTTAAGGACAGTGAGGATGTCATCAGTTGGAGCGAGGATTGCAGTCTCGGTGCTGTGGTTGCTTCTGAAGCTTGATTGGAAGGGGTCCAGGATGAGGTTTGTTTCTATGAATTCGGAGAGTTGGGCGTTGATGGCCTTCTTGATGGCTTTGGCTAGGAGGCAGAGCAATGAGATGGGTCTGTAATTTTTAAGGTCCGTCAGGTCTGCAGAGGGTTTCTTCAGCAGGGTGTTGATCTCTACATGCATTCAGTCTTCAGGGAAGGTAGCAAGCTCAATGGAGCAGTTGATTGTGCAGCAGAGTTCATGGGCAACGGCAAAGGTGATGCTGGCTCGGTTGAAGATGTGGTGGGGGCAGGGGTGTGAGGGTGCTCCAGAGTGGATGGTTTTCATGATCCTTAGGGTGTCATCAGCAGTGAGGGTGATGCAGTTGAGCAGGATCAGCTGGGATCTGGAACATTTGGGTGCGGTGGTTGCGGACGGGGGTGGGTTTATGCTGGGTTGCAAAGCTGTTGTAGATATCTATGATCCTTCGGTGGAAGACAGTAGCGAGGTTGTCGCAGAGGTCTTGGGAGAGGGGATGTCTGTGGCTGGGTTTGCCGAATTCTTCGATCATGCTGTGATGGTCTGCTCAGTGTAATTCAGAGGTGTGGCTGATGGTGATGTTGTTGCTTGCAGAGAAGATGGGGTCAAGCATGTGCTCTGCTGAATGGGTGAAGGAGGTGACCAGTTGTTTGAGTCCAATGGTGGCAAGGTACTCCAGTAGGGATGAGGTGTTGTGGTCATTAAGGTTTTCCAGGTGGAAATTGAGGTCACCCAGGAGGATATAGTCTGTTGAAGCAAGAGGGTGGTGTATGAGGAAGTTATCTACGGATTCGCTGAAGGAGGGATGGGATGCCGGAGGTCTGTAGACGAGGGTGCCGCAGAGGGTGGAGGTCAAACGTGCCATCAGACACTTCCCCTGAAAGTGTTGTAAATCTTGTCAAAGACAGGAGAAAGACCTTGCATGACTTTATTAGTGTAGCAGCTATTTTGTGAAATGTGCCACCTACAGTATTACAATAGGAACAATAGTAGGACATTTCTTTTACCTTATTTTCCAGGTATTTTTTGTGAGGTAATCACACACAGCACTCCATGATGTGTAAAAGTCCGGTTGATAGGACAGGATTTCAAACATTTAAACACTTCAACATTTATCATAAGAACAAAGATTGTTTAAACGTAAACCCTTACTTCCCCATTCTTTCTTCATCCCCAGCTATCACCCCAGTGCACCATCTGGATGCACTCTTCCTTTCACCTTTCTTTCATTCCCAGTTTCTTTCAAACTTCTTTTACCTAAGCCTCCTCCAATAAAGCCTCCTTGTCCTGTCCTAGGCATCCATCCCTTACACTGTCTCACACCGTCTTCCTTCGTCTATGCTCTCTTCCTCCCCAAGAGGTGGATAGGCTTGCATCTGACTTTCCACCCCCCAACTATATTATGTTATGTTATTTGGATTTTTAACGTGCATGGTTACTCACGAGTGTCCCGGCGTGATGTCGTAAGGGGAGCAAGGAGACTAGCAAACAAAAAGGTAAGTTTTCAGATTTTTCTTGAATACTGTCGGGTCTTCAATATTGCCTAATGCCAGTGGAAGTGCATTCCAGGCAGCCACAGCCCTCCGTGTCAGAGAACTGCCACCATGCCTCTGGTACTTAGATCGAGGAACCAGTGCGAATTGATGAGATGCCGATCACAGCTGTCTCGATGGCACATAGAAGGTGAACCGCTTTTGCAAATGGGAAGGTCCAAAGCCATGCAGAGTGCGCTGGGCTAGGACCAGCGATTTAAACTTCACCCGTTCAGCTACGGGAAGCCAGTGAAGGGAACGCAAGTGATGATGCACGCTATGTCTGCTAGAGATGCCCAGAAGAAGTCTAGCTGCCGTTTTCTGACCCACCTGGAGCTTTTTTATCAGGTAGCCAGGAATGCCAATGTAAAGCGCATTGGCATAATCCAGCTGGGACAGGATGAGAGCACAGATGACTGTTTCTCTTTCTGCTTGAGGCAGGAGAGGAAAGAACTTTCTTAAAATCTTGAGGAGACCAAAACAATTACCGTCCGACTTCTTGATGTGACATGAGAAGGAGAGACACTCATCAAACCATACCCCCAGGTTCTTCACCTGCTTCCCTTCTGAGGTGGGCAGGGGGAACTCAGGTGGCCACAGAGCTTCCAGGAACTACTATCACACTACTGCCTTTGCCCTTGCAATCTGTCCTACCATGGCAAGCCGTCAGCACACAATCAAACCTGGCCCAACCCCAATACAACTGGTAGGGTGGGTGGGTGGCCAAACTTTCTGCCCCCTGGAAGTGCAAGGAGTCAGGAAGAGGTTTGAACCCCCCTCTCCTCGCTCCTTATATTGACAGCCTTTATCATCAACCCCACTGAGTTTCCAGTGGGAAGACTAGCCTGCACCTTTGTTTTCCACCAGGACCGCAATCTCCAGTGTTTGCCTATTCGCTGGGGTTAGTTGTCAAAAACATGCATCTTTTGCAGAAACATATGTGTGATATAATTTCTTAAAGGGAGTTTTGCACCGTTTCCGGTGACAGAATGAGGTGTTGTTTTCTATATTTATATGGGGATAGCTTCTGACAATGAGGTCTACTGACACAATTGGTTGTCCTTTTTAGGTCTCGCCTATGCAGCGCGCAAGCGCTGCTTAAGAGTGACCTTTTGGAATCACTCCAGACTTTTTCAGAAACTCTGCATGTACTGCGCTGTTTCCAATGAGCACTCCTGCATGTATGGCATATTCCTTGCGGGAGAGAGCAACGGTGCCATCTGTTTCCAATTATCGCGCCCGTGCTTTGGATACAGATAGCGCCCCTGCTCGCTTGCGCAAGGTAAACGCTGTACATGGACTGAGCCTTGCAGCCGTGCCTCTGTTCCCCACCGTGGCTTTGCCTGCCCCGCTCCACTCAAACCCCCTTGAGTGGTGCCCGACACGTCCAAGGGCATCTAGACACCTCCACTCCCTTTGTAATTGCAGCCACAGGGACCCCCTTATCCACAGATGGCAGGCAGGTCCAAAGACTCAGAACACTCGGTTCAAGCATACAGCACCCATTATGCTGTAAAAGACGCTGCACTGCCCCGCGCGCACCCCTCCCACTGCTCTCTGCCCGGGCTAGCCCCAGGGGCTGCCAGAGATAAATCCAGCACAGAGGAGGATGGCATGTTTTGACTCCTCGACGAACACTTCCCTGGGCTCCATATATCAGGGCCTCCCCTGGCTGTCTTTTGCTTTTTGAAAGCTAGATCCACCTCTCCACAACCGTGACCCCGGGGTCACAGCACACGCTCAGCTTCCACAAAACTAATCCCTGATACACAGGCTCACTAATCCTGGACATCACAGGCAACCCCCGAACTAAGATGGCACCTGCTGCGTCATCAGCTACAGGGAGATGTTGGTGATAGGCCACGCTTTGTGTGACGCTTGTAAAATGCCTCTGTGCATACGTTGTCCTCCTATAGTACATATCTCCCCATAAACATGATCCGGCGTGTGCCCATTTGGAGACTGAAGGCCGCGTCATTGCAGTCTAGAAGCATGTATGGCTTTCGGTGTGCTCTACACAAACGAATAAACATAAACATAACATTGAAATAGTTTGTAAAAGGCAGAAAATGAGCTTTGTGACCCGAGTGACATGAAAGTTATGTTGCATCCAGGGTGCCTGCTGCCCAGACATACTGGCAAGATCTGGCCTTTTTTTAAGCGAGCTGCGTCTCACCTCAGTCCTCTCTCCTCCTCCTCCTCTCAGCGCGGCTCGGTGTTCGGCGCTCTGTATTTCGTCCGTCTGCACCAACCAAGATTTGCTCAGATCCATAAATTTTTTTCTGTTGCCAGTGATGTGATGCAGGTGAGTCTCCCACAAAGGTTTAGTCAGAATCATTTCCAATGCGATTCCGGTGGCTGGCAGGTCATGTTCGTTCATCTCTGCGTTTTCGATTTACATTTTTGTCGGGTGGTTTATGCATGCAAATGTTAAATGCATTTGAAAGGCTTAGGTTATTTGAGTGAGCAGATTAGTAAACTCTTTTACATATTGTTTTGAAATTGCGTTCATGTAGCGATTACTACCCCTGACGAGACTTTGAAGTGCTATACAGCGATTAGCACGCTCCACTAGCCCCAGGATTCATGGTCAGTCTTTGGTAATTGGGGGTTGTTGGACTTGGCCCTTTTTGCAGGGTCATCCCTGAACTTTTTGCCTTCCTCCTATATTTTTTCTGACCTGTTGTTGGCTATTTTATGACTTTGGGCACTTTACCACTGCTGACCAGTGCTAAAGTGCATATGCTCTCCTTCTTGTAAATTGATGTATGGATTAGTGATTCCATGATTGGCTTGTTTGGTTTACTGGTCAGACCCTTGTACAGTGCACTGAGCGTGCCCAGGTCTAGTAATCCAAATGCTGCTGGTGAGCTTGCAGCACTGCTTGTGCCACCCACAGAAGCAGCCTTGTAAAATGTGTCCAATCCTGCCATTGCAGAGCAAGCATGCAGTCTGGTACTGTCATGCTGACTGGGCAAGTGCACCCACTTGCAGGTCCCTAAACCTTCCCTTTTCTTCATATTAGACACCCTTATGGTAGGCCTAAGGGCTGGGTGTATTGTAAGTATAAGGTAGGACATGCCCTGGTGTGTGTGGCATGTCCTAATAGTGAATTACAGCCATTTTCGTTTTTCACTATTGCAAGGCTACCTGTTCCCCATAGGCCAGAAGGGGCAGTTAGATTATGACATTTTTATCATCCAAACGGACTCAGGGAACATGGTGGAAATTCAAGTTTAGTATGCCTGAACTCAGAATGATACATCTTTTAGTGAAGTTGGTTTTAACATTCTGTGTTTGAAAATACCCCTTTTAGAAAGTAGGTATTTTCTTGCCTAACCTTTCAAGCTTGCCTCTGCTAGGTTGTGTATTCCTTGTCTGGAGTTTGTTAGTGACAGGACTGGGGGATTCCAGGAGACAGAATGAGTCAGCACAGTGGTGAATAGAGAGATCTGCATCTAGATGGGTGGGAGGAGTAGCACCTGGGACCTGAATAGCGCTGTGCCTGCCTTCCACAATGCTGGCTCCACCTTCTGGGGTGCGGCTGATGTCTCTGCCCTGAACAGGGAAAGAAGACAAGGAATCCTGTCAACAAAGTGCTCCAAGGCTGTGCTTTCCCTCCACAATGCTGGCTCTACCTCCGGAGGGGCGTCTGATGTTTCTGCCCTGCTCTGTGAAAGGAAAGAAGGAGTCATGTAAACAGAGTGCTCCAGAACTGGTTTGGACTAGGCAAAGGCCACTCTCCCCTCAGAGGACAAAGGATTTTGGGGTATAAATATTGGGACCCTGATCCCAAGAAATTAGATCACTTTTGGACTACGAGAAAAAACCTTTGTTGAGGAGAGGAACCTGAAGAAACTGTGGAGAGACTATCCCTAAGCTGAGGTGCTGCTTGGGGGATTGGCCTGCAGTGGTTGCCCGACTGCCAAAGAAAGGAGAAAGAACTTTGTATGCTTTACTTTCAACATGTGAAGGATCTCAAAGGGCTTGGAACAGAGCTTGTCTCCTGCTGAGGTCTCAGCTACAACAGACTTCAAACCCCAGCTCCCTAGAGTTCTTTGGAAGCTTCTGCTGCTGTTTTGAGGCCTTCTGAGGGACTGTATGTCGCAAGGAGCTGGAAGCGCAACTCAAGAGGAAGAAGTGTGTCGTCGTCGCTGCTGCTGCCGTCGCTACTCCGAAGGAGGGTGTCGCCGCTGTAGCTGTCGTATTGCACCGCATCGAGAGAAGCGTCTCGCAATGAATAGGAAGCATGTTGCCATTGCTGCTGCTGTCGTTGCATCATGAATGTCGGCGCTGTAGCTGTCATATTGCACGGCATCAAGCGAAGACTCTCTCAACGAAGGAGAAGCGTGTCGCTGTTGCTGTTGCTGCCGTCACATCATGGATGTCGGCGCTGTAGCTGTTGTATTGCACGGCATCGAGTAAAGCGCCTCGCATCCCCAGAGAAGCGTGCTGCCGTCAGAGCTGCTGCCATCTCATCTTGGATGTCGCCGCTGTAGTTGTCGCATTGTGCGAAAGCCTCTCGCAACGTCGGAGAAGAGTGCCGCAGCCGAGGCTGTTGCCATCACATCGCTGAACAAGGGTGTCGCTGCTGCAGCTGACGCATTGAACCAAGACTTCTCACATCCTCGGAGAAGCGTGCCACATCTGGAAGATCTTCACGTCTTTTTTTCTTTGCACTGGAACTTTGCCGCATTTCCATCGCTGCAACATTATTTGTTGTGGAAGCGCAACGCATCGTAAGGTACATTGACGCAAAGTGTTGCATCTTAAGAATTGAACTGAACTAAGCTAAAACTACCATCTTAAGTATAGTATTGTGGATTTTTGTTGTTTAATGGTCTTGTGTTAAGTCTAAATAAAGAATACTTATTTTTGATATAAACCTTGTGTGGTGTCCATTTGTAGTGGTGTCACTTGGTTACTGTATGTGTGTCAGGATCCGATCATTCCCGGACCTGCTGAGTCATAGAACTACAGTTCCCATCATGCCTGCAGAGGGGAAAGAACATAGGTGGGTACGTCGCGCAGGAAGTTGCGCGTAATTCTGGTTCCTTGAGCTGCTCTTCTCAGCCAAGAAGGAGTAGGATGTGGATGGCGCAGATCGGAGATTCTGGAGTCTTGTTTTCGACAGCAGTGAGGCTTCACTGCTGACTGTGAGTACTATTTGGAGACCGGATGGTTGGGAAGCCTTGAGTTCGGCTCCATATGTGAATACTATTGAGGCCGGCATCGAAGGTCACTCATAGGACGGAATACGGCAGTGTGGCAGCGTATTTCCATTTCTTTGGACGCGAGGCATGATTGATTCTGTAGCGTGAATGTTACAGTTGCACTGCGGAATATAGCGGTGAAGCAACCGCGTATTGCCGTAGAATATCGTGGCCTGAATCGAAGGTCGCACATAGGATGGAATACGGCGGCGTGGCTGCGTATTGCCATTTCTTTGGACGCGAGGCGTTACATATTCTGAAGCGTGTATGGTACCATTGCACAGCGGTAAGGTCAACGCGTATTACCGTGTGTGTTTGCTTCATCTTTTTATCCTGTTTGACTACCAAGCGGAATATAGCGGTGAAGCAACCACATATTTGCCGTAGATATTATCCTTTGATTATTTTACTTTGGAAGCGTGGGGACTGTAACAAATCCTTGAACACAAGTGGCAATTCACTACCTGGTACATTTGGGATCCATATCTGCATTCCAAATTATTGAGGGTCATTAACACACCAACACTTGCCATCATTCTTGGAGGAATTGAAAGCCTTTATAGTTCTGTTTTTTCTGATTGATGCCTGAGCTTTTAAACTATTCTGGTATGTGTGATATATGAATAGGAAATGTTGTTTAGCCATAACAGATAAAGTGGAGGCATTAATGTTTAGAGTCTTTCTCGTTAATAGGTCAAATGTGGGCTTACTGACATGAAGTCATTCCAGAAAAAACACTACAGCTGTATTGAGTATAGGTACATGTCCCTTCTAGTGAGAGATTAATGAGAGAAGAGATTTGTGCTCTGTTTACATCTTTATGCTTTGTTGTTGCAGGTTCTATTCCACCGCTGTCCCTTCCTCTTCCTTTTCCTCGCCTGATCCTTCGAATACCCAGTATATATGTATATGCTGGGTGTTGGTTATATCAGGAGTTGGACCTTTTTCTTCTGCGACTGGATTCTGCAGAGCTGGGCCTGACAATGTGGTCATAAATGCTTTACACACTGCCTCTGAGATAAGCCTGTCTGCTCGTGCCAAGCTACATAGGGGGTAAGCAGGGGTTCTTTTAGGAGTGTAGCCCCTTACCCTGACTAGAGGCAAAGTTCCCTATTTGTCACAAGTACCTACCTGTGGCAACTAGAGACTCCCAAATCTAACATTGGTGGCAGCGGTGGGATCCTGGACTTGCACTTGTGATTCATGTACAGTGATTGGTGAACATTACTAGTGAGTGCAGACCAAATGCAACCACATACTATTCCTCCTGAAGGTATTTTTGATACTATGGCTCTGGTTAGTTGTTGCAAAATGGAACTCGACTTCTGGCACATGTTTTTCTACACAATGAAGGAGCTACGTGTGTTTTGCAAGGAAAGGGGGCTGCCTGTGAGGAGGAAGTCCAGGGAAGATCTAGAGACATCCCTATTTCAGTATGAGTTACCCAGCTGAAAGGAAACACTACCAGTTGAGTCTGAGAAGGAGGAATTCCCTGAAAGTGAGGGAGAAACCGAAAAAGATAGCTGGCTTCTGGCTCATGAGCAAAGGATGAGAGACATTGACGAAGACCTGAGAGAGATTGATGAGGCTCAGAGGGCCTTAGCCCAAGAAGAAGAAATTTGGGCAGCTCAGAAAGTGAGCTTTGCTGAGTTGGAGGTGGAGTCCAGCTCAGATGGTGGCAGCAAATTTGAGGTATCCAGTGCTGAGGGAGTAATATATACACCCAGAGATGTGGCGCCTGACTTGAAGGAGGGGGTTAACATACACCAGGAGGTTCATGGACATGAGTTAGCTCCAGTAGTGCGCAGCGTCCCTGAGGAGAATAGGGTAACTGGCGCAGGAGTTCATGGTTCTAGTGGTGGGAGGGACACTCTACTGACTCTAGATGAGAGGTGTAGGGAGAGGGGTTCCCCCAAGGTTAAAGTCCTGGTGCGTGAGTGTGAAGACAGCCCAGAAGAGTGTGGATTGAATGACAGAGACAGTCGGATACTGTCTTGCCAATCTCAGGAGAGTGGTGTGGAGTACGTGTGCGAGGCACTGGATGGTGAGGTGAAGGATAGTTTAGCTAACCCCTGTGGGGGGCTGTGCGATCCAATTGTGGTAGAGCATATTGTAAGTCCCTGTTTTCCAGAGCTATGCCAACACCTGTTGGAGAGTGAGTTCTCTGACCCCAGGGATCTCACATTGGAGGCAAACCTTTTGGTGAATTCCAGAGGGTCTGGAGAGGCATTTGGGGGTGATCTTAAGAGGAGTGGCTCAGGTATCTTGCAACCCAGAGTGGTGGGAGTGGTTCAGAGTAGCCCAGCTAGGTCCCATTGTAGTGGGAGGGGTGTAGGGGCTCACGTCCTGTCTCAGTGGAGAAGGAGTGAGTGTGGGGCTGCGTGTCCCAAGGTGCCCGAAACCCAGTCTCAGGGCCTGGATGGTTCTTTAAGGGAACACCAGGTGGGGAGCCTAGGCTGTCCTGATGGGCCATCCGTTGAGGGGGATCCCCTAGTGTCTGGTGAACTGGGAGTGTCTGTAAGCAGGCCTCCATCAGTTCTGGTGTCTGGCAGTGTCGCTTCTAAGTGGAGGGTGCAGAAGTCCAGACTGTGGGATGAGGGGGGGAAGAGTCCCCAGTGGAAGAACCAGTGGGTCAGGGGCCAGCCAAAAAGCTGAGTCACCAAGGAGTGACCATGGTGACTCCACTTCTGTCCTGAGGGATCTTCGTGCACTGTCAGAGGGACAGAAGTCGGGAGATCTGTGCCAGGTAGACTGTCACATGACACATGAGTTATGTGTCACCCTCGGGGAGGGTATATGCACTCTCCAGGAAGTCCTGGTTTGCCAGATAAGTGTTCCGCCGCAGGGGTTGGACCCTGGGTTGAGAAGTCAGGTTCAGGTGTTGTCTGACCTGAAGGAAGGGGCCACTGTAATCAGCGTCCTGACCAATGTAGCTTCTAGCTGTACCACTCCAGGTGGGAGGGTACAGCACTCTGGAAGCGGGTACAGAGGGAGGGAGTCCTCGCCTGTGACCCTGGTTCAACTAGAGGGTTCAGACCCTAGGTTGAAGGGCCAGGTTCAGGGTGTACCCCCTGACCTGGTAGCCCAGTTGCAAGATATAGAGCCCCTGAACTAGTGGGCAAATTGTGCAGGACACCTGCTACAGGTACCCTGACAATTCTGGAAGGGGGTACTGCTCTAGGTGGGAGAGTATAGAGTCTCAAGGTGGAGGACCGGGTGTGGGAGAGGCCACCCCAGTCTCTGGTCCAGCCACCGGGTACAGGCCTGGGGCTGGTGGGTCAGTGTCAGGATGTCATACCTGACCTGACAGGAGGGAGAGTGGATAAAGGGTGCCAAGCACCTGGGGTTACTGTACCCCTCTCTAAGACGCCACAGAGGTTTGAGAGCCCTGAGAGGCATAAGGCCTGGGTCTCCTTACTAACTACTGTCAGTGACCACTGTGGCTTGCTGTCTGTGTGTTGGGACACACCTGTGAGCAAGCTAAGGTTAGGTGCTGCACAGATGGTGTCCACAGAGGAGGAGAAGGGTTCCACATGGTTTAGCTTGGTGGGCCCTGGACAGAGGATTTGAAATGGGTTCAGATTGGCATAGAACTGGAATATGCCCCTGCTATTGTGAGCCAGGTCCAGGTTCTATCGCCCAAAGCAGGGAAGCCCATCAAGGTAGTGATTGGTCTATCCTGAGCTTTGGCTGGAAGGGGGTTGTGTTGGACTTGGCCCTTTTTGCAGGGTCATCCCTGAACTATTTGCCTTCCTCCTATATTTTTTCTGACCTGTTGTTGGCTATTTTATGACTCTGGGCACTAAAGTGCATATGTTCTCCCTGTTGTAAATTGATGTATGGATTAGTGATTCCATGATTGGCTTGTTTGGTTTACTGGTCAGACCCTAGTACAGTGCACTGAGTCTGCCCAGAGCTGGTAATCCAAATGCTGCTGATGGGCTTGCTGCACTGGTTGTGCCACCCACAGAAGCAGCCTTGTAAAATGTGTCCAAGGCCTACCATTGCAGAGCCTGCGTGCAGTCTGGTACTGTCAGGCTGACTGGACAAGTGCACCCACTTGCCAGACCCTAAAACTTCCGTTTTCTTCATATCAGACACCCCTATGGTAGGCCAAAGGGCAGGGTGCATTGTAAGTATAAGGTAGGACATGCCCTGGTGTGTGTGGCATGTCCTAATAGTGAATTACAGCCATTTTCGTTTTTCACTATTGCAAGGCTACCTTTCTCCATAGGCCAGAATGGGTCATTAGATTATTACATGTTTATAATCCTAACTGACTCAGGGAACATGGTTCATGCCTGAACTCAGAATGATAAAATACATCTTTTAGTGAAGTTAGTTTTAACATTCTGTGTTTGAAAATACCACTTTTAGAAAGTAGGTATTTTCTTGCCTAACCTTTCAAGCCTGCCTCTGCTAGGTTGTGTATTCTTTGTCTGGAGTTTGTGAGTGACAGGGCTGGGGGATTCCAGGAGACAGAATGAGTCAGCCCAGTGGTGAATAGAGAGATCTGCATCTAGATGGGTGGGAGGAGTAGCACCTGGGACCTGAATAGGGTTGTGCCTGCCTTCCACAATGCTGGCTCCAGCTCCTGGGGTGCAGCTGATGTATCTGCCCTGCACAGTGAAAAAAGAGAAGGAATCCTGTCAACAAAGTGCTCCAAGGCTGTGCTTTCCCTCCAAAATTCTGGCTCCACCTTATGTGGGGTGTCTGATGTTTCTGCCCTGCACTGTGAAAGGAAAGAAGGAGTCATGTAAACAGAGTGCTCAAGAACTGGTTTGGACTGGGCAAAGGCCACTCTCCCCTCAGAGGACAAAAGATTTTGGGGTATAAATATTGGGACCCTGATCCCAAGAAATTAGATCACTTTTGGACTACAAGAAGAAACCGTTGCTGAGGAGAGGATCCTAAAGAAACTGAGGAGAGACTATCCCTAAGCTGAAGTGCTGCTTGGGGGATTGGCCTGCAGTGGTTGCCTGACTGCCAAAGAAAGGAGAAAGAACTTTGTGTGCTTTACTTACAACTTGTGAAGGATCTCCAAGGGCTTGGAACAGAGCTTGTCTCCTGCTGAAGTCTCAGTGACAACAGACTTCAAACCCCACCTCCCCAGAATTCTTTGGAAGCGTCTGCTGCTGTTTTGAGGCCTTCTGAGGGATTGTGTGTTGCAAGGAGCTGGGAGCATGACTCAAGAGGAAGAAGTGTGTCACCGTCGCTGCTGCTGCCATCGCAACTCCGAAGGAGGGTGTCGCCGCTGTAGCTATTGTATTGCACCGCATCGAGAGAAGCGTCTCGCAACGAAGAGGAAGCATGTCGCCATCGCTGCTGCTGTCGTCGCATCGTGAATGTCGGCGCTGTAGCTGTGGTATTGCACCGCATCAAGCAAAGACTCTCTCAACGAAGGAGAAGCGTGTTGCCGTTGCTGCTGTCACATCGTGGATGTCGGCGCTGTAGCTGTCGTATTGCACGGCATCGAGTAAAGCGCCTCGCATCCCCGGAGAAGCGTGCTGCCGCCAGAGCTGCTGCCGTGCTAGTTGTCGCATTGTGCGAAAGCCTTTTGCAACGTCGGAGAAGAGTGCCGCAGCCGAGGCAGTTGCCGTCACATCGCTGAACAAGGGTGTCACCGCTGCAGCTGACGCATCGAACCGAGACTTCTCGCATCCACGGAGAAGCGTGCCACATCTGGAAGATCTTCACGTCTTTATTTCTTTGCACCGGAACTTTGCCGCATTTCCATTGCTGCAACATTACTTGTTGTGGAAGCGCAACGCATCGTAAGGTACATTGATGCAAAGTGTCGCATCTTAAGAACTGAACTGAACTAAGCTAAAACTACCATCTTAAGTATAGTAGCGTGGATTTTTGTCGTTTAATGGTCTTGTGTTAAGTCTATATAAAGAATACTTATTTTTTATATAAACCTTGTGTGGTGTCCATTTGTAGTGTTGTCACTGGGTTACTGTATGTGGTCACAAATGCTTTACACACTGCCTCTGAGATAAGCCTGTCTGCTCTTGCCAAGCTACCAAGGGGGTGAGCAGGGGTTATTTTAGGAGTGTACCCCCTTACCCTGTATAGAGGCAATGGTCCCTATTTGTCACAAGTACCTACCTGTGCCAACTAGAGACCCCCAAATCTAACAGGGGTTATTCTTGCATTTTAAAGGAAATCATTCGATGCATCTGCTCCCGTTGTCTGCATTTGCTCCCTCCCCCCTCCCGCTGTACTTTCGGTTCCAATTTTCTACTTTGCTCTTGCCCCCCTTCCCGCCGTGTTCACTATGCTCCTGCCCCCCTTCCCGCCGTGTTCACCATACTCCTGCCCCCCTCCTGTTGCTTGCATTTGCTTCCGCCCCCTTCCGCTGTACTTTTGGTTCCAGTTTTCTACTTAGCTCCTGCCCTCCTTCCCGTCGTGTTGACCATGCTCCCGCACCCCTCCCGTTGTCTGTGTTACCAAAATGGGGTATACCCAAGAAAGTCACTGGGACCTGGGTGAAACGTAGTACATAAGTGGGGGGTCCCAGTACAGTACTTTTAAAAGGAAAGGTTAAGTTGAAAGTAAAGATTTTCAAAGAACAAATATACATACAACTTAGATTCAATGTTGTTTAATCACAATGAATCCAAACATAAATTTCATATGCAAATTATTAATTCAAAAATCATGTTGTTCGAAATACGACATACAAAAGAGTGCCCCAGGGAGGGTGGAGGTGGGAAGGTGGGGTCAGTGCGAGGTAAGTGTGAGGGCTTGCTGGGAAATTGGAAAGGAGTGCTGGTCAGGGTGACCAATTACATTGGATCATTAAGACCGTGTTGACCTAAAAATGTAGCCACACTTATAACATAAATGTTCAAACAATTGCATCATAAGCATTCAGAGAAGAAAAACCATTGTAAATAAATCAACGATAAGGTCAAAATGCTGGCACATAGGATGATCGTCTACGTTTCCGCCCCGCAGGTCCTAGATATCAGTGTGACCTTAGGAAGGGGTCATCTTCAGGACAGAAGGGCGGGGAGGGGTGGGCCGGGAACCTGGGAGATAAAGGCAACAAATCAAAGCATGAATAGGCTCACTAAGTGGCAATAAATGATAGCTAATGTGGCATAAAAGGGGTTGATTACCGTGATCAGCAGTATCACGATGTGGGATTTACATGGTAAGGAATGGGCCCGCAGGGCTCCATACGTGAGATGAGACAACTTTAAATGAGTCTCTGAAGGAGGTAAATGAAAGAGAAAAGAATCAAATACTATGTGCGTTTACAAAGAGTAATGCGAACAGCAAGGTACAGAGTTCCTCACTAAACTCACCCGCGTGATAGTCACGATATTCAAGGAGTGCGGGTGCCGCCAGGAGCAGGTCGGCATTGGACATAGTCTAAAAGAAAGAGACAACACTTAAATTAATTGTGGCAGTACGAGGACCGTGATGAAGCAAGGTGCAGAACAATATTTTGTTCAAACTTGCGAAGTTAATCTCCCATAATCATAACTGCATTAATATGTTTGTGGTGAAATACTAATCAACATAGTATAAGAGTTATGCAACACTACACGCGGGTTAACTAATGTGCTTTCATGTCGCAAACGCAAAAGAAGAAATAATAAACTAACCTTGTCTATTGTCTTTGTCAGTATTAAATGCGGCTGTTTAACTAATGGCATGTGCTTATTTTGTGTGCTTATGTTATGTCTTTTCTGTGTCAGAACGCATAAAAGAGTTCCTGCAGTTCCTAAAGGAAAGGTAGATATAATGCTGCTTATTCGTGCTTCAGCTAGGTAACATAATTAACAGGATTAATTAGCAAAGGGGGTGGGTAACAGAATGGGTTTCAATTCTTTAATTAATTAATGTCTTGTGTTTGTTTGATAATAGTTTCCAAAGTGAGGCCTAAAGATCGCTTAGAAAATGGCTGACAGAGCTGCAGTTCCGAAAGCTTGTCCAGAGTGGAGCCTTGCACATGCGCAGCAGTGGAGATTTTTGCCACGTTGACATCAATATTTGAAAAGGTTCTTTGGTTGTGCTGAACGTGCTCTCTCTCGGAGAAAAAGGCTCAAGGACAGGAACTAGCTGTATCTGCCAAGGCTAGGAAGCGATTTTGTAAACTCGAGGAAAGTAACTTTTTCGAGGAAGCAGAAAGTTGTGGAAGCAAGAGACAATAGGGCTTATGAAAAAGCCTGATCTTGGTAAAGAGTCGGACATGACTTCATACTTTATCGTGGACTGACATTGTACAGCCAATGAGAAGCCTGGATTTTCATGAAAAGATGTAATTTGTAGTGAGTTTAGCTAGAAAGAAAGGTATAAAACTTGACACTTGGAGTGGAGAAAAAACTCTCTTCTTTCAGACTCCTGATTGACGTGACATGCTGTCGGACTTTTGGCGCACGTAAGGACAGCAGACTTTAAATGATTTTTCCTTTCTAGGTGCAGTGAGAATCAGACAGGGAAATAGATTTAGGGAATGAAACAGTTTTTCTGCTTTAATTCATGTTTTCTGAACTTGCTTTAAAAATGTCAGTTTATTATTTCATTTCCTCACTAAAATGCTGCTTTCTTGGCTGCTTATGAAATAAAGATTTAAAAACGTAAATGCTTTTTCCTTATGATAATAAAGTTAATAAATAGATTTGAAATGATAAGCTGGTCTTGTTTATTCATGATCTAGTTACCATCAGTTGATTCAATCGCCATAGTGGCTTGATTTAAATTGATTTATGTTTGAACCATGGTTAAATTAAATTAAACTGCAGATGTATATAATATGTAGATAAAATGTGAATAAACTATATTAATCAGGCCACTTGATTCAGTCGCTCAAAAATTGTCTCAGTGGTAGTATGGGCCTTCATATGTTTTTCATGATTTATGGTGAGTATTGAGGTGATAGGTTGTGTTATTGAGACAGTTTTTCTATAGGAGCGCTGGATCAATAACTTGGTAGCAGAGTTCGGTTACTATGGTAAGTGACATGTTACATGGTAAATACATAGGATCGATGTTTAACATATGTTAGGTTAAGTTTGTTCAATTGTTATATGTAGTCGAAAGTTTTTTCCAGCAGTGTGAAAATTCCTAGCTGTGCCGGCAAGAGAAGTGTGACAGGTGAAGTTACACAGTGCATTTGTTCTGTTTCAAAATAGTGGTATCGTCGTATATCACTAGTGTTGTGGACGTACAACACATGTTTAGGGAACTTAGGTGTGTAAGGTAAAAATGCATTGTGAGGATTGTGTATGAAATCGTAGCTTTCGAGTATAGGGACTTGGAGCCTGTTTTAAAACTCACCGTGAAAAGAGTAGTAGAATTTATCCAAGCTTGAGTGAAGGGTAAGGAAGTGTTGTCTATCTTACTGGCGAATGAGGATTTCTATTGGTGGGTTAGAGTCCTACTAAAGATTTCATGTATGCGTGGTGAGGGATTTTTCCGTATGGATGTGCGTAAATGAATTTTGTAATATTCGATCGAGTCAAACTCTGAATTGTCTTTAAGGAGGTGTAAAACATCTCTGTATGTGCATTCAGAGGGAAACAAGTTTGTTATTACCTGCTAGAAGGGTAGAGTAGCCTTACTTTATCGACAAATCTAAATATTCTGTGAAAATAGCGTAGTCTATTTCACGCAAAAGAATACTTGAATGACTGGGAAAGCTATCATTTTATTTAGCGAAACAGACAAATGGTTTGTTTATTTATTTGTGAAGTTATCTTAGATCTGGTGCCGGGTGCTAGTTTACCTAGTAGTCGTGTATATGCACTATCGGAACCCGAAGAGTTGCATTTGAGAGACTATCTTGACGGAATGTTGAGAAAGGGTTTTATCCATCCATCTTGTTCACCGGTGTCCTCGGCTATCTTCTTCATTCCTAAGAAGGAGGGGACGTTGAGGGCGTGTGTGGATTATAGGGCCCTTAACAAGGTCACAATTAAAAACAAATACCCCCTTCCTCTTATTCCAGTGCTACTGGATCAATTGAAAAAAGCTACTGTGTTTACCAAACTTGATTTACGGGGCTGTAAAGATGCGAGGCGGAGCGCTACCGAGGACTGGTGGTCTCCCATTACTGATCCTGTCATACCTCCTTCCTTACAGACTGACCCCTGGGATACAGGACTGGACGACGTGGAAGAAGAGCGCGGCGCCTTTAATTGGGCGTACTCTGAGGAGGTGGTGACCCCTCCTCCTGTATTCGTCTGCGAGGCCAGATTGGATAAAGAGCAGGAAGTACAGACAGAAACGTGTGACATCACCTCGGAGGAGGAGGAGGCGAGGAGCGGCGTCGGAGAGCGGTTGGAGAGAAGCGGAGAAGTCGGAAAAGAAGGACACCGAAGGAATTCCGAAGAGCAGGCCGAAAGAGACGAACCCCACGGAGAGCCAGGAGGCCAACGACCCTGTGAGCCGCCGTGCCACTCTCCCGGGGGAGGAGCGTGGCTATCCCAGGTACGGGACCGTATGGCGGTGTGGGTGGGAAGACGGCGTGCGTGTAAATAGTGTATAGCAAACCCCGTTTGTGTTTCCTCGTACCCCTCTCCTCTTGTGTTCATTACCCCGCGGTTAACCCTCACTTTCTGTACCCTCCCCACGTCACCGACTACATAACAGTAAATCCGACACTGGTGACCTTTCTCCACTTCACACGGCCCCAAGGTGCAAGTCCCCCAAAGACTGTAGAACTAACGGTTCCCTCTCTGTTGGTCTTCCTTTATATGGGCTCCGGAACAACGAGACGCTACCTTGACCAGACCCTGAGGACAAGAGCGGAAGACCAAAGACCCCGGAGAAGGAGAATACCACGATTCAAAGACGGATCCCAGTCACTTTGCTAGGGAGAGACTTACGTTTAGGACCAGGAGAACATTGCAACCAAACCCTAAACGTACTATACCAATAAAACCGTCCTTACTCCCAAGACCTGTTGTCCAGTCAGTTTCTGCTTCAACACCGGAGTTGCCTATCAGACCTGTCCCAGAGCCTATTCTCGGTACTAAGGGTAACCCCTCACCCCTACACCCGGTCACAGGGGCGCATACCACCTTATCCGAATATGCCCTGGGGACGAATGGAAGACTGCATTTAAAACCAAGTTCGGGCTGTTCGAGTATTGCGTGATGCCATTTAGCTTGTGCAATGCTCCTGCAGCCTTTCAGTTCTTCATTAACGAAGTCCTCAGGGAATATCTCGATGTAAACGTTATAGTATATATCGATGATATATTGATCTTTTCGGAGAATGATAGTGAGCATCAGAGACATTTGATTCAAGTGCTGCAGAAGTTGCAAGAATACCATCTGCTTGTTAAGTTGGAGAAGTGTTAGTTTAGTGCCTCTTCAGTGGAATTCTTGGGTTTCATCGTATCGGCTGGAGGCGTTTAGATGGACCCCAGAAATATTGAGTCTACTGTTACCTGGCCTATACCAACTACAGCCAAAGATATTCAGGTCCTTCTGGGGTTCGCCAACTTTTACAGGCGCTTTATTTTCCATTTTTCTGATGTTGTAGCGCCCATGACACGGTTGCTGTTGGACCTGGCCCTTTTTGGCAGGTTCACCCCGAAACTTTTTGATTTTTCCTAGCCTGTTTCTGGAGCCTGGGTTGGTGATTTTAGGCCTCTGTGCACTTTTTCACTGTGGTACAGTGTAAAGTGCGTGTGCTCTCTGTGTATGTGTGGTGAGTGACCTGCCCTCCCATAGGAATGAATGGGGAATATGTATGCCCATGGTAGTTCCTGCTGCTGGGGCTCAGGGAATCCCTGGGCCCTGCCCACCCCCTGGACACCTGATGGACTTTTCCTGCTGGGGGCTATGCTGCTCCCTCCCTTACTCCTGGACTGCTGAGGTCTTGGACTGCTGAAGGACTTCTTATTGGCTTTATTGTTGCCTTTAGCGCTGGGAGCGCTGTAATTTTCCCCCCAGCGCATGGTAGCGCTGTTATAGCCGTGTGGGAGATCGGTGTGCTTATCGGCACAACATCGGGAGTGAAAGGAGGCCCGTGGTGCCTTCCTGCGTGCAGAATCACCCCCGACGAAACTGCTGGGTTGAGCCGCCCCCACTGCGACCTGTGGCCGTGGGAATCATCAGCCCGTAATTCACCGCCGCGGCCCAGGGGCCTGAGAGAGCCCTGCAGCTGTTTACCCTGCTCCGCAAAGCAGCGGAGAAAGAAACGAAGGGGCCGCGACCTGATTGGTCAATCGCTATCCAGAGCCGCGCTCTGATTGGCTGTCGGGTTGCCGAAGCTGCCTGGTGAAGGAGGGCCTGCCCCGGGAGCCGCGCTGCTACTGGCTGACTCCCGGGCGAGGAAGGGGGCTCGCCGCAAAGGCCGCAACGTGATTGGGACAGGTGAGGAAGAGCAGCGTCACCCGACCGGAGGCTCGTCTACCGAGCCGCGCCTTGATTGGTCCCTGTAACCGGGACCTCTGGGGACGTCACCGAAGCCGTGTGTTGCCCCCGAAGCCAGGGGAAGAGTGAGAGCCGAGAACAGCCCGGTGAGTGGAAGGGCTGGGGGGGGCTCCGTGAGGCTGCAGCTGTTGCCATGTGAGGGACTAAAATCCGTCCTTGTCAGCCAGAGAGGGGGGAGTCCCGCCTGGAGAGACCAGCCCAGTGAGTTGAGGGGGCTGGGGGGGCTCCGTGATGTTGCTGGCGGTGCCGGTGGAGGCACAAGGTCAAGAGCGGTCCCGTGTGGCAGTGGGCCGCTCCAACGTGGAGATAGTGGTGCGGGAAGGGCGGCCCCGGTTGGCAGCGAGTCGCCCCAACGTTGTTTAGAGCCCCGAGAGGCTCCGTAGGGGCGCCAGTCTGTGCCTGTGTAGGCACAGCGTCCGAGGGGCATTTTCATTTACTTTAAGAGCCCAGTGAGGCTCTTGGGGAACACCAGTGATTTTAGAGCCTGTGTGGCTCGAATGTGGCTACAGCCTGCGCATATGTGACTTCAGAGTCTGTGTGGCTCCAACAGTGGCGCAGTTCTGTTTTAGGGTCAGCGAGGACCCTGTCGCAGTTTGTCTCCAGCTGCCCAGCAATTAGTGGGCAGCTGCACCGTTTAGGCGCAAGATGGAGAGTGAGTCCCTGAGAGGGACAGAGATGGCACAGAGGTGCCCGGCCAGTCACAGCTGCGCAGCACTTAGTGCCAGCTGCAGTGTTTAGGCCCGTGTGAGTGTTCCCAGGTGCCCAGCAAGTAGTGGGCACCTGCCACGTTTAGGCCCCTGACATTGAGACTCAGGGCGTCCTAGCCCCAACAAGGCAAGTTGGCCTAGGGACTGCCACAGGTGGTGGCTTATGTGAGGTTTTGCGCAATTGTGTGGTTTTTCCTTGCACCTCTGAATGTTTAGGCATCATGTGTCTTTGCGCTATTGAATTGTGTCTTTCTTTCCCTGCGCTGCACCTCTGAATGTTTTAGGCATCATGTGTCTTCTTGCGCTGTACCTCTGAATGTATTTTATTGCATCATGTGCTTTGTTCTTAACACCGCTGAATGTGTAGGTTTATGCATCATGTGTTTTTCTTTATTACTCCTCTGAATGTGTTTCATGCATCATGGGTAATGTGTTCTTGTTTATACCCCTAAATGTATTTTGTTCTTAGGCGGCTGTTCATTCTAATACAGGTGGTCCTAGTGAGGTCCTGGTCCCCGGCGTGACATTCTCCTAAGGTGGTTAGGGTTGCGTAGGTGGTACTTACCTGTTCCCAGTAGTTACTGGATGTGATTCATAACTGTTATTTTGTTTTATATCTTATTTTCTATGATCTACAAAGTACTATTTCTAAAGGTGTTGATTAGGACAGTGGTCCATGTGGCCCTGTCCTGTGTAAATAATCCCATGTGAATATTGCCCGTGCCAGTTGGCACACTGTATATGTGTGATTCTATCCGATATGTGTTGACAATACAAAAGTTATTTTAATATAACCTTGTGTGGAGTTCCTTTTGTGGTGTGCCTAGGATGTTGTTGCTGTTGTGCGCTGGCGCAAATGCTTTACACATTGCCTCCGAGTTTAGCCTCACTGCTAGTGCCAAGCTACCAAGGGGGTGGCGTGTGACTCCCTCGCCCTGACTAGAATGGTGGTTTCTGCCTTGCTTTGGCGTCAGCCTTAGCCTACCAGAAATAGCCAGTTCTAACATTATTGGTCAGCGGTGCGGATTTGGACTTGTGTTTGCGCAGTGCCACAGCGACAACTGGCTACATTACAAAACTCTGCAATTTTTTCAGATAGTCACATGTTTGGGATTATTGTTTGTGATTTTATTTTTCCTTAAGAGTGTCATTTTCAGATGGTGTTCCTGCGCTTTATGTTTAGTGGCAGATGAGAGAGAATGACAGGGCGGGACGCCAGTAGAGTGGGAGGTTCCCATAGATTAGGAATCCCTTGCTGGGTCCAGTGGCCATTCCTGTTCCTTACCCTGGGTGGGTAGATGGAAGAGAGGGAGTGTGGAGGAGAAATAGCTTGCTTGGGAGGGTGGTTGTCCCCTGAGTGTAGCGTGTGTGTCTGGATTCCCCAGTATGGTAGGATCCAGTGGTGGCAGCTTAAATGTGTCCAATGTGTGAAGTCCCATTCCCAGTTCCCAGAGTATGGTGCCTGGTGCTCAGTAAGAGGATGACAGGTTGAGAGTCAGGGGCAGTGAGGAACTGTCTCACCAGTCTGGAGGGGGAGTGTGTGGATGAGTGGTGTCTTGAACTGGAGGAGTTGGTGTGAGGTTTTTTTTAGGAGCTTGCACAGGAGGTGTACCTCTGGTGGTGTGCAGGAGGTCCTGCAGAGGCACTGGACAAGAAGGTGGATGTCTGGCGGTGTGCTAGATGTCTTGCAGAGGCATTAGGGAGTGATTCTAAAAGTAGTGGCTTGTGTATCTGATGATCCTGTGTAGGTGAAGAGGTTCATGTGTAGCCCAGCTAGGTCCCAGTAGGATGGTAGGGGTGTAGGGGCTCGTGTCCTGTCTCAGTGGAGGCGGAGTGAGTGTGGGACGGTGTGTCCCACGTTGGCCCGAAACCCTGTCTCTGGGCCTGGAGGGTTCCCCCCGGGAGCGCCAGGTCAGGGGCCTAGGCTGTACTTACAGGTCATTTGAGGAGGATCTTCCTGTGTCTAGAGGACGGGGAGTGACCGTCCAGAGTGCTTGACCATTTTTGGGGCCTCTGGAGGTAGTTCCCCGAGGAGAGGGGAGGCCAGGTTCAGGTTCAGCCTGACCTGGAGGGAAGGGCATCTGTAATCAGTGTCCTGACCGGTTGTTGGCTTTCAGGGGTACCGCTCCAAGGTGGGAGGGTGCAGAACTCTGGAAGGGGGTGCAGAAGGACGGTGTACTTCTGACCCCGGTGCAACCTGGGGGTTTAGATCCTAGGTTGGGAGATTAGGAAGCTTCCAGGTCAAGAAGGAATCTCTGCCAAAGTAGATCAGCTGAAGAGATTGAGGGGGCTGCCCTTGCTGTGTGTTCTGGGGCCCACCTGCAGTCTGTTGTTTCTACTAAGGTAGAGGAAAGGGGGCTTTTCTGTGTGCTGTGTCCCACCCACCTGCTTGAAGAGGAACTGTGCTGTGTGCTTTGTACCTCAGAAGTGAAATAGTTACAGGTGGTAGACCAGTGATGGAGTGAGGTCCTAATCTGGTAGGAGAATTGTGTTCTGGTGAGTGCTTCCCTGTGAGGGTGCGGGAACCCCAGAAGTAGAGGTAGGGTGGGGCATGCTTGCCCGTGACCTCTGGTCAGCCTGAGGGTATGGTCCCTAGGTTGAAGGATCAGTGGTAGTTGTAGCTACACTGAGAGAGAGAGTGGAGAATGGCTATTGTGTGCCAGGGGTTACTGCCCCCCACTCTGTGGATTGGTTAGGACCTGTGATATTTGGATGGCCTAAGGCCTGGTCCTGGCTGTGGATGACTAGTGTGTACCAGTGGGGTACCCTAGTTGTGCCAGAGAGCTTTTGTTGAGAGAAATCTATGTGGGTTCAGAGTGGCGAAAAACAGGAGGGTGTCCCTGTCTTGCGGGCCGGTGTCGGTGTTTTGTCGCCCAAAGCAAGGAAGCCCATCAGTGGAGTGATTGGTCTACCCTGCGTTTTGGCTGGGAGGGGGTTGTGTTGGACCTGGCCCTTTTTGGCAGGTTCACCCCGAAACTTTTTGCTTTTTCCTAGCCTGTTTCTGGAGCCTGGGTTGGTGATTTTAGGCCTCTGCGCACTTTTTCACTGTGGTACAGTGTAAAGTGCGTGTGCTCTCTGTGTATGTGTGGTGAGTGACCTGCCCTCCCATAGGAATGAATGGGGAATATGTATGCCCATGGTAGTTCCTGAAGTGTGGGGAGTGCAGGGTCGAGTTTGATATGTGTGAACTCGTGAGATTTAATGCTGCGTAATGGTGTATGCGGCATTGTTGTGTCTAGTCTAGAAGTGCCACATTTAGAAGTTGGCATATTTGTGTAGTGAGTCTGCTGGCATGTGATTGGCTGGTGAGCCTGGCCCAGAGTGCCTGGGCCTGCTTGTGGATTGACTGTCTGGTTTGAGTGTGACAGGGGCTGCAGAGCCCCCAGAACGTTGTCTGAGTCAGCCCGTGGATGAAAGGCAGCATCTGCTGCCAGGGAAGTGGGAGGAGATAGCACCTGATAGTGAAGGGCTGTGCCTGCCTGCCACAATGCTGGCTCCACCCCCCCGCTGGGCGACTGTCACCTCTGTCCCTGATACTGAAGGGACTTCCCTATAACCAGTTCTAGCTGGTTCTCACACTGCCTGCACAAAGACTTCAAAGACTTTTCTGTGTATAAGAAGGGGCTGTGTCCCCTTCCAAAATGTTCTTGTTTCTAACTTGAATCTGCCAGGGGCGTGCTGCTGCTGGGGCTCAGGGGAATCCCTGAGCCCTGCCCAGCCCCTGGACACCTGATGGACTTTTCCTGTTGGGGGCTATGCTGCTCCCTCCCTTACTCCTGGACTGCTGAGGTCCTGGACTGCTGAAGGACTTCTTATTGGCTTTATTATTGCCTTTAGCGCTGGGAGCGCTGTCATTTTCCCCTCAGCACGTGGTAGCGCTGTTATAGCCGTGTGGGAGATCGGTGTGCTCATCGGCACAACATCGGGAGTGAAAGGAGGCCCGTGGTGCCTTCCTGCGTGCAGAATCACCCCCGACGAAACTGCTGGGTTGAGCCGCCCCCACTGCGACCTGTGGCCGTGGGAATCATCAGCCCGTAATTCACCGCCGCGGCCCGGGGGCCTGAGAGAGCCCTGCAGCTGTTTACCCCGCTCCGCAAAGCCGCGGAGAAAGAAACGAAGGGCCCGCGACCTGATTGGTCAATCGCTACCCAGAGCCGCACTCTGATTGGCTGTCGGGTTGCCGAAGCGGCCTGGTGAAGGAGGGTCTGCCCCGGGAGCCGCGCTGCTACTGGCTGACTCCCGGGCGAGGAAGGGGGCTCGCCGCAAAGGCTGCAACGTGATTGGGCCAGGTGAGAAAGAGCAGCGTCACCCGACCGGAGGCTCGTCTACCGAGCCGCGCCTTGATTGGTCCCTGTAACTGGGACCTCTGGGGACGCCGCTGAAGCCGTGTGTTGCCCCCAAAGCCAGGGGAAGAGTGAGCCGACCCTGCCGAGAACAGCCCGGTGAGTGGAAGGGCTGGGGGGGGCTCAGTGAGGCTGCAGCTGTTGCCATGTGAGGGACTAAAGTCCGTCCTTGTCAGCCATAGAGGGGGGAGCCCCGCCTGTAGAGACCAGCCCAGTGAGTTGAGAGGGCTGGGGGGGCTCCGTGATGTTGCTGGCGGTGCCGGTGGAGGCACAAGGTCAAGAGCGGTCCCGTGTGGCAGTGGGCCGCTCCAACGTGGAGATAGTGGTGTGGGAAGGGCGGCCCCGGTTGGCAGCGGGTCGCCCCAATGTTGTTTAGAGCCCTGAGAGGCTCCGTAGGGGCGCAGGTCAGTGCCTGTGTAGGCACAGCGTCCGAGGGGCATTTTCATTTAATTTAAGAGCCCAGTGAGGCTCTTGGGGAACACCAGTGATTTTAGAGCCTGTGTGGCTCGAATGTGGCTACAACCTGCGCATATGTGACTTCAGAGCCTGTGTGGCTCCAACAGTGGCGCAGATCTGTTTTAGGGTCAGCGAGGACCCTGTCGCAGTTTGTCTCCAGCTGCCCAGCAATTAGTGGGCAGCTGCACCGTTTAGGCGCAAGATGGAGAGTGAGTCCCTGAGAGGGACAGAGATGGCACAGAGGTGCCCGGCCAGTCACAGCTGCGCAGCACTTAGTGCCAGCTGCAGTGTTTAGGCCCTTGTGAGTGTTCCCAGGTGCCCAGCAAGTAGTGGGCACCTGCCACGTTTAGGCCCCTGACATTGAGACTCAGGGCGTCCTAGCCCCAACAAGGCCAGTTGGCCTAGGGACTGCCACAGGTGGTGGCTTATGTGAGGTTTTGCGCAATTGTGTGGTTTTTCCTTGCATCTCTGAATGTTTAGGCATCATGTGTCTTTGCGCTATTGAATTGTGTCTTTCTTTCCCTGCGCTGCACCTCTGAATGTTTTAGGCATCATGTGTCTTCTTGCGCTGTACCTCTGGATGTATTTTATTGCATCATGTGCTTTGTTCTTAACACCGCTGAATGTGTAGGTTTATGCATCATGTGTTTTTCTTTATTACTCCTCTGAATGTGTTTCATGCATCATGGGTAATGTGTTCTTGTTTATACCCCTAAATGTATTTTGTTCTTAGGCGGCTGTTCATTCTAATGCAGGTGGTCCTAATGAGGTCCTGGTCCCCGGCGTGACATTCTCCTAAGGTGGTTAGGGTTGCGTAGGTGGTACCTACCTGTTCCCAGTAGTTACTGGATGTGATTCATAACTGTTATTTTGTTTTATATCTTATTTTCTATGATCTACAAAGTACTATTTCTAAAGGTGTTGATTAGGACAGTGGTCCATGTGGCCCTGTCCTGTGTAAATAATCCCATGTGAATATTGCCCGTGCCAGTTGGCACAATGTATATGTGTGATTCTATCTGATATGTGTTGACAATACAAAAGTTATTTTAATATAACCTTGTGTGGAGTTCCTTTTGTGGTGTGCCTAGGATGTTGTTGCTGTTGTGCGCTGGCGCAAATGCGTTACACATTGCTTCCGAGTTTAGCCTCACTGCTCGTGCCAAGCTACCAAGGGGGTGAGCAGGGGTTATCTTGGCGTGTGACTCCCTCGCCCTGACTAGAATGGTGGATTCTGCCTGTCTTTGGCGTCAGCCTTAGCCTACCAGAAATAGCCAGTTCTAACAGTTGCTTAGAAAGGGGGTCCCTTTTGTGTGGTCATCTGAGGCACAGGCAGCTTTCCAGCAGTTGATTGAGAGTTTTACAACAGCACCCGTGTTGGTGCATCCTAATCCTGCCCTGCCGTTTTTTGTTGAGACAGATGCCTCATTGTGTGCGGTTGGAGGGGAATTGTCACAGAGGGATGTGGAGACGGGTCATTTGCATCCCATTGCCTTCTTTTCAAAGACATTGTTGCCTGCTGAATGTAACTACACCGTAGCTGAACGGGAGCTACTGGCTGTTAAACTATCACTCAAGGAATGGAGGCATTATTTGTAGGGTGCGTGACATACCATCACCATCTATACTGACCATAAAAATCTGGAGTTTTTTTAGATCTGCCCGTGCATTGACCCCACGTCAGATGAGGTGGGTTCTGTTCTTCAATGAATATGATTTTGTTATTACCTATCGGCCCGCAGCTCAGCAGGTTAAATCAGATGCTCTGTCCCGTATACATGTGGGGCAAATGGGACTAGTGCCTGTGAAGGAAATGAGATCCATGATCCCTGGAGAGCGTATTATTGGGGTAACATCAGCAGACGAGTTTATGTATTCAGTACGAAACAGGATAAGGCAGATTGATTTGGCCCCTTGGTTGTCTCAACCCCAGTTCTCTATTCAGGATGGGATGTTGTACCATGATGGTCGACTATTTGTTCCTCCTGCATTCAGAGAAGAGGTTATAAGGTGGTGTCATTCGTCTGCTTTGGTGGCGCATCCTGGCATTCAGAAGACAAGGGACATGTGTTCACGGTGGTTCTGGTGGGACTCAGTGGCCCGAGACATCCAGGGATATGTAACTGTTCTGTTTGTGCCATGAGTAAACCTTCACATTGCAAACCGGTTGGTTTGCTGCATCCCCTGGTAGTACCTCCTTCTCCCTGGCATACTGTTAGTATGGACTTTGTGACAGACCTTCCACTTATGTCAGGGTATACTACCATTCTCGTGGTGGTAGATTTATTCACCAAGATGGCGCATTTCATCCCCCTTTCTAAGCTCCCCACGGCGAAGGAGATGGCAACAGTATTCATGAGTTCGGTAGTGAGATTGCATGGTTTACCAACGGCGGTGGTTACTGATAGTGGTGCGCAGTTTGTGTCTCATTTTTGGACGGAGCTCTGTTCTATGCTGAAGATGGAGATAAGGTTGTCCTCAGCTTACCATCCACAATCTGACGGACAGACAGAGCGGACCAATCAGACGATGGAGCAATACCTTAGGTGCCTGGTGTCCTCTCTTACATGTGACTGGATAACGGCGTTGCCCATGGCAGAGTTTGCCTACAATAACAGCTTGCATTCTGCCTTGGGGATGACTCCTTTCTTTTGCTCTATGGGCTATCATCCTAAAGCACTAGCTATTCAACCTACAGGACATGTGCCAGCCATAGACGAGATGTGTAAGACCTTGAGTAACATCTGGAGAGTTGCACGAAACAAGTTGCAGGAGGCTAAGGAAGCAATGAAGGTACAGGCCGATAAACATAGAACTCCTGCTCCGGCATATAAGGTGGGACAGCAAGTCTGGTTAGCTACCCGAAACCTTAGACTTCAGGGTTCTCGTAAACTGCAGCCCAGGTATGTGGGCCCTTTTTCCATCATCCAGGTAATCAATCCTGTGGCTATGAAGCGTGAGTTGCCTGGGGAGTATCGGGTTCATCCAGTGTTTCACACGTCCCTTTTGAAGCCCTATGTACAGTCCCAGCAGGTAGTGCCACCCCCTGCTCCTTTGATAATCGATGGGCAGGAGGAGTTTGAGGTCCACACTATAGTGGATTCAAGAAGAAGGAGGGGCCGGTTGTATTACCTTGTGGACTGGAAGGGTTATACCCCAGAGGATTGTACATGGGAACCGGCTGGTGGGGTGCATGCACCGAGGCTGGTTTGGTTGTTCCATCTGCATCATCCTTCAAAGCCCCGTCCGGTAGGGAGAGTCTTGGGGGGGAGGTACTGTTAGGAAACGGGTCTGTCCTCTTTCTATTACCATGTTGCATCGTCACATGACCTACCTGTTATTGGGTAAAAGCGGTGGGCTCCCATGATTCCCTGCTTGGTTTCTTTTCCTTGTTGGGTTTTTGGTTCCAGTTCTTGGCTCCTATCACCAGGTTGGGAAGTCTCCTTCTGCTCAGAGTCCATTGCTCACGGGCTCGTGGGCGTTGTTTCTGGGCTGCCTTGTGTTTCGGCATTCTGTTTCCTGTTCCCTGGGTTTTTTGCGTGTTTTTTCCTGTGCACGGGTATTTGGGCATCACAAGGGTTACTGGGCCCAGTAACCTCTGTGCTGGATTGCCGCCATTGATCAGAGTGTGCTTTAAGTTTTGTACACTCATCCCGCGGCTCCGTTGTCCGTTTTTTTTTCTTTACACGCGAATGCGTGTGAATTGGCAATATAGTCTTCCGCATTACTTGTAACCGCTCCACATCGTTGTGGGCGGTTTTCGGTTCGTTTCACGAAGCCTGGACTTGAACGGCGTTAGCGGCTGCTGCGCCCACACGCGAGGGAGACCCTGCATTGTTTACTCCTTTGTCCTCAACAGTTTTGGCAACGAACTGGACATTACGGGGGTTTTTTATGTCATTGACTTTTTCCCCCTTTACCGCATACACATAAACGGGTGGGAGAGCGTTTTGGATTCTTTATTGGTTCCGGTGATTTGGAGACAGCATTGCTTCCAGTCCATGTTCACAACAGCCAGCCCTCTTCGGGGAGTCACGCACCACGACATATGGTAAGGGGCTTGACCCTTTGAGTATTCACTTGTCTTGTGTATGATGCAGCATGGTTTTAGTATGTGAGAGAAGGGGTTTTTGTCTAGTTAATGATTGTACCCCTTAGTAATCCTGTGTCCTTTTCTATAGGTTTGGTTTCGAGAGTGCTATGTAGGCTCCTTGGTGGTTCCACGGATTATATGGTGTTTCCTCTCCGTTTATCCTTGTTTTGTTTCTCCCACCCCCTCCCGGTGCTCCCCTGTTCGCTCATTGCGTCATTCCTGTGAGCGGCATTGGGGCAGTGGGAGAGGTTCGGGCCATACTTCGTTCTTGCAGTGTTACTGGTATAGAGGTGGGTAAAACCTAACAGTTTTAAAACATGGATTATTATTTCTGCAAAGAAAAAAAGAAGCTTTCATGGTTTCAGAAATGAAAAAATAAACTTAAACCTGACAAGAAAATTGCAACGCGAGGTGGAAAATTAATTCATAAGTACAAAACACCTGCAGCGTATATGTTGGGTGAATATGGTTATCATACTTGTCTTTGGATTGAGAATTGGATGGAGTACACTAAAAATGATGGTGTGTTAGCATGGCCAGAAGATGGATCTTTTAACATGGCAGTTTTGAAAAACTTAAGAGAAAAAATGATGAAACTTGTACCAAAGCCTAGACCTACTCGATTTGAAGCTCTAGTTGAATGGGAGGATGAAATGTTTGAGTTACAACGAGAAAGTAGAGGAGTATAAAGGATAGGAGGATTAGATTTAAATACAGAAACACATCAGGATAGAATGCATCGATGGAGAAGCGCAGACATGTGTGATGGTTTGTACCCAGTGAGACTAATTGATGAGGTAACTGGACAAAAGTGTACCAAAAAGACAAATAGAAATAGTGAAGAAAATGAGTCAGAAGATACAGTATTCAAAGAAATTTATACTAGAAAACCGCCACCTTATCAACCAGTTTGTACTTGGACTTCTCCTAGTGCTCCTCCAAGAGAAATTATTGAGGAGGTTTCTCCTAAAACAAATCATGATCATAGAAAAACACCTGAAAGAGTAGAAACAAGATGTAGTTCAAATTTATCTTGTGAAAATAGAAATTATGCTGAAACACAGTCCATAGAAATGAAACTCCAGTTTATAATAATGAAACCCCAGTTCAGAGAAATGTAACCCCAAATGGTAAAAGAACAGAAACATATGAAGAATTACCAAGTACTTCAGAAAATATTCGTTCTACGAATGAATTAATACAGCAGTTAACTAAAAGTATGGAAGCAGTAACAGTACCTGTAACGATTGGACCTGTTCTTCCAGTATTTGATCAAAAAGAAATTAGACATTCAGCTTTAACTGTTCCATTAAATTCAGAAATACAGAGGGTGACTGAAAAATTTTCTTCAGATTTGTCTGAGATTCACCGAGAAAAATTAATGATGCCTGACTTAATTTTTAATCAAAGTTTAATAAGTAAAACCCCATCTGGTGCAGAATCAGACTCCGGAAGTCCGGAAAAGAGTCCGAATAATATAGATTTAAAACAAACCCCAGAATGTAAATTACTTGATGTTGCAAAGTTGAAGGCAGATATTGAGGAATTAATAATTGGAACAATTGGAACTGACAGTTTGAAGCTGTATCAGGATGATGAATTATTGTTCATTTGTAAAAGCATAACATGGAAAACGAAAAACAAATATGATCAATTAGAGGAGATGGCTGCTGAATTAGAAGTGGATTTGAATAAGCAAAAGAATATGCAGAAACATTACAGGGTGGATTTTTCTGAAAAAGATATTGAAAACATGAATACCTCAGGAAGAATAATTCATATTAAAGACTTAATTGTGGTTTTGAGAAAATGGGGAGATTTAGCTAAATGGAGAGTGAAATGGACAAAGAAAAGAGAGGAAGACAGAACAAGCTTAGCTTTTTCTGTCAGAGAAAAGAAAGAGGAAGAGGAAGTGGTAAATGAACTTCCAATGAGAGAAATACCAGGAGGAGGGTATGTGCATGTTCCATGGACAAGGCAGGACATTTTAATGTTCACAAATGATTTTCCTCGTTTAAGAGAAAAACCTGTAGAATTGTATCGTCAAGTAGACAGATTTGTGGAAGTTTCAAAAGTTTTATGGGTTTATCTTGATGGATTCTTTGACATAGTTGTTCCATCATATCTTTGGGTGGAGTGCAACATTTCTGTAGATTGGCCCAAGGAAGAATTTGCTCGGGATAGAATAACAGGTGCTCCTTCAAAAGAGGTAATGAGAATGTATGATAAGGTGATTGTATTTCTGAAAAACAAGATTCCCCCAAAAGAGATAGACTGGGTTAAAATAGATAGAACAACCCAGGAGTCAAAATAATCAGTTCATTCATTTTATGAGAGACTACTGCTGGTATTCAAACAATACAGTGGTTATGAAAATTTAAGTGCAAAGGATATGAGCCATTTTATATACAGATGTGTATATGGCTTGAGACCTGAAATTGGAGAAATGATAAGAACTGGAATAGTTGGTTGGCAATCAAACTCAGTAGATGAGATCTTGAGAAAAGCAAAATACTACAGTGATGAGATAGATGCTGAACAAAAGAAGCTAAAAGAAAAAGCTATGGGGGCACAGGTAAAAGTGGCTGAACAGCAATTAGCAACTTTGGGAAATAAAAATGTTGACCAGAATCAAGGAAAATGTAAAGGTAATTATAATAAGCCAAAATTGATGGGAAATATAGAAGAGTTAAAACAGAAACTCCCATGTTTTAATTGTGGTGAAATTGGACACTAGAAGCGCGAGTGTAAGAATCCGCCCAGAAATTTTTAAAATACATCATTAAATCCACAGATGCAGAATGAGATAAATCTGCAGCAACAGCTACAGCGACAGGTAATGAATCAGCAAAGTCAGATACCGCAACCGCCACTTCCAAACTGTGTAAATGTGCAGAGATACAGTGCAGAAACAGGATTCACCGGAGGTGAACAGGTAAACAGACTGCCAAGAGTGAACGTGTCGAATGTGTCACAACAATATTGGTTGAAAGAAGATGGTGGGAGTGAGTCTGATGATTATTTCTGACGGTGCCCGAGAGAGGAGGAAGAGTGTGTGCTTGGAGCCACTCTTGAGGTAGATCAATCTGGTCCATTTGTAAATGGTAAAGTAAATGATGTAGAAATTACTTTCCTAGTGGACACAGGTGCTACCCGTTCTACTGTTAGATCAGTGGAAATAGAAAACCTGCCTCTCTCCGGGGACAAGTTCCAAGTAGTAGGTGTAGCTAATCAGCAAATTAAAACAGATTTAACTGAACCAGTTGTAGTTGAAATAGGTACATTTAAAGACATGCATAGATTCATAGTTTGTGATAGCAGTCCTGTAACTCTTTTAGGTAGGGATATGCTCCGTAAGATGAACTGTAAGATATATTGCTCACCGGATGGTATTGAGCTACAAGCACCAGAAGAAGACGGCCTTTACAAATTAACAATGTCAATGGTTGAGGCAGAAGAAAGCTAATTTTTTCCTTTGTTTGATAAGAATAATTTACCTGAAGAATTAAAAGACACAGTGAATGTTAAAATGTGGGATTTCACTGGAGATGAAATGGGTTTGATGAAAAATGTAGACCCAGTAAAAATATCAGTAAAACAAGGAGCAGATTATCCAAATATTCCACAGTATAAAATGAAAGCAGAAGTGATTGAAGGAGTTATTCCTGTAATAGAAAAATTCATAAAACAAGGTGTTTTAAAAGAAATTGAGAGCAGCTCATGTAATTCACCGATTATGGGAATTAAAAAGCCAAACGGTACTTTCAGGATTGTTCAAGACCTGAGAAAAGTTAACAAAATTGTTGTTCCATGTTGCTCAGGTGTGCCAAACCCAGCGGTAATTTTATATCAGATTCCGCATGATGCAGAATGGTACACAGTTATAGATTTATGTAATGCATTCTTTACTGTTCCATTGCATCCAGAAAGCCAACACATTTTTGCGTTCAGGTTCAAAGAGCGTATATTAGCATGGTGTCATATCTCTCAAGGGTATACCGAAAGTCCATCTATTTTTAATCAGTTGCTAAAGAAATCCTTGGAAAATTTAGATTTACCTGGAAAATCTACGTTAGTGCAGTATACTGATGATCTCCTTGTGGCTGCAAAAACAAGAGATAATTGTGTAACAGATACCATTATTCTTTTAAATCATCTGGCAGATGAGGGACATGAAGTATCTCCTGCAAAATTACAGTTTTGCAAACAAGCAGTAAAATATCTTGGTCCCAAAATAGCAAAGGGAGTCAGACAAGTGACAACAGAAAGAATAAAAATGATTCAAGCAATACAACCTCCAAAAACACAGAGACAGGTCAGAATGTTTCTGGGAATGGTTGGTTATTGTCGCCAATGGATTAGTGGATTTTCTGTAATTGCAAAACCACTGCAGAGACTGACAAAAGCAGACATAAAAGACCCGATCACCCTAACAGAAACTGAATTAAAAGCTTTTGAACAGTTAAAAAGAAGTTTGTGTGAAGCTCCAGCATTGGGAATGCCTGACCATGAGAAAGAGTTTGAGCTGTATTGTAGTGAAAGAGAAGGATGTGCATTATCAGTTCTGATTCGCGACATGGAAGACTGAGAAAGCTAATAGCATATTTCTCAGCTGTTCTTGACCCAGTTGCAAAAGCATTACCAGGTTGCTTAAAAGCAGTAGCTGCAACCAGTGTGAGTCTGGAACAAAGTGAAGGAATAATAATGGGATTTCCTGTAAAAGTATATGTACCACATTCAGTTGATATTCTTCTCACAAGAAGCAGAACACAACATTTGACAAACAGCAGGCTAACAAAATATGAAAAGGTTATCCTTGGCTCAGATAATGTTTCGAGTGCGAGATGTGTGAATTTAAATCCTTCCACATTATTGCCTGATGGTACTGAAACAGAAATCAAAGATGAGGCTGTTGATCATGAATGCCTGGATGCATTAGAATATTGCACAAAACCCAGACAGGACATAAAAGATGTCCCATTAGGTGAATCAGATTATATTCTGTTTGTTGATGGTTCATGCTTGAGAACAGAAGAAGGTGTTTTGAATGCAGCATATTCAGTTTGCACAGTTGCAGATGTAATTGAAGCCTCTTGTCTCAAAGGAATTCGTTCAGCTCAAGTAGCAGAATTGATTGCTTTGATTCGTGCATGTGAATTGGGAAAAGAGCTAAAAGTTACCATAGTGACTGATAGTCAGTATGGATATGGCGTAGTCCATGACTATGGCCTGCTCTGGTCACAAAGTGGTTATTTAACTTCTGCGGGATCACCAATCAGAAATACACAGTTGATCAAAAGACTGATCAACGGAATTCAGTTGCCAGAGAAAATTGCAGTTGTAAAGTGTACAGCACATAAAAAAGGAGAGGATTACATAACAAAAGGAAATTCATATGCAGACACAATACCAAAATTCTGTGCTAAAGAAAATATGGCAATTAATCGGAAAAAAGCAAATGAACATGTTTTGAACTCCCTTATGCTAACATCTGTAGTTGAAACTTGGCAGGGAGTAAAACAGTTGCAAGATGAGGCAGATGAAGAAGAGAAAACACATGGTTAAAAGCAGGATGCAGACAGAGAGAAGAAGATGAGATTTGGCTTAACAAAGATAACAGACCGGTAATGCCAGATAGCATGATTTCTGACATGGCACGCATGTATCATGGTCCAGGACATATAGGCAGAGATCCAATGATCAGATTATTTAGGCAAACATGGTACAATCCCAAATTCAGGATAATTGCAGAATCACTTTGTCAGAGATGTTTAATCTGCCAACAGATTAACCCAAACAGAACAACTGTTGTGAGCATGGGAACCACAGGACGGGAGGGTGGTCCATTTACCAGATTACAGCTTGACTTCATTGACATGCCACCTCACAACAAACTCAGATATGTTTTGGTGATAGTCTGTTTGTTTTCAAGATGGGAGGAAGCTTTTCCAACACGCCGCAATGATTCAATTACTGTGGCAAAATTGCTTTTAAGAGAAATAATACCAAGGTATGGTTTTCCTGTAATTGTCGAGACAGATCGTGAACACACATTTTGAAAACAGATTGCTACAATTGGTTTGTGAAGCCCTAGACATAAAGCAAAAGTTACACTGTGCTTACAGACCAGAAGCATCAGGTGTTGTTGAGCAAGTGAATGGTACAATAAAAAACAGAATAGCAAAAATGTGTTTAGCTACAGGAATGAAGTGGACTGATGCACTTCCACTTGTTTTGATGTCCTTAAGAAGCATTCCAGATAGAAAAACAGGTTTGAGCCCTCATGAGATCTTAATGGGTAGGGTCATGAGGCAAGCATTTGCTTCAGTTGATAAACTGTTGAGCATTAATGATAGCATCATAATGGATTACTGTAAAAATCTATCTGATGTGGTGACTTCTGTGTTCCATCAGGTGGGAACTGAAGTGATTACAAAAGAGAAAGAACAAGCACATGATCTGTTACCTGGAGATTGGGTGAGGACAAAAGTTCACCGAAGAAGAAACTGCCTAGTACCAAGGTGGCAGAAGGCAAGACAGGTGATACTAGTCACAACAAAGGCAGTAAAGTGTAAGGGATTGAAAAGATGGATTAATGCTAGTCATACCTTACGAGTACCAGCACCTGAGAATCCTGACAAAAGTGATACAACTGCTGATTCAGATTCGGAACAAGAACCATGAAAGAAGTAGATATCCAGATCCTGAAGATCGTCGACATCTGTAAGATTCAAATGTGAATGAGGCATTGAATGAAGAAATTGTGATACAAGATTCTGAAAACAATGAAAATGATGAAGATCTGCTAGACCAAGAAGCAGAAAAAGAAACTGAAGAAGTGGTGATTCAAGATCAAGATCAGGAGAGTATTGAAAAGCAGATTGGAAGCTCTGGAAGCAGGAACGAAAGTTCTGAAACTGGGAAGTTGGAAGTGAATGAAGAAGAAGAAGAAGAAGTTCCAAGTACCAGCTATAGGGATGATGTTCCTAACAGAGTGAAACTGCCGAGTAAAGAAGTACCTGAATCTAGAAAAGAATCTGATATAGTAAAACTGAGTATCAATGAATCAGCAGAAAACACAGAAAGTGAAACTGATGAAAAGTGGAGATGAATCGACAGGGAAGAGATCAAGGAAAAGAGCTTGGAGAGTGGAATATAATTCAGCTGAACCAAAAAAGAAATTATCAAGGAAGGGAGATAATTGGCCAAATGAAAACAAAGGCTTAAAGTTTAAATTAGCAAAGGAGCAAGTTAATGAGATCACAAGTCGAAAAGAAGAAGAGTCAAAGAAAGTTCGAGCAGGCAAGAGAATAGAAGTGATAAACAGTCACCTGAGTGGACTTATATAACAATTCCACCAATAGTAGAAGTAAACAGTAGTCAAAGTAATTTTGATGATGCAAGTGATAATGATTGATTTCATTCATTAAGTGACACAAGGTTGAAGAAATTGTGTTAGGAGACACAAGGTCGAAGAAATTGTGTTAGCTGAAAAACACATTGATGTATGACATAAGGTTGAAGAAAAGCTGTTAGAAAATAAAATTATTTGTTAAAAAAAAAAGAGGGGAGTATATTCAGTAATTTTTTATTTTTATTTTTTATTTTTAGGGTTTTTCTTGTTTGTAAGAAAAGATGCCTTCTTATAATAATAACTCGAGATGCTCTATTCTTAGAAGACGCTGTAAAATGTCTTCAATATGTGTAATCTTGATAATTTTAGTTTGGTTAATTTTAGCTGTCATTTTTCCTTTTGGAATTGATAAAGAAACGTACAAAACTAATATGACAAGTAAAGTTGTGGTTAATCATGAAAAAACTGATAAGACTAATAGAATCATAGTACACAAGCCAGAAATTCATCAAGATAGATCTGTAGGAGATTTTTCTAGAAATACCTTCTCAAGACTTTATCTGAATATGTTAAGGTGATGGATGCAAAAGAATGCTACATTTATGTAAAATTACCTACTTCTGTGTCTGAAGGGGTAACCTATAATATGCTTCCTCTTATTTATGGCATAATCTGTAGTGTGATAGCTAGCTTGTTTTATCAAACTGGTCGTTTAGAATATTACTACTCTGATTTTGATGAAATGTTTGCAAATTTAAAAGTTGTAGATAGCCTGAATAAATTGAAACATGCTAAACAGATGAGGGAATTTTTCCTAGTAACTAATGAACTCACTTAAGTATGCTTTTAGAAATAATTTAACATGTAAATTAAGAGCAGAAGAAAAGTCCTTCTTAAATTTGGTGGAAGAGAGAATGGCTATTTACAAACGAAATGAGATGATGAAACATACTAAGTCAAAATTTTGGCAAATGGAAGATGAAAAGCTTAATGGTATAATTGAGAATGTTGCAATTAATATAGATACACCTGTAAGTGGAAAATGCTGTATTAGAAGAGATAATACTTTGTTTGATAATTATTTTGTTGGTGCAAGTCAATGTGAAGACACTTATCGTATAATAGGGGGTTGGGGATTTAAAGGGGGCAAAGATCCAATTTTCCTGGAATTTATTTTGTATGTGGGAACAAAGCTTATTACAATCTCCCTGACCACTGGTATGGTACATGTTATATAGGTTTAGTTTTTCTAAAAATGTTCCATGTTGATAGAAATGCAAAAGGTTTGTTTGAAATTAGCAATCACCTGAATAGATTTAAAAGGGAGAGCTTTTCAGAAATATTGGGAGACATATTTGGTGCAGTAATACCTATGGTGGGTATAACCCTGAATGCAGTTAAAATCAGAAAAATGTCTACAATTGTTGATAGATTGTCAACTGATACTGCAAATGGTTTTCAATTAGTGAATACAGAACTTATTGCCAAGAGAACTATGGTAATGCAGAATCGTCTTGCTCTAGACATTTTACCAGCAAACGAGGGTGGAGTCTGTGGAATTTTGCATGTCCAGCATTGCTGTACTTATATCCCAGACAAAAGTCAGAATATAGAAATGTACATTAGAAACATAACTGAATTACATGACGAAACCGAACATTTAGAAGATGATAGTTTTTCAGAACGTTTAAGTAAAAGATTTACAGCTATTAAACACTGGTTTCAAGAAATTGGTAGTTCAATTATAGGTAAAATAGTTTTTCCTTTAATAGTCATAGTTATAGTGATACTTTTGTTAAAAATTAGTTTGCATGATACACAAGAGAAGAAAACATGAAATGGAAAAGAAAAGAATTTGCAAACTCAGAAAGAAAAAGAAATAGAATTAGAAGAGTTTCGAAGAGCTCAATATGAAAGTTGCAGAAAAGTGAATGAATCTAAACTCTAGAAATACTAACATTAAGAAAGTCCAAAACATGTTCAAGGGTTGAAAATGTATAAATGTTTGGGTATTGTTTGGTGATTTCAAAATCACCAGATGAGGGAGTTGATGAAGCAAGGTGCAGAACAGTATTTTGTTCAAACTTGCGAAGTTAATCTCCCATAATCATAACTGCATTAATATGTTTGTGGTGAAATATTAATCAACATAGTATAAGAGTTATGCAACACTACACGCGGGTTAACTAATGTGCTTTCATGTCGCAAACGCAAAAGAAGAAATAATAAACTAACCTTGTCTATTGTCTTTGTCAGTATTAAAGGCGGCTGTTTAACTAATGGCATGTGCTTATTTTGTGTGCTTATGTTATGTCTTTTCTGTGTCAGAACGCATAAAAGAGTTCCTGCAGTTCCTAAAGGAAAGGTAGATATAATGCTGCTTATTCGTGCTTCAGCTAGGTAACATAATTAACAGGATTAATTAGCAAAGGGGGTGGGTAACAGAATGGGTTTCAATTCTTTAATTAATGAATGTCTTGTGTTTGTTTGATAATAGTTTCCAAAGTGAGGCCTAAAGATCGCTTAGAAAATGGATGACAGAGCTGCAGTTCCGAAAGCTTGTCCAGAGTGGAGCCTTGCACATGCGCAGCAGTGGAGATTTTTGCCACGTTGACATCAATATTTGAAAAGGTTCTTTGGTTGTGCTGAACGTGCTCTCTCTCGGTGAAAAAGGCTCAAGGATAGGAACTAGTTGTATCTGCCAAGGCTAGGAAGCGAATTTGTAAACTCGAGGAAAGTAACTTTTTCGAGGAAGCAGAAAGTTGTGGAAGCAAGAGACAATAGGGCTTATGAAAAAGCCTGATCTTGATAAAGAGGCGGACATGACTTCATACTTTATTGTGGACTGACATTGTACAGCCATCGAGAAGCCTGGATTTTCATGAAAAGATGTAATTTGTAGTGAGTTTAGCTAGAAAGAAAGGTATAAAACCTGACACTTGGAGCGGAGAAAAAACTCTCTTCTTTCAGACTCCTGATTGACGTAACATGCGGTCGGACTTTTGGCGTACGTAAGGACAGCAGACTTTAAATGATTTTTCCTTTCTAGGTGCAGTGAGAATCAGACAGGGAAATAGATTTAGGGAATGGAAACAGTTTTTCAGCTTTAATTCATGTTTTCTGAACTTGCTTTAAAAATGTCAGTTTATTATTTCATTTCCTCACTAAAATGCTGCTTTCTTGGCTGATTATGAAATAAAGATTTAAAAACGTAAATGCTTTTTCCTTATGATAATAAAGTTAATAAATAGATTTGAAAGGACAAGATTGTCTTGTTTATTCATGATCTAGTTACCATCAGTTGATTCAATTGCCATAGTGGCTTGATTTAAATTGATTTATGTTTGAACCATGGTTAAATTAAATTAAACTGCAGATGTATATAATATGTAGATAAAATGTGAATGAACTATATTAATCAGGCCACTTGATTCAGTCGCTCAAAAATTGTCTCAGTGGTAGTATGGGCCTTTATATGTGTTTCATGATTTATGGAGCGTATTGAGGTGATAGGTTGTGTTATTGAGACAGTTTTTCTATAGGAGCGCTGGATCCACCGCAAGCACACCAAACTACACAATATTGGAGAATGGCACCCGCATTGAGGGGTATGAACACAGACATATACATTCAGGAGCCAAGTGTACATGCTTAAACTCACTTGGCTCACGGGCTCGGTGATCATATTCGGTTGAAAAGCAGAAGCCAGCACTGGGATCAAAATACCGAAAGCGGTTGAGAGATGGCTGCCAGTGCATACAACGCCTAATTCCAGTTCGATCACACAAAGTGCCTCTTACCTGACAAATCTGATCCGTGTTGGTCTCAGTCTCCGTAGTGAAAGGACGTGACCCGAAACCTCCATGTATAAATAGGCGGCCGTGGTCGGTTCAGCGCGAGGACGTCACGTCAACGCTAGATGTGTGAAACCTCCAGGGGGCAGGAGGAGTGGTTGCGCATAGACGCTAACCTGAAAGACATGGTTGCCTAGGTGACACTGATACCACGGGTATAAAAATTACTTTAAGGGACAGCCGCTCTCAAGCGCCATTGTAAATAACAAAGTGATGAGATGTACGCCACTGTGCTAATGAGTATACTAGGAGCATTGCAGACTTCTAGTTGAACACGCGGTTCAAATACACTAGGGGGCCATATGAGTGTCAAACCTGTATCGCTCGATGCAGCTGGACATGACGTGATTAAATAAAGTTTTCTGGATATTACTGAAGACAAACAAACTTATTAGAGCGTTGCCACAGAACTATCGCGTACTTCACATCGCAGGAGAGTAAAAAAGCGTTTGTTCGAAAACAGGCAACTGTCAATGGTCAAGCACGTCATCCTTCTAGACAAGCTTGTACAAATAGTTTATATGTTGGCAGATTGAAGCCAGTACCTCTCAACACAGGAGGGTAAAAGCGTCAGTACGTGTCAACAATGCATTTCAAGAAACATAGCAAGACATTTTTAGCGAGAGAGAGGCAGAGATTACATAGAAATGATTTAAGAGCATGTTGCAGCCAGTACCTCTCAATGCAGGAGGGTAAAAACTTCTTAAAAAGGGCTGAGGCCAAAATCTTCGATAGCAGCTTTTAAAGAGAGAATGGAGAAACAGATGTGAAGACAGGATAGATTCAGGGACAAATTGTTGCCAGTTGGGCATGGCTGCCTTCCAATTCATTCAGACCATTCACAACCGAGTCAAAAAGGGACATCCATTTCAATTCTCTGATGTTCAGTAAAAGTTGGATGTCACCACCCCTGGGTCCCAGGGAGGCCTTTTCAAGTACAAGCCAACGGAGAGATTCAGGGGCATGTCCCATCGTTCTAAAATGTTCAACAAGAGGTGCTCCCACAACCTCACAGCGAATCCTGCTGCAATGCTGTAAAATCCTAGCCTTAATTTTTTGTTGAGTCTGGCCAGTGTATATCAAACTGCAGGGGCTGATGATTCCATAAATTACATTATCTCTGTTGCAATTTGTAAAACTATTTAGACTGATCTTTGTTTGCCTGTATTCAAAGTCCTTAGTTTGTATGATCATCGTGCAAGCTTTACAATACCCACAGCGGTGGTGCCCGATGATGGGGGGAGATTCCACATAGATTGTAACGTGGGAGGCTCCGGGGTGTCCAGAAAAGATCAGACGATGTGATCACGGATGCTCTTTGCCTTCCGAAAAGAATGCATTGATGGTACAGGTTGGTTTATATCGTCTGCCACAAGGTTCCAATGTTTGTTTACGACTTTCTTTATGGCATTGCTGCGGGTAGAGAAGGTTGTGACACAGCTGATTCTCTGGTTGTCAGAATTGCTCCGTTCTTTAGGTTGTAGAAGGATCTCACGGGGATTAAACCACGTCCGTTTCCTTGCCTTTTTCACCAATCTCACTGGATAGCCACGTTCAATCAAGCGATTCATGAGATCCTCAGATTCCGTCATGTAGTTGGATTTGTTGGAACAATTCCTCCGAATACGAAGAAATTGCCCAAAAGGGAGGTTATCCCTTAAGCCTCTAGGATGGTGGCTGGTGTATTGGAGCAGCAAATTCCATTCCACAGGTTTGCGATAGAGTGTTGTGTGCAACACATCATTCTCTGCATACACTGTAATATCCAAGAAGTCGATTTTATGGGCATCATATTGTATTGTGAACTGTACGTCGGGGGTTTGTTGGTTGAGCCAAACATGGAAATTCTCGAGTTCAGTATTGCTCCCAGACTAAATGATGAGAATATCATCTATGTAGTGCCTCCATAGGCCCAGGTTGGAGACAACAGGGTTGATGTCAATCAGTACATGATTCTACTCAAAATGATCCATATAAATAATGGCTAGATCCGGGACAAAAGTAGCCCCCATAGCCACCCCTTCCGTCTGTAGATAAAAAGTGCCTTGGAATACAAAGAAGTTGTGCATCATGGCGATTCTCAGAAGGGCGATGATAAAGTCAGTGGGTACCACACAGCGGGCAGGTCTCTGGTTAAGAACTGCTTCAATCACATGTAAGGCAGACTGTTGTGGAATACTGGTGTATAGAGAAACTATATCACACGTGGCTAGTAGTTATTTAGAAGTATCGAATGGCCGACCGTCCATCAAGTTAATAGTTTGCATCGTTGTCTGCATTTCCTTTGCTCTATCAGCCCACACCATGACTCTGATTACTATTTCTGCACCGCGGCAGAGCACCCGGGATAATGTGCAAAATTACTAACCAGTTATACGGTCCCCAAAGGCGAGACCTATTGGCTATGCCAATGCTTGTTCAATTTTGTAGCCGGTCTGCTTTTTACATCTTGCCTATCAGACAGACCAGCTGTCTGGCTGCAAAAGTCCTATTGTGTACTAACAGTGGGCTTACCTCCTCTTCCTCCACCACCACTTTCCTATGATGAAGAGTAGCCCAAAATGGTTGTTTTTATTTTCCCTTTGGCACACAAAGGTTTTTATGGTACTCGGGCAACGGTCGTCTGCTGCATTCACTAGGCACTAAAATGACCTAGCGCAGCCTTCAGTGGGAAACTAAGTGTCTCATGTATATACAACACAGTGGTTCACTTGAAACTCATTAAGTCAGTTTACTATTAAGCAGAATAAATCAATGCTAACACTTAATGTAAACATAATGATGACTGGCTAGCATTGTGATAGTAAATATTTATGTTATTGTTCAGCCCCAAGACACATTTCAACTGACATATTTCTGCAATTTTGACATTCAAACAAACACAAGTGTAGGATGTCCCCATGAGACAATGCAAATAGAAAAATAATCTTTCAGAATGTGCTTCTATTGGGCACACAGCTGCAGTACATAATAAAGGCAATTTATTTTAGCTGAATGAGTTCATATGTAACAGGGCGATTGCATTTCAAGCTCATTTGCAATACTGAGTTCTCATCAGGACTGTCGTTAGCAGGCACACCTTAATGGTTGGGTTTGCCACTGTGTCGATGTTGTGGTCCAGTGTTGGATATATAATGTAGCACCCAGGGTGAGCATAATAAGGACTACTTACTCAAGAAGTCAGATATTAACCACTCGGGCAGTGCCACAGTTATGTGAATAAATCGTGATGGTGTTATACCGGGCAATATTATGCTAGATATCCAAAACAATTCATGAATGGACTGCGGGTCAATATTGGCACGCAGGATAGGGATCTATAGTCCACTCTGGGAGCCGGTACGAACATTACAGCTCATGCTTGGCAGAAACTGTCCAGACTGGAGATAGTGACTTTACCCTGTTCTTCTTGTCCCAAGGAAATTGGACAGTTTCAGGCACTAAGGGCCAGATGTAGGTAAATATAATTTACCTATTCTAAAATATTTTAGAATCAGTAAATGGTATGTAGCAAATGATTCGGTAAATTTTACCGAATCGGTAACATTCGGTAAATACCGATTCGGTATTTACCGATTCGGTATTCGCCATTCATTGCTATGGGCCTGGAGGCCCATAGGAATGAATGAGAATTACTGATTCGGTAAGTACCGAATCGGTAATAGGGGTAGACTTACAAGGGTGGCAGGGTGTCACATTGACACCCTGTTGCACCCCTGAATAGTCCATGGGTGCACATGGGGCATGCATGTCTGGCATATGGCTCTGTTAAAAAAGCACAAAATTGCTTTTATAACGGTTTTCGTTATTTACCACCAACTTGTAGTTGGTGGTAAATAACGATTCCTTAAATGTGAGAAACACTCACTTGAGTGCTGCCTACATTAAGGATTCGGTAATGTACTGAATTGGTATGTTAAGAATTCGGTAACTTACCGATTCCTTAAGTTACCGATTCGGTAACATACCGAATCCTACAATCATGCCACCTACATTCCAAATGCCAAATACCGGTCGGTATCGGCCGAAATTCGGTCATTTTGGCCGTTACCGACCGGTATTGGGCGACCTACATCTGGCCCTAAATTATTGGGGAAAAGCTGTGAAATCCAGTGTTTTTCCATTCGGAAACATAAACCTCAAACAGCTACCGAAATATACATGCATAGAGTATCAATTGTGTGTGCCAGCAATTTTTTCCCCTTCTTCTTTGCTGAATACTTTAAATGCACAAAAGCAAGAAACACTTTTATTTAGCAAAATGATGAACTGGCTTGGCTTTGCACCTAATTTTTAAAAACAAGCGTCTGTAACCTTGTTGTGAACATAATGTTCTCCTTATGGTGTAATTGTGTTCAACTGACCTAGTGCTGACTGCAAGTAGCTTGTATCCCTGTTTTTTTCATTTTGGTCCTAGCCTCAAACTAATCTTAGTTTGTGCAAAGAGGCCTAGACATGTCCTTTGACTTGTGTGAAAACCTGGACCCATACTTTAACCTGGAGGGGTGGGTGCACCAAGCTTGCCCTCATTTTGCCGACAGTGGGCTACTTTTCCTGTCATGGTGTTAGCATATAGGGCAGTCGTGGCAGAGTATGGTTTTGTGAATCTGTAGTTGTGACCAGACCTCTTTTTTTTATCTGTGCCACTGGAGTGGATGCCTACTGGCCCAGCTGTGTGTAAATGTGTACATTATTATTAATCATGGTGTGCATAACACATGCACTTTGGGTTTACAATGAGCCCTGTACACGTCTGTGGAAATCTCTGGACTCGATATAAACACTTAGTGGTATATCACATAAACAACCAGCTTCCTATTACCCCCTTTCGGTTGTTCAGCTACTTGCCTCAAGCTACAGATAACTACAGTAGATACAGTGATTCAAAAGGACAGATCTTTCTAATGGGAGAGAAATGGTTCTCTCTCTTAGACGGCTGTACTCATTCAAAGCATTGAACGGAAGAGTCCAAATTAGTGATTTTATACCAGAGGGATGCTGACAAATCTGCCCACAGACACTTTAAGCATTGAATGCAAAAGTATATGGTTTCCTGCGTTTCACACAATATAATCCCCCACCCAGGAATACTGAGCTCACACACAGGATGTAGCATGCGCGCCCCTGAACAGACCCCACCGATGGAACCAACCAAGTCTCTCTAAGGCAGTGAGGTCACGGCCCTGAGATTCCTGTGAGTTAAGAAACTTGGCTCTTCAGCAGGGCTGTAAATGCCTGAGCGGAGAGCTGTGAACCATACCAGTGCCCTTTAACCCGAGGTCATGGGTTCAGCCACGCGGTATGGTTCACACTGGGCACGAGGGCAGGTATTTCAATAGGCCACGATCATGGAAACCGACTCCAGTTTCCACTTCAGGGTGCGCACGCTCTTTGTCAGCACGAAGCAATAACTTCTGCGTAACTATTGCAAGAATGTAAAACGATGGCTTCTCAGCTGGCTGCAAGAACATAAATCACATTGTAAATAGAGTTTCAGCGGCTAGTTTGTACACTCTACACCCCTCATTATAGATAATGGTTTACAAAGGAAGTGTGTGAAGGAGGCTCTCTGGCCTAGAGTCAGGACACGCCCATAGGTTTCCGTGCTCGGAAGGACAGGCCCTTCCTTCTGTCCTCCATGAGTTAGAGGGGGATTCAGACTGAACCCCTATAGAGCAACTCAACCCCTAGGGGCAGATTTACAAGACCCTTGTGCCTCTTTTACGCCGTTGTTGCGTTACTTTTGTGATGCAGCGGCGGCGCAAAGCCTGCGCCATGGTGCGGGGTACGTACAATGTGACGCATCTGGGAGATACGTCATGTTGTAAAGCCCTGCGCCACATGTAGGCGTTCCGGCGTGGGGGGAGGCGTTCCGGCGCAGGAGCGCCTCCTAAAAGTGGCTGAGTGAAATCTACAAGATTTCGCTCAGCCACTTTTAAGGCCATGCATCGTCAAAACCCTGCGCCTGCTTGAAGCAGGCGTAAGGATTGACGCAGCATTTTAAGGATAGGGCACCCCCGAGCCTTGCTGGAGCTGCATCGCGCTTGCGACACAACTCCAGCAATGCTTGCGCATTGCATCTGCTGCCATGCGCACGCATGGCAGCAGATACGTCACGCATCTGTCCATTTTTGCCCCATTATAAATGTGGCACATCCATGGTGGCGGAGCTGTGACACACAATAACTGGCACATCCCTGCTGATATGCAGAGATGCGCCAGTTATTGTAAATGTGCCCCCTAGTTCTTAGGTTTGTTTGAGGAAAGAAAGAAACGCCTGGCTCTGATTTACTGCATTCACAGGGGTTATTTGCACACTGCACTGTGCAACCAGGTTCCACAACACATAGGTTACTGTATCACACAAGCCAACATGCCTGGCCTTGGCAAGTTGATGCAATGGATAATAAATAACCAATCATTAGCAAGACCAATTGGTCTGGTCTATAATTCAAAGTGCTTCTTCACTCACTGGCGAGTTTAGATATTCACTAACTCATCATAGACGCACCATGGGCTTATCTTTGTACTCACTCAGTCAGCATTCCACTCATGCATTCTTAGACCTGTCCACTTAGCAGTCCACAATAAAACTCACACACAAATCCGACAAGCATATGCAAGATAAATTCAAAGAATAGAAATAGAGTAAAAACCTTGCCTCTGCCTAAACATGGTGGGCGTAAGCGTCCAAGAAAAAATAAAATGAAGCAAAGTAACATTGTTCCATCTTGCAATGATGTTATATGTGGTGATTCATTGTTAAAAGTTCCAATATTGACGTCCATTTAGAAGAAACCTGTTAGACACTGTGGAATGGTAAAACATTGATACACTACAGACAATACCATTCTAAAATGGACTCAAGGGACAGAAGCAGAGGCTGCGTCGGATGCAGCACACTGCAGATGACTTGAGAGGCAAGCAGGCAGCCCAGGAGCAGTGTCAGGGTTTTGCCATATGCTATAACACAAACAACATTGTTTTTTAGAAGAAACGATGAAAAGGGACCTATTTGAAGGAGAAAACTATAGGACTGGCACACCAGCCCCAACACCGAAGAGCAAAGTTTTTGAACAGATGTGCAATGTGATCAGGAAAAATGCTGCCATGTACAGAGCAATAGAGCCAATGCTAACAAATACAAATATAAACATAAACAAATATAAAGGGGATTTTTGTCTTCCCTTTTCTGCCATTGGTCTGTTCTAGTGTCAATAACTCTCTGCTTCCATACATGAAAGCACACAGCAAGAGTAAGTGGGTCAGCCAAGTAAGTGGGTCAGCCCCGTTGGCTGACCCACTTACACTTACTGTGTGCTTTCATGTATGGAACCAGAGAGTTAATGACACTAGAACAGACCAATGGCAGAAAAGGGAAGACAAAATCCCCTCTATATTTGTTTATGTTTATATTTGTTTTAGACCTGGCTTCTTTGACGTTTTCCCCCCTGTCTTTTTTGCTTCTGATCTTCTGTTTTAACTCTGTGCTGCATTTTGTTTTTGCTGCCTTTAGAACTCTGGGCACTTTACCATTGATGACAATTTTGAAAGTGCAAGTGCTCCCTGTGTTAATTGTATCCATGATTGGCAAATTTTATTTACTGGTAAGTCCCTGGTAAATTGCACTGTGTGTGCCCAGGGCCTGTATCAAATGCTACTAGTGGGGCTGCAGAACCGATTGTGCCACCCACATGAGTAGTCCTGCAACAATGTCTCAGATCTGCCACTGCAGTGTTTGTGTTTGAAGTTTTGAACAGCGGAAGTTGACCTGGTAAGTGCAACCACTTTCTAGGCCCAAACCTTCCCTTTTACTACATGGCCCCTGTTGGAAACCGGCTATTTCTGGTAGGCTAAGGCTGATGCCAAAGCCAGGCAGAAACCACCATTCCAGTCAGGGCAAGGAAGTCACACGCCAAGATAACCCCTGCTCGCCCTCTAGGTAGCATGGCGCGGGCAGTCTAGGCTAAACTCGGAGGCGATGTGTAAAGCATTGGCGTCAGCGCACAACAGCAACAACATACTAGGTACACCACAAAAGAGACTCCACACAAGGTTATATTAAAATAACTTTTGTATTGTCAAAACATATCAGATAGAAATTACACATGTACATTGTGCCAACTGGCACGGCAATATTCACAAGGGATTATTTACAAGACAGGGCCACATGGGCCACTGTCTGAATCAACACTTTGCAGATATAGAAATACTTGTCAGAAATTAGAATAAAAGTATATAAACTTCACTGTAACACAAAGTAACAGTTATAGATCACATCCAGTAACTACTGGGAACTGGTAAGTACCACCTACGCAACCCTAAACTCCTTGGGAGACTGTCACGCAGGGGACCAGGACCTTACTAGGACCACCTGTACTAAGAAAGAAGAACCACCTAAGTATCACACAGCATTTAGGGGTCTAAGAAAGAATACATTACTCATGATGCAATAAACCTACATTCAGAGGAGTAGAAAAGACAACCACCTAAGAATAAACACATTTAGGGGTATAAACCAGAACACCTTACCCATGATGCATGAACACATTCAGAGGAGTAATAAAGAGAAACACATGAGGCCTAAAGCATTCAGAGGTGTTAAGAATAAAGCACATGATGCAGTAAAATACATTCAGGGGTGCAGCGCAAGAAGACACAGGATGACTAAACATTCAGAGGTGCAGCGCCTGGAAAGAAAGACACATAATGCATAAACATTCAGAGGTGCCATAACATAAGTCCATAGCGCAAAAACACACAGTAGGCAATTACTATTAAAAGCATAGAAATCGCATTGCGCCAACACTACATAAGCCACTACCTGTGGCAGTCCCTAGGCCAACTGGCCTTGTGGGGCAAAGATGCCCTGAGTCCAAAGTCAGGGTGCGCTGCCATGCAGCGCCAGTCTCAAAGTACAAAAAGCCTAAACGTGGCAGCTGCCCACAAAGTGCTGGACAGCTGGAAAACAACAAAACTGCGCCAAGGCCCTCACTGGCCCTTAGGCGCCAACTGCGCCACTGCTGGAGCCACACAGGCTCTGGGCACATCGCACATGCCCCAGGCGTTGGAGCCACACAGGCTCTGCTACTGTAAATAGCCAAACGTTGGAGCTCTCAGGCTCAGCAGACAATGCCCCCTCGAGCCTTCCTGGACTCTCCAAGCGTTGGGGCGACCCACTGCCAACCAGGGCCGCCCTTGAAGCCCTCGTGGCTTCACACTGCCCATGAGCGCGAGCTCGCGCTACGGGGGAGGGGCGGACACCGACAATGTGTCCCGGCGCCCCTCCCTGCTCTTCTGCCATCTTTAAAGCCATCACGTGCCCCTACGGAGCCTCTCGGGGCCCTCAGATAATGCCCCCAGAGCCGTCTCAGGCTCTACACACCGTTGGGGCGACCCGCTGCCATCCGGGGCCGCCCTGAAGCAGTGCCTCTAAACCGGCACCAACACGAAGCAAGGCGGGCCCTCAAGAGCCCCTCGCGGGCTCTGTACTCACGGTGGGGCGACCCACTGCCATACGGGGCCGCCCAATCTTCAGGCCCACAGCTGGTGCCTCACATCGGCACCACCACAGCCTCGCGGAGCCCCCCCCAGCCGCTTGCACTCACCGGCTGTCATCGGCCGGGGCTCTTCTCTGCAGGCCGCCCTCTCGCTGCAGGGCTCCCTCCGCTCACGGGAGCCCTGCAGACCTGCCGCCATCACTCTTCCTCCTCTTCTCCCCGGGCCCGGCGGTGATCATCTCCCAGCACCCGGGCTGCGGGGGCGGGACTTCCGGCCGGCCGCGCTGGGATTGGCCGGCCGGCCAGATACTTCCGGGTCGCCGCGGGCAGCGCGGCGGCCCTCGCTAGGCAGGCAGGCGGGCAGAAATCGCGAGGTGGGCACTCGTAAATCAAATAAACAACTGGGCAAATCCAAGTCGGAAAAATAAGCGGAGTGGGCTCCCGCACCGATCCGCCGCCGGCCTCCAGCAGCAACGCGCTTCCAAGCGCTATAGAGGCACACAAAGCGCTCCAGCACTAGAAGTGCAACCAAAGCGCCATGGGCAGGAAATAAAGCGCGCTCAGCGCTATGAAGGACAAATCCAGCGCTCCCAGCGCTAGAAGGGCAATAAAGCGCTCTCTCAGCGCTAGATGCAGATGAAGCGCTCCCTCAGCGCTACAGGGACAAGTCCAGCCAAGTCCTTCAGGGGGATGCAGCAAAGTCCCTCCAGGGTAAAGCAAAGTCCCCCATCCTTCCAGGACAGGCAGAGGGGTCCCCCAGAGGTCCAGGCATCCAGGGGCCAGGCAGCGCCCGCCCCTGGTTGATTCCAGTCCGAAGTGAGAACAAGACAAGAACCTTTTGGAAGGGGCAGAGCCCCTTCTTATCCACAGAAAAACCTTTGAAGTCTTTAGAAGTCTTTGTGTAGGCGAGCCCTAAGCTCTGGGAGTATCTGGTTTCCCTCTCCTGTCAGCCTCAGGTCAGAGGTGACAGGGGGCCATCGGGAGGGAGAGTCATCCAGGGTGGGCTGACAGACACAGCCTGGCACCACCAGAACTCTTTCCACTCCCCCCTAACAGCAGATGGGGGGCCTTTCATCTACGGCTTGACTCAGACCCCCTCCTCCAGACAGTCCATCTACCAACAGGCCCAGGCATGCCTGGGCCAGGCCCATCAGCCAATCACGTGCTAGCAGACTCACTACACAATTATGCCAACTTCTAAAAGTGGCGCTTCTGGACTAGATACAGCCATGCCGCATACACCATTCTGCAGCATTCATTCTCACGAGTTCATACATATCAAACTCGCCCCTGCACTCCCCACGCATCAGGAATCTACCATGGGCATACATATTTCCCATTCATTCCTATGGGAGGGCAGGGCGCTCACCATCCATACACAGAAAGCACACGCACTTTACACTGTACCACAGTGAAAAAGTGCGCAGAGGCCTAAAATCACCAACCCAGGTTCCAAAAACAGGCTAGGAAAAAGCAAAAAGTCACGGGGTGAACCTGCCCAAAGGACCGGGTCCAACACATCCCCCTTCCAGCCAAAACGCAGGGTAGACCAATCACTACACTGATGGTCTTCAATGCTTTGGGCGACAAAACCACAGAGACGGGCCTGCAGGGCAGGGCCACCTTACAGTTTTTCGCCACTCTGAACCCACAGGGATTTCCCTCACAAAAGCTCTCTGACACAACTAGGATACCCCACTGGTACACACTAATCATCCACAGCCAGGACCAGGCCCTAGGCCACCCAACGGTCACAGGTCCTAACCAATCCACAGAGTGGGGGCAGAAGCCCCTGGCACACAATAGCCAATCTCCACTCTCTCTCTCAGGGTAGCTACACTACCACTGATCCTACACCCTAGGGACCACACCCTCAGGCTGACTAGAGGTCACAGCAAGAATGCCCGATCCGACCTCTACTCCACCAATGTTAGAACTGGGGGTCTCTAGTTGGCAGAGGTAAGTACCTTAGACCAAGTAGGGACCCTTGCTTCCAGTCAGGGTGAAGGAATAACCCTCACAGGGAAGCACTCACCAGAACACAACTCTCCTACCAGATCAGGACCTCACTCCGTCACTGGTCTACCACCTGGAAACGATTCCACTTCTGAGGTACAAAGCACACAGCACAGTCCCTCTTCAAGCAGGTGGGGGGACACAGCACACAGCAAAGCCCCCTTTTCTCTACCTTAGTGGAAACAACAAACTGCAGGTGGGCCCCAGAACACACAGCAAGGGCCGCCTCCTCAGTCTCTTCAGTTGATCCACCTTAGTAGAGACTCCTCTTGACCTAGAAGTTTCCTAATCTCCCAACCTAGGATTTACACCCTTAAGTTGCACCGGGGTCAGAAGTACACCGTCCTTCTGCACCCCCTCCCAGTTCCACTATCACAGGCACAGTATGTCTCAGGCTAGACAGAGCACACGCCAGCGGCGTAGCAGCGACACACTCTCCTCCCACCGGGGTCAGAAGTAAGGACACCCTCCCTCTGCACCCCCCTCCAGAGTTCTGCACCCTCCTACCTTGGAGCGGTACCCCTGGAAGCCAACAACCGGTCAGGACACTGACTACAGATGCCCTTCCTTCCAGGTCAGGCTGAACCTGAACCTGGCCTCCCCCCTCCTCGGGGAATGACCTCCAGAGGCCCCAAAAATGGTAGAGCACTCTAGATGGTCAAATGCCCAGCGAACCAGGACTTCTGCACCCTCCACTTAGGAGCGGTACTGCCCAACACTAGGACCGCCGGAGTTCTGGTTACAGAAACTCCCCGTCCTCTTGACACAGGAAGATCCTCCTCAAATGACTTATAAGTACAGCCTAGGCCCCTGACCTGGCGCTCCCTTAGGGAACCCTCCAGGCCCCGAGACAAGGTTTCGGGCTAACGTGGGACACACCGTCCCACACTCACTCCGCCTCCACTGAGACAGGACGTGAGCCCCTACACCCCTATCATCCTAATGGGACATAGCTGGGCTACACATGAACCTCTTCACCTACACAGGATCATCAGATACACAAGCCACTACTTTTAGAATCACTTTCTAATGTCTCTGCACGACATCCAGCACACCGCCAGACATCCACCTTCTTGTCCAATGCCTCTGCAGGATCTCCTGCACACCACCAGAGGTACACCTCACGTGCAAGCTCCTTAAAAAAAACTCACACGAACTCCTCCAGTTCAACACAGCACTCATCCACACACTCCCCCTCCAGACTGCTGAGACAGTTCCTCACTGCCTCTGACTCTCAACCTGTACCCCTCTTACTGAGCACCAGGCACCATACTCTGGGAAATGGGAATAGGAATTCGCGCACTGGACACATTTACGCTGCCACCACTGGATCCTACCATACTGGGGAACCCAGACACACACACACTACACTCAGGGAATAACCACCCTCCTGAGCAAGCAATTTCTCCTCCACCCTCCCTCTCTTCCATCTACCCACACAGGGACAGGAACGGGAATTGGACACTGGACCTAGCAAGGGATTCCTAACCTATGGGAACCTCCCCCATCTCCTGGCGTCCCGCCCTGTCATTTTCTCTCATCTGCCACTAAACATAAAGCGCAGGAACACCATCTGAAAATGACACTTTTGAGGAAAAACAAAATCAAAAACAATAATCCCGAATATGTGACTATCTGAAAAATGCAGAGTTTTTGTAATGTAGCCAGTTGTCGCTATGGCACTAAGCAAACGCAAGTCCAAATCCGCACCGCTGACCCACCAATGTTGGAAACCGGCTATTTCTGGTAGGCTAAGGCTGATGCCAAAGCCAGGCAGAAACCACCATTCCAGTCAGGGCAAGGAAGTCACACGCCAAGATAACCCCTGCTCGCCCTCTAGGTAGCATGGCGCGGGCAGTCTAGGCTAAACTCGGAGGCGATGTGTAAAGCATTTGCGTCAGCGCACAACAGCAACAACATACTAAGTACACCACAAAAGAGACTCCACACAAGGTTATATTAAAATAACTTTTGTATTGTCAAAACATATCAGATAGAAATTACACATGTACATTGTGCCAACTGGCGCGGCAATATTCACAAGGGATTATTTACAAGACAGGGCCACATGGGCCACTGTCTGAATCAACACTTTGCAGATATAGAAATACTTGTCAGAAATTAGAATAAAAGTATATAAACTTCACTGTAACACAAAGTAACAGTTATAGATCACATCCAGTAACTACTGGGAACTGGTAAGTACCACCTACGCAACCCTAAACTCCTTGGGAGACTGTCACGCAGGGGACCAGGACCTTACTAGGACCACCTGTACTAAGAAAGAAGAACCACCTAAGTATCACACAGCATTTAGGGGTCTAGGAAAGAATACATTACTCATGATGCAATAAACCTACATTCAGAGGAGTAGAAAAGACAACCACCTAAGAATAAACACATTTAGGGGTATAAACCAGAACACCTTACCCATGATGCATGAACACATTCAGAGGAGTAATAAAGAGAAACACATGAGGCCTAAAGCATTCAGAGGTGTTAAGAATAAAGCACATGATGCAGTAAAATACATTCAGGGGTGCAGCGCAAGAAGACACAGGATGACTAAACATTCAGAGGTGCAGCGCCTGGAAAGAAAGACACATAATGCATAAACATTCAGAGGTGCCATAACATAAGTCCATAGCGCAAAAACACACAGTAGGCAATTACTATTAAAAGCATAGAAATCGCATTGCGCCAACACTACATAAGCCACTACCTGTGGCAGTCCCTAGGCCAACTGGCCTTGTGGGGCAAAGATGCCCTGAGTCCAAAGTCAGGGTGCGCTGCCATGCAGCGCCAGTCTCAAAGTACAAAAAGCCTAAACGTGGCAGCTGCCCACAAAGTGCTGGACAGCTGGAAAACAACAAAACTGCGCCAAGGCCCTCACTGGCCCTTAGGCGCCAACTGTGCCACTGCTGGATCCACACAGCTGGTGCCTCACATCGGCACCACCACAGCCTCGCGGAGCCCCCCCCAGCCGCTTGCACTCACCGGCTGTCATCGGCAGGGGCTCTTCTCTGCAGGCCGCCCTCTCGCTGCAGGGCTCCCTCCGCTCACGGGAGCCCTGCAGACCTGCCGCCATCACTCTTCCTCCTCTTCTCCCCGGGCCCGGCGGTGATCATCTCCCGGCACCCGGGCTGCGGGGGCGGGACTTCTGGCCGGCCGCGCTGGGATTGGCCGGCCGGCCAGGTACTTCCGGGTCGCCGCGCTGCGGCCCTCGCTAGGCAGGCAGGCGGGCAGAAATCGCGAGGTGGGCACTCGTAAATCAAATAAACAACTGGGCAAATCCAAGTCGGAAAAATAAGCGGAGTGGGCTCCCGCGCCGATCCGCCGCCGGCCTCCAGCAGCAACGCACTTCCAAGCGCTATAGAGGCACACAAAGCGCTCCAGCACTAGAAGTGCAACCAAAGCGCCATGGGCAGGAAATAAAGCGCGCTCAGCGCTATGAAGGACAAATCCAGCGCTCCCAGCGCTAGAAGGGCAATAAAGCGCTCTCTCAGCGCTAGATGCAGATGAAGCGCTCCCTCAGCGCTACAGGGACAAGTCCAGCCAAGTCCTTCAGGGGGATGCAGCAAAGTTCCTCCAGGGTAAAGCAAAGTCCCCCATCCTTCCAGGACAGGCAGAGGGGTCCCCCAGAGGTCCAGGCATCCAGGGGCCGGGCAGCGCCCGCCCCTGGTTGATTCCAGTCCGAAGTGAGAACAAGACCAGAACCTTTTGGAAGGGGCAGAGCCCCTTCTTATCCACAGAAAAACCTTTGAAGTCTTTAGAAGTCTTTGTGTAGGCGAGCCCTAAGCTCTGGGAGTATCTGGTTTCCCTCTCCTGTCAGCCTCAGGTCAGAGGTGACAGGGGGCCATCGGGAGGGAGAGTCATCCAGGGTGGGCCGACAGACACAGCCTGGCACCACCAGAACTCTTTCCACTCCCCCCTAACAGCAGTTGGGGGGCCTTTCATCTACGGCTTGACTCAGACCCCCTCCTCCAGACAGTCCATCTACCAACAGGCCCAGGCATGCCTGGGCCAGGCCCATCAGCCAATCACGTGCTAGCAGACTCACTACACAATTATGCCAACTTCTAAAAGTGGCGCTTCTGGACTAGATACAGCCATGCCGCATACACCATTCTGCAGCATTCATTCTCACGAGTTCATACATATCAAACTCGCCCCTGCACTCCCCACGCATCAGGAATCTACCATGGGCATACATATTTCCCATTCATTCCTATGGGAGGGCAGGGCGCTCACCATCCATACACCGAAAGCACACGCACTTTACACTGTACCACAGTGAAAAAGTGCGCAGAGGCCTAAAATCACCAACCCAGGTTCCAAAAACAGGCTAGGAAAAAGCAAAAAGTCACGGGGTGAACCTGCCCAAAGGACCGGGTCCAACAGCCCCCCAAAGTAGTCCCAAGGTAGCATAGTTTCATGGGCATGGTGCAGTGTATTGGAAAGGTAAGACAGTACTGGTGTGTTTTACATGTCTTGATAGTGAAATACTCCTGATTTCATTTTTCACTATTACAAGGACTATCTCTCCTATAGGTTATCATTGAAGCTGCCTTGTAACCTCTTACAACTGTAACTTCCAATTGGGAAGCGATTTGGAGTTTGGGGTCCCTGAACGTATGATTTAAAAACACATCTTTTAGTGAAGTTGGTTTTTAAATTGTTTGTTTGAAAATGCCACTTTTAGAAAGTGGGCATTTTCTTGCTTTACCATTCTGTGCCTCTTCCTGCCTGTGGAATCCACATCTGAGGTAGGGTAAAGTTGAGCTGTTTGGTCAATCACACTAGACAGTCAAACAAAGGGAGCTGATGTGTGTCCTGCATCTTCTGATGATACATTACCAGGCTGATGGGTCTTTCTGAGTTAGAATGGTGAGAGGAATTGTCACTGAAACCTGAAGAGGGCTGTGCCTGTTCTCACACAATGCTGTCTCCAACCCCCAGTAATCAGTAGCAGCTGCTACTGGACAGGGTGGTGGGGCATGGTGGTAATGGCAAAAGATAAAAAAGGACTTACCTGAAACGGACGGACGGCTGCCTTTCCTCTGTCCTCCATCTTCCGGTCACAGTCCTGGCCAGCAGTAGCAGCACGAAGCACCCAGGCATGCAGGCTCTCCTTTGCCAATCACAATGCTGCAATGCAGCATTGTAATTGGACCGAGTGCCATGGTTCAGCGCTCAGATGGGTACAGGGAGGCTTTGCATGTTCCTCATCAGGCTGTGTAATGCAGCCTGGTGGGGAAAATGCAAAGTGCGCATGACTGCTTGACACTCATGTGCACTTAGGGAGTGTAAACCATTCCTCCCCCTGCACTGCCGCCAGCCCAGCGAGCCACTGACTTCCATAGGAATAATACAATGATAATAACTATATGTAATTATCATTGTATTTTTCCTTTTGAGCAGTGCCTTAGCAGAAGAGCCACCACTGTCTTGAGCCAGATCAGAGAAAGGCAGGGTCTTGTGCACTAAAAAGACTTTCATTTGAAGTTTGCCTACTTCAAAGGCAGGAACTAGGATAAGTGATGGCGCTGTGACACCATAACTACATACATTCTGGACTAAGAGGACATTCTGCCAGGAAGAAGAGCTGGATGCTGTTGGAGGGGAACTGCCATTCAGCTTGTTGCTTTGTTGTACTGGCCTGCTGCTTCTGTCCTGGGAGTGAAAGGGCTAATTTTGCTTTGTACATTCTGCTTCCAAGTTTCTCCAAGGGCTTGTGTGAGCTTGCCTCCTGTTAAGAAGTCTCAGGGCCATAAAATACCTCATCTGCAGCCCCTGAACTCCTTTGCTGGGAGTTTTGACCTGCCAAGTGGTGACACGCTGCCATGGGGGTGAGCAGGGGTTATTTCAGCTGTGTGACTCCCTTACCCTGACTAGAATAAGGTTCCCTACTTGGACAGGGTGCAATCCACTACCAACTAGAGGCCCATTTTTCTAACAATTTGCATGTATGTATTTTCAATGAATGTTTTTGATGACAAGAGCTGAGAAGACAACTAAATCTACCAAACGCTTTGAAATGAAATGAAATGAAAAACGATTTTTAACGCGCAACTAAGCCCAGGTGGGCGTCAAGGCGCCTGACCAAATAATACCAGATAACAGAGACTAATCCTAATTACGGATATGCCCTGACAAAACACCAGGTCTTGAGCGCCTTTTTAAAGGAAGACAGAGAGGGTTGCATCTTAATCTCAAGAGGTAACAAGTTCCATAGTTTGGGAGCAGCAATGGAAAAAGCTCTGTTTCCCCAACGAACCCTTTTGGCACGTGGGACAACCAACAAATTCATCTCTGACGATCTTAAAGATCTACCAGGCTGGTAGCGGGTCAGCAGGGCACCAAGGGGATCAAAAGAACCCTCTGCCAAAGCTCGATAGACAAGACAGAGGATCTTAAACGAGATCCTGAGATGAATGGGCAGCCAATGAAGGCTCTTTCTGGCCATCGTAGCAGATGAAGCTTTGGGAAGTGCTAAGACAAAACGAGCAGCCGCATTTTGAACTACCTGCAATCGCTGAATGAGCCCCTTGTTGGAGTCTACATAAAGCGCACTACAGTAGTCCAACCTTGAACCTATCAATGCTACTGCCACCTGTTTGCGTGCTGAGGGAGAGAGATAGTGAAGAATCCTCCTGAGAATCTTTAACACTCCCCAGCAGGTGGCCACCGTACGGTTGACCTGCAGAGTCATGGATAAGGAGGTGTCAAAGATTACCCCAAGATTTCTTGCCGACTGGGAGGGAGATGGACAGGTTCCCAGTGAGGCCGGCCACCACTCATCCGACCAAATATCCTGGTCCTTGCCAAAGACCAGGATCTCAGTTTTGTCGCCATTCAACTTCAGGGAATTCTGAAGCATCCAGTCAGAGACTGTCTGCATACAGATCCTGAAGTTGATGGCAGATGATGAAACTGAGTGGGCCAGTGACACCATAATCTGGGTGTCATCGGCGTATGACACCAATTCCATCCCCTGAGATTTTACTAGCCTTGCAAGGGGGGCGACATAAATGTTAAATAGGGTCGGACTGAGAGCAGACCCTTGTGGCACCCCACATTGCAAGGACATAGCAGGGGAGAGGAACTCACCAAGCTTGACTCTTTGCTCCCTGTGCTGTAAAAAGGAGTGCAGGAGGTTCAGAGCCATGCCGGAGATCCCTGCCTCCCTCAACCGAGATGTAAGCGTTGATGGAGACAGGGTGTCAAACGCCGCTGTGAGGTCCAGTAGCACCAATACAGTAGTTTGGCCAGCGTCCACCTTCCTACGGATGTTATTTGCCACCATAGTCAGAGCTGTCTCAGTACTATGCGCCTTTCGGAACCCATGCTGGGAGCTGTCAAGATACCCAGATGAGTCCAGGAAGGTGGTAAGATGGCCGTTGAGGTGTGTCTCAAGAATCTTAGCAGGAGCGGGTAACAGTGAGATAGGTCTAAATTTTTTCAACTGTTCCGGGTCTAGCGTGGGCTTCTTGAGTAGAGGCTTTACTATCGCCTTCTTCCATATTAAGGGGAAGGTACCTTGGGTTATAGCACCACAGGAGCCACAACGCTGTACTCAAACGCCGCCACCGAGCCAAGAGTCACCTACCTGGAAGCTCCCTTGCTGGGAGAACGCCGCCACCGGAGCCAAGAGTCATTTACTTGGAAGCTCCCTTGCTGGGAGTACGCCGCCACCGGGGCCAAGAGTCAATACCTGGGGTAATCGCGCCGCCGCTCCGGGACTACAGTTCCCGGCAGGCAACGCGGCGGCGCGCAACAGTGACGTCGCGCCAGGAGGCGCTTCATAACTGAGACAGAGCCGGCGGAGCGGGGGAGAGCACAGGAGCCACAACGCTGTACTCAAACGCCGCCACCGAGCCAAGAGTCACCTACCTGGAAGCTCCCTTGCTGGGAGAACGCCGCCACCGGAGCCAAGAGTCATTTACTTGGAAGCTCCCTTGCTGGGAGTACGCCGCCACCGGGGCCAAGAGTCAATACCTGGGGTAATCGCGCCGCCGCTCCGGGACTACAGTTCCCGGCAGGCAACGCGGCGGCGCGCAACAGTGACGTCGCGCCAGGAGGCGCTTCATAACTGAGACAGAGCCAGCTACGCGGGACGCGAGCGGGACGCCCGGGGCTAAGCCCGGGCAAAGGGCGGGCCCTCTACGGCCCTCATCGGCAAGAAGAGGCTGGGCTGGGCCAGAGGTTCTGGTTCACGGTCACCGTAAGTCTCTTCTTGTTTTGTATCATCTGTGTCCTTGTTCCTCCTCACTATATGGCTACAGCAGCTATAAGCCCTGCCCCAGTGGGGTCGGACAAAAATGTAACTAACCGAACATTGGATGACTATTTCTTCAAACCAGGTTTTGAAGGCAACAAGGAGCCCACATTAGCCGTGAGGAGGGCTGACCGTCGCCGATCCATTGAACGCTTAAAAAACAGAACTCTCTCTGAACCTATCATGTCCGTCTCTCTGATCGATGATCAGATCAGCCCTTCAGCAGTCAATTGTTCACCGACCCCCAGCGTTCCTTTGCTCCTTCAAGAGTGCCTAGCCCCGCAAGTCTCACCTCCCCAATCTCAATTAGCCATTGTACCTGTGAACATTGCAGCCAACACTACACCAAAGCCCCTGATATCGCCCACTATAAGGCTGGGCAAAGTTGTAAGAAGTAAAAACATGTCGGCAGTGACACAAAAAGTGTTTGGGCCCCCTCCTTCTAAAAGAAGAAGGAAAACAACTATTGCGAATAGGCCCAAGATAAGTCACTCTGAGTTTGGTATAAAACCTAATACTGTAACCACACCTTCAACGGGAGCGTTGGACACTATTCAAGCTGTAACTACTAACCCCGTTTTTCCGTCATTTTCAGCTCAAGTGACCTCAGATCTAGACATTTCTCTTATCCAGATGGAGGCGGACCCGCAATCCACCACCTCTAAGTCACTCTTGGACAATATTGAACTGATCATACGTAGTTATATGCTTGCATTGGCAGAAAGATTTAAGGGGATGGAGCTAAGACTCGGTAAAATCGAGGGGGACTTGCTCGCATTAGGGAACTCTGTATGTTCAAAGGGTCAACCTAAAGCCCAACATCAACAAGCCAACAACACCCCCCAACCCCCCCCAAAAAACACCGTGGGCCTTACTTTACCGAAAGTTAGTATAAGTAATAGCCAGGCAGCCGTTGTTTCCTTGGCCGCTCCGAACCCCCCAAATGTGGCCCCGAAAGTTCACGCTGGCGACACCAGCAATAAATCTTTACCAACGGCCCCTTCTACTGGCCAGGGTAGGTTCACTATTCCATTACCAACCAGTAACACAATTAGTAATCTACCTCGGGAACCTAGCACTTTCCCGGATGGACCCCCCAGACCTGAAGGTAAGGAAAAAAATTGGGGCAGCGGGGGACACCATAGGATACCTCCCACAGAACTCCCCCCAGAAGCATTACCGTTTGTGGTTATACTCACCGGGGTTCCTGAATTGCCTAATGGCAAACGAGAGGGTTATTCTCAATTAAAAAATAAAATAATGCATTGGCTCTCCCTTTATAGACCTAAACCCACTGCAATTAACGGAGAGATAGTCCATGTCCGGCGCCTGCCCTGGCTGGGGGGCAGAGCGAAGGACATTGGCGGTGATGTTGTAGTCATAAATTTCAGAGATAGAAAAGCTGTACATCACATTTTGAATTGGCCATATGGTAATGAAAAGAACTGCATAGTACCACGCCCCCTGACGTATTTTTATCCCAGATCCACTGTCCTCCCCCAACAGTATTTCAATAATAACCCCTTCTCCTCTTCCCAATTTCAAAATGTTGAGTCTGCTTTAAACCCTGCATACATGTATCAACCGGCCCCTCTCCCAGTTATACATGGGTGGAATACTGTACCTTTTCACCATAAACCAGGCTCATTTGGGAATATGTCAAGCCTGTTACCATTCACGCCTTTGGAGCTCTGTAATAGGTTTGAGGCGTTCAGTGGTCTGGAAGACTGCGACTGATGTCTAAGGAGCATCGCAGACACGGGGGCTGGGGATAGTGCCTCAAGTACCATAAGCCCATTTGAGATGTCGGGATTTTGCTGCAGTGGAATAGGCATGCTTGTCGCTCCTATAAACGGTGATACAATTTGTAGTTCGTCCAGAACATCTCCTTTAGTGTTCTCGGGGGAGACTGAGGTGCCTTTAACATTTGCGGTTGATCTAAGGTCAGTAAATGATGCCTCAAAATGTGGTGCAAAAAAGACAGAACGCCCAGTAGGTAACCATGAAAACATTCCTATCACTCCACTGGTTCTAATGGACCCCTTACTAAAAATTGTGAATTCCCACACTCAGCACGGGGTATCAGAGCATGGGGAATTATCTGTAAGTGTGTCAGATCGGGCGGTAACTGGTGAAGCATTGCCCACTATAATACCTACTCTATCTGCTAGAGAACCGGTCATTTACCCTGTACTTGAGGAATGTGCCAATTTAATCTCATGGAATATCGCAGGTTTGGCAAACAAGCTACGAGACCCAGCATGGCTTACATTTATTAATAAATTCAGCATAGTGTGTCTTCAAGAAACTTGGATAGAGAACAAAAACGTCCATATTGAGGGTTTTTTAAGTTTCATTAACCCAGCAGTTGCTTCGACCAGGGGCAGAGCCAAGGGTGGTTTAGCCATCTTTATTAATCAAGGTCTGCGCTGTAACATTAGCAACTGTCATAATGTTAACTTGAATACACAGATGATTGATATAAAAAATGGCAAGAATGTGCTGACACTGGTCAACTTTTACAATGCAACTAACAGTAATGAAGCTTGTAACATTGCCTCCCTATCTGATATACTGAGCAAAAATGTCTATATTGTATCACGTTATCTGTTGTTAGCAGGTGATTTTAATGTTCATCCCTGTGGTAACCCAGCAAAGACTCCAATGGGGTCCCTAGGATGTAATATTGAGGATGGCTTCCACTTCTCTCATAGCAGGGGCGGTAAGAATTTAAACGACTTGGTGAACGAACATAATCTGACTGTAGCCATGTCGCTGGTCCCGGATACTAAAATTTTTGAGACTCCAACCTTTAAAGGACATGGGCAGGGAACCTTTATTGACCATATATTAATGTCTCCGGACGTTGTTCACTGGGTCTCGCACTTCACCATCCTTACTAGCGTTCTTAGTGATCACAACCCACTTCTTTTAAAGTTGGGTGGTCCTCTTCTTCCGAAACGTCAGTCACGTACTGACCATGGGATGCTAAGGTGTGTGAATGGCAGACGACGCATTAGATGGTCAATGATCAACCAAGATACCCTGTACCCGAAAATAACTAGTACATGTGAAGAGGAGTTATCTGTTTGTTTACTGCCCGACTCAAGCCCTGTGAACATTCTGTCCAGGTTTGAGGGGCTGGTCACCAAAATTGGTTCCATGCTCACAGCACCCACAAAGGGAGCCAGGGAGAACAACTGCAAATGGTTTGATCAAAATTGCTCTAAGGCAAGTAGGGTTTTGAAACAGGCACTAAAATCTAAACCCAGAGACGGCGACCTGATAAGAAATCTTCGTCTGGCCTATAGGAAAGCTATGGCTACCAGGAAAAAGGAAATCAAGGCCAATGTCATTGAATCCCTTTTAGACCCCACAGTGTTGGGGAACAGTAGCAGGTTTTGGCAAATAATTAACAAACCTTTGTTTGATAATCTAAATGACACAGCCCTTGGGACAAATATCTCAGAGGGGGAGTGGATTTCCCACTTCAGTGCAATTTTTAAGAGTAACGAGCTTCAGGCAGATTTTGATGTTTTATCTTTGTCTGTGACTCCACTGTGCTTCACAGTACTAGAGATCGTTAGGGGAATACAGGGTTTAACTACCAATAAGGCCCCAGGCCCGGATGGATTACCACCGGATCTGTTTAAGTCTAATATCCCTTTCTGGGCTCCGGTTCTTACTGCTGTAATTAATGCAGCGGTGATAACTGGGTGCCCTAGAATCTGGGGTCTTTCCACCATAGTCCCCATTTTTAAGAAGGGCGATCGCAGTAGCCCATTATGTTATAGGCCCATTTCTTTATTAAATTCAGTAGTTAAAGTGGTGGGGGGCGTAATTCTCAACAGGTTATCCACCTGGGCTAAAGATAACAACATCCTTTCACCCATTCAATACGGGTTCAGAGCAGGACATTCGACCATCACGCAGTGCCTGAACCTATATCTTATTCTTAGCAAGTATACGTTGGCGAGACAAGGCACTGTCTACATGGCATTTATGGACTTATCGTCCGCATTTGACTGCGTAGACAGAAGCCTACTCTGGGCTGCCTTGCTGAGAATGGGTGTAGAGAGTAACCTTGTCCACTTCCTCGCTGATCTGCATACAGATACCAGAGCGAACGTCCGTTACTCCCAAGATCTTAATGTTACGGATGATTTCAAAATAAATCGTGGTGTTCGACAGGGCTGCATCTTGGCCCCTTTTTTATTTAACCTGTATATCAATGAACTGGAGGATTCCCTCCTTAATGTAGAAGCAGATTATCCCTTAGTCGAACGTAGAGGGGTACCTGTATTACTCTACGCAGACGATGCTGTTCTTATCTCAAGAACAGCAATCGGCCTTCAGAAACTTTTAAACTCCTTCCACAAATTTATGGAGTCACGTGGCTTGAGTATAAACAACGCCAAGTCTTTCGTTATGAAAGTAGGCAAGGGTGGTTTGAAAACTGACCATTTTAGTATAAATGGCGAGAAAATACCACCAACCAACTCTTTCTCTTATCTTGGGGTTCTGCTTGACAATAAATTGTCTTGGGGCCCTGCAGTCTCCAAGAAGAAGGGAGCAACAGCAAGGGTTAATGCGGCCATCCTTGGCTTTGCAAAAAAAATCGGCAATTGCCCGACGACCGCACTGCTCAAACTATACCAAGCAAAAAGTGTGGCTGGTGTTTGTTATGGGAGTGAGCTTTGGGGTTATCGTAAGAGTAAAGACCTAGAGGTCACAGAAAATAATTTTCTAAAAAAGATCTTGAGACTCCCCAGGGGTATTGGGAATTTCTCGGTTCACGAGGAGCTAGGGATCCCCCATTTAGGTGACAGAATAGCAGTAAGCCCTGTTATATGTTGGCTGAACTGTTGGCTAAACAACGATATCCCTTTAACACATGCCATAATGAAAGAAGTTCTACAGCTAGATGGGAGGCTTAAAATACCGTGGGTGAAGTATATAAAGGACAGCCTAACAGCAATTGACCGACGGGACCTGTTTTACGCCCCAAACTTAATTACAAAAACAGATGTTAGTTCGGTTAAGAATGCTATTTTATTGTTAAGAGGCACAGACAGAGAAGAGGTTGAGTTGCAGAAGGCTAGTGTTAGGAAACATTTTCTATTAAAAACTTGCCTGCAAACGGAACCTTATTTGACTTGGCCTATGTCCAGTTACGAAAGATTTCTATTAATAAGGTTCCGCTTTGACCTCTTCCACCTTTTATTGGCTGTCCCTAGCGGGGCTCAACGGGGAGAAGTGTTGCCAGCTTGTGGCTGCGACGGAAAGTCTCCACAAGATCTGGCACACTTCCTTTTTATCTGCCCCTATTACTTGATTCCACGGAAACTATACCTTAAACCGTGCCTCAAAAAGCTGAGTTTTTCACAAATTAAACCTGCACTTTATTATTTACAACTACTGAACAGCGATTGCACTTTATTTGTTTGTAACTTTCTTAAAAAAGCCATCAGCTTTAGAAAAAGCATGGATGGCTAATTACATTGTACCTTTTTTAGGTGTTTTTAATACTACAGTTATTTATATTTTTAATCACATGTTGCCCATGCTCGTACCGCTTAATATATTGTACTGTATACTGTGTCTCTATTTGCCAACTGTAATGAATTGTTTTTAAATGATATTTTTATTGAGTGTTTATAAAATTGCACTTTTATGATTGTAAAATCTACAATCGAATAAAGATTTTTTTTGAATTTGAATTTTATAGCACCATTCATAACTTCCAGGAGTGGCGGGAGCAGTATCGCTCTGCATTCCTTCAATATCCTCAAAGGGCAAGGGTCTAGAGGTGATGAGGATTTGATCCTATCGAGTAGAAACTCAAGTTCTTCTCGAGTAAGTGGTGGAAAGACCGTTAGACTATCCGGGTGGTCTCTAGGCCAGGCTTCTAATTTGTTCAGGGTTTGGAGTGAAGAGTCGGCTAGGGACTTTCTCTGAGTTTCCAGCGCAAGATAGATGTCCTCAATTTTCTTATGGAAGAACTCTGATATGTTGTTGCAGAGCTCCTGCGAGCCCACAACTGGATCCGGGACCTGTAGGGAGCAGAGGGAGTCTACAATCTTGAAAAGCTCCCTGGAGGAAGTGAGGGAGGTAGTAAGATTCGAGAAGTACTGCTGCTTTTCCCTGATAACACTAGATTTGTAGTCGGCAAGCAGACCCTTATGTAATTCCCTTTCAATAGGATCGTGTTAGACCTGGCACCTTGGCGTGAGTTTCCCTTCCACTTTTTGCTGTTGTGCCTCCAATGTTTTGATGGTGTCTGCTACTCAGGGCACTGCGCCACGGCCAACCCGTGCCGCAGTGCAAGTGCTCCCTACTGTAAAGTGTACATATGATTGATGTCCATGATTGGTTCATTGGATTTACTGTTAGTCCCTAGTAAAGTGCACCAGGAGTGCCAGGGCTTGTGAATGCCAATACTGCTAGTGGGCCTGCAGCGCTGGTTGCGCCACCCACAGAAGCAGCCTTAAAATGTGTCTAGGGTCTGCCATTGCAGAACCTGCGTGCAGTCTGGTACTGTCACCCTGGCTGGGCAAGTGGACACACTTGCCAGCCCCTGAACCTTCCCTTAACTTCATATTAGTCACCCCTATAGTAGGCCTGAGGGCAGGGTGCATTGTAGTGTAAGGTAGAACATGCCCTGATGTGTGTGGCATGTTCTAATAGTGAATTACTACCAAATTCGTTTTTCACTATTGTAAGGCTACCTGTTCCCTTCTAGGCCAGATGGGCTGCTGGAATTATTACACTCTATAATCCCAGCAGGCTCAGGGAACATGGTAGAAATTCGTGTTTAGTATGCCTGAACTCAGAATAATAAAATACTTCTTTTAGTAAAGTTTATTTTAATATCCTGTGTTTGCAAATGCTACTTTTAGAAAGTTAGCATTTGCTTGCCTAACCATTTCAGCCCGCCTCTGCTTGGATGTGGATCTGACTGTCTGGTGTGTGTGAGTGACAGGGCTGGGAGTTGACAGGTAGTGATTAGCAGGAGGACCCCTTAATGGGTGGTGGGAGTTTCCCCTGAATGATGCATCAGGCTGTGCCCCTGCCACCACAATGCTGGCTCCGCCCTCCTGGGGAGCGACTGATGACTCAGCCTGCACCTGGCCCAGGAAGGACCGAAGCTTGTCAACAAAGTGCTCAGGCCACTCCTGCCCTCCCAATGCCGGCTCCGCCCCCCTGGGGAGCGGCTGATGTGCCTGCACTCACACTGAATACAGAAGCCAGAAGTACCCACAACAAGTACTCAGAGACTGGAGCAGTTATGCAGAGGCCCCCCTGGCTTACTAGAACAAAAGAAACTGGGTATAAAAGAAGGAGCCCTGCTCCTTGTAAATTAGATCCTGTTTGTGCTACAGAAGAAACTCTGCCCGAAGAGAAGGACCTGGAAGGACTACAAGGAGGAGTGCTGTCTCTGGCCTGTGTCTGGTGCCTTGCTGCCAAAGGAGAGGAAAGAAAAGACTACAAGAGACTTTTGCTTTATTGAAACTTTGTGCCAAACTCTGCTGAAAGATCTCCAAGGGCTTGCCTGTGAACTTGCCCCCTGACCAGCGCCCCAGGAACAGTGGGCGCTACCCCTCTGAAGAAAAGCTGCTGCTGGCGTGTGCTGTGCGTCTCTACAGCGCCAAGGAAAGGAGAGTTGAGAGCGCTGTGCCTGCCGCCCCGCTCTCTGACAATTTGTGCAGCTGTGCTCCTTCCCCGACCACCGTGACTGTGGCCTGTTCGTGTGCCAGCCGCAAAGTAAGGATCAGCCCCGCGCTGGTTCGAGCGCCGTGACTGTCCGCGCTGAGCCGCCCTTGCAACGGAAAGGGAGGACCTGCCCGGTCCAAGCATCGCCGCCTGTGTGACCCCCGAGGTACAGGCTGCTCCGCAAAGACCGGCACTGCCAAGATTGTGCCCCTCGTGACTTGGGCGCTGAGACCCCCTGGCCCCCGCAGCTGGAAGTGACTCGCTGCTGAGCCGTGCCTGAATTGTGCCCCGCGCTCCGTGGAGTGCACCCCCCTCAGCCCCGCCTGCCTGCAGCTTCCCCCTTCAGTGCGAGTGAACCGGACTCCGGAGAATCCTGCCCCGCATCTGCACCGTCAGCCCGGGTGCCCTGTGACCTGCGCTGAGACTCGCAGGCCGCCGCACCCTCCAGGAAGACAACGCGACGTGGGACAGATCCCCGGACAGCCGTCCGCTCCAAGACCTACAAGAAAACCAAGGTACTGTGTTCTTTGTCCTTGCGGTGCGAGCGTCCTACGTCCTGAGCTCGCACCGCGCTACCTGCTTCCCAGCGCGAGCCGCCCCTGAAACCGAGGCTCGCACTGTGCCGGGTCCGCGAGGCCCACGCGGGAAGCGTGAGCTTTAGCCGGCCGGGCCCGTTCTCCTCTCTGAAGCGAGCGGAGACAGCGGAACACGCATTGAGGCGCTACAAGACACTGAACCTTGCTGGAACCTGGGCAGAAGGCCCAAAAGATTGCTTATTGCGGAGAAAGAACTGTGACATTGATAAAAGAGTAACTGGAACCTGCTTTTAAAAAGTAACCAAGACTGTATTTACAAGCCTGCTTGAGATTTATATAAAGAGATATATTTTCACAAATACAGTTTGGTGTCATTGTGTGGTGGGTTGGTTGTGATGGTGTAATATTGCAAATGTTTAACCCTACATGCCCCAGAGATTAGCCTAAGACTGCTCAAGCCACACTACCTAGAGGGTAAGCAGAGGTTGTCTTGAAGGTAACCCTCAGCCCTGACGAGGAAGAGAGAGGCCCTGCTTGTCGCCAGTGTTGCACTGCGCCAACCAGAGACTCCCCCTTCCTACATTGGACGCAGCGGTGAGGATTCGCGAATTTACATTTGCAGTGTTTTACCTTAGCTACTGACCATTGCATAGTGATTACAGTCCAGTAACTTAGCCACAGACTTTTTGATTTTTTAATTTTGCTAAAAGAAGAAGATCCCTAGTGTTGCAAACATGCCTGGCACAAACAGCATTGATGGAGGAGAGTCCATAGCCTCTAGTGCGCAGGGGCTAGAATGGGACGCATCAAAGCTGGATGACTACACAAAGAAGCAGTTGAGTTATTTTTGCAGGAAACTCAAGGTTCCACACGCAGGATGCAGAAACAAACCTGAGTTCTACAAGGCCATGAGAGCCTGGATTGAATCTAGGAAGGCACCTGAGGATCAGAATGCACCTGTGGATCCTGTGGGTCTGGAAAAACCAGACAGCGTTCTTAGCTTTGGCAGAGGCCTGTCGCCAGAGGAGCTGGCAGACAGACAGGCAACCAGGGATCATGAGATCAAGATGGCAGAATTGAATTTGAAGGGCCAAATGGAGCTTGAAAGCAAAAAAATGGCTCTGGAAGAAAGAAAACTCCAGTTTGAGTATGATATGAAAATGAGGGAGATGAGTCTAAAAGAGAAAGCCTTGGATCATCCTCCCTCTGGTGGCAGCACAACGCCGGTGCAGGTAGAGTCAAGAGTGCACATCCCCAAAGATGTAGTTAAAGAGTTCTTTAAGGGGGATGACATAGGACAGTGGTTTAGGGCATATGAGGTAGCCATGCTTTCCCACCGGGTCCCTGAGAAGGATTGGGGAGCGGGGTTATGGGGAAGGTTCCTTAGCGAAGGAAGGGACACCCTGCTAGATTTGCCCACTGAAGACCAGAGATCCTATCCCCATATGAAAGAAGCTTTAATGACCAGGTATGGGCTTACCCCTGAAATGTATAGGCAGAAGTTTAGGGGGTGTAATAAGCGGCCTGGGAATACGTATGTGGAGTTTGTGACTTTTTTTTGCAGAGCACTGGATGGTTGGGTGAAGGGTAACAAAGTGAATGATTTTCAAGGTCTCTTTGATTTAATTGCATGGGAGCACTTGTCTGATCAATGTTTTCCTGAGTTACGCCAGCACCTGATTGATAGCAAGTTGTCCAACCCGAGGAAACTTGCTGAGGAGGCGGACCGCTGGCTCAGCACCAGGGTCCACAAGGGTCCAGTGGGAGACTCCGCCAAGGGTGGGCAGGGTCCCCAGCAGAAGAGTGGGGGGGACAAGGGAAAACAGAAAGGGTTCCAAAAAGGCCCCCAAAGTAATCCCCAAGGGGACCAGCAGAAAGGTTCTCAGCCTCCCCCACCCCCTAAGCAGAATGGGGCCCCGACAGGTCGACCTGTTCCAAAGGGGCCCTTCAATTGTTACAAATGTGGTGACCCGGGGCACATAGCCAGTGACCCCAAGTGTCGCCTGTTTGGAAAACCAGCACCCACTGGTGCCCCGCCCCGACAAGTGACCAGTGTTCACTTAGGAGAAGAAGTGATGGTCCCGGGGGGTGGAGATCCTGTTCAGATGACCCTAGTCTCACTAGGAGACAGTGAGATGGTCCCTACAAGCTACCTGCCCTCTAACACTAAAAAATATGGGCAGGTGGTTACCATCAATGGTAAGAAAGCTGGGGCTCTTAGAGACACAGGAGCCAGTGTGACTGCAGTGAGGCATCACCTGGTGTCTCAGGAGCAGGTTGTACCCCATGCCTACTGTAGGGTTGTCAACGCTGACAATTCAGAGAGTCAGTGTCCGATGGCTCAAGTTCCCTTCGAGTGGGGGGGGGTCTCTGGTACTCTGCAGGTCTGTGTGAGGAAAGCCATGCCTGTTGACTGTTTGCTAGGGAATGACTTGGAGGACTCCCCTTGGGAAAAGGTGGAGAAAACGACTCACCTGAAGATGGTGGGTCTACCTGACTGGGCGTGCGTGACCACCCGGTCAATGGCAGCCAGTAGGGGTGATCAAGAGGTCCTGGGGCCTGACGGAGAGGCCCAGGAACCGGCCTTAGGGAGAAGGCGCAGGGTGCGCGGGAAACCGGCCCCTGAAGTTCCCACGGTCCAGGAGGAAGCAGACCTTGAGGGGGATGCCCTGGAGCCTACTGGGGAACAGATTGCCGAACTGGGGGACCTGCCTGAGCTGACCCATTGGCAGCAAGAAGGAGGCCCCTCCAGGGAGGAATTCTGCAGGGAGCAGAAAGAATGCCCTTCTCTCGTGGGTATGCGGCAGCAGGCTGCAGACCAGGCCAATGGTGTTCAGGCCAAAACACATTATGTGTACTGGGAGAATGACCTCCTGTACTCAGAGCCTAAGGCTGCTGAACCTGGGTCAGCCCGTGTGCTGGTGGTACCCCAGAAGTTCAGAGCCTTCCTACTGGGACTGGCTCATGATGTGCCTTTAGCAGGACATTTGGGGATGGACAAGACCTATGACAGGCTTGTCACCCACTTCTACTGGCCCCAAATGCACAAGAGCTCAGATGCTCATTGTAGGACCTGTCCAACTTGCCAGGCAAGTGGGAAGAGCGGAGGGAAGAACAAGGCTCCCCTCCAACCCTTCCCTGTGGTCAGTACGCCATTCCAACGAGTGGGTATTGATATTGTTGGGCCTCTGGACCCCAAGACAGCCATGGGCAACAGGTTCATCCTGGTCTTGGTGGATCATGCCACCCGGTACCCTGAAGCCATCCCTCTGAGGACAGTGACGGCCCCCGTGGTGGGGCGTGCACTGATGGGAATTTTCTCCAGAGTGGGATTCCCTCTAGAGGTGGTGAGCGACAGGGGGACCAACTTTATATCCAAGTATATGAAGTCCCTTTGGCAAGAGTGTGGTGTAACCTACAAGTTCACCACACCTTACCATCCACAAGGAAATGGGTTGGTTGAAAGATTCAACCGAACCCTGAAGGGCATGATCATGGGCCTGGAAGGTCCAATGAGGCGTAAGTGGGACGTCCTCTTACCATGCCTGCTCTTTGCATACCGCGAGGTGCCACAGAAGTCTCTAGGGTTCAGCCCCTTTGAGCTGCTGTATGGCCACCCCGTGAGAGGACCACTGAGTTTGGTAAAGGAAGGCTGGGAGCAATCTCCCAGGAAACCTCCCCAGAATGTATATAGCTACATGCTGGCCTTCAGAAACCAAACCAGGCGCTTCAGACAACTTGCTGAGGCAAATCTGGAAGCAAGCCAGGAGGAGATGAAGCGGTGGTACGACCAGAATGCCACTCTGGTAGAGCTTCAACCTGGACAGGAGGTGTATGTCTTGGCCCCAGTGGAACCCTGTGCACTTCAGGATAAGTGGACAGGCCCATTTGAGGTTGTGGAGCGCAAGAGCTCAGTGACATACTTGGTGGACATGAAGACGCCCAGGAATCCTTTAAGGGTCTTACATGTCAACCGCCTCAAGCCCCACTTGAAAAGGTCCGAAGTGGGCATGCTGTTGGCCACTGATGATGGAATGGAAGAGGAGTCTGAGCCTCTTCCTGACCTCTTAGTGGCCTGTGAGAAAGATGGGTCAGTGGATGGAGTTAACCTCTCACCCACCCTGACCCCTGAGCAACAGGAAGACTGCCGCCAGTTGCTGGGGCAGTTTCCAGACCTGTTCTCCCTGGTTCCTAGTGTCACAGATTGGTGCGTCCATGATGTGGACACAGGAGACAGCTTACCTGTGAAGCATAAGGCTTACAGGGTAACTGACAGGGTCCGGGCCTGCATCAAGGAGGAGGTCTCCAAGATGCTTGCTCTTAGGGTGGTTGAGTCTTCCAGCAGTCCTTGGTCCAGCCCCGTGGTCTTGGTCCCAAAGGCTGCTGCGCCGGGAGCCACACCTGAACTCCGGTTCTGTGTGGACTACAGAGGACTCAATTCAGTCACCAAGACTGACGCGCACCCTATCCCCAGAGCTGATGAGCTCATTGATCGGCTAGGGGCTGCCCGGTTCCTCAGCACGTTTGATTTAACGTCTGGGTACTGGCAGATCGCCTTGACCGATGGGGCAAAGGAGAGGTCAGCATTCTCCACACCAGATGGGCATTTCCAGTTCCGGGTTATGCCATTTGGGATGAAGAATGCCCCTGCCACCTTTCAGAGGTTGGTCAACCAGGTGTTGGTCGGGCTGGATGAGTTCAGTGCCGCCTACCTGGATGACATCGCAGTGTTCAGTGGCACCTGGCCAGAACACCTGCGGCACCTCGGGGAAGTGTTGATGGCGCTGCGCAAGGCAGGCCTCACAATCAAGGCAAGCAAGTGCCAGATTGGGCAGGGTTCAGTGGTGTACTTGGGACACCAAGTGGGGAGTGGCAAGGTGGCACCCTTGCAACCCAAAATTGAGACCATCCTGGCTTGGGAACCCCCCAAGACCCAGACTGCAGTGAGAGCCTTCCTGGGGCTCACTGGGTATTACAGGAGGTTTGTCAAGGGCTATGGCACTATTGTGACCCCCTTGACAGAACTGACTTCTAAGAAGCAGCCCAGGAATGTGATTTGGACTGACACCTGTCAGAAGGCTTTTGACACCCTGAAGACTGCCATGTGCACGGCGCCCGTGCTCCTGGCTCCTGATTTCTCCAAGGAATTCATAGTGCAAACAGACGCTTCAGAGCATGGTGTAGGGGCTGTTCTCTCACAGATGACTGAGGAGGGCTGGGACCAACCCGTAGCCTTCATCAGTAGGAGGTTACTTCCACGGGAAAGTAGGTGGAGTGCAATAGAGCGAGAAGCATTTGCTGTGGTCTGGGCGCTGAAGAAGCTAAGACCCTACTTGTTTGGGTCTCACTTCCGGGTTCAGACGGACCACAGGCCCCTCAGATGGTTGATGCAAATGAGGGGTGAGAACCCAAAACTGTTGAGGTGGTCCATCTCCCTACAGGGTATGGACTTCACGGTGGAACACCGCCCTGGCACAGATCACGCCAACGCTGATGGTCTGTCCAGATTTTTCCGCCTTAGTGATGAGGAACTCCCTGGGGAAGGGTAGTTCTCCCCACATTTCAGCTGGAGGGGACACGTGTTAGACCTGGCACCTTGGCGTGAGTTTCCCTTCCACTTTTTGCTGTTGTGCCTCCAATGTTTTGATGGTGTCTGCTACTCAGGGCACTGCGCCACGGCCAACCCGTGCCGCAGTGCAAGTGCTCCCTACTGTAAAGTGTACATATGATTGATGTCCATGATTGGTTCATTGGATTTACTGTTAGTCCCTAGTAAAGTGCACCAGGAGTGCCAGGGCTTGTGAATGCCAATACTGCTAGTGGGCCTGCAGCGCTGGTTGCGCCACCCACAGAAGCAGCCTTAAAATGTGTCTAGGGTCTGCCATTGCAGAACCTGCGTGCAGTCTGGTACTGTCACCCTGGCTGGGCAAGTGGACACACTTGCCAGCCCCTGAACCTTCCCTTAACTTCATATTAGTCACCCCTATAGTAGGCCTGAGGGCAGGGTGCATTGTAGTGTAAGGTAGAACATGCCCTGATGTGTGTGGCATGTTCTAATAGTGAATTACTACCAAATTCGTTTTTCACTATTGTAAGGCTACCTGTTCCCTTCTAGGCCAGATGGGCTGCTGGAATTATTACACTCTATAATCCCAGCAGGCTCAGGGAACATGGTAGAAATTCGTGTTTAGTATGCCTGAACTCAGAATAATAAAATACTTCTTTTAGTAAAGTTTATTTTAATATCCTGTGTTTGCAAATGCTACTTTTAGAAAGTTAGCATTTGCTTGCCTAACCATTTCAGCCCGCCTCTGCTTGGATGTGGATCTGACTGTCTGGTGTGTGTGAGTGACAGGGCTGGGAGTTGACAGGTAGTGATTAGCAGGAGGACCCCTTAATGGGTGGTGGGAGTTTCCCCTGAATGATGCATCAGGCTGTGCCCCTGCCACCACAATGCTGGCTCCGCCCTCCTGGGGAGCGACTGATGACTCAGCCTGCACCTGGCCCAGGAAGGACCGAAGCTTGTCAACAAAGTGCTCAGGCCACTCCTGCCCTCCCAATGCCGGCTCCGCCCCCCTGGGGAGCGGCTGATGTGCCTGCACTCACACTGAATACAGAAGCCAGAAGTACCCACAACAAGTACTCAGAGACTGGAGCAGTTATGCAGAGGCCCCCCTGGCTTACTAGAACAAAAGAAACTGGGTATAAAAGAAGGAGCCCTGCTCCTTGTAAATTAGATCCTGTTTGTGCTACAGAAGAAACTCTGCCCGAAGAGAAGGACCTGGAAGGACTACAAGGAGGAGTGCTGTCTCTGGCCTGTGTCTGGTGCCTTGCTGCCAAAGGAGAGGAAAGAAAAGACTACAAGAGACTTTTGCTTTATTGAAACTTTGTGCCAAACTCTGCTGAAAGATCTCCAAGGGCTTGCCTGTGAACTTGCCCCCTGACCAGCGCCCCAGGAACAGTGGGCGCTACCCCTCTGAAGAAAAGCTGCTGCTGGCGTGTGCTGTGCGTCTCTACAGCGCCAAGGAAAGGAGAGTTGAGAGCGCTGTGCCTGCCGCCCCGCTCTCTGACAATTTGTGCAGCTGTGCTCCTTCCCCGACCACCGTGACTGTGGCCTGTTCGTGTGCCAGCCGCAAAGTAAGGATCAGCCCCGCGCTGGTTCGAGCGCCGTGACTGTCCGCGCTGAGCCGCCCTTGCAACGGAAAGGGAGGACCTGCCCGGTCCAAGCATCGCCGCCTGTGTGACCCCCGAGGTACAGGCTGCTCCGCAAAGACCGGCACTGCCAAGATTGTGCCCCTCGTGACTTGGGCGCTGAGACCCCCTGGCCCCCGCAGCTGGAAGTGACTCGCTGCTGAGCCGTGCCTGAATTGTGCCCCGCGCTCCGTGGAGTGCACCCCCCTCAGCCCCGCCTGCCTGCAGCTTCCCCCTTCAGTGCGAGTGAACCGGACTCCGGAGAATCCTGCCCCGCATCTGCACCGTCAGCCCGGGTGCCCTGTGACCTGCGCTGAGACTCGCAGGCCGCCGCACCCTCCAGGAAGACAACGCGACGTGGGACAGATCCCCGGACAGCCGTCCGCTCCAAGACCTACAAGAAAACCAAGGTACTGTGTTCTTTGTCCTTGCGGTGCGAGCGTCCTACGTCCTGAGCTCGCACCGCGCTACCTGCTTCCCAGCGCGAGCCGCCCCTGAAACCGAGGCTCGCACTGTGCCGGGTCCGCGAGGCCCACGCGGGAAGCGTGAGCTTTAGCCGGCCGGGCCCGTTCTCCTCTCTGAAGCGAGCGGAGACAGCGGAACACGCATTGAGGCGCTACAAGACACTGAACCTTGCTGGAACCTGGGCAGAAGGCCCAAAAGATTGCTTATTGCGGAGAAAGAACTGTGACATTGATAAAAGAGTAACTGGAACCTGCTTTTAAAAAGTAACCAAGACTGTATTTACAAGCCTGCTTGAGATTTATATAAAGAGATATATTTTCACAAATACAGTTTGGTGTCATTGTGTGGTGGGTTGGTTGTGATGGTGTAATATTGCAAATGTTTAACCCTACATGCCCCAGAGATTAGCCTAAGACTGCTCAAGCCACACTACCTAGAGGGTAAGCAGAGGTTGTCTTGAAGGTAACCCTCAGCCCTGACGAGGAAGAGAGAGGCCCTGCTTGTCGCCAGTGTTGCACTGCGCCAACCAGAGACTCCCCCTTCCTACAGATCCCATGCTTTCCTCCATTTTCTTTCCTGTCTTCTACAGCCTTGTCGAAGAAGTCTAAGTGAATCCGTGTACCACGGAGCAGTGGGCTTACGGCGTGCCGAGTATCTAAAAGACGGGGGAGCCAGCTCATCAACCGCTATTGTGATAGAGTTAGAGAGCAATACCGCTGCATCCTCCACATCTCCCAGGGAAGAGAAGGTGAACTTCTTTATGTATGGTTCAAGAGTGTCATTGGTGATGTTCTTAAAACTCCTTTTTGGACCTCTGGTAGTGGGGAACAAATCGGATGTTCCTTCCAAAGGAAGGGCCATCAGGAGAGGGATCGCCGAATGGCCGACCAGACCAGAGGCACCGGGGTGTCAACAGACAGTCTGTCGTCGTTAGTAAAGACTCCATCAAGAGTGTGGCCCGCCAGATGAGTAGGGCTGTTGACCAGCTGTATGCATTCACAGGCTGCTAGTGCGTCCACTAACCTGATGGTATCTGGGTCCCTTGTGTTGTCCAAATGAAAGTTAAAGTCCCCCAGAATGGACAGATGGGAATTGCCAAAGTAGGGTTCCAGGATTCTGAGAAGGTCATCAGTGAACGTAGCTCTGGAGCCAGGGGGTCTATACATAAGGATTCCTGAGAAGGAAACCGAGGGAGCAAACAGGATGGAGAAATGCAGGGCCTCAAAAGAATCCGATACTACAGACAGGGCTTTGATCGTGCAGGGCAAAGTGGCCTTGCAGACAATAGCAAGTCCACCCCCTCTGCATATAGGTCGGTCTTGTTGCAGTAATTTATAACCCTCTGGGATGGCCATCACTAGGTCATGTCCAGAAGACTCCGAAGCCCATGTTTCTGTGACAAGCATCCAATCGGGTTGCCTGTCTACCACAAAGTCATGGAATGCAATATTGTTTTTTTTTTTTTTTTTTTTTTTTTTCAAAACCTTTATTGCACTTAGCATATTACACAGCGGATCGCCTACAACCCCACGGGCCGGCCGCTATACCGTGTAAGTTAGACATGATTCAAATTTGCAATGTAATGAAGAAAGCAACATTGTTGTCAAGTGTCCAGTAGAGCATATTACACAGTAAAAGTGCATTCGATACAGCATTATCAACGTTAGAAGTGGTTTTGGTGGCATTTTGTCTTTTTTGAAAAACAACAAACTCCAAACCTAAAACAGTAGGAATGATAGTACGATCCGACTTAGGTCAACGCAGTTCCTCTCGGGAGAGGCATATTCCCTCCCCTTGCTCCAGTGTGCTAGTGCCCCAGTTCACCCCCCATTTCCGTCCACCCTCCTCCCCATTCAGCATGTCGAAAGAGGGGACGCATGCAATAGCCCCGATCGCTCTCCTGCCCATCCACTGCAACCCAGGTCACCCCCCCTCTTCCTCTTCGCCAGAGTCCTCTGGTTCGTCGTCTTCTAAAGGATCACAAATGTCCCCCCTGTAACCATTCCATTGCAGCCACACTTTGTTCCATTTCCTCGGGCAGGCTCGACCGGAGTACACCGCCCTCTCGGTCACCATCACCGCATCCATGTGTAGACACCATTGGGATTTGGACGGGAGGTCTGCCACCCCCCATCGCTGTGCTATGTCTCGCTTTGCCATCATTAACCCCACCGTGACCCAGAGTCGTTCATACCTAGACAGGTCAGTGGGTTCCCAAATGTTAAGTAAGCACCTCCGCGGGTCGGGCAGCAGGGACCGATTCAGTGTTTGGGAGATCGTACGTAGTATTTGTTTCCAATATTCCTGTATCCTGGGACATTCCCATATAGTGTGGAAAAAAGTGCCCTCCTCCCCACACCCACGGAGGCAATATGGATGTGGCGCCCTATGTATGCGGTGTAGCATGTACCTCGTGTAATAAACCCTGTGCAGTACCTTGAACTGCACTAGGCGCATACGCGCTGAGATGCCCACCTCTTTGGGGGATCCAAGAGCTGCATTCCATTCATGTTCATCCATGTCCCCTACGTCCTCTTCCCATTTCCCTTTGAGTTGGAGTGTTGGATCCGGGGAGTTATTAAGCAATTTACGGTACGTGAGCGACGTCGCCCTTTCTAGCATGTAGTCAGTGAGGAGGCGGTCCTCCAGAGGCGAGGATTCGGGCAGAGATGTGTCGGGGGGTAGGGCCGCGAGCAATGCATGTCGTATTTGAATGTATCTATAAAGCTCCCTGTCACCCAAACCATACAATTCTTTTAAGCGGTCGAAGGGTATCACAGTATTCCTCTCCCATAAGTCACCCACCGTGGAAATGCCTATCGTGTCCCAGTGCTCAAAACCCTTAGTGTTCCTCATATTACCTAGTGCCCGCGAGTCCCATAGCGGAGTCAACCTGGTGAGCCTCCCCTTCCAACCCAGTGCCGCTGTCGCCGTGTGCCATAATTGAACAGTTAATTTAGTGGGGCCCACTAAGGCCCGTACCTTACGGCGGTCGTACAACGGACCCAGCAAGGTATCCATGCCCAACTGATCCCTATCCAACTGGAAGGCAGGTTCGGTATGCGGGGCGTGAATCCATTGGTTTATTGGCTTCAGGTGTGCAGCCCAGTAGTACAACTTAAGATTTGGCAGTGCAATACCTCCATCGTACCAATCCCTATGCAGCTTCGATTGCGCCACGCGCGCAGGGAGGTTACCCCACAGAAGGGTCGAGACTAGAGCAGCTACTTTCTGGAAGAATCGTGGTGTCACGGGATAGGGTGTATTTTCGAGGACATACAAGAAACGCGGCAGTGCCATCATCTTATAGAGCGCTGCCCTGCCCAAGAGTGTCAGCGGCAGGTCAGACCAGAATTTGACATCTCGTTTCAGCCTGTCCAGGTGGGGTTTCAAGTTTTTATCTACAAATTCAACCGGATCTCTGGTGACGTGGATCCCTAGGTATTTAAAGGAAGAACCCGCCTGCTTCAGCGGGCACGTGTCGGACAGAATCGGGGCCGGGCCCCGCAAGACGTACAGCTCAGATTTGGTCCAATTCAACGCATAGCCAGAAACGCTGCCATACGTATCACAGATATTTAGCAACGCCGGCACCCCATCCACAGGGTCTGTCAGGTAAAGCAGCATATCATCTGCATATAATGACAGACGGTCTTCCCATCCCCCCCTCCACCTTATGCCCTTGAGAAGCGGTGAGGTTCTCAGAAGGGTCGCAAGAGGTTCCAAAGAGATTGCAAACAACAGGGGCGAAAGAGGGCACCCCTGTCGTGTGCCCCTCCCCAACGGAAATGTACGTGATATATGGCCGTTAGCCACCACCTGCGCCACCGGGTCGGTGTACAGTAGTTTGACCCATGCAATGAAGCGAGGGCCGAATCCCAAACGGCTCAATGTTTCAAACAGGTATTCCCACTCCACCAGATCAAAAGCCATTTTGGCGTCCAGGGCCAAAATCACTGCTGGCGTGTCGATAGTGTCCGCCCTAGCCAATATCCCGTGTAACCGCCGTAGATTTAGTGAGGTGTTTCTATGTGGCATAAAACCGGACTGGTCCGGATGTATAATTGACGACAGATGGGGCAGGAGCCTTTGTGCCAGGAGTTTAGCCAATATCTTCGCTTCGGCGTTAAGTAAGGAGATAGGCCGATAGGAGGAACACTCATCCGGCGGTTTGCCGGGCTTGGGGATGGCCACGATGGTCGCTGCCCGCTGGTCTGGCGGGAGGAGACCCCCCTCCAGACAATCCGCATACATCCCTAACAGATGCACACTGAGGGTCTCAGGCATTGCTTGGTACCATTCAATGGGTATGCCATTTGGGCCCATTGCTTTTCCCGGATGTAGAGCCTTAATTGCCATCTGGATTTCATCGACAGTAATGTCTGCCTCCAGCTCATCTGAGGCCTCTTGTGACAACGTCTGGACCTCTATCGGAGCTAAGAGGGCCCTGGCCCTTTCAGCGGTGACCACACACTCCGGGGTGTATACTCGCTCAAAATGGGTCGCCAGCAACTCTGTGATTTGCCGCGGATCCGTATGTATCACCCCTCTCTCATCTTTCAGACTTTGGATTCCCCTAAAGCTGCCCTCTCGCCTATCAAGCCACGCCAGCATTTTTCCAGCTTTTTCTCCCACCTCATAAATTCTATTACGAGTGTCGGCTAAGTGACCCTTCACCAGCTGACGCAAGTGATCAGCATATAATTGTTGCTGGAGGGTGAGGGCGTGAAGGCCGGCGGGAGAGGGGTTATTCTCATGGGTTTCGGTTTGTTCCAGCAGTGCCACCTCCAGCTCGTCCAGTTCCCGCGACAGCTGCCTTCTATGCCCCGTGATGGAGTTGATTGCTTGCCCTCTTAGAACCGTTTTGTAGGCTTCCCAGAGTACTGCCGGGGAGTGCACCGAATGTATGTTTTCAAGGAAGTACTGCTTCGTTGTGTTTGTAAGAGCCTTACGGACCTGTGGGACCTTGAGGTATGTAGCACTAATGGGGTAAATGCGTTTTCGTGCACTAGTCTGTGAGGAGAGTGACAATGTGAGTGGTGAGTGGTCGGAAATCCCCCTCGGGTGAATCCCCATTGCATCAACATAGCGGAGGCCCTCCCCCAGCGATAGGAAGTAGTCAATGCGCGACAGGCTGCCATGCACCGTAGAGTGGAAAGTGTATTGTTGCGCGCTGGGGTGTAAGTGTTTCCAGATGTCAGTCAAACCCATGGATGCCGCGAAGCGCCGGAAGTAGGAGTCCCCCCCCTGTGGAGCAGGCGCGGGGTGTTTGTCCAATTGCGCGTCCATGACAGCATTAAAATCTCCCCCTAGAATGATCTCACCCTCGGGGAGAGTCAAAAGGAATTCTCCCAGGTTCGGGAGGTGGACCGACTGCAAAGCTGGTGGAATATATACAGACACCACATTGAAGAGCCTCCCCTCCCATTGCCCATGCAAGGCTGCGAAGCATCCCTGGTCATCGGTCTTAGTCGACAAGGGAAGGAATCGGGAGTTCTTTTGTACCAATATACCAGACCCCCTGGATCCTGACGTAAACTCAGAGTGAACCCACATTTTATAGCCGCGTCTGTCCAGGGCTTTCGCTGCCCCCCCTACCAAATGGGTCTCTTGCAGCAGGGCCAAGGCTGGTCGCTGGCGCTTAATTGCAGTCAGTACCAACCCCCGTTTAACCTTATCACCCAAGCCTCTCACATTCCAGGACATTAAACATAAGGGAGGGCAATGTGAGTCAGTGGACCCCACGTCCACTACCGGGCCAGTATTATCAGCCATCAGTGCTTAGAGTGTTCGGGGTGTATCGGTTGAAAGGCTGAATTGCATTCATGGCCGTGCCCCTGCACAGCAAAGAAGAAGGGAACATTACGGGGGCATAGTATCGCTGTCTTTCCCCAGCAACATGCACTGGCGCACACAAGGGTTAAAGCAGTGACCCCGACCGCTTGCACACATTCCTAACAGTAACAAAAACAGTTCAGAACAATCCCCCCTCCCTGCCCCCCTGCCAAACGGACTTCGAACTGCCCGCCACCCCAACCAAGCAGAGTGCTTTACCCTTCCCATAACCAGAGTACTTGCGTGTAGGGGGGAGAGTGTCTCCCCGGGCTGGCGGCCTCCCTGTAGGCTGTCGGGGCGGCCATGCCAGAGTCTACGTGCAGCAGTTCAAACAGCAATTCACATCGGGAGTCAGTAATCTTTAGTGATGCAGAGTTCGGGGTAGGAGTCATTCGGCCCCACCTCCTCCTTCAAATCCATGGGACGGAGACCGCTCCAGTCTCTCTCCTCGACCAGACGTCTGGGAGTCCGTTCTGCTGCCACCCCTACGATCGTGATCCGGCCTATGCGTCTTGCGTTGTCTCCCAACAGTGTGCCAGCCCTCCACCCAGTCCCGGGCCGTTTCAGGGTTATCGAAAAACCACACCTTTTTGTCCGCGACCACTCGAAGTTTAGCCGGGAATAACATGGAGTACGGCAGTTCCTTCTCTCTCAGGGTCTTTTTCACTTCTAGGAACGTTCTCCTCCGTTTGGCCACTTCCGCCGTGTAATCCGGAAAAAAAGCAATCTTTGAGTTTTGGATTTGTATGGCCGGCGCCACCCTTGCGGCCTGCAGAATGGCGTCCCGGTCGCGGAAATTGAACAACCTGGCCAGTATTGGACGCGGCGTGCCTCCCGTCTTGGGCTTTCCTCCCGGAACTCGATGGGCCCTTTCAACCGAAAAGAAGTTCGAGAGCCCCTTAGGCTGTAGCCGGGTCTTGACTAAGTCCTCCACATAGAGGTCTAGTGCCCCCGTGTCTTCCGATTCCGGCACACCTAAAATACGGACATTGTTACGTCTGGAACGGCCTTCCTGGTCATCCAACTTGTCTTTAAGCAGCTTGTTATCCGCCTGCAGTCGTTCCACCGCCGTCTGTAATTCGGACACATCCTCGACCAGCGACTTGGTGACCACTTCAACCTGTTTGACCCTTTCGTTCATCTTTTGGAGATCCGCCCGTATCAGGGTGACTTCAGTCGCCGTGGCACCCACCGTCGCCTGCACCTGGGCATGCGCCGCCAGGACGTCATCAAGCGTGGCTTTCTTTGCCCCATCCGTCTCTGCCACTTTACCAGCCGATATTCGTTGCTCCTGGGGCGGTGACTGTCTGTTGTACGCAAACTTGTCCAGTTTGGCTTGGGCGGAGGCGTTTTTTGGGCCCCTGTGTGTCATGGCGTAGGCTGGTCCCGCCAAAAAAAGGGGGGGAGGGGTGCCTTCGGTCGCGCCGTTCCGCGCAGGTGGACACACAATGAAGTCGAGGACGTCCCCTCGCAAGTACACACCAGGGGGGGGGGGGGTTGTCGCCCCTGCCGACGCCACTCCTCGGCTATTTGCCGGTTGTGCTCCGAATCTGCACCCCAGCTGCACTCCAGATTATGGCCTCATGGTGGGCCTCGTGGATCGCCCCTCCTCAGTGCCTCTGCTGTGCAATGGCGTCCGATCCCCCGCCCTGTCAATGGAACTGGTAGCAGGGGTCCTACCGGCGCCCTCGATGAAGTGGCTGCACCCGGTACACTTGGCCCCCTCTCTGCTGGCTCCGCGAAGATTAACTGGCCGGTACCCGGCCCTGTCGCATCTTGTTGGGGGCAGCGGGAAAGCGATGTCTCCGAGGCGCTGTCTGCACCTCCGGGTGAAACGCGTGGGCCCGGGCAGGACAAGGGCTGCAGTCGAGCGTCCCCAGGGCCCGACGGCACTGGATGGGGCTCCGTGGGTGCTCGGATCGACTCACCCGGCGCACCGGCACTTCCGGCCTCCCCTCCTCCGGCTCCAGGCCACTTCCGGTCGGTTGCCGGCGTTCTGTGGCTCCGCGGCTGCAGCGCTGCAGGCAGGCCCAGCTCCTCCTCTACGTGCAATCGGCGATTCCACTCCCGGCGAAGCCTCTGCTGCTCCCAAAATTTCGGCAATGGTAGCCGCACGGTCTCTGGGTCTGGTCCGCCCCACCCAGCTGGTGAGGGAAGGATATGTGACGCGGATTGATGCGGGAAGCCGCTTCTTCCCGGGAGCCTCCCTAAGCAGCGGCCGCCATCATCGGCTGCTAGCCACGCCCTGCAATATTGTTTTTAATAAGGGATCTAGCATTGATTAAAAAGCCCTTCTTTATCAGAGTATTCCTAGCCACTTTAGAAGGTGTGGGCGGTAGTATTACAGATTTGCACGTGTGACAACGGGAGGAATGCAGAATACCTTCTGGGGAGAATCTATGGGTACATGGTAAACATGGGGGCTTTAGGGCTAATAGCTCAGACAAGGAATACAAATGCATTCCCAAAGATCGTGTAGGTACACGTCCAGTATCCAGCCCGTCCTTAGCGCGGACGGGCGCAGACGGGCTGGACTCTGGCTCGACTCCGGCGCGAAACCGGCGCGCCCGCTTAGCGCGTCCGCTACGCGGAGTCATGGCCGTCTATTTTTATAGAGCCTAGCCCTACCCAAAATGGCCGCCGCCGTATTCCGGCCGTGTCCCCGGCAAGCCCGCCCTGATGGGTCTAGCATGGATTGCCACAGTGCAATTCTCTACCCCCAGATATTGTCAGAGTAGGTGCCCAATACCGAAACTGTTGCTTATTTTGGTAGTATGTGAGATTCCATGTTACAAAACACATGTTTACAGGCTTTAGCACAGTGTAATAACAATCCACCCTTAAATGCATATTTATCATAATAAATGCTTTTCACTATAGCTAAGTCATACTTTTTTATAACAAACAGATCGAACCTATACCCTTGATCTCTGGCTTGGTACTATTTCCAAATCAGTCCTACTACATTGAGCATAAGCTTTCCAACAATACAAAAAGTGCAATAGAAGAACTTGTTTTCAGTGGAAGCATACAACTTCTGCCCAATCTGATCCTATAGACAAATTAGTCAACATGTGGGTGGGTCTCAAATTATTCTCTCAATGGTGCATCTCAAAGCTCTTTTTCTGTGCTCAGGTAAGGTTTGATGATAGTTGTGCTGTCAACGCAGACCTAAAAGGGGAACAAAAGGAAAAACATAAAGCATTGGAACAGGCATAAAGAGATAAAAGAGAGAGGAGAATTCAATAGTTTTTTTAAATGTATAAATTATTGGTCCACTAGTCCTAGCAGTAAAGTGCACTATTTTTAGACCACTGCGGACATGTGATAGAGTAAATGCCGCCACTCATCATACATGTGAGCCAATGACAGAAGTGGAAGAACCCTTGGTGTATGCTGTTGTGGGTGGAAGCAAAATAAGACCATTGGAAGAAGACGGTGAACCCTATACCCTTCTATGTAGGTAGCTATGTATGTATTTTATTTAGTACATCAGACTAGAGAGACAGATAAAGCAGTTTCTAGGCTAGACCTAAATAAGCATTGTCAATGTAAATAGGTCTGGCTTAAATGTGCTAAAACTTGCAAACAGCAACCTGCAAACAGCATTTGAGTATGCCTATGTAAGCCTATTAAAACCAGACCTATTGCCACAGCCTTTCACCCTTTACTTATACAGGCACTGTTAACATTGAACTCACATTTTCCTGCACTCAGAGAGCCACATAACTTAGCCTGTATTCAGAAAGGCACACCACTTGCCCTGCATTTAGACTGGCATAACTCTCACCATGAACTTAGACAGTCACTTCGTTTGACATTACTATGTTAAAAAAGTAATCACAGTTATTTGCTAGCATTTTTTCAATTGCATTTGCCTGCGTCATTATGTTGGAACGTGGTGGCCATGTTAGGCGAGGAAACACCTCTCACAAGTCAACAAGACTACAGCATTAACTCTTTTTTGGCTTAAGCATACAAATTCTGTCCAATCAAATGCTGTAGTGTAAGAACCCAACATGTGGGCAGAGCCAAAGCCCCTCTTCTAGTAGTGCTACTTTAAGTTATTTTTCAGGTGATCACATTAGGTCAGGCGACTGCAGCGCTATGAACTAGATCTAAATGCTGGGCCTGAGAAGGTCAGGGGAGAGCAAGTGTTGAACTTCACCAATCATACATTCAAAAGGCATTCACTCGTTTCCGTCAACAATGTAACTAGAGAGATAGACCTGCTGCCATCAGAAGGCCGCTCTATTAACTATATACTGGAAGCTCATGCTTGAGAGTGTTTATTAAAGGAGGATACTCTAAAACGCTTGTTTATATTTCTACCCCTTTACAGGTGGGTAGAAACAGAAAGATACACGCTATTTTTCACAGTGAATAAGTGCGCTTTAGCAGCGTTACAAAGATGTAAACAAGCATTTACAATGCAATAGGTCTCGGTTTAATTAAGTTTGAGCTATTGGCATTGCTAAATATTGCAACACCAACTGCAACAAAAGTCTATAAATTGTAGGCCAAAAAAATGTGTATTTATTTTTGTAGCAACGGTGGCATGCTGCGCTTAATATGTTTAAAAGTACAGTGCGCCATACTGCGATTGCTACAATAGTTAATTGTGGATGCGTTACCAATTGATGTGTGCACTGATGGCTGGTGGTGTGTGTGCCTGTAGAAATTGTGCACTGATGCTGTTTGGTTGTGGTTGTGTGTGGTTGTGTGTGTGGTTGTGTGTGTGTGTTTGTGTGTGGTTGTGTGTGTGTGGTTGTGTGTGTTTGTGGTTGTGTGTGTGGTTGTGTGTGTGTGTGCTTGTGTGTGTGTGTGTGGGTGTGGTTGTGTGTGTGTGGTTGTGTGTGTGGGGTTGTGCGTGGTTGTGGGTGTGGTTCTGTGGTTGTGGGTGTGGTTGTGGGTGTGGGTGTGTGGTTGTGTGTGTGCTTGTGTGTGTGCTTGTGGTTGTGTGTGTGCTTGTGTTTGGGCATGTGGTTGTGTGTATGCATGTGGTTGCATGTGGTTGTGTTTGTGTGTGGTTGTGTGTGTGTGTGGTTGTGTGGTTGTGTGTGTGTGGTTGTGTGTGGTTGTGTGTGTGGTTGTGTGGTTGTCTTTGTGGTTATGCGTGTGTGGTTGTGCGTGTGGTTGTGCGTGTGGTTGTGCGTGTAGTTGTGCATGTGGTTGTGCGTGTGCTTGTGCGTGTGTGTGTGGTTGTGTGTGTGGTTAGGTGTGGTTGTGTGTATTTATGTGTGTGTGGTAAACAGTTGTTTATTAATTCAATGTGCATTGAAAAAGACTACACCTCACCCAAGCCATTCTTATAGCTTCAGGGGCTGGGTACAGTCTGAATTGTTACACTTGGCAGCGCTGGCAGAGGCCATGGGTGGTGCAAGCTGCAGTGGCCTCATGACTAGGTCTCCGGCACTTATTTATTTACAAATTAAGCACTGAGCTAAATCTTACCTATCCTGTAATATGATGAACAGGAGCACTGCCTCCAGCCTGAAATTAATACTCCAGTACCAAAAGCGAGCCCCTTGTTCCACACTATAGAAATATTAAATCCCGTGCAGCGATAGCTGGGCCGGCAGGTTTGAAAAGTAAACACTGGTAGCTATTCTCTGCAAGACCCCCATGTGGAAGATGGCTCCTTTTCTAAGAAGTGGAAACCTACCAGAGTGCTTGGCGGGTAGATGGGAGGTGTCTGTGTGTGTGCGTGGCGGGTAGATGGGATGAGTGTGTGTGTGCGTGGCGGGTAGATGGGATTTATTTATTTATAAAGTTTGAGTGTGTGTGTGCGTGGTGGGTAGATGGAAGGTGTGTGAGTGCGTGGTGGGTAGATGGAATGAGTGTGTGTGTGCGCAGCGGGTAGATGGGAGGAGTGTGTGTGTGTGCGTGGCGGGTAGATGGGATGAGTGTGTGTGTGTGCATGGCGGGTAGATGGGAGGAGTGTGTGTGTGCGTGGCGGGTAGATGAGTGCTATGTTGTAGTTCAGAGAGAAGAGAGTGATGAGATCTTACGTGAGTGTACGCAGCACGGGACAGTGCAAAGGGCTTCAAGCGCAGCATCTCAGCCACTGGTATGGATCATACCTGGACAGGCGCAGCTGTGCTCGCTTTGAGGAAGCTTCATGCACAGAAGTGGCGAGCCAGTGCTGCGGCTGACATTTTACGAACTGGTTTAAAGAACTGTGCAGCTATGCGGAAGGAGAAGGACATAGAAAGAGCTAGGCAAGACCAATGGGAGAGAAAAGGGGATAACAAAAAGCAACTTTCATCAGAAGAGAAATATTAAAAAAGCACATAACTCGAAACTAATGATGGACTCATACACTCCACAGGTTGCAAGGAAAAAACTTTAGCAAAAGAGAAACAAGCGATCGCGAAAGCGATCCTATTGTAAGAAAAAAAAGCGGCGCTTCAATCGAATGTGAAAGCGATACTATTGTAAAAAAAAAAAGAAAAAACGTCTGAGTGGTGCGTGCGTGCGCACCACTGCGAAGCATATGTCTTCAATTATCACGCCCACGTCTGGCCGCGATAATTAAAGACATATGGCCTCTGGTGCGCGTAACAGACACGAATAGGCCATGGGCGAAGTTACGCGACCGCCCATGGCCTATTGCCTGTTCTGTTAAAAAACTACACACACGCAAAGCCTAATGAAAATGGACCATAGAAAATTAACAGGCACGAGCGCTGTCATTTTCTAGGTCCATTTTCAAAACCCCGAAAAAAGGACTCTGGCTGCGCAAAAACACTGCTGCGCAGTAGGCAAAAGAGTCAAATTCAAGGCACTATGCTTGACGCACCACGCTAAATGTAAAGCAGGTCCACAGATTCTTCATCAGCTTGCAAAACTCTCCAAGGCATGCAAAGAACTCAGGTCAAGCAAGCTAGGCCTTCTCATTGTTCCACCAATTATGAGGAGTGGAAGTGGTGGCCTGTCCTTTGCCTACCTGGCCCCCAAACTGTGGAACTCTCTGCTTGTCAGTCTTAGACTTTGAGTTTAAAAAGCTTTATTAAATGAAATTAATTAAACGTAAAACATCAGTACATCTGCAGACCATATCAAAGAGATAAAATGCATATAATAATAAAAGTGCAAATTGAAAACATACCCCAAGAAGAGGGGAGAACCTTATACCAAAGAACAATGCTTTTTTAAAGTTTTTCATATGGGGAAAGAGAGAGTAAAGAGGGGGGGAAAAGGAGGGAAAGAAAGAGGGAAGAAGGCAAGACATAAAACAACGTCTCATTATCAAAACATAACAGATAATCATTGGAGAAAAGGTATGAACAAATAATTATTCAGGGAGCATGTCTAGATAGATAATCTGTTAAGGGAGACCATAATAAGTCTCTTTTAATTAATAAAGGTACCAATGTGGCATAAGCACGATCAAGTCTGTGATGGTGACATAACAAATTCCACCAAGCATTATAAGCCATTTTTGTGGTGTCTTTCCAGTTTGTAGTGATTATTTGAAATGAAATTGCAATAAAAAGATCAATAAATTTACGAACATTACAATGAACATTCCATATGGGAACCAACCCACCCAGAAAAATATGAACAATTTCAAATGGAACATCAGTGGATAAAATATTATTAAGTGTAGACAAAAAAAGGGACCAAAGTAGTTTAACCCTAGGACAATAGAAAAACATATGTAAAAGATCACTATTGTAGCAGAGACATGACCAACACTTTTTTTAATCTAATAATTTAACTTTACACAAGTCAGAGGGGGTATAATAAAGCCTATTATAAAAAAAAAAGTCTGTGTGGTGCTAGCAGAACGAGATACTGTGTGTATTTTAGACCAAATGAAGTCCCAGATTTGTGGAGAAAAAGCTTGGCATAGATCCAGTTCCCACACAAGTTCCAATTTGGATTTGGGCCTGTCGACAGGAGAATGAGATAATAATCTATAAATAGTTGAGGCTCTAAAGGGAGTAGTAAAATCTGGCGGAGGAAATAGGAGGGGGGCATTAGGGGAAGGTGGAATATCCTGCAAAAGAATGGAGGACAGGGTAGGAGTAATCAATTTGAAGTGAGAAGAATGTTTGCTAGTTATACCAAAGGAATCACGTAGGTCCTGGAAGGTTCTTAAGGAATCATTGGCAAGTAAATGTTCGTAAGTAATAATACCTTTGTCAATCCATTCCTTCCAAAAAAGCAAAAGGAATTTGTTGTACCAGAGCAGAGTATGCAAATGAATATCAGAAGGAGAGGAAAAAGAACGAAAAAGTAGAACTGTTAGGGCTTTAGAATGCTTGAAAATGGGGGATATAAATTTTGTAGGAGGCTGAGATAACCGGGTTGCTGTAAGAATAGAGAAGGGAGTAAGTTGAGCTAATTCTAAAGAGCTCCAAGCCGTTAAAGGAGAGGATGACGAATCTGTAAGGAAGGGCCAAATCTGTTTAAGGGTAAAGGCAGAGTGAAAACGGGAGATATTAGAAAAATTTACACCGCCTAGGTTCTTAGGTTGTTGAAGACGTTGAAGCAAGACCCTAGCTTTATGATTATTCCATAAGAATTTAACAAGATGGCAGTTAATAGATTTAAAGAAATAGTGGGGAAGAGAGACAGTTAGCATGGAAAGATAAAAATTAACAATAGGAAGCAACATCATTTTAATAGTTTATAAGCGACCCCACCATGAAAGAAAAAGGGGGGTCCAACGTTCTATGAGAGAAGAAAGTCTTTTAAGTATATCAGAATGATTGATCTTGATGGTCTCTCTAATGGTGTTGGCATATAAAACACCCAAACACTTGATAAATCTAGGATTCCAGTCAAATCCCGAACCCTCGAACATATGAGGAAGGCATAGCCTATTGAGGGGAAGGACCTCTGATTTATCAATATTTAATTTATAACCAGAGACCAGAGAATAGTCATTGAGTAAGGAAAAAAAAGCAGGGAGTGCATCAATTGGATTTTAGATGTAAAGTAAAATATCATCGGCGTAAGCAGTAAATTTAATATCAAGATCTTTGTAAAGAAAACTGGAATAAGAGGGGGGACCGTCTCATTTTTTCCAGGAAGGGTTCTAAAGCCAAAATGAAAAGGAGAGGGGAGAGAGGGAAACTCTGCCTAGTTCCTCTATGAAGAGAGAAGTAATGCGATTGAGTGCCATTAACCCAGATAGAAGTTTTGGGGTCAGAATAAAGTAATTGAATGTAACTGAGAACGGTGGGGCTAAAACCGTGCCAACGAAGTGCACCGAACATAAAGTCCCAATTAACTCGATCGAAGGCTTTCTCAGCATCCAAAGTAATCGCGGCAACCGGGGAATTCATTTGGCAGCTAGGTGAATGATGTTAAGAAGGGTTCTGGAATTATCAGTGATAGACCTCCCTTTAACAAACCCAGATTGATATATATTGACCAGGTCAGGAATGACTGAATTAAGACGAATAGCCAGAATGTTTGCATAAATCTTGCAATCAGTATTAATAAGGGAAATAGGTCTATAATTTTTACACAGGGAGTGATCTTTGTCCTTTTTGGGAAGAAGACAAAGCATTGCCTGTGTAAAAGAACCTCTGGATTCACCTGTAGCAAGGAAGTGAGTAATTAAATGGAGCAAATGTGGAACTAAAACTGACTTAAAATTGAGGAAAAATCGCACTGTAAATCCATCCGGACCAGGGGTTTTATCCTTGGGAAGGAGAGAAAGCGCAGTGAGAATGTCTTTTTCCGAAATAGGGACATCAAGAGAAGAAAGATCAACCAGGGAATCAGAGGATTTAGGTATAGAACGAAAGAAGGAGTCTATTTGTTCGGGAGAAGGATTAGATTATGGCGTGTAAAGGGAAGAGTAATATTGAACAAAACAGTCAAGAATTTTAGCAACCGAGGATTGGGGAGAGCCCTGAGAGTCCTCAATAACAACAATCTTAGACCTCTGTTTCTTGATTTTAAGATAATTTGCTAGCGATTTACCAGCCTTATTACGTCCACTGTACATTTTGGCATTAAATTTGAGAAGTTGATTAGATGCAGAATCCCAAGAATGTTTATTAAATTGCATCTTAGCCTTGATAAGGGAGGATAGTGAATCAGGAGAATTAGTAGTGAAATAGAGATATTCAAGGTCTTTAATTTGTTTGAGAAAAGAAGATGCCTGAGTAAGGGCATTTTTCTTCTTACGGGATACAAAGTCTATAACACAACCACGGGCAGCAGCCTTGAATGCATCCCATATAAAGTGGAAGTCAGAAGAAGTATCTAAGTTGTTATGAAAAAATTCTTCCATGAATTGTGAAAAATGGTCGGTGAAAATGGGGTCAAGCAATAATGAATTATTGAAACGCCATCGGCGAGATACAGGGATGGGGGAGGGATAGTCCATGTCTAAAATGACGGGTGCGTGATCGGAGATGAGGATGGATCCTATTTCAGAATTAGTCATAAATTGGAAAGCATGATGTGAGAGAAAAATGTAGTCAATTCGGGAATGTGAGCATGCACTGGAGAAAAAAAAGAGAATTCTAAAGAATCGGGATGAGATATGCTCCATGAACCAATTAGGCCTCTAGAGGAAATGGACTTGTGAAATGACTTTTGCATTTTGTTAGGGACATATCGCACTTGAGATTTGCGATCCAAAAAAGGATCCATTAATTGGTTCCAGTCCCCCCCAACTATCAGATCATCATTCGCATTAGAGGAAAGAAGGGAAGAAAACTCATTCCAAAAGGATAAGTCAACGCCATTAGGGCCGTATACATTGCAAAAGGAAAGATGAACATTGTTAACAATACTATCTAGAAACAACCATCTACCATTAGAATCAGAAATTTCATTTTGTATTTGAACAGACAGAGATTTATGAAATAAAATGATAACACCATTTTTGTTATTAACAGCCGGAGAGCATTAAACTTCTCCAACCCATTGTTTACGCAACAAAGATAAATCCTGTGAAGAAAGATGCGTTTCTTGCAATAAAGCTATTTGACATTTCAGACGAACAAGATGAGACAAAATACGTTGTTTCTTAATAGGGTTTCGGAGACCCTTAGCATTCCAAGAAATAATTCGTAAACCTTTCATAATAGGAGAGAAAGAGAAGAGAAGAGAAAAAGCATATACCAGTTAAGAAAGAAGGAAGTGAGATAAGAAAAGTTGAGGTAGATAGTGGAAAGGAAAAAATACATTGAAGCTTGATGAAATGAATGAGAACATGAAGGAGCCACCAGAAATATGACAACAAAGAAAAGGCAGAGAGACAATGCATTACCACTGCAGGGAATAGCATGAAAAAAGCCAAAAAAGGAGAGGAGAGAATTAAAAAAGTATTACCAGGGAGAGAGAAGCGAAGGGAAATAAAAAAAGGAGCATAGAGAATGAGAGAATCAAGGGAAAGGAGAGAGGAGGAAAAGAAAAAGAAGAGAGGACAGTGGAAAGGGGAAGAAGGAAAGGAATGGGAGAAATTAACTCCCGGAAGATCCAATAAGAGAGAAAAGATGACAAAAAACAAAGGACGTTAGCCATAAAAAAAAACAAGTAAATGACGGACAATGAAGTGGGAGGGGGAGCAACGAGAACAAGACATCTGCACGAGCAGAAGAGAAGGAGAAATATGTAGTTTACATAAAAACCATAAGAAAGGGAGAAAAACAGAAAAGTCATAAAAACCACAAATAACCAATTTAAGACAAAGGAAGGGAACTTACCAAACAGATGGGAAAGAGGGGCAGCGAAACGAAATGCATAATACAAAAATCGAAGCAGCACAAAGAGAAGTTGTTCAACAAGGACTACAATGGAGGAACCTGTAAAGTGAGAAAAAACAAGAAAAGGATAAAGGCAACAATATAACATGGAAATAAATGATGAACAACATCAACGAACAAACATAAAAACATTAATTTTAGGGTTTGTTGAGTTCCATGGATTCCTCTTGATGAGTGTGAATAAATTTACGAAGGTCAGCTGGATCGTCAAAGCTGAAGGTTCTTTCTTTATAAGTCACTTTGAAAAAACAGGGATGGATGAGGCCAGAGCGAGCATTCATCGATCGAAGAGCAGGTCGTAAATCCAAGAATTCCTTACGTCAAGCCGCTGTTGGTTTAGAGACATCCTGTGTGATAAAAACTTTATGTCCAGACCAAAGAAGCTGCTTATGCTGTTTAGCAGCGTGAAGGATAGCCATGAGGTCGGAGTAAAGAGGGAAATAAGCAATGATGCCCCTGGGTTTTGCAGTAGAAGAGGAATTCTTCGGTCCAAGGCGATGCGCCCGTTGAATGTTGACATCTAGGTGCTTAGGATGACCAGTAATGGGAAGGACCTGAGTCTTCAAGAACTGGATAATGTCTGACGCCTCCGAGCCTTCCGGAATACCATAAATGCGCAAATTATTACGCCGATTGTGATTTTCCAAATCCTCAGAGGTCTTTTTGAGCAGGTCAACTTCCTTAGTAAGACTGGCAACCCCAGATAAGACATCCTGAGCATCACTGACTTTTTGCTCCACATCAGTTAACCTCTAATCCAGACTGGACCATTTATCGTCAAGTCTCTGGAGAGTTGTAGTAGTATCCGTCATAAAGGGGCGTATGAGACGCAATTCCTCAATTATGTCCTCCAACGTGACGGGGAATGGGGACTTAGAAGAAGATGGGGGTCTTTTTTAAGGCGTTTAGCAGTAGCTGCGGCATCTTTGCGTGAAGCAGAGGCGTTGCCTTGAGCCGTAGAGGTATGAGGAGGCTCCATTGCAGTACACAGGCATAGAACACCAGTCAGACCAGAAGATAATTGCAACAGAGGATCGTGAGCGAACCACCAACAAGCGAGCAAAGTGCAGGTAAATCACTGAGGCAGCAAACGTGGTGGTAAGGAGTCAAAAAGAGCAAAACAAATAATGAGACCCAGCAGAAATAATGAAAAATGCCTCTATTGTCGACCTAAAAGCGTGCAACGGCACCTGGGATACATATCAGGAGGGTAGAGGGCCATGACGCAATTTGAAGCTTGAGGTAAATAAAGAAAGTGAAAAGAAAAAAAGAAGTTTGCAAGAGGTACCTTGAGTGAGGCAACATAGTCTATAAGCTGGAACAGCAAGTCCAGAAAAGTATCTTCCAAGGATGCAGGCATGTTGTAATGAAGCAGCTAAAAGGAAAGAAAAGGCAGAAAAACAAAACAAAATGGCGGCCGTAACCGAGTAAGGAGCATTCCGGTCCCAAATTACCGTAAAGGCTTCATGGTGGAGGCGGAGAACATGCCCATATGCTGGGCGGTGTTTCCGACGTCGGAATCCGCCGTTTAGAGGCCAAAACGCTGCCGCAAAACGGACCCTTCAGGAACAAGTGCTGCTCGTCAGCGCGGAGCTGCTCAAGGTGCAGCCATCTTAGCTCACCGTGTCGCGCGCTCTCGTCAGTCTTAGACTTGACACCAATCTGTCCAGGTTCGAAAAGCAATTAAAAACACATCTGTTTAAAATGAAATTAAATGAAATGAAATGAAAAAGAAACTTAATAAAGCGCACTGCGGCCAAGCGGCTTCCTGGCGCTGAGACTAGACTAGACTCTGCGGGGGAGACCGAGGGAGCTAACAGGGGAATGCCTGGGAAAACAAAAATGTTTTCAGAGCTTTACGAAAGTGGGCATAGATGGGGATAGAACGGATAGAGAGAGGGAGAGTGTTCCAGAACCGGGGGGCCAGAACCGAAAAACGGGTGCCCCCCGTTCTGGATTTACGGAAGCGGGGGACATGCAGGAGGGAGAGAGAAGAGGAACGAAGAGTACGGGTCGGGTGTATGGAGTAATCATAGAACTAATAAAGAGGGGAGCTGAGTGGGTGTAGGCCAAGCAGGCCAAGCAGGCCAGTTTTGAAAAATGATCTAAGGTGCACGGGGAGCCAATGGAGGGACTTGAGTGCAGGCGTGATGTGGGATGATTTGGGAAGGCGGAGGATGAGGCGGGCGGCCTGGTTTTGGATGGCCTGTAGGCGTCGGATTTCATAAGCAGGTATGCCTACGTACAGGCCGTTCCCATAGTCAAGGCGAGAGGTGATAAGGGCCAGGACTATGGATTTAAGGGCGTCCGCTGAGAAATACCGGGAGATCTTCCGGATAAGGCGAAGGGACAAAAAACAAGAGGATACGACGGAGCTGACTTGGGCATGCATGGTGAGGTCATGGCTGACCTTAATGCCCAAGGTCCGAACGGAGGGGGCCGGAGAGGGAGGGGAGCCAAAGGAAGGGGGCCAGTGGGTCGAGGACCAAGGATTGGAGGGACCACCCGTGAGGACAAGCTCCGTTTTATCAGGATTGAGATTTAAATGATTAGTGCTCATCCATTCAGAAATAAAAACTAAAGTGGAGCAGAATTTAGGAAGGGAAACCGAGGGGGAAGAAAGATCAAAGATGAGCTGGAGGTCATCCGCGTAATTATACACAGAGACCCCCAGCTCGCAAAGGGAAATGATAAGGGGGTGGATATAGAGATTAAAAAGAAGAGGGGAGAGGGAGGAACCTTGAGGGACCCCACAGGTAACTAAACGAGGGGGAGCGGAAAAACCCGAGAGGTGAACCGCTTGGGACCTGCCCGAGAGAAAGGACGCAAGCCAAGAAAAGGCTACGCCTCGAATGCCCGCTGCGCTGACACGGTCGAGAAGAGTGGCATGGTCGACCGTGTCAAACGCAGCAGACAGGTCGAGGAGAACCAGGGCTTGGGGAAGATTGGTGTCAGCTTTCCCCTTGAGTTCGTCCAGGACGGCGATGATTACTGTCTCCGTGGAGTGTCCTGGTCGAAAGCCTGCCTGATGGGAGGCCAGGAGGTGGTTCTCCTCGACATAAGAGGACAGGCAAGATGTGACGTGGCTTTCAAGGATCTTCCCCAAGTAAGGGAGAAGAGAAATAGGCCGGAAGTTAGAGGGGAGAGAGGGATCTAGTCCGGGTTTCTTAAGAATGGGAAGAACCATTGCGGTTTTAAAGGAAGAAGGAACAGAACCCAAAGCCAATGAGGCATTAAGAAGGGCACGAGGAGGAGCGGGACAGCTGGTGAAAAGGGCTTTGAGGATCCGTGCCGGGGCACAGTCCGCTGGCGAGCCAGATTTGACTTTGGAAAGCAAGTTAAAAAAGAAATCTACGGAAATGGGAGAAAAGTGGTCCAATGACGAGGGGGGCAGAGGGAGGGGACAGGGAACACCGGTATGCTGCGCCAAGGGAATTTTGGCCTTTATGTTGGCGATCTTGTCAATGAAATAGTCGTTAAGTGAGAAGCAGAGGGTCTGGGTAGGGACAAGACTGGTGCTGGTGCGGTCGGAGGTGGCGAGATGATGAACCAGGGAGAAAATTTCTCGGGGTTTATTGGCAGAGAGAGCAACTCTCTCGGTGAAGTAGTTGGTTTTGGCCGTCAAGATCGCTTTTTTATAATCGTTAAGGAGGAGTTTATATTTAGCGCGGAGAGTGGGGCAGTAGTTACGTCTCCAGTGGCGTTCCGAACGCCTGAGATCGAGTTTAAGATCTTTGAGCTCCCTGGTGAACCATTTATGTGCGTCGTAGGGGCGGACGGATTTAACCTTTTTAAGCGGGGCAACCTGATCGCAGTAGGAAGAGAGCCAGGTGCTGATGGCTTCAGTCTGCGAATCTAAGGAGAGACCAGTAAGATCAGGCATTGAGGAGGCCAGGGAAGACGAGAGTAGGTTGAGATCCGTTTGGTTCCAGCTGCGAGCTAGTATATTTTTAGGTAAGGGCGGTTTGACAGTAGATGCGGAAAAAATGGAAAAAGAGACATCACGGCGCAATGACCAAATCTGGTCAAGGGTATGACCCTTGACATGGGTGGGGACCAAAATGTGAGGCAAGAAGTTCAGACACTGGAGGGTGGCAGAAAAGTCTTTGGAAGAAGAATCTTCTCTAGGGTCACCTGGCCAGTAGTTGAAATCGCCAAGTAGGATGACCGATGAGTGGTTGACCGCCAGAGTGGCCAAGAGATCCTGCAGGGTAGGAACAAATAGGGGCATGGGTTGAGGGGGACGGTACATGAGGCCGACGGTGAAGGGGTCAGGGAGATTAAGAGAACGGGCCACCAAATAATCCACATTGGGTATTGGTGGGTGGTCAAGGAGCTGAAATTTCAGGGTGGAGCGAATAATCATCGCCACACCACCCCCAGCCTTCCCAGCCGGGCGATCCGCACGAAGGGCATAATAGGTGTCGGGGAGAATAGCCAAGAGATCTGGGAGAGAGTCGGTAGAAAACCAGGTTTCGGTGAGAAATAAGTAATCAGGGGAATCAGTGCTCAGGAGATTGAAGAGTTCCATCTGATGCCTGACTGCAGAGTGTTGAGCAGGCAAGCAGTAGCTACAAGGGAAGTGGATGAGGAGCAAGAAGCAGGCGGGAGAGCAGGAGAGGAAGAAATGGGGATGTGAGTAAGAGGAGGTGAACAAGGAGGGTGAGGGGCAAGAATACCGAGAGAGTCGAGGCGTTGCAGCAGAGAAGGGGGAGAGGGAGGGGGGCCAGGTGTGCAGAGAGTTGGGCTGAGGAGTAGACCAGAGGACGGGCAGGGTCTGTGGCCCCTGGTCCCGGCCGGTCGCGGACGGGCGCAGACGGGCTTGCCTTAGGCGCGCCCGCTGCGCCCGTCCGCTGCGCGTACATGGGAGGCACATATTTTATAGCGACGTTCAGGGCGTGGCCTCGGGCAGGTGGGTGTGGCCTGCGGGGAGGCTCGCTGATGGCGGTGAGTAGGGAGAGCCTGTCCCGCAGCAACGTTCACCTCGGCTGCGCGGGGGCAGGGAGGCGAGCAAGAGTCCCAAAAGAAGGTAGGTGAGCAAAAGTTAAAAACAATGGAGTGGACACAGGTTTTTAAAAAAGGACAGGATTCGAGTATGGCTGCGCTCCCGGGGAAGCCTCAGGAGAGTCTGAAAAGGGACTGAGCTCGTATTCAGCTCCTAATTAAATGTCGGAGTGGGCGTGGCCTCGGGCAGGTTGGCGTGGCCTGCGGGGAGGCTCGCTGATGGCGGCCAGTAGGGAGAGCCTGTCCCGCAGCAACGTTCACCTCGGCTGCGCGGGGGGGGCAGGGAGGCGAGCAAGAGTCCCAAAAGAAGGTAGGTAGTTAGGATAGATTCCAGCAGGGATGTTTAGCGTTTGGAAGCCTGATTCGGGTAGCCATAATAAATGCTGATACTAATAATAATAATAACAACCTGTGACCAAGCCGTTGCTGGGGAAACTCTGCCCTCAGTGCATCTTTCTAGGCACAGCATAAGTTGCACACATGCAAGTGCCTTTTTGAATATGCATGTACATGTTTTCTTTTTTTAATTATGCACACAAGTGAACGTCGTTTTGTGGTTTAGTCCTCCTGTGATTGCTGCAGATGAGTCCTGTTTGAGTTAATAAGAATCCCCTACTAATTAGAAGAAGCATGTGGTATCAATGGAACACTCACACTGTGTACAGCTATCAAGGCACAAGGTGCTTCTTAAGTAGAGTTAAACGTCATTGAATCGTGGTCGTGACCTTGCACTGTCACCAACACATGAGTCATATAGTGGATTTGCTCATTAGATGTGACTGATGTCAGTGTAATTGCTGTAAAGTACTGTCTGATTGTAGTTGGACGATAGGTGTAGCCTGTACAACTGTTTTAAAGTTGTCATAAATGTATTAATTAAAGTGGCTCTCAGTATGGGAATAGCACTCTGGTGGTGAAACGTTTTGCCATTCTGCAGAATGGGTGACATTACACGTGATAGCACTTCCCTGCCAGTCACAGACATTTACTTCTCCCTTTTCTTTCAGAAGGTGGCAATCTGCCCAGGTGGACTGGGAGAAATACTGCAGAGCCTCATTATTCCACCACCCTGGGAACACTAAGTACGGCGGCCCCAAGGCTGCCATATCTGCGGTGGTGGTCCAATTGTCACCTCCTCTGTGGCCCAACCGACGCTTCCTCGGAGCCTGATTGAAAGATTATGTTAATCGAGATCTTGGATCCCTTGATGGGGGTGGTGGGGAAAGCAGTGATCAATGGCCGTGGTGCCGATGCCGGCACTGCCGTGCTGATCACGACCTGCCTTTCCACCAATCTTTTCATGGCGGGGACCACGCCATGAAAAGGTTGACGGAAAGGCAGGGAAGGGGACACAAACAGGGCAACAGGCCGATTTTGCCAAGGGAGGTGTGTGCATTGGGGGCACTGCACCACCCTCTGCTTTCACTGTTGTGTGTACACTGTGCGCCATGTACAACATGGTGCATTGTACAGAGTGCACCAACGTGCAAGTGGCGGTGCGACGGCGGCAGCATTTACTACAGGCTCTCTATGAGCCAAAACATGCTGCCTCTGTGACACCCTGACAGCCCTGCAGCAAAATCGCAATGTGGCAGTCGGGATGCCATCAGTCCCAACAGCGGTCCAATGGTCAGACCGCAAAAGTACACTTCGGGTCCTAAGTCTAGTCTACCATGGCTGTGACGTGAGCTGAACTGTGGAGGCTTGGAATGTGGCCATTCTACCCACAGTAATTCTGTGAAATACATTTCTGCAATTTACTGAAAAAAGAACCATCTTTTAAATGCATTTAGATGAAAAGGTCTAGCAATTTATATTTTCTCTGTAAGAAGTCAACTAACAAACGTTTCGGACAAGACATTCCGGAGAAAAATTTGAGTTAAATAAGGTCTGATAAGATGAAAAAAAGAACTCATTATTAGAAAGTGCCTTAAGAATTTCATAACCTTATGATTAAGGCCATAGACACAGTGTTTTTTTTAACAAAACATAATAAATTACAAATGAAGAAATACAATTAGGATATTCCATTGAAAGGTGGGTGCAGGGCAGTCACACAGATTGGATGTGCAGGACATCTAACCTGGGCTTCTATTGGAATTCAATAACGCATAGTAGCAAGCCCATTATCGCCGTTTTAGCTGCAGTTTCCTGCCGCTAAAACAGCGATAATTTTAACGAGGTTCTTGCTAATATGCCCCTTGCTTCTGTTACTAGCGCTACATTTGTAGGCCCTGCAGTATTGAGGGTGGCTCTTCGGATTGGAAGATTTGGAAAGTAGATGTTAATTATTGCTGCTAATGTTAGTTTGCATTGCACGCCTTCTTGAATTTAACAAATGAATGTGCCAACGACATAAAACAGAGGGAACAGTGAGTTTAAGGGTGAGGTTGAGGAGACTCTTGCTAATGGCTTTAGTTGCTCTTAGGTGCCCTTCACCGTCATTATGTACTCGTGCCTGGTTAGAGCTAATGATTGAGAGGCTTAATTGTAGCCTTAATGCTCATAACAAAGGACAAAATGGTGTATTTATTTATAATTCTAAAAACTGATAAAAAGCGTCTTGGTAAAGAATTATTCCCCACTTACCAGGCATTTTAATTTAGTCTTTGTTTTTATTTCATTTTAATCTTACCTGTAGCCGGAACATTGGTTCACAATGGTGCTCTAAATGGGCCGATATTCACAAGCACTAAGGGGGTCATTATGATGGCGGACGGACTTAAGTCCATCCGTCATCGTCATGGGGTTTGGGACCGGCCACCTATATGGCGGTGGTCCCACAAGTGCAATTACAATGTGACCGCCACTGTGGCGGTCACATTATGCATGTTTACCATTGCAGAGGGTGCTGCTGGCTGCAGCACCCACTGCAATGGTAAAAATGCAAGTTTTGCATTTTCCTGAACTACGTGGCAGACACCATGTGTTGGGGGTGAATGTTTAAGAATGTTCAACATTCCGTCCATCATCTTTTTGTGTTGCATTTTCACCCTAAGTGGGAAGGGTATGCCCAGACGTGGGTCCCATGCTCACTACGCCACTGGAGTCAAGCTATCATGGCTGATGAGGGCTGATTGCCCAAAACAGGTCCAGTGATGCTTGATTCTGGCCCAGGGAAGACATGGCCTGGCAGTTCTGTCTGGACTGTTCCCATGAGGCACAGGGTCAAGACTGATTTGCATATGGCTATGTCTGAACTGGGGTGGCGTGGTGAGCAAAATAACAATAGATTAAACCCAGATCTGTGACTGGGGGTGAATGTTTGACAATGTTCAACATTCTGTCCATCATCTTTCTGTGTTGCACCATGTGGTGTCTGCCACATGGTGCAGGGAAATGTTGGGGGCACGCAACGGGTCCCAAAGTACATCCACTCCAGCATGTGAATGGTGGTTGAACCACCATACACAGGCTGGCGGGGATGCAGCATCCTACTCTGGCAGATGGTGCCTACTAGGCACCGCCACCATTTGTGGATTTGGGGTAGGTCCCACAGGCAATCGTAATGATTGCCTGTGTCGGACCGGTCATCTTACATCTCAACCTTATCTGGCGGGCAGAGAATCGCCGTACGATGGTGGTGAATCGGCCACCAGTGTGGCGGGCTGACTTCCCGTCCGTCAGTAATCTGCCCGCCATCCTTATCTGGCGGGCGGAGATTAGCTGCACAATGGTGGTTAATTCGCCACCGCATGCTGCCGGTGGCATATTTACTGCTGTCGTAATGACCCCCTTAGTACCTGCACTTCTTTCATTTGAAAGGGAGTACTTGCACATCTCAGCAGGGGTTCAATGATTTTAATTGAATTGAGATTATGGGCACTTCTCAATAGCACAGATGCACTCTTGGCTAGTGAGTACTGCACTTCTGTACTTCCATTTCAACCACTGGTTACGCCACAAAAAATAGTACGATAATGAAAACGGTCAAGCCTAGCATCGAACATACAGCTGGACAGTTATTAGCCATAAAGTGCAAACCCCGCCTGCAAAAAACCTTAACACAGCCTAAGAGTAGAGTGAAGGAATGTCCATGGGTAACTTATAAAAGTATAATTTGCATATTTGCATCTTCTCCAGACAAGTAATACTTCTGCAGCTTATCCAAATTCATTTGTAGGGAAATTTCAATTGATTGGCAGCTTACACAATGCCAACCCACAGGCAATATTTATGGACACCTGGTCTTGGAATACCATAACCTTACAAAGCACACACAGCCTTTCAGATGATACTGCCTCTATGTTGAGGTATGTTTTGGGCTGCATACAATGACGGCAACAAACTTTACTTGCCAGCTGGAAAATGTGGGGATAATGTTTTTAGTGTGATAGCAACGTGAGATCCTGTTGTTGCCACTTGCTTCTTGTCTGTTGTTTTGATTCCTTTCATCTACCATCAATATCTTCACATTCATCCTAGTCTAGGCTCTGCTGGCTCCATCTGTCTCTGATCCCTAACCACAGATATTATCTGGCACTCCCCAGATCCTGGTTCGTCTCTCTCTCTGCAGGATATATTGATGCATAGTATGATCCCTATTTTGCTGTTATCAATAATTATCCTTCGTTTACGTAAGAATAAGCACGTCACTTTCTCGTCTCATCTCCAAATGTTTTGGTTTTATTTCGTGATGAGCATATCTTTTACCAGAATTCTCTTTTTGGTACCATTTTGGTACCATTTGGTACCATTTTTCATACCATTTCGGTCTGGTGAACACATTTGTTTTAAACGTTTTCAATGTTGCATTCTGCCCTCAACATATGTTCCCCAATGTATTTCAGTTTCAAACATTGCCCTTCCTCAGAGGGTGACAAAAAACAATCGAAAACGAAATCAAACTGCCAATTGCTGATTAAACATTGGTAGGGAACAAGAGACTCACGAATTTAATTGGTTACTGGTCAAAAATCTTTTTAGGTCACTAATGCTGTATAGACCATCTCCTTCAATTGTGCACTTCACTCTGCAAATGAGAGATCGGCATGGCTTGCTTTCTCAATCACCTCCCTCAGCGCGGACCTGGGTGCCACGGTGGTTGATGTCCCCTAACTCTTGAATCAAGGCTCGGTGACACTGAACTTGACTGTGTACTAACGCATTCAAGGTGTTCATCTTTACTGACAACTATACTGATTGATGTATTACAGCATATCATTAACACGCATCCTAGAAAATGTTGCGGGTAAATTGCTCAAGCACCACGATATAAAGAAACTATCTCCATTGAGAAATATTTTTGAATGCATGAGAGGACGGTAATTAACTTTACTATTCAACTGGGAAACGTAGGGAACATGTTCTATTTTATTTTGTTGGCAGCATGCAGGATCACCCGCATCTGGCTTTTCTGGTCTTGAGTTGGGCTGACATAGAACGAATTGCAAAGGAGAGAATGCCAGAAGGGAGAGTCCAGACTGAGAAAACCAAAATAGTGACTGCCAATTCCAAAACGAATACTCTACTACGGACAGTTTTTATCTGTACTAAACCCCTGACAGACACCTAACGTACATTAAGAAATTAAGTTGACATCAGTACAAAACTGAATACGGTAAAGTGTCTAATCTTTTTAGAGAGTTTATTCTATACAATCCTGTTTGCAAACAGTGAAACTCTCATGAGAAATACACTACAGAGTATTCAAAATAATCTACCCAGAACAGTGTACATTCTATATAGCAGCTGTCGAAAAAGACACTACTTGCTAAAAATACCTAGGATTGAAGGTGCTTCTTAGACATGGGGTCTCCAGTTGGCAGAGGTATGCCCCTGTCCAAGTAGGGACCGCACTCTAGTCAAAGTAAGTGTAGTACACACTAAATGTTTACCTTTTACCCTCTGGTAGGTTGGCACAGAGCAGTCAGGCTAAACTAAAGAGGCAATGTGTAAGGAATTTGTGCATGCACACACACACACACGCACATAGTAACACAGTGAAAATACCACAGAAGTACTCCACACCAATTTAGAAAAATACTCAATTCTTATTTGAGTAAAACAAGACCAAACAACAAAAATCCAACATTACACAAGGCAAGATATGAACTTTCAAAGATTAAATCAAATTTCAGTGCTTGGAACTATATAGCTCCAACTGGGGCTATCTGGTCGCGCTTGACTGGGACAAATTCAAACATTTAGGCCGAGCGTGATGGAGCGTGGGCCGGGCACAGGAATCATGCAGAATTCCCTTACAGTACCTTGGATGCGTCGGAAATCAAAGAAGATGCATCACGCATTGGAGATGAGGCGTCGCAGATTCGGGTGATGCGTTGGTTCTTTAAGGCGGTGCAGGGTCGTCGAAACTTTGCAGCTCTAGGAAGATACGTTGCACAGAGGTCATGCGTCAGTTCATTTTTAAACCAAGCCCTGTGCACACGTCTGGGTTAGTCTTTCAAACTGTCTGTCAATAATATTCGTATATTCAAACAAGAATGATAACAGGGTCGAAACCAATTAATGTTATTTTTTTTAAATATATTGTGGACTTTCTTCAAAGAGGAACATCAAAGGAAAACCAGCTGACACGTGTTTCATCACTCGGGTACTTGCCCGTGACTCTTCAGGGCTGTCACATCACGCCGCGACTGGCCTCCCGAATTTATCAGACCCACTCTGACAGGTTTGGAAATATCACCGGTCCTACGATCCCACATAGTTTGATGTCTATTCAGTCCTGAAGAATCATGGGCAATTACCCGAGTGATGAAACATGTGTAAGCTGGTTTTCCTTTGATGTTACTCTTTGAAGAAAGTGCACAATATATTTTAAAAAAATAACATTCATTGGTGTCGACCCTGTTATCATTCTTGTTTGAATATACGAATATTATTGACAGACATTTTAAAAGACTAACCCAGACGTGTGCACGGGACTTGGTTTAACACATATTGCAGGAGTTGTTTGGGTTTCCCCTGACCTGGTAGCACCCTGTTTACTCTATACATACTATTTACTTCACTGCTATCTGTTAAGAGCTCCATTCTTCCTGTCTACTCAAAACCCCACGCAGAACCTTCATGAGTCGGTTCATGTGCGAGGCCTTGAAGGTGAAGCGCAGTCGATGATTTGTCGATGCCGAGTGTAGGAAGGTAGATCCCTGACTATGGTTGCCCCCAACTTTTTGCCTGGTGTTTTGCTGGTTTTCTGACTTAGTTGACCTGGGGCCCTGCTATTCAGGACCCCAGGCCCACTGCTCTCTCTGTAAAATGGATTCCATGTACCTTAGGTACATATCTAATTGGATACTGAGTCACCTTATCAGTCCCTGTACAGAGTACCTTAGGTGCCCAGGGCATAGGTGTACCCAGGGCCTACCAGGGGCTGCAGCATGTATTATGCCACCCCTGGCTGGCCATCCAAATCTGACACAACTGGCTGCACGACAGCTGGGGCAAGGTGGTGTAATCACCCTTTGCTTTAGATATAGTATTCCTATATCTAAACCTAAATGGACACACAGATCTCCTATCAGTCACTCCTATGGCAGGCCTTGACAATCCTGAAGGCAGAGTGCTTGGAATCGTGTGAGATAGTGCTCTGGCATGAGCTGAGCCTGTCTGCGGCTTTCGGGATCCATCCCGTAGCCGTTTCCATGATATCGCATACCATATACTCTTAAGTGCATTATAATCCTCGCGGTTAGATGCCAACTCTAGTATCGCTTTATCAAAACATGTCGAGTAAGGTGTCATACAAATTGGAATACTAACCCCTCGCCAATTCTGGCGACGGGGTTAGCATTCCACCCTTCTAGAGGGACACGACATGTATGTAACCTGTAACCCCGGTTAAAGTCAGACAGAGCCTTAGCTCCACAAAATGGATGCTGCCACCGAGACACAAGTCTGCCCTCCTGCTGCTGGGAGTCCTCCCAGCCCAGGAGGCAAGGACAAAGGGTTTCCTGCCAGGGGCGGTGCCAGCACCGTCCCAGACAGGATTTTGTGTATTCTAGGTAGGCAGGGCTTTAGAGGAAGGTGACTGCAAGTGGCACCCCGGTGCTCACTGTGCATAGGCCGGCTTGAACCAGTTCCAGGGGCACTCCAGCCCCTGATCTGGGGAAAGCCCGCCAAAGGAGAGGGGTGTAACCACCCCCCTCCTAGTCCCACCCATAGGGCAGGACTTAGTCGCGTGCCAGCCCCTTTTTGCAGGATAAAGGTAGGAACTGGCCCCCTTCCAAATCAGATCATCTTTGAATCCTGAAACTACTTTCCACGAAAGGAACTCAAGACTTCTTCCCAAGATTCTCCCTTGTGACTAAGGAGTAGTCACCCTGCAGCAGCAGGCACCAACCAAGCATCGCGGTTTGTTGCCCCTCGGGCATTTGTGTAAATTGTGCGACTTAAAGTATTTTCTTAAGAGTTTTGTATTGTGGTTAGCTCCCTGACTCATAAAGAGTTCAGGGTAGACTTGTTAGAAATAAATATACATTTATTTTCATAACAACTTGTGTGGTGTCCTTTCACTTGGTGTTCAAGGGGTAATGTGATGGTAAAACAGCTGGCTTAACACGCCCTCTAGAGTCTTAGCCTTAGACTGCTCGTATCCATGCTACTAGGATAGCTGGTCTATAAGGTTGACTTACAACCAATCATCAATAAGGGTTGTTTGGACTGATACATAGTGATCACTAGAATAGTGAGCACTGCATATCAGGCCAACTTCTCACACCGAGAGTGCAGAGCGTCGATTTCTTGGCATTGATGTCGAACCGTTGGACCAAAGACGATGCATTGATTGGGAGTCAAGCAGCGGAATGCGTCAGAGTTGAGACAGTGCATCGCGGACGTCAGTGGTGCATTGTTGAGATTCACACAGCGGCAGTTCTTCAGAGGCGCTGCGGCAAAATTGGGGCTGTGTTGAGTTCGGGCTGTTGCATCACACACTCAGTGAGCAGTGTCAATGGCTCCGGTGCAGGCTGCGGCGATGCGTTGATTTTCATGGGATGCACCGGTTCCGAACTGACGGGTTGGAGTCAAGGCTTCGGTTTCTTGGTTGAAGCACCAAATCCACCTCCAGGAGCTTAGGACTGGTTTTGACACCCCTTGGCAGAACAGAACTCATCTCAGCAGAGGAGCCCAGGTGCTGGTAGCAAGATGCAGGTGAAGACTTTGATGTCCCTGAGACTTCAGCAATAAGAGGCAAGCTCAGTCAAGCCCTTGGAGAATCTTAGAAAACAGGATGCAGAGAGTAAAGCCCAGTCCTTTCACTCCCAGGCAAGCTGCAGCAGAAAGCAGGCAAAAACAGCAAAGTGGCAGTCCCTCCTGGCAGCACAACAGCTCTTCTCCAGACTCACTACAGGAGGGTAGACAGCTCTTTGTGTGGGGACAGGCACAGCCCTATTCAGGTGCAAGTGTCAATTCCGCCCACCACACTAGCTTAGAAAGAGCCCAGCAGTGCCCACTCACCTGGCTGAGGTGACTTCGTCCGGTGCCATCCTGGTGCCCACTCAAATCACTGGCTAGTGATTCAGAACTTGGTCCCCTCTGCTTACAGGTTTCTTCTTCCCTGATCCAGGCTTGGATCACCACGAACTCCTTCACTGGCCGCCTGCCAGCAACTTCTTTCTTCAGGCTCCTGGATCTTCAACGAGGGTTTCCGACGCAACTTCAACCCTATGCAGCCGCAGCCCCTGGGCTAGGTAACCTGAGTACTCCGGTGCTCCAGCATAGTCCAACACCCTAAGTGTTCGAATCCACTCCCGTTTTCGACCCACCTAGTCGGGTTCGCCCGAGAACAGTAACTTTGTCTTTACTAGCCTCCATAGACTTTTTCCCGCCTTACGCGTGAGAGTTCCCACTCTGCACACGACGTCCACAGGCCTCCTGCAACTAATCTAAGTGTTTAGCATTGTAGGACTAGCGTTTCTAAAGTCTATGAGAATAGTTACTTACCTGCTAGTAATTCGCATTCCACTTTTGTAATATATGGTTTTTCGTGCCCCTCGGGCATTTGTGTAAATTGTGCGACTTCAAGTATTTTCTTAAGAGTTTTGTATTGTGCTTAGCTCCCTGACTCATAAAGAGTTCAGGGTAGACTTGTTAGAAATAAATATACATTTATTTTCATAACAACTTGTGTGGTGTCCTTTCACTTGGTGTTCAAGGGGTAATGTGATGGTAAAACAGCTGGCTTAACACGCCCTCTAGAGTCTTAGCCTTAGACTGCTCGTATCCATGCTACTAGGATAGCTGGTCTATAAGGTTGACTTACAACCAATCATCAATAAGGGTTGTTTGGACTGATACATAGTGATCACTAGAATAGTGAGCACTGCATATCAGGCCAACTTCTCACATTGGTGGGCAGCGGTTGGGATTTGAGCTTGCTGTTTGTTTTACCACACATATCCTAAGAATATCTGGTGAAAGATCACATAAGTACTAAGGTACATATAACTTAGCTTAGAATACTCTGAGTTCTACTGAACCAGCTGTTGTAGCTCCTAGGGCCTAGCACACCCTAAACTACAACTCTAGCAAGGGATCAGTAGGCAAACATATAGTGTAGGTAAGTGCACCACTTACACCTCACTAGAAAAGCATGTCTACCCAGGGAGAGTCCTCAGGGACCCCCCTTGTGGTGATTGACCCTCCACAGGTCAGCTCAAGATATGCAGCTCTCAATTTCCAGGAGTTGCGACACTTGTGTACCTCCAGGAAATTGAAACAGGGGTCTAACCCCACCACTCCCTTTCTGTTAGGTCTCTTAGAGACTTATGATGCTAAGAAAGCATCTCAGGGAGATGGGAATATGCCAGCCTTAGAAGGGCACCTTGGTGATCCAGACCTCCACAACACTGTAAATTCAGTTGAGGAGGAGGATCTAGAGGAACTCTCTGAGGGTGAGGCAAACAAGGGTCCTGAGTTAGTCAGCAGACTCACTAGGGCCAACTTAGACCTACTTGGGGAAGGATCTGGGGGACCCCCAGTACTGACCCTGATGAGGCCTAACCTTGGAGTTAGGAGAGATAGATCTCTTTCTAGGGACTCCATTAGATCTCTGCACTCTAATGCCTCTTCTCAGAGGAGAAGGAACTCTCCACAGAGGAGATTGACTTCCCTTCAGAGAAGAGAGCATGAAGCAAGGATGAGACAAGCTAAACTGAGGATTGAAAGGGAAGAACTTGCCCTGGCCAAAGAGAAGCTTGCCTTTGCTAGAGAGCAGCAGATGAGTGGGTTAGCTCCCACTGGTGGCAGCAATCTCCCAAGAGAAAAAGAGAAGGGTTTAGATACTAAACACCTGACAAAGATAGTGCCCCCCTTTAAACAAGGGGATGACATCCAGAAATGGATGGCTGCTTTGGAGAGGGCCTGCACTGTACAGTGCATCCCCCAAAGTCAGTGGGCAGCTATACTGTGGCTCTCCTTTGATGGCAAAGGTAGAGATAAGCTCCTCACTACTAGAGTTGAGGATGCTAACAATTACCAGGTCCTGAAAAATGCACTGGTTGATGGGTTTGGCTTAACCACTGAGCAGTACAGGTTGCTGTTCAGAGACACCCAGAAAACTCAGTCTCAGGACTGGTCTGACTTTGTTGATTGTGCCACTAAGGCTTTGGAAGGCTGGCTACTGGGTAGCAAGGTTACTGACTTCACAGGATTGTATAATCTTATTATGAGAGAGCAAGTCTTAAATAATTGTCAGAACCAGTTATTGCACCAGCACCTGGTAGACTCTGATCTGACCTCTCCACAAGAATTGGGTAAGAGGGCAGACAAATGGGTCAGAACCAGGATTAGGCCCAAGAACCAAGGTGGTGACCAGAACAAGGAACCAACCAAGCCTCAAGAGAAGGGTGGGAATAAATCTCCAGATCAAACCACATCAGGGCCCCAAAAATCCTCTGAGGGGGGTGGGTCCCAGAATCCTTCTAATAACCAGAAGAAACCTTATTATCATCCCTGTAAACAGGTGGGTCATTTGAAAACTGACAGCAGTTGCCCAAAGAATAACAATAAGGAGAACATACCCCCAAGTAACATTCCCAAACCTCCTGTTACTACTAGTAGTAATCCCCCAGGTGGTGGGAGTGCCCCCAAGAATTTGGGTGCATTTACTTTGGGAGTTCCTGGGGACTCTGGCCTAACCAGGTCCCCAAACTTAGATACTCTTGTCTGTGAGACTGGCATGGGGTTTGCCAACTTCACAACTTGTCCCAACACTTTGGGCAAGTACAGACAGGAGCCCCTCATCAATGGTATAAAAGTTGAGGCCTATAGGGATACAGGGGCTAGCATCACCATGGTGACTGAGAGTCTAGTCCCCTCAAGGCAACTTTTACCTGGTGCCACATACCAGGTGACCAATATTGATGGAGTACAGAGACATCATCCCATGGCAGTGGTCAATCTCAGCTGGGGAGGTGTCACTGGCCACAAGAGAGTGGCAGTGTCACCAAACTTGCCTGTGGATTGCCTACTGGGGAATGATTTAGAGCTCTCAGCCTGGGCTGAAGTAGAGCAAAAACCCATTCTAAAATGGTAAACACCCATGGTAAGGTTAGTGGGGCAGTGATAGCCACAGCCCCAGTCCAAGATATCCTCCCTGAACAGGTCAGGAGGGCTGTGCCAGTCACAGCCCCATCTCAGACAACTTCCTTCCCAGAACAGGTTGTCAAGGCTGTGATGGTCACAGCCCACACCCAAACTGAGCCCCCTCCTGAAAAGGTTGGGAGAGTTGTGATGGCCACAGCTCAAACTCAGACAGATGATAGTGTTGTGAAGCCTGAAACTATGGATCACTCCACTCAGACAGAGAGCATTGAGGAGGAAGAGAAATCTCCCTCCCACCAGACTTTAGGAACAGATCAGCCTCCTCAGGGAACTGATCTGACCCCTTGTGAAGAAACTGCCACAGAGGTAGTCAGGCCTAGCCTGACAGAGCCCCTGATGTCAGTGGACCCTTCCAAGGTGGGACCCAGTCTGGAGCAGGTAACCTGCCCCTCTCTACCCTGCCTCAGCCAGCCCAGGGCTGTAGAGGTCAGGGAGGCCAGTGGTGGACCCCAAAGGGCCCCCTGTCCAAAAGAACTTCCCAATCAGCAGATTAAGGGCACTGAAGCTAGTAATCCTAGCCAAGTGAAAATAAAACAAACTCCTGAGGGATCCCCCTTAAACCTAGTTAGGGAACTCCCCCAGATGGACACTGTTGGGCACAGCCAAACCTGGGACCTGAGGGCCCCAAACCTGACCTGTCCCTCCAGTAAGCCAAACAGAGGGACCCAACCTCCAGCTGTAGGTAGCCAGAGGTTGACCCTGAGAGCCCAAAACAACTCAGTCTTGGAAAGAAAGGCCTCTATGGTGGAAAATGATTGGAGGAAGCTGAGCACAAAATTAGTGGAGCCTCACTTCAGTACTCCATTTCAGCACCAGCCTTTTCCTTTGCCAAAACACACCACAGGTAGAGATTCCCTATGGTGGAGACCCTCAGATACCCTTAGGGTGAGGGATTGCTTAGTGGACCATGAGATAGGGGGTAACCATGCCAGTGCTGGTACTTCCTTATATGGCCACTCAGGCAATATAGGCTTACCTGGCAAGGATAGCCTTATCTCCTTTCGTTTGGGGGGGGGGGGGGTTATGTAGGAAGGTAGATCCCTGACTATGGTTGCCCCCAACTTTTTGCCTGGTGTTTTGCTGGTTTTCTGACTTAGTTGACCTGGGGCCCTGCTATTCAGGACCCCAGGCCCACTGCTCTCTCTGTAAAATGGATTCCATGTACCTTAGGTACATATCTAATTGGATACTGAGTCACCTTATCAGTCCCTGTACAGAGTACCTTAGGTGCCCAGGGCATAGGTGTACCCAGGGCCTACCAGGGGCTGCAGCATGTATTATGCCACCCCTGGCTGGCCATCCAAATCTGACACAACTGGCTGCACGACAGCTGGGGCAAGGTGGTGTAATCACCCTTTGCTTTAGATATAGTATTCCTATATCTAAACCTAAATGGACACACAGATCTCCTATCAGTCACTCCTATGGCAGGCCTTGACAATCCTGAAGGCAGAGTGCTTGGAATCGTGTGAGATAGTGCTCTGGCATGAGCTGAGCCTGTCTGCGGCTTTCGGGATCCATCCCTTAGCCGTTTCCATGATATCGCATACCATATACTCTTAAGTGCATTATAATCCTCGCGGTTAGATGCCAACTCTGGTATCGCTTTATCAAAACATGTCGAGTAAGGTGTCATACAAATTGGAATACTAACCCCTCGCCAATTCTGGCGACGGGGTTAGCATTCCACCCTTCTAGAGGGACACGACATGTATGTAACCTGTAACCCCGGTTAAAGTCAGACAGAGCCTTAGCTCCACAAAATGGATGCTGCCACCGAGACACAAGTCTGCCCTCCTGCTGCTGGGAGTCCTCCCAGCCCAGGAGGCAAGGACAAAGGGTGTCCTGCCAGGGGCGGTGCCAGCACCGTCCCAGACAGGATTTTGTGTATTCTAGGTAGGCAGGGCTTTAGAGGAAGGTGACTGCAAGTGGCACCCCGGTGCTCACTGTGCATAGGCCGGCTTGAACCAGTTCCAGGGGCACTCCAGCCCCTGATCTGGGGAAAGCCCGCCAAAGGAGAGGGGTGTAACCACCCCCCTCCTAGTCCCACCCATAGGGCAGGACTTAGTCGCTTGCCAGCCCCTTTTTGCAGGATAAAGGTAGGAACTGGCCCCCTTCCAAATCAGATCATCTTTGAATCCTGAAACTACTTTCCACGAAAGGAACTCAAGACTTCTTCCCAAGATTCTCCCTTGTGACTAAGGAGTAGTCACCCTGCAGCAGCAGGCACCAACCAAGCATCGCGGTTTGTTGCCCCTCGGGCATTTGTGTAAATTGTGCGACTTAAAGTATTTTCTTAAGAGTTTTGTATTGTGGTTAGCTCCCTGACTCATAAAGAGTTCAGGGTAGACTTGTTAGAAATAAATATACATTTATTTTCATAACAACTTGTGTGGTGTCCTTTCACTTGGTGTTCAAGGGGTAATGTGATGGTAAAACAGCTGGCTTAACACGCCCTCTAGAGTCTTAGCCTTAGACTGCTCGTATCCATGCTACTAGGATAGCTGGTCTATAAGGTTGACTTACAACCAATCATCAATAAGGGTTGTTTGGACTGATACATAGTGATCACTAGAATAGTGAGCACTGCATATCAGGCCAACTTCTCACACCGAGAGTGCAGAGCGTCGATTTCTTGGCATTGATGTCGAACCGTTGGACCAAAGACGATGCATTGATTGGGAGTCAAGCAGCGGAATGCGTCAGAGTTGAGACAGTGCATCGCGGACGTCAGTGGTGCATTGTTGAGATTCACACAGCGGCAGTTCTTCAGAGGCGCTGCGGCAAAATTGGGGCTGTGTTGAGTTCGGGCTGTTGCATCACACACTCAGTGAGCAGTGTCAATGGCTCCGGTGCAGGCTGCGGCGATGCGTTGATTTTCATGGGATGCACCGGTTCCGAACTGACGGGTTGGAGTCAAGGCTTCGGTTTCTTGGTTGAAGCACCAAATCCACCTCCAGGAGCTTAGGACTGGTTTTGACACCCCTTGGCAGAACAGAACTCATCTCAGCAGAGGAGCCCAGGTGCTGGTAGCAAGATGCAGGTGAAGACTTTGATGTCCCTGAGACTTCAGCAATAAGAGGCAAGCTCAGTCAAGCCCTTGGAGAATCTTAGAAAACAGGATGCAGAGAGTAAAGCCCAGTCCTTTCACTCCCAGGCAAGCTGCAGCAGAAAGCAGGCAAAAACAGCAAAGTGGCAGTCCCTCCTGGCAGCACAACAGCTCTTCTCCAGACTCACTACAGGAGGGTAGACAGCTCTTTGTGTGGGGACAGGCACAGCCCTATTCAGGTGCAAGTGTCAATTCCGCCCACCACACTAGCTTAGAAAGAGCCCAGCAGTGCCCACTCACCTGGCTGAGGTGACTTCGTCCGGTGCCATCCTGGTGCCCACTCAAATCACTGGCTAGTGATTCAGAACTTGGTCCCCTCTGCTTACAGGTTTCTTCTTCCCTGATCCAGGCTTGGATCACCACGAACTCCTTCACTGGCCGCCTGCCAGCAACTTCTTTCTTCAGGCTCCTGGATCTTCAACGAGGGTTTCCGACGCAACTTCAACCCTATGCAGCCGCAGCCCCTGGGCTAGGTAACCTGAGTACTCCGGTGCTCCAGCATAGTCCAACACCCTAAGTGTTCGGATCCACTCCCGTTTTCGACCCACCTAGTCGGGTTCGCCCGAGAACAGTAACTTTGTCTTTACTAGCCTCCATAGACTTTTTCCCGCCTTACGCGTGAGAGTTCCCACTCTGCACACGACGTCCACAGGCCTCCTGCAACTAATCTAAGTGTTTAGCATAGTAGGACTAGCGTTTCTAAAGTCTATGAGAATAGTTACTTACCTGCTAGTAATTCGCATTCCACTTTTGTAATATATGGTTTTTCGTGCCCCTCGGGCATTTGTGTAAATTGTGCGACTTCAAGTATTTTCTTAAGAGTTTTGTATTGTGCTTAGCTCCCTGACTCATAAAGAGTTCAGGGTAGACTTGTTAGAAATAAATATACATTTATTTTCATAACAACTTGTGTGGTGTCCTTTCACTTGGTGTTCAAGGGGTAATGTGATGGTAAAACAGCTGGCTTAACACGCCCTCTAGAGTCTTAGCCTTAGACTGCTCGTATCCATGCTACTAGGATAGCTGGTCTATAAGGTTGACTTACAACCAATCATCAATAAGGGTTGTTTGGACTGATACATAGTGATCACTAGAATAGTGAGCACTGCATATCAGGCCAACTTCTCACACCGAGAGTGCAGAGCGTCGATTTCTTGGCATTGATGTCGAACCGTTGGACCAAAGACGATGCATTGATTGGGAGTCAAGCAGCGGAATGCGTCAGAGTTGAGACAGTGCATCGCGGACGTCAGTGGTGCATTGTTGAGATTCACACAGCGGCAGTTCTTCAGAGGCGCTGCGGCAAAATTGGGGCTGTGTTGAGTTCGGGCTGTTGCATCACACACTCAGTGAGCAGTGTCAATGGCTCCGGTGCAGGCTGCGGCGATGCGTTGATTTTCATGGGATGCACCGGTTCCGAACTGACGGGTTGGAGTCAAGGCTTCGGTTTCTTGGTTGAAGCACCAAATCCACCTCCAGGAGCTTAGGACTGGTTTTGACACCCCTTGGCAGAACAGAACTCATCTCAGCAGAGGAGCCCAGGTGCTGGTAGCAAGATGCAGGTGAAGACTTTGATGTCCCTGAGACTTCAGCAATAAGAGGCAAGCTCAGTCAAGCCCTTGGAGAATCTTAGAAAACAGGATGCAGAGGGTAAAGCCCAGTCCTTTCACTCCCAGGCAAGCTGCAGCAGAAAGCAGGCAAAAACAGCAAAGTGGCAGTCCCTCCTGGCAGCACAACAGCTCTTCTCCAGACTCACTGCAGGAGGGTAGACAGCTCTTTGTGTGGGGACAGGCACAGCCCTATTCAGGTGCAAGTGTCAATTCCGCCCACCACACTAGCTTAGAAAGACCCATCAAACTGGTGATGAGCCATCAGGATATACAGGACACACCTCAGCTACCTTTGTGTGTGACTATCTAGAGTGAATTCACAAAGCCCAACTTTCATCCAATCCAGATTTGTATTCTAGGGACAGGCAGAGACACAGAATGGTTAAAGTAAGAAAATGCCAACTTTCTAAAAGTGGCCTTTTCAGACCTGCAATGTAAAAACCAATTTCACTAAAAGATGTGTTTTTAAATGTTCCTGAGACAACAAACTCCAATTTTCATCTACTCCCAATTGGAAGATACACTTGTAAAGTGTTACAAGGCAGCTCCAATGGGAGAGATAGGCCTTGCTGTAGTGAAAAACAAATGTAGCTGTTTTTCAATACCAGGACATGTGGACCTCAAAAGTGCATGTTGTACCTTTTAAACACACTGCACCCTGCCCCTGGGGCTACTAAGGCCTACCTTAGGGGTGCCTTACATTTAGTAAAAGGAAAGGGTTGGGCCTGGCAAGTAGGTGAACTTGCCTGGTTGATATGGCAGTTTAGAACTGCACACAAAGGCTCTGCAGTGGCAGGTTTTATGGGGTACTTATGTGGCTGACATTATCAGTGCTGTGGACTCACTAGTAGCATTTGAATTACAGGCTCAGGGCACATGTAGTACACTGTACTAGGGACTAATAGTAAATCAAAATATGGCAATCATGGAGAGGCAATTCATGACATGTTTTAGAGGAAAGGGCACATACACTTTAGCAATGATTAGCGGTGGTAAAGTGCCCTGAGTCCTAAGCCAACAAAACATGGGTCAGAAAAATAGGCAGAGGAAGGCAAAGAGTTTGGGGATAACCCTGCAAAAAGGGTCAGGTCCAACAGTCCTAACCTACTACATATGCATGCACCCTTCATACGGTGGTAAAACTTTATAGATAGCCCTTTGTCTGATGTAAAACAAGCATTCGTACATACGTTAGTACCTGGTGCACACACTCTTCCAAGTTAAGTATAAATTAGCATGCTTACACAATTCTCTCTAATAACTCAAGGGGCATTTACAAAAGTTAGTATCTAATACGTAGAATCTTTCTCTTGTTGGAAACTTTTTCTATAGAACCAAACAATTGTGTGGAGCAGAAGAAATGCAAGTCAACTGTTATTTGCACACAGAGTTACTCTTGAATGCAAAACTTCATAACATGTTCAATACCTTTACACAGCTATTGTGTATTAGAGGACACAGGTTTTGTAAACACTTACACCCATTACCTGCATCCTAGCTGTACAAAATCATGTAGATTTAATATAGTAGTTTCTCGTCAGTAGGTAAACTGTCAAACAAACTTGCAAACTCATTGGATGATGTCATCAGTGATGTCATTTGAGATGTCATCAGTGATGTCAGAAATGATGTCAAAGAACATGTCATGTGTGATGTCATATGTGAGGTCATAAGCAGTGAAAGTGGGGGCACAAGTTATAGCTTGCGCTGCTAAATATAACCAATGAATTTCTATGTTTTTGTTAGTTAAAAACGTTAATGTTGTCACTGAGAAATTTACCTAACCATAACGTTACTTTAACCTTTGTTTTTTTCAGTGAATCGCTAAGGTTTTAAAAAAACCAAAACCAGTTATTTTATCACACCTAACTATAATGTTACTTCAGCGGCGGCTGGCACAGGTAAGTGCTGTGAGACGGTATGGGGGCGAGGCGGGTTTGGGGGGAGTTGACAGACGATGCAATAGGCATAATTAAATAAATAAATAAATAATACCTATTCCGTTGTCTGCTGACTTCCCCCTGACGGGCCCTGTCCTACCACACTTACCTGTGCCAGCCGCCGCTGGTTACTTTAAACTTTCTTTTTCAGTGAATTTCTAGGGCTTTTTTTTACATAAAGTAATACTTAATTACCATACATAAATAGAACCTTCGCCGGTCTGTGTAGTAGGGTATGGGGAGGGACTGGCATCTCCGCTGACACCTCTCTCAGTAATGATAGGTGTGCATAATTGGGTATGAAGAGGTAGTGGGTAACCCAGTTGACCCTTGTACGTATGGGCAATGTATAGTTCAAGAAGAGGAAATACTACAAGGGATTTTGTTTATTAGCTAAGTTAAATTATTTTACTAACATCAGCCAATGGAGTTCGTTCAACAGAACAAACTCAAATGGAGCCAAAGGGCTACGATAATGTTTCTTTCAATGCGAAAAACATTCAATGGCAAAAGCACAAGAATGAGAAAAGATAAAAGAAGCACACGGAACAAAAGTTATATCTCAAAAGGCATTTATATTAAGTTAATCAAAAAAATGTTTCACGGGGAATCAAAGACATATAAATGTAGGCAAATTCCGTTATGGACAGTTGTGTGCATAAGTCAACAGATCAGTACATAACAATTCATCAGCTCCTTCCTTTGATACAGTGTAACCAAGTCCATACAAGAACAGAGGTATACTCTTGAAGCAAAAATAGCTTTGGAGATGATGATTTGGTCGACGTTTCGGTCTTGAGTGCTGTTGTCTATAAGACCATCATCAGGACTAATATTTTTGCACAGACGTTGCCCCCTAAGTAAAAACAATATATTGAAATTACTTAAATGCCAAATGAAAATCAATTATCGGCAAGCCATAAATCCTTATACTTAAGACAGAAAACCGTGTGCTTAACATCAAAGTGATGTAATTCAGAGAATTTATAAACATTATAAACAAATTAGTTAAAATCAGTACATTCAAAGATACTATCATTTCCAGTTAGAGCATCTATGAAAAAAGGGATTGCTCTATTTCATTAGTCTTAAACCACTCATGTTGGTGTGCACATATAGATCTAAGCATTGTTATTTGTGACAGAGGTGTATGTTGCACCACAAGGCTAGTCTCATATGGTTAACCAGTGTTAAATGCATCATAGGTACGCCAAAGGAAAAAAAAGGGCTTACTTCACATTATGGCCAGGGATGATCAGGCCAAAGGACCAGAAGGAAAATTTGAGTACCGCCCTTCTAGTTGCTGTAAAACAAGAGGAATGGGGCAGATAAGCCTTGCCTTATTGTCATACATTTGAAATTGTCTAGAGAAGCGTGTATCGAGAGCCACTCGTCCTACCTGATATGGGTATCTTCTATGAGAGCGTCTGGAGTCAAAATAATGGGTCCACTTAATGGAAAAACAGGTGCACCAATGGGTCGCTTCTGGAAGGGGGGAATTTATGAATAAAGCTGTATTATACCCCTTACAGCTAGATGTTTATAGAATACATTAGTGTTGTTCTAAAATAAAAAATCTTGAATAGATTAAACGAGAGAGTATAAACACACTAATTGACAAAAAATTAGGATATCTAAAAACGAATTGTGGGGCCACAAGGCTATACTGGAGAAATGTAATATTTATCCCTTAGTTAAATGGAGGTGATAGTATTAAGCACATATCTCCATTAAGGACACCTCTCTCGAATGATGTCAGTTACAGATAGATTATTGCATGCGATTCACAAATAGCCATTTTTTCAGCGGACATCGGCTTAAAGTGAAGAATAATGACAGTCATCAATGCCGGCAATCTATCGCGGAATTGTCTAAGAGCTCGCTGACACCACTGATTTAAATAAGACATGCACAATGCTATTCATGCTGGAAAGTCAATGCCTGTCTTATGCGAGCCGAGAAACCTCTAGATGCTCAGACAAAGTGACTTAAAAGGAGCTTAAGAAATCTAGCGAAAAAACAAGGAAAGAGCGCTTCGCTGTACTTACATTTAATGAGTCTCTCGGGACAGAGCTTCAGGGAACAAATCGACAGGCTCAGTGTTTAACGGGATATGGGAAACTGGGATAGCTCCAGTATTTAAATACCATGACCCGGAAATGAAAGACCCTTCTGGCATGTTAGATACACGTGGTTTGTCAAGTGGATACTACACAAAAGCATCGGCCATTTTGAAGAGGCTTTTGAATGTTATACGAACATTAAAATGGACATAGGTGTTATATAATTATTGGATATATAAAGGCTTCAAACTTCTATGATTGTGGCGACATACAAAGATGGACTTCTGACAACGATGACATAATATCAGAGCTATTAGACTCGAAAATGTAGTAAACTTCAGAATTACGTATTGTACTGAAACGCCACAGTTGACAAAGTTACATTAGTTGTATATATTAAATAATGAACCTGTATAACAAAGCATGTAGAAACCATAATTACATTTGACACCAGTTAGCACTGAGTACATTTGCATTTCAAGCGAATTCTCAAGTTGTCGTCAGACATCTTCATATTAGACATATTCGCAAACATGGATGTCTATTTGTGGAGCTTGAATAATGTAGTAATTACAAAGGAATGCAGAGTTCATTGATGCAAAATGTGATGTCACATTCTATCGTGAGTAGACCAGCAATAAGTGTATTAGTGTCATAAACAATCAGTGGGGCAATACACATGTTGGTATTATACACAGGTAACACAATCAGCTAAACATGTTATATACAAATATCTGGCATATTCATAAACAACAATAATCAATACAGAACAAGATTTAATCGCCCTGAGAGATAGTGAGTAAAGAAGAAAAAGAAGAAACAGAGATATCAAGTAATCCTTGTTTAGGATAACGGGTTGTAATCTTGGCTATATCATCTCTCTACATCATCAATCAAGGGGTATTATTTATGAAAGGCAGGCAAGAGTTTGCCATTCAGTGCAAGAATTCAGACCATTTCTCACAGAGTCAGCGAGACAGATCCAACGCTGCTCTTTGATCGTCAAAATACGATCAACATTCGGTTGTCTGATGGTAGGTTTCACGATTTCCACCACCCACCAGAGTAACTCCTTCTCTGTGTGTTTCTTGAGGGTAAAATGTTCTACCAATGGCGCATTTTTAGTACGACAACGGATTCTGGATTGGTGTTGCAAAATCCGTTTCTTAACTGTCTGTGTAGTTTTTCCAAAATATCTCAAACCACACGGACATTGAATACAGTATACGACATTAGCCATATTACAGTTCGAGAACCCTTTCAGAGTAATGGTCTTCTCATTCAGTGTGAAACTTTTGAGGTTGCTCGTTGTTGAACAAGCTGTACAGTGACTGCACTTATAATGTCCAACAATAGGGCTCAATTGGCGCATGATGTCAATCAGATCGATTTCTTTGTTTATGTAAGCATGAACCAATTTGTCTCTCAAATTTGAGCCTCTTTTGAAGGCAAACATCGGTTTTTCTGAAAGTTCTGGTAGATTAGACAATAAAGTCCAGTGTTTGACAATCAGTTTTTTGATGGAATTAGATGCGGTCCCAAAGGTTGTCACTCACACCAGTTTGGATAGCGGTGTCTTAGTCTTCAACTGAAGTAAAGCATCGCGGTCGTTGTACCATGCTCGTTTAAGGGAGCGTTTGAGCAGTTTGTTGGGGTACCCACGGGCGCGGAGCTTAACTTGAAGTTGTTTAGATTCAGTGAAGTAATCAGTCCATCTGGTACAGTTTCTCCACAAGCGGAGAAACTGTCCAAATGGTAACCCATCTCTCAATGCCTGGGGATGATGACTATTGTATTTGAGGAGCGTGTTTCTTGCAGTTGGTTTCGTGAATAATGTGGTAAATAATTTGTTATCAACACTGGGTTTTATAGAGATATCCAAAAAGTCTATGCTATCCTGATTAAACATAAGAGTGAATTGCAGATTGGTGTTTTTTGTGTTAATCCATTGATGAATTTCCATGAGGCTTTCCTGTGTGCCTCGCCAGATGAAGAAAATGTCATCAATATAACGCAGTCAGCAGCGTAGGCTGGCTGCGAAAGGATTGGTGACATTATGGATGTAGAGATCTTCAAAGTTGGATACATAGATATTCGCGATGTCAGGCGCGAAAATTGTACCCATAGCCACCCCTTTCTGTTGTTGAAAAAAAGTTCTTTCAAAAATGAAACATTTTTCGCATAGAGGAATACGAATGCAATCTATAATAAAACTGGTAGGAACCGCATGAGGCCTCGGTCTGCTCTCTAGGAGGTTATGAAGAATTTGAATGGCATCTGTTTGGGGAATATTTGTATAAAGGCTCTCGATGTCCATTGACACAAAGAGCTCAGTCGTATTATCAAAAGAGAGGTTCTCAAATGCATTGATCACTGCAGTAGTGTCCCTAATGTAATGTTCAGTCTCAGTTGCAAAGGGGCGAATGAAAAAATCTGCATATTGTGCCAGGGGTTTAAGAATGGAATTGCACCCTGACACAATAGGATGTCCGGGTGGGCTCGTCAGATTTTTGTGAACTTTTGGCAGTATGTAGATTGCCGGAACTGTTGGTGTCTTGGTAATAAGGAAAGCAGCTTCTCGTTCACTTAGCCACCCTCCTGCCAATCCCATTTTAGTCAATTCCAAGATTTTTTTCTCTAGTTTTAGAGTAGGATTGCCTGGTAGTTTGATTTAATTTGTTTGGATCGAAAGTTGTTTCTGAAGCTCCATGTTATATGCTGCCTCGTCCCACAGGACGATGCCACCGCCTTTGTCAGCCGGTTTGATTATCGTTCCTGGCAATGACTGTAGGCGGGTCAATGCAAGTTGTTGTTCCTTTGTCATGTTATACTTGACCCGTGTGGGTTTTCTAAAGAAATTGTCAATCTCTGTGATAACTGCATTTTCAAAAAAGATTATTTCCTTTGCCACCATGCTGTTGACTGGAAAAAAGGTGGAAACAGGATGTAGACCTGTTATATCAGGTCGAGGCAGTGATGCTTTGTCCGCGAAAAAATTCTTTAAGCGAATTGTTCTAAAGAATTTATATAGTTCTAGCTTAGTCAAGAACAGCTCATTTTTGTTAGTAGGCACGAATGAAAGTCCCTCCGAGAGAACAGAAATTTCTGTCTCTGTGAGATGGTGTTTGGACAGATTAAATATAGGAATTGTCATGTTTTGGTCTACCATTCGTAATATTGGTTCCTGGTACGGCGGAACCCAGGTGTGTAATGATTCCGTGACCACCCTCTGCGTGTTGGTCTCTGTCTCGATGGTTGGCCTTGGCCTCTCCAGTCCTGGGCTAAAAAAGACTGTCTTGATATTGAGGGTTGTTGTTCTTGCCCTGGTCTATGTTGATAATCAAACCCTTTCTCGCTGTCAGTATCAGAGTCAGTAGCTGAAAAAATTGTTATTTTCCCGTAACCACGGGACAGACCCTGTTGAGGACCTTGTGGTTGACCCTGCGGTTGGTAGAAATCCTTAAAAGGTAAGGATAAGTTTTCTCCTTACTATATCGTTTTATGTCTAGATGGAGTTTGCTAGTTTTCTTATGAGAGTTGCAATCCTCAAAATCTTTGATGGTTAAGGCTACCTTGTCAAGAAGAGCCTTAGCATTCACAATGCTGGTGTCAGAGCTAATTTTGAGTTCAAGAGTCTCAATTTCTTTAGTCAGTGATTTAATATGTTTGAGTGCAGTTTCAATACTTAGCACCATCCAGGTGCGAGAGCACTTGTTAGATGCAAAGCTAAAATGCAGCTTGAAATGTTCGTCTTCAATAAATATTATTGCAATGTTTTTAATTTGAAGACCGGTAGGAATTATATTTGCATTGAGACAATCCGTAAGAAATTTGGCGTGAAGTTCTCTGCGAACCTATTTCTTACGGAGTCTCTCGAGCTGGTTCAAATCAGACACGCAAGGAAGATATGTTGTCGATCCTCGGGCTCCCAACAAAGAGGGGCCTGATGCAATTTTAAGGACGTACTCGTCGGTATATGACAGAGTCTCGGCTTCAGACATGTAAGGTGCCGAGGTGTGGTAAATAAAAACTAATTATTTACGCTGTCGGAATTTCTATAATTACCCAAGAAATGGTAATACATAAAATGAGGAGCAGAGTCCGTGGTCTTCGAGTTGAAAGGGTTTTATTCCAGAACTCGAGTTAAGGGAGAGCTCCTTCACCAAGCGGGTTCAGGAGTAGTCTGCTTTACTTGGAACATAACAGCACTTATATACATTATGAGTACAATCAAAAGAAGGAGTTCCCCCGGACTTGATTCAATCATTCATGATGTAATCATACGGAAGACATAGCATGCTTGTTCTCGTTTAAAGAATAACTTGGATTACATTTACACATAGACAAACATATTACATTGGAGTGATTGTGATGACAAGTTACAGAGTTACTAGTGTCTGGGGACAGAGAATCGAGGCATTGTTACAGGGTCGTTTCTGTCGGAAAGGTAAAGAGGACGAGGCATTGTGCGTTCTTTACTTCTTACACAAGGGCGGTGATGTCTCACAATGGTATAGCTGGGAGGAAGGAGAATGGGCTGTGGTTAACTATTCTTCTTCATGGCTATCTCATGTGCTTGATCAGGTTTTCCCTTGATTGTTGACCCAACCCGTGGCTGCCCCCGCAAGCTGAGAGATCATTGACGAGCGAGAGCTGCTCGTTCTGTGACAGAGTTGGAGAGGGGGGGGTTTTGGTGAGCCAACCAGCTTAACTGACTCCGTTCTGGTCTAAGGGAAAATATCGAACGGGACGGAAACCTGTAAGATACACGATGGCTGGCCATTATTTTCTTTGCATGTGCCAGTACAACGAAGAGAAAAATAGGCAAGAGGGGGTATAACAGGATCTGTGCTTGAAGTAGGAAAATCGCCTTGCCTGGTCGTTGTTAGGGTGAATAGGGTGCATGATGGGACACCAGGCGGAAAAGGGAGTTTTTAGTCAACTTCCACAGAGGTGTAATAGAGATAGAATTGAGAGAAGAGACAGACAATGTCTCACAAAACAGAAAAAAGACTTAAAAAAGCGACCCACAACAGACTAGCGTCTGCGCGTTTAAAACATGAAGAGGTAGTGGGTAATCCAGTTGACCCTTGTAGGTATGGGCAATGAATAGTTCAAGAAGAGGAAATACTACAAAGGATTTTGTTTATTAGCTAAGTTAAAGTATTTTACTAACATCAGTCAATGGAGTTCGTTCAACAGAATCAAACTCAAATGGAGCCAAAGGGCTACGATAATGTTTCTTTCAATGCGAAAAACATTCAATGGCAAAAGCACAAGAATGAGAAAAGATAAAAAAAGATAAAAGAAGCACACGGAACAAAAGTTATATCTCAAAAGGCATTTATATTAAGTTAATCAAAAAAATGTTTCACGGGGAATCAAAGACATATAAATGTAGGCAAATTCCGTTATGGACAGTTGTGTGCATAAGTCAACAGATCAGTACATAACAATTCATCAGCTCCTTCCTTTGATACAGTGTAACCAAGTCCATACAAGAACAGAGGTATACTCTTGAAGCAAAAAATAGCTTTGGAGATGATGATTTGGTCGACGTTTCGGTCTTGAGTGCTGTTGTCTATAAGACCATCATCAGGACTAATATTTTTGCACAGACGTTGCCCCCTAAGTAAAAACAATATATTGAAATTACTTAAATGCCAAATGAAAATCAATTATCAGCAAGCCTTAAATCCTTATACTTAAGACAGAAAACCGTGTGCTTAACATCAAAGTGATGTAATTCAGAGATTTATAAACATTATAAACAAATTAGTTAAAATCAGTACATTCAAAGATACTATCATTTCTAGTTAGAGCATCTATGAAAAAGGGGATTGCTCTATTTCATTAGTCTTAAACCACTCATGTTGATGTGCAGATATAGATCTAATTATTGTTATTTGTGATAGAGGTGTATGTTGCACCACAAGGCTAGTCTCATATGGTTAAACAGTGTTAACTGCATCATAGGTACGCCAAAGGAAAAAAAAGGGCTTACTTCACATTATGGCCAGGGATGATCAGGTCAAAGAACAAGAAGGAAAATTTGAGTACCGCCCTTGTAGTTGCTGTAAAACAAGAGGAATGGGGCAGATAAGCCTTGCCTTATTGTCATACATTTGAAATTGTCTAGAAAAGTGTGTATCTAGAGCCACTCATCCTACCTGATATGGGTATCTTCTATGAGAGCGTCTGGAGTCAAAATAATGGGTCCACTTAATGGAAAAATAGGTGCACCAATGGGTCGCTTCTGGAAGGGGGGAATTTATGAATAAAGCTGTATTATACCCCTTACAGCTAGATGTTTATAGAATACATTAGTGTTGTTCTAAAATAAAATTCTTGAATAAATTAAACGAGAGAGTATAAACACACTAATTGACAAAAATTAGGATATCTAAAAACGAATTGTGGGGCCACAAGGCTATACTGGAGAAATGTAATATTTATCCCTTAGTTAAATGGAGGTGATAGTATTAAGCACATATCTCCATTAAGGACACCTCTCTCGAATGATGTCAGTTACAGATAGATTATTGCATGTGATTCACAAATAGCCATTTTTTCAGCGGATATCGGCTTAAAGTGAAGAATAATGACAGTCATCAATGCCGGCAATCTATCGCGGAATTGTCTAAGAGCTCGCTGACACCACTGATTTAAATAAGACATGCACATTGCTATTCATGCTGGAAAGTCAATGCCTGTCTTATGCGAGCCGAGAAACCTCTAGATGCTCAGTCAAAGTGACTTAAAAGGAGATTAAGAAATCTAGCGAAAAAACAACGAAAGAGCGCTTCGCTGTACTTACATTTAATGAGTCTCTCGGGACAGAGCTTCAGGGAACAAATCGACAGCCTCAGTGTTTAACTGGATATGGGAAACTGGGAAAGCTCCAGTATTTAAATACCGTGACCCGGAAATGAAAGACCCTTCTGGCATGTTAGATATACGTCGTTTGTCAAGTGGATACTACGCAAAAGCATCGGCCATTTTGAAGTGGCTTTTGAATGTTATACGAACATTAAAATGGACATGGGTGTTATATAATTATTGGATATATAAAGGCTTCGAACTTCTATGATTGTGGCGACATACAAAGATGGACTTCTGACAACGATGACATAATATCAGAGCTATTAGACTCGAAAATGTAGTAAACTTCAGAATTACGTAGTGTACTGAAACGCCACAGTTGACAAAGTTACATTAGTTGCATATATTAAATAATGAACCTGTATAACAAAGCATGTAGAAACCATAATTACATTTGACACCAGTTAACACTGAGTACATTTGCATTTCAAGTGAATGCTCAAGTTGTCGTCAGACATCTTCATATTAGACATATTCGCAAACATGGATGTCTATTTGTGGAGCTTGAATAATGTAGTAATTACAAAGGAATGCAGAGTTCATTGAGGCAAAATGTGATGTCACATTCTATCGTGAATAGACCAGCAATAAGTGTATTAGTATCATAAACAATCAGTGGGGCAATACACATTTTGGTATTATACACAGGTAACACAATCAGCTAAACATGTTATATACAAATATCTTCGCAGCAACTATTTTAAATTCGAGAATAACTTCTTCATTCAAATCAAAGGGACAGCCATGGGTTGTCCCTATGCGCCGGAGCTGGCAGTGCTTTATATGGCACAATACGAGGAGAGATTTGTCTTGAATGGCAACCCATTCTCAGGCCATATCACTCAGTGGCTAAGATATATCGATGACGTCTGGCTCCTGTGGCAGGGGAGCCAGGCGGAACTCGAGCAGTTCCATGTATGGCTGAACTCTAGGCACCCAGATATCCAATTCACGCTGAACCACAGTCCAAAAGAAATGACTTTCCTTGACGTCACTGTAGGCTCCAGTGAAGCTAAGCTAACAACCTCCTTGCATAAGAAGGAAACTGACCGTAATACAATTTTGCATTACACTAGTTCACATCCTCAATCATTAAAAAACAATCTGCCTTACGGGCAATTATTGAGGATCAGGCGCAATTGTACTAATTTATGCGATTTTGACTGCCACGCCGCAAGATTTTGCAGTGAGATGGCAGAGAGAGGATACCCGAAGAAACTGTTGAAGCACTCGAGAAACAGGGCCAAATTCACTCCAAGAGAGACACTATTCAAAAAGAAAGAAAAGAAAGATTTGGAACAATTGGTTTGCGTTACAACATTTGGCCAACACACGAACCAATTTAAGAATATAATTCGGAAGAATTGGCATTTACTCGAGACTTTGGAGCACCCCCTCTCTAAACCCATCTTCGCTATGCGTAAGAACAGAAGCATAGGGCAACAATTGATCAAGGCGGACAGTCACATTCCAGCACCCAAGAGTGACCTTGTCGCACAGTGGAAGCTGAAACCGATATGCGGGCACCACAAATGTGGTAATTGTGTGTCGTGCTCCAGTACGCTGGAAGGCGACACATTCACGAATAATGGCATCAGATGGAAGCATGAATGCTTCACGAATTGCAAAACTCGCAATGTCGTCTATGCGGTGGTTTGCCCCTGCAACAGAGTGTATATAGGCAAAACAAATCAGCCTATTAATGTCCGGATTACCCAGCACCGATCGCGTCTAAAGAAAAAAGTCGTGACCGCCCCTATGGTGGAACATTTCATCAGTAATGGCCATTCTGAGAATGACTTCAAATGGACCGCATTGGCATGGATTGACCCCAAACACTTTCAAGATGTAGACGCAATGCTGCTGCGGAAGGAGGCATATTTAATCCTCAAGTTTGATAGCGTCAACAAGGGACTGAACAGTTTGAGTGAAATAAACAGGGCTTAAACATCTCCCTGTATTTCCAATAACTCCATGCCCCAGAATGCATTGTAATTTTTCTTAAAAATACCTGCCTTGTATGATAAAACTACAGATCCCAGAAGGCACTTTACCCTGATGCTTAATTCTGATTGGCCGTTCACGAATCACATGATCCAAACCGGCGACTGCCAGGGACATTCACATCCCTGTGTTTGCCGGTCTGGAGCAAGCTGTTTTTGCGGAGGTTTATGAAACAATTTGAGGTAAGATTGAACCCCCTGAGATTTGGAACCGCTGTAAGCGCTGATTCTCAATACACATGACAGCGCAATAACGCGCTAATCTGTCCTGGTTTTTTTCGCCTCCACAGATTAACTTAACGTCATACTGTGTGAAAAACTTGGCTTTAGAATCAGAATCCCCCTGTGTGCGGCCACCGCGGACCGGTGTCCAAGTAAGTGAAGCTTGCGGGGAAGTGATTACTATCGGTGCGCCAAAGTGTCACCGCAGTAGAAGCAAACAAAAATGCGCTTTGTCTACTTGTTTTAGAAAATCAATGACCTGAATTGCAAACGTCTAATGAAAACGCACAGGCTGATAAAATTCGGGCTAGAAGTCAGAACCCCCCTCTGCGGCCACCGCGGACTGGTGTCCAAGTAAGTCGATTACTTGTTGGGATGACCACTAGTGTTCCACAAGTGTGTCACCGACTGAGCAGCTGTCTAAATCCCGCCCTCTTTACTCATTTTCAGATATTAAATGAAGCGGAACTTTAAGTGTTTTAGAACACCGCGCAGGTTGGCAAAGACCCACGCAGAACGCAGGTAACCAATTTAAGCACAATCACGACGAGTGTGTAGGGTCCCCCCTCCACCCCGCTTGATTTGACTTGCTTTTTACTCTGTTGCAGCGTAAACTCTTCAACATAGACGACATTCCATATAACATAGGAGTAACTGTGGGCAGGAATTATACAAGGTACGCAGTATTCCGTTTCTCGGATTGTTCGGAGAGTAGTGGCTCGAGGACCCACTTGTTAGTAAACAAACTGTTTTGTTCTTTTTTTCTAAACAGTTCCCATGGACTAGATTCACACTGCCCTGACGAGAATCCTGCAAGTCTTTTATCAGGATTCGAAACGCGTCGGCAAACCCCCCCCATTGTTTTTCTCGCTCACTGGCCAGTTGGCCAATGTTATTGATGCAGAAATGGGCAATGTTCCTGATATTTAACCGATTACCTCTTATTCAGGTCATGGTAGTTGAACTGGTTGAAAACATTCGTTTTCCTTTCCATTAATATTGGTTGGCCAAATCATTTCTAAATGTGTAAGGTCTTGTGGTCCATGCTCTGTAAATGTATTTATGGTAATTTCTTCTCATGGTAAAAGTACCCCCTGTTTTTTGTCTTAATGTTTGACACATGTTGGTACAAAAGTTTTCTTGTTGTTTAATGTCCAATACATGTTTTGTCACTGTATATATGCAAAAAAATGTGTCCACTGTATATATGCACAAACTGTCGTTTTGAACTCGTGTATGGCTAAGACTTGAGGTTGATAGTGGCCTTTTTTCTGTCTGTTTTGAATATTCTCGCTTTTTTGTAAATTCAGCAACAAATGAAAACATAAATTGTTCTTGGGTAAACTAATAAACTGTGGTTTACTTGTACATAAATCAGTGTGTACTCTAATTAGCTCCGAGGCATAGGCAATTGTTTCTGTTTATATTAGTGTGGCCCTGCCTACCCTCTTTTCCCTTTGGGCCCAGCCACCCTTGTTTCTTCTGATTAATTGTGCGGGCATTTGCCCGAGTGGCTTGGGAACGACACTTAAAAGGTGTCCCTTGATTTTTCCCGTGAGCATTAATTGCTCTGCAAGAGTGTTCACTCTTGCAAATTATGGCAGAGAAAGACACGCTGTCCTTCACGGAAAGCCATATTGAAAAACTCATTGCGTCCTCGCCCTTCTCTTCGATCACTCTGAGTGCCTCAGCTAAGCAACAAAACGAGGCGGATAAACTTATTAGGCTTCAAAAGAAGCATATTAGAACGGAACTTCACGGCCACTTTCTATTCAGGCATCTAAAAGCAGGCACTATTCCCTGGGGCCTACAGGTTAAGAACATTCCGGTTATTTTCATAGAGGACACCGAGTACAAGAAAGGGTTCAGTCAAATCAATACTAAATGCAGTAGAGATTTAATGGTACATACCATTGAAACTGCCCAACGCATTTGCAGCCAGGAGGAAAAGGAGATAGAGGATTTGATTAAAACCATTAATGATAACCAGACCACGACTGAAGCTAAGGCATTACTTGACAAAATTGAAAAGGAAATTGCCACCTTTAAGGATTTTACTTTAAATACAAAATCAGCTCAGTTTGATAAAGATTCTAAATCCTTCCAGCTAGATCGGGTTTATCCTTTTCTAAAAGAGGATTTCTACACTTCTGGTGAGTCACGAGGGGCCCTAAATACGTTCCAGGGCAGATCTAAAAATAGGTTTTTGACCTTTTCAGACACTACTTCCTCTGATTCCTCCACAAACTCCAGGCAGTCCAACTTCAATAAACGAGGCGCTACTAGTGGGCCGGCTCCTTTTTTATCCAGGGGCGGCCAGACGCGACCTCGCTTCAAGCAACCATGGCAAATGCGAACTCGCAACAAAAATTACAACAACAACTGAATTTGTCCACCATAGTAAACCTCTCCAACAAGGAACTATCTAGGGATGAGGAAATGCTTCTTAACCTGGGCCTTAAGTTTGTCCCCGCTACAAGAACTGATTTCACGAAACTAAAATTAGAAGCACTTGACTTCTGCCGCAAGGTAAGGTTGAAAGCTTATTTCGCAGGAGCCGAAATGACGTCACCACAGGAAACTACTGGACTCAGAGTGAAGTCACGGTTTACTCCAACCTCAAACATCCCCAAACAGATCATTGCTTTTGAGCAAGCTGTACTATCTTCCCTGACTAAACTTGAGAAGCAAAATAGGTTTGTCAATAAAAACATTAGCAAAGGAGTACAAAAAGCTATTGGTGATTTGAAATCTGACACGTCAATAGTTATTAAACAAGCGGATAAGGGCGGGGCAGTGGTGCTTTGGCCGCGCCCTATGTACCTTGCTGAAGGTTTGGCACATGTTAACAACAGGGATTGGTACAGACCGTCAAAAGAAGATCCCATCCACGCAATTCAGGACAAAATATCCAGAATTACAAAGGAAGGTTTGGAGAAAGGTTTTTTAGGGTCCAAAGAGCATGAATTTTTGAATAAAAAAATGCCGAGAACTCCTATTCTCTACTTCTTGCCGAAGATTCATAAAAACGAAAAGGCACCCCCTGGCAGACCCATTGTCTCGGGGTGCGACTCTGTGCTTGAACCTATATCGAAATACATCGATTTTTTTCTAAAACCATGTATAGCACAAGTCCGTTCGCATCTCAGTGATACAACAGCCTTCATCAAAAAGATCGAGGGGCTCGCATTCAATGATCAGACAGAGTTGATGGTGACATTGGATGTCGCCTCACTCTATACTCAAATACCACAGGATGAAGCCTTAGAGGTCATTGAACTCTACTTAGAACAAAGGGAGAGGCCCCATCGGGTGCCAACAAACTTCATTGTGGCACTGGCTGAGATTACTCTTCGCAGCAACTATTTTAAATTCGAGAATAACTTCTTCATTCAAATCAAAGGGACAGCCATGGGTTGTCCCTATGCGCCGGAGCTGGCAGTGCTTTATATGGCACAATACGAGGAGAGATTTGTCTTGAATGGCAACCCATTCTCAGGCCATATCACTCAGTGGCTAAGATATATCGATGACGTCTGGCTCCTGTGGCAGGGGAGCCAGGCGGAACTCGAGCAGTTCCATGTATGGCTGAACTCTAGGCACCCAGATATCCAATTCACGCTGAACCACAGTCCAAAAGAAATGACTTTCCTTGACGTCACTGTAGGCTCCAGTGAAGCTAAGCTAACAACCTCCTTGCATAAGAAGGAAACTGACCGTAATACAATTTTGCATTACACTAGTTCACATCCTCAATCATTAAAAAACAATCTGCCTTACGGGCAATTATTGAGGATCAGGCGCAATTGTACTAATTTATGCGATTTTGACTGCCACGCCGCAAGATTTTGCAGTGAGATGGCAGAGAGAGGATACCCGAAGAAACTGTTGAAGCACTCGAGAAACAGGGCCAAATTCACTCCAAGAGAGACACTATTCAAAAAGAAAGAAAAGAAAGATTTGGAACAATTGGTTTGCGTTACAACATTTGGCCAACACACGAACCAATTTAAGAATATAATTCGGAAGAATTGGCATTTACTCGAGACTTTGGAGCACCCCCTCTCTAAACCCATCTTCGCTATGCGTAAGAACAGAAGCATAGGGCAACAATTGATCAAGGCGGACAGTCACATTCCAGCACCCAAGAGTGACCTTGTCGCACAGTGGAAGCTGAAACCGATATGCGGGCACCACAAATGTGGTAATTGTGTGTCGTGCTCCAGTACGCTGGAAGGCGACACATTCACGAATAATGGCATCAGATGGAAGCATGAATGCTTCACGAATTGCAAAACTCGCAATGTCGTCTATGCGGTGGTTTGCCCCTGCAACAGAGTGTATATAGGCAAAACAAATCAGCCTATTAATGTCCGGATTACCCAGCACCGATCGCGTCTAAAGAAAAAAGTCGTGACCGCCCCTATGGTGGAACATTTCATCAGTAATGGCCATTCTGAGAATGACTTCAAATGGACCGCATTGGCATGGATTGACCCCAAACACTTTCAAGATGTAGACGCAATGCTGCTGCGGAAGGAGGCATATTTAATCCTCAAGTTTGATAGCGTCAACAAGGGACTGAACAGTTTGAGTGAAATAAACAGGGCTTAAACATCTCCCTGTATTTCCAATAACTCCATGCCCCAGAATGCATTGTAATTTTTCTTAAAAATACCTGCCTTGTATGATAAAACTACAGATCCCAGAAGGCACTTTACCCTGATGCTTAATTCTGATTGGCCGTTCACGAATCACATGATCCAAACCGGCGACTGCCAGGGACATTCACATCCCTGTGTTTGCCGGTCTGGAGCAAGCTGTTTTTGCGGAGGTTTATGAAACAATTTGAGGTAAGATTGAACCCCCTGAGATTTGGAACCGCTGTAAGCGCTGATTCTCAATACACATGACAGCGCAATAACGCGCTAATCTGTCCTGGTTTTTTTCGCCTCCACAGATTAACTTAACGTCATACTGTGTGAAAAACTTGGCTTTAGAATCAGAATCCCCCTGTGTGCGGCCACCGCGGACCGGTGTCCAAGTAAGTGAAGCTTGCGGGGAAGTGATTACTATCGGTGCGCCAAAGTGTCACCGCAGTAGAAGCAAACTAAAATGCGCTTTGTCTACTTGTTTTAGAAAATCAATGACCTGAATTGCAAACGTCTAATGAAAACGCACAGGCTGATAAAATTCGGGCTAGAAGTCAGAACCCCCCTCTGCGGCCACCGCGGACTGGTGTCCAAGTAAGTCGATTACTTGTTGGGATGACCACTAGTGTTCCACAAGTGTGTCACCGACTGAGCAGCTGTCTAAATCCCGCCCTCTTTACTCATTTTCAGATATTAAATGAAGTGGAACTTTAAGTGTTTTAGAACACCGCGCAGGTTGGCAAAGACCCACGCAGAACGCAGGTAACCAATTTAAGCACAATCACGACGAGTGTGTAGGGTCCCCCCTCCACCCCGCTTGATTTGACTTGCTTTTTACTCTGTTGCAGCGTAAACTCTTCAACATAGACGACATTCCATATAACATAGGAGTAACTGTGGGCAGGAATTATACAAGGTACGCAGTATTCCGTTTCTCGGATTGTTCGGAGAGTAGTGGCTCGAGGACCCACTTGTTAGTAAACAAACTGTTTTGTTCTTTTTTTCTAAACAGTTCCCATGGACTAGATTCACACTGCCCTGACGAGAATGCTGCAAGTCTTTTATCAGGATTCGAAACGCGTCGGCAAACCCCCCCCCCATTGTTTTTCTCGCTCACTGGCCAGTTGGCCAATGTTATTGATGCAGAAATGGGCAATGTTCCTGATATTTAACCGATTACCTCTTATTCAGGTCATGGTAATTGAACTGGTTGAAAACATTCGTTTTCCTTTCCATTAATATTGGTTGGCCAAATCATTTCTAAATGTGTAAGGTCTTGTGGTCCATGCTCTGTAAATGTATTTATGGTAATTTCTTCTCATGGTAAAAGTACCCCCTGTTTTTTGTCTTAATGTTTGACACATGTTGGTACAAAAGTTTTCTTGTTGTTTAATGTCCAATACATGTTTTGTCACTGTATATATGCAAAAAAATGTGTCCACTGTATATATGCACAAACTGTCGTTTTGAACTCGTGTATGGCTAAGACTTGAGGTTGATAGTGGCCTTTTTTCTGTCTGTTTTGAATATTCTCGCTTTTTTGTAAATTCAGCAACAAATGAAAACATAAATTGTTCTTGGGTAAACTAATAAACTGTGGTTTACTTGTACATAAATCAGTGTGTACTCTAATTAGCTCCGAGGCATAGGCAATTGTTTCTGTTTATATACAAATATCTGGCATATTCATAAACAACAATAATCACTACAGAACAAGATGTAATCACCCTGAGAGATAATGAGTAAAGAAGAAAAAGAAGAAACAGAGATATCAAGTAATTCTTGTTTAGGATAACGGGTTGTAATCTTGGCTATATCATCTCTCTACATCATCAATCAAGGGGTATTATTTATGAAAGGCAGGCAAGAGTTTGCCATTCAGTGCAAGAATTCAGACCATTTCTCACAGAGTCAGCGAGACAAATCCAACGCTGCTCTTTGATCGTCAAAATACGATCAACATTCGGTTGTCTGATGGTAGGTTTCACAATTTCCACCACCCACCAGAGTAACTCCTTCTCTGTGTGTTTCTTGAGGGTAAAATGTTCCACCAATGGCGCATTTTCAGTACGACAACGGATTCTGGATTGGTGTTGCAAAATCCGTTTCTTAACTGTCTGTGTAGTTTTTCCAAAATATCTCAAACCACACGGACATTGAATACAGTATACAACATTAGCCGTATTACAGTTCGAGAACCCTTTCAGAGTAATGGTCTTCTCATTCAGTGTGAAACTTTTGAGGTTGCTCGTTGTTGAACAAACTGTACAGTGACTGCACTTATAATGTCCAACAATAGGGCTCAGTTGGCGCATGTTGTCAATCAGATCGATTTCTTTGTTTATGTAAGCATGAACCAATTTGTCTCTCAAATGTGAGCCTCTTTTGAAGGCAAACATCGTTTTTTCTGAAAGTTCTGGTAGATTAGACAATAAAGTCCAGTGTTTGAGAATCAGTTTTTTTATGGAATTAGATGCGGTCCCAAAGGTTGTCACACACACCAGTTTGGATAGCGGTGTCTTAGTCTTCAACTGAAGTAAAGCATCGCGGTCGTTGTACCATGCTCGTTTAAGGGAGCGTTTGAGCAGTTTGTTGGGGTACCCACGGGCATGGAGCTTAACTTGAAGTTGTTTAGCTTCAGTGAAGTAATCAGTCCGTCTGGTACAGTTTCTCCGCAAGCGGAGAAACTGTCCAAATGGTAACCCATCTCTCAATGCCTGGGGATGATGACTATTGTATTTGAGGAGCGTGTTTCTTGCAGTTGGTTTAGTGAATAATGTGGTAAATAATTTGTTATCAACACTGGCTTTTATAGAGATATCCAAAAAGTCTATGCTATCCTGATTAAACACAAGAGTGAATTGCAGATTGGTGTTTTTTGTGTTAATCCATTGATGAAATTCCATGAGGCTCTCCTGTGTGCCTCTCCAGATGAAGAAAATGTCATCAATATAACGCAGCCAGCAGCGCAGGCTGGCTGCAAAAGGATTGGTGACATTATGGATGTAGAGATCCTCAAAGTTGGATACATAGATATTCGCGATGTCAGGCGCGAAAATTGCGCCCATAGCCACCCCTTTCTGTTGTTGAAAAAAAGTTCTTTCAATTAACTTAATATAAATACCTTTTCAGATATAACTTTTGTTCTGTGTGCTTCTTTTATCTTTTCTCATTCTTGTGCTTTTGCCATTGAATGTTTTTCGCATTGAAAGAAACATTATTGTAGCCCTTTGGCTCCATTTGAGTTTGATTCTGTTGAACGAACTCCATTGACTGATGTTAGTAAAATAATTTAACTTAGCTAATAAACAAAATCCCTTGTAGTATTTCCTCTTCTTGAACTATTCATAATAGGGTATGACAATTCATGACATGTTTTAGAGGAAAGGGCACATGCACTTTAGCACTGATTAGCAGTGGTAAAGTGCCCTGAGTCCTAAGCCAACAAGACAATGGTCAGAAAAATAGGCAGAGGAAGGCAAAGAGTTTGGGGATAACCCTACAAAAAGGGTCAGGTCCAACAGTGCTAACCTACTACATATGCATGCACCCTTCATACTTTTACATACGATTATAGCCTTTTTATTTCGTTTCCACAACACCTCCAATGTTTCACAGTAAACAGTGTAATTTTTAACATTTCAACAGTCAGACAATCAGAGCGCTCACTCTTGCGGGACTCACAGGAGCGTTTCACCCTCACAAGAGCGTGAATGCTTTCAGGAAAACTGGCTTCTCAGCCAACCACAGGGCTCCATTTTTTATTTTGCTAGCCCTACTGCCAATAAATGCAAATATTTTTTAACCTTAATATCTCCAAAACTCCTGAATGGATTTACACCAAATCACAAAAAGCACAATCTGTGGATTTATAAAAAAGGGGAGGGAGGCTGTGCGGCCCTCTTCCCAGAGCCTTCAAGGCCCCAGGGACCTCATCACCTAGGGCCTTTTTGTTTAAAAAGGGGTGGTGGGCTGCATGACCCCTCTCTCTGAGCCTTCTCAAACCCCGGGACGCTATCCCCTGTGGCCAAAGTCAACTAAAAAGGAAAACATGTTGTCCTCCTTCACTGGTCCTTCTTGGGCCCCAGGGACCCCGTCCCCAGGGCCAATTTGAATAAAAAAGGATGAACATGAGACCCCCTCCTTGAAACTTATTAGGCTGCTGGGACTCCATCCCCTGGGGCCAAGTAATTACTACAGCCCTCCTCCCTGGTCCAACTTAGGGGGTACCATTCTCTGAGCCTTTGTAAGCACTAGGGACCCTATCCCCTGCAGCTGTACCCTTTTTAAAAGGGGAGAGGGGCCACCCAGCCCCCCTCCTGAGCCTATTATTGCACAAGGATCCCAACCCCAGGGGCAGACATCTATTATAAGTGGGTGATCCAGTGCCTACCTGGGGCATCCACCAACTGATATGTCTGCGAGGTGAGCCCCAGGGGCCCCGTTGCCCCAGCCAACTCCACATCTGGTACAGGATCCGGAATTGCTCCTTCCCGGGTGGAGCAGCTGCATATATGCTGTTCCCTCCTGGCAAGGGAAATGTATATTCTGTTTCCCTGCCCACATTAGTGGGGGCAGGTATACAGAACACAAATCTGCCCCCAGCTGGCACCAGCATTTTTAAATCTCCTGCCGGCTGGGAAAAGTGTTGGCTGGGAGTAGACTCAAAGTAGATTTAAAAATGACCCACTGATGGGAGCAAACACGTTTCCCCGCCTGTGCCGGTGAGGGCAGGGAAGCCACTGTGTCCTAAGGGTGGTGTTCCCAGGGCCATTAACGGCTTGGGGAGGAAGGCTGCATAGCCCCCTCCCCTTTACTGTACATTTTGTCCCCGGAGAATGGGTTCCCCTGGGCCTAAAATAGCTTGTGGCCCACTCTCCTTAATGAAAGAATGTGGTCCCGGGGGATGGGCTCCAGACTACCGCCCGAGCCTGTGGATAATGGCTTGGGGAGGGTGGCAACGCACCGTTAGTTAAAGAATGACTCAAGGTGATGGGATCCCCGGGACCCAAAATGGGTTCAGGGGGAGAGGCCTACTGATGCCCCTCTCCCCAGCTGCCATTTTCTTTTCGCCTTTTTTCCCCCCCCCCCCAATCCCACACGACTCCCGCGGCATTGCAGCAAAAACTGCCCCTCTATGTTATTTTTTTTTAAACCTCAGGACAAGGAGCTAGGTCCCTGAATTCTGTAATGGCTGCCAGCATAATTTTTCTTATGTTGTTGGCAGCATCAGAGCACGTGCTCCTGCAGGAGTCTGACTCTCGTGGGAGCAAATTGGCCCAAGGGAAAAAAGCTCCTGCGAGTGTCTCGCGGACCCAATCATCCAGATATACAATTATTTTTATTCTTAATTTCTCAAAAAAACTACAGAACAGAATTACACCTAATCACAAAACACACAATCTGTGGACCAAGATCTAGCTTCCAGTCAAATTTGGTGTAATTCCATTCAGCAGTTTTTACCGAAAGTTCTTAAGTAAATCTATGGATAATGCATTAGGAATTTTTCGATTTGGGACCCTCTTTTTTCTCTCCCCCGTGCTTGACAGATCACCCTGAAACCTTTCATGAACAAACTCGACAAAAAATAGCACTTTTGGCAAAGTTTCATGAAGATTCGTCAAACTGTGCCGAAGTTATTAGTAACACAATATTTTCCTATGGAAACACTGACCTAACTATGACTATCCATTGGCGTCTGCCACTCGGAAATAAATATATATACATTCATATATATGTAAAGAGATTTTATTATTTTGGCCCTTATCTTTCCCCCTTGCTTTACCAGTGCAAACAGCAGCAGTCCTACAAACAAACAAAGGGAAACGCCGCTCACAGTGAACCTTGGAGGCCCATCCCTAGATTCCACACACGATATTTGGGCAAGACTGGATCCCCCACCGCTAAGAATGAATCAGAGGAAATGTCCACAGTGTGTGAAGTCAGCCCAAGGGGCGGAGGTTGAACACAACAACGCTCACCTCTACTTAGATCATCGTGGCTTTCAACATTGTCACGCAAAGGACCCTGCGCAGAGCTGTTCTTTTAGAAAGCGAGAGTTACACGTCACTCTCAGTCTGGGTATCCAGCTTACAAGGATACACTATATAGTTACTAAGAAGAAATTGGTGTATTTCTCGATGAAAACAAACACATCACACTGTAAATGCATATTGGTCCTGCTTGAATTCATTTTATTAATACATGTAAATCTATTAACGCCACAGTCGAGGCCCAGCGGAGTTTATCCTGTGAAATCTCTTAGCAGGTGCGGTTTTCGGTTCTTGTACGCATAAAGTAGAGTGCCTTTGGAAACACAGCCGCCAGCAGAGAGGTGTCAGACCCAGGGTCGACTGGGAACCACAACCGGCCCTGGCAAAGTTCTCGGCCGCGCCCCCCCCCCCCTCCCCACTGGAGGGAGGGGTTGGGGGGGGGGATTGGTGGTGCCGCCGAGCTCTTTGTCGGGAAGGTTTTCGGCCGATTTTGGTACAGGGCCTATTTTGCAGCTATGCTGCAAAAACGGCCCTGTAACGAAACCGGCCCCCAGGGGCCCAAAACCGGCACTCACCCGTGCGGCGCGGGATTGCCCGGTGCCTGCTATGGCCAGTCCGGCCTGGTCAGACCTGCGTCACGCACAATGTGAGGTCATCAAGTAGGGACACTGAGCGAGGCGAGACGAGGACTCTTGCAAGCAGGAGCAGCCACAGGCTTCGAGGGCGAAGCTTTCTTCGAGTAACATGCGGTAAGAGCATGTTGTGCCAGCGATGAATGAGATGCAATTAAGCTTGTTCAGCATTCCGCCAGCCACTTATGCAGGGCCTCTGGGAGTGCATGGAGGCCTCCTGGGCCCACCATTAGCAATCCTACCCTAGCCGACTGAGCGCGAGGCAGCTGTCTGGACGCTGTAGCATTTGTCACAATACCATGACCGTACACTCTGCATTAAGCATTCTTACCAGAAAAAACCCTTTTGGGTTTTTCAGAACATTATTTTTGCCGGTTTTTGAAAATGATATCCTTGTGTTGGATACAAACAACCATGTCAAGCAGCAGGAACGAGGTCTCTAGCTTTAGATTACTGAAACTACAGACAAGGGGTCCACCATTATGTGCAGGTCAACAGAGAACGCCTTCATTAGCACACTTCATTCAAAGTATGCCACTCTTAACATCTAGGAACAGTACTGAGAGGAGGGTAATTCATTCTGAAGCAAAATATAGTGAGTGATTGCGTCTCCGAGTTGTCCCCTGTGAAACTGCAGTGCAACAGAAGATCTCTGACTGACCTCTTATGTATGCATGTATGTGGGTACTTGCATAGTGCAATCCTAGCCAGGGATAGCGGAACACTGTACAGGGCCAACGGCTAAGATTACAATTCAGAATCATTTATCAAGTAGACAGGTTTCTATACATACGTCCTCTGACGTGCACCAACCAAGGACCAATAATATCGAGGGACAAGGGCCAGCAAAATGGGAAGGGTCAATTAGAGACAGTGGCCACTTTCTGGAGAGAATTGAGGGAGGATGATGTAATAGGTGGAACAGTGGAAGAGGAAAACACTCTTGGGAGTGTAGGCCTATTCGGCATGGCTCTTCAGTGAGGTATAGGATCAGGGCAGCGACCAGCGTGCACTGAATCCTGCAGCTGTGCCTATCGGGAAACGTCCTTTATGACAAAGCCGGAATCACGCTGTGTCTTTACAATGCCGGCAATAGACCAAAAGCGTCTTTATAGTTTAAATCTTTATTGAGTTTTACAAACACGGAAAACAACAATAGACACATGGAAGGAGACCTTCGTGGATGCGGCGTTCCATGTTCAATACAGTAGTAAATAAAACCAGCATCAGAACCATAATTAGCACACATTTATTCAGCACACAAGTTGTTACATTGGTGGAATGGGGTTGAGTTTAAAGTCCAACACCTTCCCTACTGTTGAGCAGACTGTAGTTGGAATAATAAATAAAACTATTCCAAAATCCAGTGCCGCCCTAAGGCAAGTCGATAAAACGACTTGTTTGATGAACAAATGCATACTAAACATGTGTTCGTTCTAATGACGGCATTCAGAAGGAGTGCGTGATAAACGCATGCAGGATACCGTCGTATATTCATGACTATCACGTACCATGTCATTTGCGGTGTCTACTTTGCTCATGCTTTCTTGGGAGTGGTGCAGTGCCCAGTCTGGTGAAGAAGAAGACTCACTACTTCCGACCAACCCAATGGTGCCATTAGATAGGGTACTCGTCCTCCAGAGAATGCCTTTTATGTTTGTCTTCCTTGAGGAGCATAATAAACAAGTTATAGAATATAAAATGTCAGGCTATTTTCAGTTCCACGATCAGTGACATTATTCAACCAGAAATTAATAGATGACATTCTGCTTGAAGGCATCCCAGGCTCCCACCTCACACCACGGAGTTGCTTGACTCATACATGGTCAAAGAACTTTTGACCAGATAACCTCCATCCTCAAAGAGCTTCACTGCCTCCCTCACCCACCTCCGGCATTATCTTCAAGTTTTCTGTGCCACATTCGAAGCTACCACATCCAGCACACAATCCTTTCTGGACAGCATGTTCAGCACCAAGCAGTAACTCTCTTCAAGGAGATGGAGATGAGGTCCTTTGAGGAAACATGTGTACACCTTCGAGATGATTCAGAAATCATAATGCCTTGATTTATATGAATAAAGAAATGCTATCAAAATGGCCAGTGTGATTTATGGACGAGGAATTTCGTGATATGCTACATTGTACAATCAATATTTGGATAATTCTCTTGTTTTAGTGCCCCAGTGGAAGTGCTAGAATAATTGTATTTGCTCAAAAGGCGTTTGGTGGATTATTGCCCCGCATTTTCATTGTGGCTAGCTGTGAAACACTGACCCATGTTGCTAAAAATAGAAAAACAGTGGTCAGTGTGTGACAAATACAATCCCAATTTTTAAAAGAAGCGAATAGATTTTCTGAAACTAGTCCAATAATGCCAATGGTCCTAGATAATAACTGGAAGTTCCTTTGCAATTATAGGTGAGTTTAGGCACTCAATAAGTCCTCCGACAGATGTACACGTGTCATCAGGCAAAATGCTGTCACTCACAGGGCAATAAAACTAATGATTGAAGTGGGCTGACCCCATTGTCCTAGTATTCTACTGTGGATCGAAGCAGAATTATGGCTGGCAACGAAACAGATGAACAGCACTAAATCAAAACCAATATATGTATGGTATGAATATATACATATGAATGTATACATGTTTATGGGTTTGATAGGAAGAGCCTAGCAAAAAACTAACCTTATCAGGCCCTCCTAATATTCTAGAAAAGGTTTTCAGAGCGCATATCATTTACCTCCAGTGTTTGCCAGAGGAGGTAACCACCACCTACTATGTTATTTTGTGAGATTCTTTGTGACAGCATATTTGTCTTCAGGCTTTAACACAGTGTGATAAAAAAAAAAACACTTTAGTGTTAAAATTTTAATGTCTTTAATGTCTACATGGCCCCACTCGCAGCCATCGTCAGGAACCATGAACTCAACATCGTCTCCTACACCGACGATACCCAGCTGATCGTCTCCCTCACCAGAGAACCCACTGTCGCCAGTAACAACTTCCACGAAGTAATGAAAGCCGTCGCCGCCTGGATGAATGACAGCTGCCTGAAGCTCATCTCGGACAAGACAGAAGTCCTCATCCAGGGAGCCTTTCCCTCATCTTGGTACAACTCCTGGTGGCCCTCTGCTCTAGGAAGTGCCCCTACCCCACAAACCATGCATGAAGACCACATTCTGTATGCCAGATTAATTATCCAGAGTGATTATATCAGTTTAGGTCCATGCCTATTGGGCTTGAGTAGCAACGCGACTTGCTCTAAGCAGGAGTATCCAATTCAATGGAACAAAGAAGTGTGAGATCTCGGCTCCTGGCTTTCTTCAGCCTCCCTAAAGCAGTAATCAGATACAAACAAATGGCAGGTCCCACCTAGAAATATCCTCTTCTTGGATAACAGATACTGCAAGAATGGAGGCAATATACTTTCACTGTTTGGAGATGCTGACCTCATCCTCCATCTTGGGCCATACTAACAAGGGGCATCTAAAATGGATCATACTGGTCCCAATACCCAGACTCCCACACACACAGAGTACTATAACTGCATATGCGCTACACGTGCTCTGCCCACAAACCAAGCAAATGCACACACACTAAACATGCACACTGGATGTAAGTGCAAGGTTCGGGGTTTCCAATAACAGCAGAACTTTGCAGAGGAGGAGTCTGTCAAGAGACCGGCCTGTCCTTAACACAGAGAAAAAGGTCTGGTCTCACTACAGACTAACAACACATGACACGCTGCCACCAATGCTTTAAGTAATGGGCCCAGCGCATGAATAGTAGTCCACTGCCTACTGTGAGGGCACGCTTGTTCACCTTTCCAGGTCACAGGACATATTCTTGATCTTGCATTACCAAGAATAGGCCTAGGTTTCTGTGAATATGCTAGGTCAGCATGACACCGGGATACCAGTTTTACATGCAGCTGTGTCCTAACACCAGTTTACCAGGCACATGCCATTTCCATCCCAACAACAAATGATTTGGCTTCCCCAGCGCACGCTAATGTCAACATATATTACATAAATAACAGATATCAACAATTCTTGTTTTTCTTTGTATTTGTTAGGTTTATTCTCTCACATGTTCTTGTTTAGATCTTATTTTTGCCTCTTTTTAGTCAACACGTGTTTTGTCACCCAGGGCAGGTGGCCGCAACTTCCTCAGGGCTGTTTCGTTGGAATGGTTAGTGTTATCTTTTAACCGGTTGTAATTTCATCCTATTTCCGTTTCTTTGAAAGCGTACTCTCTGGGACGAAGGAAGGTTGCACAAGCAAACACTCGGAAGGTGATAAAACGGATGACAACAAATAATAAGGGATAATACTGACACGATTGGGAGAGAAAAACTAACGAAGACAAGGAACTATTTGGGAAAACCGGGACAGAATTACAACCGGTAAAAAGCTAATGCTAACCATATCGACGAAACAGCCATGAAGCAGTCGCGGCCACCTGCCATGGGCGACGCAACATGTTTTGGCTAAAATGCGGCTAAAAAAAGAACTAAACAAGAACGTATGAGAATAAAATTAACAAATACAAAGAAAGACAAGAATTGTTGATATCTGTTATTTATGTAATACATATTGACATTAGTGTCTGCTGGGGAAACCACTTTTTTGTACAAACTGGGTGATTTTGGTCGTCCAACTGGGGAGTGGGTGATCTCTCCACCTCAAAGCACCGCAAATAAATAAGTTCACGACAACTTCCAAGTGTACTTCTGTACAGCGCCACAGAACCTTCTGCAAACCTCATCCGCGCTAGCATATACCATCCCAACAACTATTTATGTTCATATATACGTACATATCTTTGACATTTCAAGGTACAGTAGCATGAAAGCATATGGATTTCCAAATTAGTTCATTCTTATGTAGCATACAACACTCTGATTTTCTTGATCATCAAATAAGGTTCCCTTGGGGGAGTATACCACCGTAAGTATTGACTCCAGAGTATCTGCTGCTGAATATCATAGACAAATATTGAATAAAAAAATATTGACAAGATAAGTATATATAATCAAGTATATGTTTACTTTACTTACCTTAACATCTATAGACATTGACTATATATATATTTATCTTTACAGTACGTAGATGAGAAATTAAGAATAGTAAAGCTATAATTACCTATAAGCACTTCGATATTTTGGTCCTTAATATTTTACCAGTATATTTTGGTAGGACGGTATTATGTAGTCAGTATTTTGGCATTCGCCTAGGAGGTGTGGGGCCGACAGCAATGATTTACTGTTGTATCTTTTTCTAGGTCTCTTTAATACCTTTTACCAGAGGTTCATGCTTCGGGTAAAATAATGGGCAAATCACTGCATCACTTTCTGCTTGTCACCTTAGCTGCAAAGAATTGGAATGTATTGTAAGTAATAGACACCTAGTAGGCTACATAGCAGTCTCTTGGCATGATGCATGTCCTGAGGGAGACACTTTCGTGGTGTATGCATGTGCATGTTATACTGTGACATGATCCACAGGCATGGGTTCCCCTGCCTCAGCTCATGCATAGGCACAGTTCCATGTCTGCCGTAACGCCGGGTATCCCTCCTAACCTCCCGCGTGACACCCCACGCTGCTCACGTTGGCCTCTACAATCCCACACTCCACGAATCGCACGCAGTACCTGCTTCATGCATGGAGTGTTCTTCAGTGCCCGCCAGCGGTCGGAAGCACTATACACATATCAGAGCGCAGTATGACCCAGTCCCCATGCAATGCTCAATCTTTCACTAATTCTGGCGGTGCTACTATGACAACATGCCTCGTGCATGCCGGGCTATTTACAGCCGTGAGTACACCGTATTAGTGAACTCACCCTTCCAGTCTGCATAGAGGCATTGCATAGAGGCATGACTCCCCTGACACGTGCAAATAATGACCAAGGGCGACCAGTGCTCCCTGCTGCCGCCAGGTCTCGCCCATTCTTAAATAAATTTACTGTTTCTTTTACTAGACGCTTCCATGACACCTGCACGCGTTTTGAGTGTTGTAATAACCTCGTGAACTTACTTGGGGCACACCAGTAGGTGAGGGGGGGGGAAGCAAAGACACTGACACCAGAAGTGTGTGAAAAAGGCCGCTTTTATTGGAATCAGGTGCACGTATAACACATCCCCCTTGGCCTGTGCCGCACAAAACTACTGCTCACTAATTAACAACTGCCTAACAGCCCCCCACCCCCACCCCTAAATGTAAGCCCGAACATTGCAACAGTAATACAACAACATACGCTCATCAACCTGCCCCTCTACTAGATGCCCCTAATGACCTCCATGACCCCAAACCCCCGCTACCATGCAGTCCCAGGCCTCCAGCCAACCACCCTATTTCCTTAGGACAGCGCCCCACAACGCACCTGTTCCAGCGACAAAAAACACAACCTCAAACCTAAATAGTGCACCATCAACCAAAAAAGCCCCTCGGGACCCTATCCTCGACCACCCCCCCCACCCCCACCCCGCAAAGGGAAACAACCCTGGCCTAAAAATGCCGAAAAAACCCTGCAAAAAAGGGAGGGAGGGAGGGACAAAATCTTACTGCGACCTGGCTGCTGTGTCACCGCACCACAAACGTGCGCGGTGACACAAAATGGCCGGCTATATAGCCCCCCGTCCAGAAGCAGCCCAAAAGGAGCCCAAACCGCCCAACCAGCCCAAAAGCGCCGCTACGGCGATCCCCGAGTGCCAAACTTCCCCCTCCCCCCCCTCCCCTGGTGCCCCAAACTTCCCCGGGGGGGCGAGCCTCCCGTTGGTCGGCCACCCCCCCAAATCCCCATTGGGGCACACCAGTAGGTGAGGGGGGGGGAAGCAAAGACACTGACACCAGAAGTGTGTGAAAAAGGCCGCTTTTATTGGAATCAGGTGCACGTATAACACATCCCCCTTGGCCTGTGCCGCACAAAACTACTGCTCACTAATTAACAACTGCCTAACAGCCCCCCACCCCCACCCCTAAATGTAAGCCCGAACATTGCAACAGTAATACAACAACATACGCTCATCAACCTGCCCCTCTACTAGATGCCCCTAATGACCTCCATGACCCCAAACCCCCGCTACCATGCAGTCCCAGGCCTCCAGCCAACCACCCTATTTCCTTAGGACAGCGCCACTCGAAAGTCGCTTACGACTTTCGACCCCCCCCTTAGGACTCCTGTCTCCTGGGATACCTGACCACCCCCAGGGCCCCATCTAAAGCCTCCTTTAACTGCACTATATACAGCTCCATGCCGTACCTGGACAGGTGGACCCCATCCTCCAAGAAGAAATAGTTTGCACCATAGCGCAACTCCGGGTGCTCCATCCTCCCCACCCCCTCCCTGGCGCAGAAAGCGCGCATCTCACGATTGATCTTCCTACGAGCCCTGTCTATGGCCCCTGGGCGCTCAGCTCCCCTCCACACCCGCCTGGGAATAAACTCCGACCATATGACATGGCAGCCCGCCCATTGCCTCCTGATTTCCTGCAGGTCCTGTCTCATCTGCTTGAGTAGCGCCAAACCCTTGCACTGCACCAAGTCGTTCTCGCCCAGGTGAATTACCACCACATCCGGGCACACCCCCCCTTTCACCAACGTGTTTAACAACGGCACTAACTCATGCCAACGCCTACCCCCTTTCCCCCTCCAATGACATCTATACAACCCCGGATCCAATCCCAAATTGAGAGCCTGATGCCTGTCCCACTCCGCTCGTTCAGCCCGCTTGACGAACGAATGTCCCACAATAAACAAATTCAGGACAGCCACATCCGGCCCCGCCACAGCACCTGCAAAGACACATATATGAGAATCGGGAATCATTGCGACACCGCACCATCCGCCTCCCTCAACCTCACATACGTCCTGTAAGCGTCCGATTTCCACCGACCCAGCCTCTGTATCTCTTCCTTACCCCAACCCCTCCGTGCCGCCTCCGTCGCCGCCCCAATCCGAAAAGAATGCGTCCCGAACGCCAGGGGATCCTCCCCCAAGACCCGCAGTGCCCGCCGCAAGACCCACAATGCTTGAGACGCCGTCACTCCACCCCCCCCACCCCGCCCAAAAACCTCCCCCTCCGACACACCACTTTCAGCCATCAACCTCCTGCCCCAAACCGCCGGGCACACCCCCTCCTTGTCGCCCGGCCCCAGCACCACCCAGGTACCAACCCCCCGCTGGTTCGTCTTCGAGCGCCTCAGACACACTGCCACTTCCTGGGCCCGCACCTCCACCTCTCCCCACAACACCCCCCGCCGCCCCCTCGCGCCCAGCAGCTCCGACACTCGAAACGCCCCAAAGAAAAGCCATGACATCAATGTAGAGAAACGCACCGTCTCGCCCAAATCCCTGCACACCTCTGGTAGCGCGCCAATCACTCCTGCCAGCAAAACCGCCGTAATGGGATGGCGCAGCCGCACCGTCGCCCCACTCTCCCTCGCCCACCCCTCCAGCAGCCTGGTTCCCAACTCCCCCGCCGATGGAGGGTAACCCCACCACATCTTCCCCATGAAAGCCACCGCCGACAACTTTCCCGCAATTGACACCCGCGACAAGCCCCTGTCCATAAGCGCCAGCATGAATCTTACCACCTGTTCCTCGCGCTGCCACCTGTCCCCACGCCGCACCGCACCTGACTGCAGGAATTCCTCCCACGCTAGCTCGTAAGCCTTCCACGTCGACACAGCCACCGACGTCTTCACCAACTGAAAGACCCGGCCTCGCCTACCGACCACAGTTCTTCCGGCACCGGCGTCCTGACTTCCTCCGCCGCCGTGGCTAGCCCATGGAACCTCTCCCACTGTGAACGAGACAAGGCATCAGCAATGTCATTGTCCACACCGGGAACGTGGCGCGCCTGAAACAGTATGTCATTTTCCAAGCACCGCAAGACAAACACCCGCATCAGTTTCAGTACCTGTGGATCCCGAGCCGACTGCCTGTTCACCACCTGCACGACGGCCATGTTGTCCACTCGAAAAAGCACCCTCTTGTGTGCCAACGCCCCTGCCCACACCGTGACTGCCACCACCAAGGGGAACAACTCCAGGAACGCAATGCTCCTCCCCCCGCCTGCCAGTGGTCCGGCCACTGCTCCGCACACCATTTTCCCTCCCAGTACAGGCCGAAACCACCGACGCCCGCCGCATCCGAGTACATGGTGACCTCCCACTCCCAGTCCTCCGCCGGCGCCATCGGCACCCCATTGAAACGCTCCAAGAAAGCCCGCCACATGCGCAGGTCCTCCTTCATCCCTGCCGAGAGGCGCACATGGTGATGTGGCAATGGCAAACCCGACAACGCCAGCCCCAGACGCCGGCAAAACGTCCGTCCGGCCCGCACCACGCGGCACGCAAAATTCAAATGTCCCAACAACACCTGTACGTCCCGCACCGTCACCTTTCGCCTCGCCAACATGTCATCCACCAGACCCAACATCGCCACCCGTTTGTCTTCTGGCAGGCGTGCTTCCATGGCGACCGAGTCGAGCTCGATACCGAGAAAGGACAACACCGTACTGGGACCGCACGTCTTCTCTGGCGCCAGGGGAACCCCAAATTCCCCCATCAACCCGGCCAAACCATCCAGCAGCCGCTGACAATCCGCCGCACCGGGCCGCCCCACCAGGAAGAAATCATCCAGATAGTGCGTCACTGACTCCGAGCCTGTGCGCCTGGAAAAAACCCACTGAATGAAGGAGCTGAACCGCTCAAACAGTGCGCATGAAATGGAACACCCCATCGGCAGCGCCTTATCCACAAAGTAGTGACCTTGAAACTGGATCCCTAGCAACTGGTAATCCGCCGGGTGTACCGGAAGGAGTCGGAAAGCCGACTTGATGTCGCATTTTGCCAACAGCGCACCCTGCCCCGCCGCCGCAACCAGACGTCGCGCCACGTCCACCGACGAATACGTCACAGACGCCAAATCCGCCGAAATGTACGCATTGACCGACTCCCCCTCCGGCCAGGACAAGTGCTGTATCAGTCGGAACTGCCCTTCCTCCTTCTTAGGCACCACCCCGATGGGGGAAACGATCAAACCTGGCAGCGGCGGCGCCGTGAAGGGGCCCGCCATCCGCCCTTCCCTGACCTCCTTGAACAGTTTCTCTCTTACTATGCCCTTGTGCGCGTTCACTGATTTCAGATTTTCCGCCCAGCGAGCAATCCGGGGACCTTCGTACCCCAACCGAAAACCCTCCCGAAAACCCCGGCGCAGCACTGCAGCATCCTCCGCCCGCGGATACGCCGCCAACCAGGGCTCCATCCGCTCGATCCTAACCGGCGTACGAGCCTTTTCCCAGAGCCCCTGCTCCCCCCCCTCTACCCCCACCCCTCCCCCCGCCTGAACCCCCTCTGGCAAATCCACCACCCTGCGGAGGCAGCTGGCCTGGGGGGCCCCCGGTGCCCCAACACCGCAGCGCCGGATGGTTCCGTCCGCACGAAGAGCACTCATGCCGGAAACGGCACGCCGCCCGCCCGCAGGCTCCCCTATTGAAATCCCAGCAGGCCCCGACCGCGGTCTGGCTGCCGGAGGCGCCCTGACCCACCCCCCCACGGGTGGGGCGCGCCGCAACGGGGGGGGACGCCAGCGGCAAACCGCTGGCCGTGTAGATGGTGCGGCCAAACTTGGCCCCTCCCATCGTCTGCTGGTATAAATCAGAATCCAGTTCCCCCCACTGGGCCTCGGGGTCCCCCGCCATGCGTGCCCGAAACTCCTCGTCGTAGTGCGACCAAGCATACCCGCCGTATGTCACCTGCGCCCTCCGGACCACATCCATGTATTTAAAGAGCGCGACGCACCTGTCCGGGAATTTCTCGCAATACACGCTCGCGTAAATGAGGAACGCCGCAGACCAATTGTCCAGCGTCAGGGGCACCTTTGGGCGCCTAGCCAACTCCTGCTCCTCCTCTTTTGACCCTTCCTTCGATGTCAACTCCCTATGCAGCAGCTTCAAAATATCGATGTACTCCCCCTTCCAAATCTTCTCCTTCGTAGCCACGGAAAGGTGTGCCCCCAGCGGCTTGGTCAACCCCATGTACGGCAGCTTCCGCACCGGGATCACACAACTCTCCTTACTTCCCCCCGCCGCCTCCTTTCCGCCCGACGCCTTGTCGCCCGCCGCCTCAACCCCGCTTCCTTCGCCCGGCGCAGCCCCGCCCGACCCCGCGCCTTCGGTACCGACTCCCGCGTCCTGTACATACCGTCCCCGCACCAGCCGCCACCCATCCTCCCCATCGCCCCCAGACCCCACGGACACCTGCACACAACGCCTCTTAGCGCTCCCCGCGCCGTCACCTGTCTTACCTGGCGTCAAGGTCGGCGTCCTTGCTGGATCCCGCCGCCTAACCAGTGGAGCCGAGGGGGCCGTCACTCTGGGAGCTTCCTGCCGTGCCGGCACCTGAAATACACTTCCAACACCATTACCAGCCCCCCCATCTTCCCGAATCTCTCCCTCCTCCTCCGACTCACCATCCGCCGGTATCACACCACCTTGGCCCCCCAACTGGAGTTCCACCCGGCTCAACCCCGCCCGCTCACGACACACCCGCATTAAATCCATCAAGTCCACACTCCCCCTCCTATGCACCACACTCGCAGGCAACTCAGAAATAGTCGTGTCCATCCTTACTCCCCCAACCCCGGCGGCCGTAGAGACCCATCGGGGAGGGGCCGGCGGAGACGCGTCTCGCCTCCATTCGCCAAGTCCCTGAGCCAGGTCCCTCGCTGGAGCTCGGCCGTCCGCACCAAACAGAGCCGGCCCATCCACTCGGTGGGTGGGAGCCGCATGCTGCTCCCCCGAGCGCCTTACCAACAGCTCCTGCCAAGGAAAAAAGGTGGAGTCCAGCATGCCAGGGTAAAAACCACCCCCGTCGCCCCCCCACGCGCTGCCCCCTCCGCCAAACCCCCACCCCATCGCCGCACCCCTCCCCCATCCCGCCGAATGGCCTCCGCGCCGCGCCGGGACACTCCCTCCTCCTAGCTCCCAACCCCCTTCCCCTGCCCAACCCCCCGGCCCGCCCCACCCCCCGAAACCCCAACTCGGCCCCACCCCCCTTCCACGCCCCACTCCCCCTGCCTCCCCCCAGGCCACGCCACTGCCCCCCGCACCCCACCCAAAACTCGCCACCCCGCCCGCCCGGGCCCCCAGCCCTGCTCCCGGCCCCCTCCTCAAACCCGCCCCTCCCGACCGCCCACCCCGACCCACCCCCCTCGCCGGTCGAGCCGCCGCCTCCCCTCACGCCTCCCATCGCCTCCGACTCACCCCTCCCTCTACCCCGGCCCCTCGCCCCCTCCCGGCCCCTCTCCCCCCCCCGGCCCCCCTGCCCCGGCGACGACCGCCCCCTCGCCCCCACCCCCCCCTCCTCCGCCGATGACCCACCCCAGTCCAGCTCCGTGTCTTCCCCCCCCCACCCCCCACCCCCTCCTCCTCCACATCCGTCTCCTCAATGAGCAGCGGCGAAACCGCCCCCCCCCCCCCCCCACCCCCACCAGCTCCCCGCGCTCCCCACTGCCACTTGTGTCCTCCCCCCCGCAGGCCCCGCCGCACTTACACCCCCCCTCCCCCCCCCTCCAGAGCTCCCGCCCTCCCCAGCCACAACTATCCGAGCCCCACCCCCCTCCCCCACACCTCCCAGGCCACCCGGCCGTGCCTCTAACACATCCCCCACCTCCTCGCGTCCTCCCCCCACCCCCCCCTCCCCTCCGGTCACAAAAACCAGCGGCCTCTTCCGCCCCGCCTGCCGGGCCTTCCGCGCCCCCCCCTTCGACTTCGCAGTAGCCTTTGCCGGAGCCTTGTGCGCCGCCCGGCCGCCCCCATCCGCCCCCCCGCCCCCCCTCCCCCCCGCTGAACAACCCGCGACCTCGGCGGGTCGCACGCCGCCACAGCTGCCGCGGCGCCGATGGCAGCGCGCCGCGGCGGCCTCACCTTCAAGTCGGGCCGCATCAAGTCCATGCGGCCCGCTTCTTCCAAGAGCCGCAGCGCCTCCACGACACGCGGGTCCGTCGCCGCCATCACCAGTCCGCACGCCCCCTACCGCTGACACAGGTCACCACTCCTCACACCGCCTGAGCGCCTCACACGCCCCCGCGTGACACAACGGCTCTGAAAACCGCGCACCGCCGCCACACAAAACCGCTGGGCCCCAACTCGCGACAAAATCTTACTGCGACCTGGCTGCTGTGTCACCGCACCACAAACGTGCGCGGTGACACAAAATGGCCGGCTATATAGCCCCCCGTCCAGAAGCAGCCCAAAAGGAGCCCAAACCGCCCAACCAGCCCAAAAGCGCCGCTACGGCGATCCCCGAGTGCCAAACTTCCCCCTCCCCCCCCCTCCCCTGGTGCCCCAAACTTCCCGGGGGGGCGAGCCTCCCGTTGGTCGGCCACCCCCCCAAATCCCCATTCTGCTGCAGATCATTGTTAGCTACAGGTTGTCATGCAGAGCGCGTGCGTAATGCAGGTCTGAGAGTGGAGGAGAAACTGGAACTCCATGGGGCGGATGCCTGGCGATGCGTGGACGGTGGCCATACTTTGGCCATCATTGCTAGCCGAGGCATTATTTATCGCCCCCGATTAATATCGATAACACCTATTTTGAGTTTATGGGGAATAACATGCTGATTTTGGTGTTAAATGCACCAAATTTAACAAATGCTAGTTTCATTTAAAGCATTTCGATTATTATGTTAAATGAAACCAAATTTATAAAACAGTGTTTTACGCACTGGTCCGTCCTATTCGTAAGCAGTGTGTGTGGGTTCCTCTCATGAGCCCCCTAAACATGCCCCTTGGCAGCACGTGGCACCTACCTGCAGTATCCTCAATTTTGCTCTAAAGCAGCTCAGTCGGTTGAGCGCCTGAAGCAGTGAGGGTGGCATTTTTCTGGCCACTGGCTCGAACCTTGCTCTGCCGAACCAGCCCTCCTTCTGAAGTTTATAAACTGAATTACTGTTTTATAATGACACCTTCACTAATAGCGTGTCTAGCGATAATTCAGTGTGTGTGGTTGTCTGTACACATGCTCGTTATTTTTAGGACTAGATTCCGCGCGCTAAAATCAGTGGATTTCATTACTTCGTGGGCTTTAATAATTTGTAGTTAGGAACAGCACTAACTAACCCTCGTCTTGTGACGGCCGCGGGCAGAGGCGCAACTAGAGCCAAATTTCGGGATGGGGGGGGGGGCTAAACATTTTCTCGGGGCGGGGCGGGCTGAACCTTGAATCAGTAGGCAGAGTGGAGCTGCTGGGATTCTTAGAAGGGATGAAACAACTGCAAGGCCTAATTAACATTCAAATGGTCTTTTAAAGACCTGTGAAACGTTCGGGTGCGGCTCTGTGTGTGCTCGGGATCTGTCTAATTCCGGGCTGCCACACACGATGGGGGGGGGGGGGCTGAAGGCCGGTGAGTCCATTCGGTGTTGCGCGCCTGGCCGCGGGTAGTAAGGCGTCACCAACGAGTAGCAGGTGCTATTGCTTTGTGACTCCTGACAACCCTCCTGGACGTCCTCGCTACTCCGACGCATTGCCTAATCTAATTGCTCATCTTTTTTTTTTTTCAAAGTATTTTATAAATTTTTATAAGCAATGACATTTACATTTCTGTTTCAGGGTTAGCCAATAGCGTTTTTACATTAGTGTTTTGTGGTACTTTGACACATATATTTAGCTAACCCCACATTAATAGCAAGCCTTACCTTATCCTTCGCTATTTGTGGTTGCTGGTTTATACACGTTTACATCCACTGTGTATTATTCCGTGCAGCCTCGAGTTTTCAAAAGATTGTGCTAAAAAAATCTTTAGGATCTTCTGCCGCCGAGGTAGAGCTGATCTGGTAAGTGATAATTGATCCACTTCCTGTGGTGTTATCGTGGACCAGAGCAGTTGTGAAGTCATAATCCGCGGTTTTGGTGGAGGTGTGGGTCGGTCTGTGTTGATAACATGCATACAACCTTCGGAAAAATTACTTCGGCAGTGACTTCATGTACGAAAGCTAGAGAGGAAACAAGGACAACGCCCACAGGCTACACACTGAGCACAGTTATGGCAGCAGTAGTAATCTTTAAAGCGGAGGCAGTGCCGAATGCTTTCCAAAGGCTCTGAGAATGCTATAGAAAATGTTTGAAACATTTCTTTAGATTTTTTTTGTATTTGCCGTTGAAGAAAAGAGGCATCAGCACATTAAATGTATAGGGGTGCTAAAAATCCTTATATCACTGAACAAGGAAGAGCATCAAATGGGTAAAAAAAAATGGGGAGAGCATGCTTTTGGTGGGGGTGTGGGCAGAATGTGGATGAGATGGTAGTTAGTGACATTTTTTGCAAAAATGTGTTCAATGGCCCATTATGATGCAATATTCTTAAATATTTGGATAAACTCTGCCTATTTGTTAAATTAAAAAATGAAGTTTTTAAAAGAGACCATTAATAAACCAAAGTGTTTTTAGCCATGGGTGCATACAAGGGTATAAGCTTTTGTTAGTAAATGCCATCTGTTTTACGCCACAAAATGTAAACATAAATATACATGGCAAACAGGAGTGGAATGGCGTGTTAAAAATTCTCTCCTTGCACACCATAGGCCCTTGACCGCATGTGAAACAAGCATTGGCATTGCCAATAGGTATCGCTTGTGGGACCTTATAAGTATTTAGTTTTGCAGCACAATATCCTTGTTGAATAATCGGATATTGTGCTGCAAAACTAAATACTTATAAGGTCCCACAAGCGAGACCTATTGGCAATGCAAAACTAAATACTTATAAGGTCCCACAAGCGAGACCTATTGGCAATGCCAATGCTTGTTTCCCTTTGTCCCTGCTCAGCTCCTGGGGGCAGAGCCTTTCTCTGGGGTCAAGAATGTAATAGTGCAGGTTTTCCTCTCTCCAGGATATTGTGACTCTTTCATTGCCTTTAAATTGCCACAGAATGCTCTTCAGAGCAAAGTACAGTATTTTCTTTGTAGGCGAGCCAGAGATTGACTGATCCTTGGGGAATCCGCTGCCTCTAGCAATTTACCATACAACTTGGGAACATTTAATTTATTGGTGGCTGCAGAAGGATATCTGCACATACATATTTAGGACTCTCAAGTGAAAAGCATATGCGTTTACGAGGCTGGCTAAAAAAGAAGGTTTATCGTGAATGGTTCCTCCCCATTCTTAACCCATGACCTTTGAAGACATTGGCAGCGGGGGAGGGGGGGAGGGGGAGTTGCCGGTCTGGTGGTCAGGGCAACCGCCTTGCAGCCAGGACAGACTGCCAGTCTTTCATGTAAACGTATGCGTGGTACCCCGACGCCAGCCCTGATGGTGGGTAACTTATTCTCCTCGGATTCAGGATTGCTGGCGTGGAAAGTTTAAAAGATGCCACACCTCGTTTAGCAGCTGGCAAAGTGATCCAGTGAAGCTGCATTCGAGTGGGGATTTATGTCTGTAGTTCCCTCGTTTAATTACTAGACATACGGTGCCATGAGAATTGTTAGACTTGATCCTGGGAGTGTGCTGCTTCCGTTGACGTGAAAGAGAATGTGAACCAACACCTTAGAATGGAAGGTGGTAGGAAAGGCAAACGATCTGGTGCGTGGTGTGAGTGTGAGAAAGATAGAGAGAGAGAGAGAGAGAGAGAGAGAGAGAGAGAGAGAAATAGGGGAGCAGTGAGGGAGGGCGGGAAGCAGTGATAGAAAAGTATGGCACAGTAAAATAAAAAGCAAAATAAATTACAATTAAAATACAAATGATAAGAGTGTAATTAAAATAACAAGAAAGACAATTTAATTGATAAAAACGGAAACAAGTATAAAGAAAGGGTATGGAGAAGGAAGACAAAAGCAAAGATGTAAGATAAACAGACGGAAACCTAATAAAAAAAAATCGGCATTAAAAGGTGAAAAGGCGAAATTGTGAACATTAGAAAAGCACGTTTCTCACAATTCATTATTTTTCATTTATTGTGGAGTATTTTCACTTGTTCCTACACACCACCACAGCATAAGAAAGAAGTGCAAAGGAAGCACGGGGAGATGGCGCGCTTTGCATACGTTTACATGAAAGACTGGCAGTCTGGGAGTGGGGAGGGGGAGGAGAAATGCAAGGAAGGCTGTCGGCGTAATTAGGGGAGGAGAAGCCGCAGAGCGCACGCTGGGCGAAGCCCTTTGATGTGCTGTGCGGCAAATGGAGGGAGGCTGATGCGCGTTCATGTTTGAACACGTGGTTCACATGAACCGCATGAAAACGCCAGCAAAAAGCTGGTGGTTTCACGAGAATTTTCGCCACTTGAATTCTCGCTCCGCTCGATGCGCATGCGCGCATCGATAGGTCGCGAGACCGAAAAAACAGCTAATGCTGCTGAAAAGAAAACTGATTGAAAGTCTTATTTGCTTTTCCTTATCTTTTTGATCTGCCTCCAGATCTTGAGGTGCTGCAGCCCCTCCTGCAAGTCTAGTTCCAGGCCCCTGCCCTCAACAGTCTATAAAGTCGACAACCTATGAGTAAGATTGTCTATCTGACCAACCCAACAGTGTGGCCAAGTGTTCTGTTCTTAATCACAGAATGTACAATCTTCACAGTATAGCTAAACATACAGGTTTCTCGTTGTGCTAACTGGGATTACCCCTGAGTGCTGTCCCACTTATGCATCTTTCATTATTTGATCTATTCCGGTGTCTCAGTGCAGTATCTTAGTTGTGAGGCTATCGTAAAATTGCTTCAGTGACCCATTTTATGCTATCTTGTGCTATAACAACAGCATGTGCTTACATAACAGCAGGCTTGCCCACCTGATGATATTTAGTACCTGGATTCCAGGGTGCGAATTCTCTAAGAAAATATTGACTATCGTGCTTTTTTTATCTGTCTGTTACAATACCTATTGCTTCCAATCCATTACATACACATAGCTTGCACTTGTGATCAAACCCTTGCTCATGATTGGATGGCCTTGGTCTCTGTCTCACTTCCCTGCTCCAGTGAATAACTTACTCCCTATTCTTGTCTTTGTCCTGCCCAGGAACATTCTGCGCACACACTACTCTGTCTGAATAATGTATGCTTTCAATAATCACTTCAGACTTTACTTGGCAATGCCTGGGAAGGATTATTTTCTCTCCAGTCCCTTACCCCCTTTTACTCAAATTCTCCTCTCAACCCAGCATCCTCTTGTCCCCCTAATCTTGCTTTTTAAAAACTTAAAAAAACTTTTTGCTGCCTGCCGCGCAATTGGTGGGCAGCCATCTGAAAAAGTGTTTTTGAGTATTTTTCAAGATAATCACCTATGACTATGCATGCTCACTCACACGGGGTAGGCACCTACAATTGAGTTTATTTTATCATAACAAATCATGTTCAAAGATGGCTACCACAAATGTGCGTGCACCAGAGGTGGCCTCCTTGTAATGCATTCATCATTTTTTTTACCCTTTCTAAGATGGCCACCCATGATGCACGTGCATTCATTGTTGTTATTTAAGCCAAAATAAAACATTAGAAAAATAAATAGGTTTCACTCTAGAGACATTTGGGGGAAGTTTGCGTCAGGAATTCAGGAGAGAGTTGTTGTAAATAAAGTCTCCAGACTTCTCAAGCTTCAACAAGAGGTTTAATCAGGAGCACAGCAAAGTATGACCCAACGCCTGCTGACCGGTCTTCCAACTGACCAACAGCAGAACATAGAATGTACAAAGTGAACATGCTAACTCTAGAACAGAAAAGGTACATAGAGAAATAGGATCATAGAGATGTACTGCACAAACACAGATAGTATATTTACAACACATCTTCCCTCTTTGCAAAGAAAGCAAAAAACAAAACATTAATTACAGACATAATCATTTAAGTAAGAAGGTGGTTTACAATACCTTTGAATTTTTGGACTAAGATTCTCAATGATGGAACTTTGAGAACTTGTAAAACCAGAATCAGATACATCACCACCCCCTTCACCATTCTTGTCAGAAGGAGAAGAAAATGGAACACAATCTTCTGGAGATGAAAACATATAACCAGTACTCTTGTCATTATGAGAGTCAAAAACAGAATCTTTCCATGAACTAGAAATAAGTGAACCATTTTTTGATACAGAGCAACCCTCCTCATGGTCCACTTTTCCTCATTAGAAAGAACAACATAATGAGGAAACACTTCTGTAACACAGAAAGGACCTCTAAATTTAGTTAAACTTTTAGAGATATTTCCAGATTTAACCTCACAAAATCCCCTTTTGAAATCTTGGAGATTACTTTAATGTCAGAAACTCCTGTAGGCACATTTTTAGTAAAAAGATCTTTCACCCAAAAAGGAACCAACTTTGTTCCAGGAAGTCTACCACACATTACCTCAAAAGGGGATTTGCTCTTTCCACAATGAACAGTAGTGCGATAGGCAGAAATCATTTCTTGAACAAGCTATAAAACATTTCCCCCATTAGACAAAGCTAATTGTATAGTGCCTTTTACTAGTCTATTAATCCTCTCACATATGCCATTTCCCTGGGGGTTGTACAGAGAGGTGCGATGATGAGACACACCGCAATGGGAAAGAAAAGAACACATGCTGTGTGAAACTAACTATGTACCATTATCGGTAATCATGACACTAGGGAAACCTTCTCCTTGGAAGAGTAACTTAAGACATTTGATGGTAGTGTCTGTGGTAATATCCTTTACAAAGACCACAACCAACCATTTGCTGTAAACATCCACACACACAATAGCAAACCGTTGATGGAAATTAAGGTCCCCCATTGGCCCAAAAAATCTAAGCAAATAGTGTGCCACGGGATATCAGGAGATGAAATCTTAACCATGGTTGACCCAACAGCAAGTTTCAAACTTTTTTCTCCTTCCCTACATGTTTCACAACATTCCACCCACTGAGAAACCTGAGAATCCATCCCGGCCACCAGAAATTTGCTTTTAATCTTTGTTGTGTTACGTTTGGCCACGGTGTCCCTCATGGGCAATAGAGAAAATCTTATTCCTAAGTAATGTAATGTCTGAATGGATCTACCTACACCATTGGAGGGAGTGATTGCCTGATTGGAAGCAGGTGGAGCAAGCCGAGAGCCGAGCGCCGAGCTAGGTGCAAGCAGCAAGCTGCAAGCTGAGACCGCCGGCGCTACGGACCGAAAGACCGAAGCAGATTGCAGCCAGGGGTGAAGCCGGGGGCCAAGTGGTACGGCTGACACGACAACACTGCAGCCTGCATGCTACACCGCTGCCGAGGTGAGACAGACACCGGGTGTCAGCAGACGCCGCGGGCGGCCGAAAAACACACAGTAATCATAGCCGCAGCCCGTCAGGGAGGACGCTGGGAGCCGCCGGGGGGTGCCGACGGAGGAGATCCGCACTCGCTCACATTCTTCCAAACGCTTCCCCATAGCCCCGCACCCCGTACCCCCGTGCCATATCAGTTCAGGGCCGGGCGCTGCGGTGCTGTGTTGCACAGCTGGGGCGATGGCCAGTGTGGGCTGCGCCTAGCCTGTGATTTATAAGCAACGGTTAATAAAGGAGTCACAGAGTGGGACCCAGCGCGACCCAGGCAAGCCGTGCTGCAGAGCTGCAGAGAGGCTGGGCAGGATGAGTACCTGCCTAGTGGGGGTCTAGGAGCGCTGGGCGCAGTGTGCCATCTACGACTCCCCCACACGTCACAGCAAAGAGGAGAGGAGACGCAGCGGAGAGCAGAGGAGACAAGTGGCAGAAGTGCGCTGGGAGCCCGCTGAGAACAAGGAGCACATGGAGCACAAGGAGCTAGGAGCCAGGAGCTAGGGGCCCAGATCGCCAGAGAGCCAGAGTACCCAGAGCTCTGAGTGCCCGAGAGAGTCCGAGGGAGCCTGCGTACCGAGCAAAGGAAGGCCGCCCGGGGCAATGTGGTAAGGAGAGGCAATTGTGCATCGTAATTCTTGTTATCCTGGGGTGCACACACATGCACATGACTTGTATAATTGCCCTCCCCCACCCCCGATAGTCCTATCGACAGCCGGTAGGGGCCGACCGCACAGCTACGTAAAGTTACATACAGCCACCCACTCTCTACATCTGCCTACACCTGCCAACATCGGTTTACCCCGTTTGCTCCCCCCGACCACGATAAGTTCCTGCCTTAGCCCACGCTCGTCCCCGTAGAAGATAGCTACAATTTAGTACGACCAGATCCTCAAGACAGGGTCCAAAGGAACTAAAGGAGCGCAAGATCTCAACCGGGGAAATGAGATCGGGGAAAATGCGCCAACCTGCGGAAAGTAAAAAATCCCAAAAAAAAGCGAGAAAGCCAACCAGGGAAGCCGAAAAGCCACCGGAAACAGGGTCAGAATCAAATTCTAGGGAGATGTTGGTATCGGCACCAACCCCCGAGTTAACATCAGACTCCAGACGGAAACCCGGTCTCTTAAAATTCTTTTACCTTAAGGACCCAATAGCGACGATCTACGCACCAACTGCGGAGGCTTCTAAACTATCAAGCCCCATCGTGCCATTAAACATGCCAAGCACCAAACCAGAGTGTCTAACCCCTCTGTTGTGTTCGGGCCCCTCACTCCAAGGCAAACTGGCGTTGGCAACCGCACAGGTGCACCGTTTTAACACTCCCGCAGCCACAAATGAAATCAAGGGAGGCCAAGCCGTAAAGGACACTTCAGAAAATTGCCCTGCAAAGGACATCAGGGCATGCCAGAGTAAAAGTGAGACATTTGCGGAGCTAGTCGAAGTCAGTGACCACGCAATAGTAACTGAGGACATCCAGGACGGAAATACAGGTCACAAAAATCCATCTACCATTAGAGGGCAAGAAGGGGACTCATGGCTAAAACCCCTCTTCCTATCAAACGACTCCCAACTCGAGGAACTTACCGAGAGGATTACTAAGTACATAGACTCACAAGGGAGAGCACCTCGAGCAGAACACTGTTTTGGCGATCAACATCTGAGTCCGGGTATGTTGGTCTCAACACCCCGCAGCCTCGAGACAAAAAGAGACCGACAAAAAGCATGCAAAAACGACACCATGTTTATGCAGGCAAACCAACCACACCATTGCCGTTCTGCGCCAATCACAATTTCATCGGGGAGCACGTCGGACCTAGAACCTAAGGATCTGAGCAAAATCGAAAAAGACGAGCCCTCTATGCCATGGACCCAATCTCTGTTAAGCACTCTAGAGCAAGCAATAAGGGTGCTGAACTACCAATCCAATAAAATGGAAGTCCAGATTGACCTCATTACACTAATGGCCGGGCACATCTTGGGCATAAACGCAAAACTGGACTCCCTATCAATGCTCTTATCAACTCAAGGGAAAGTAGAGCCCAACACAAGCGGGAGTAATCAAAAACGAAACTGCAGATGTGGAAGCATTATTGAAAAGCTAGCAAGCCTCCCGGCCATTTTGATGGACATCCTAGGGGAGGTAAAACAATCACGCGGTTACTGTCAGGCGATAGAAACTAAGCCTATTCCGGAGAAACCACAAACACCTAAGCAAAAGCCTATCAATGGCCCCACAACGAGCAAGCTAACAACGGACCGAGAACAACCATTAAAGGAACGCTGCCTAGGTAAAACAGATTCAGATACTGAAGAAATACAACCCATGCACCAATCCAGTACTGAGGAAAAACCAACAAAGAGAGACAGGAAAAGGGCAAGGAAGGCCAGGCTTAAGTACAAGAAACGACCAAACGTAGATCCGGACAAAATCTTCCCCATATTTAATACAAATACCCATTACGAAAACAAATCCAATCCATTGAATGGGTCGACAGCGGGCGAGGACTCTTCTGCAGAACCACCCGATAAATTAACTCCATCGAATTCCTCAAGGGGCAAAGGCACCAGGACAGGAGTTAATCCTAACCCATCTCCACCCACAGGCGATAAAAGTCAAATGGACTCCAGTTTGAACCAGCAATTACAAGTGCGCATGCTGGAAAGGGAAAAAACGAAGCCAACACAAGTAGGCGAATATGGAGTTTGTGAGCAACAAGACCCGACACCAGCCCTGGAAAATAACAGTCTGGGCACAAAACATAGCCACAGAGAGGGATCCAACCCTGCTATAAATGTTTCTATCGAACAACAACTATCCGCAACATCCCAGAGAAACGTTTACAAATCTTGTGGTCCAGCAGCAGCACTCGAAACCAAATCCGTGCCAATCCCCATGCGAATTACTGTCCTGGACAAGGATCGCAAATGCTCGCTATCGCAAAGGGAGCAAAGTACGGCCCAAACGAAGTTAACAAACATAGCCCCAACCCAGAAAAACAAAATCACAATCGAGGCAGTACAGAAAGAGCAAGAGAACAATCAGCCTACTCCGGTTGTGATAGGATTCAATCTCACAACCTGTCTGCTCGAAAAGCAGGATCAATACATAATGAGCCAAGCAAAAATTCAGATTCATATGATCTAAAAGTAACTTTTATCCCCGAATATCCAACAAGGGGAACACGAGACATTCTGAACCGAGGCAATTTGTTAAAACTGTTTAACGAAGTACCGGACCTAAAAGAAATTACTTCCCAGGACCTTTACTCTGTTGTATTCCAACAAAACACAAATAATATGGCCATAGAAGAAACAGTCACAACTTGGGCCTCAAAGGACCTGTTAGAAAGGATATACCTTGCTAGACCTCAGTTTGAAACATGGGGAATATCCATAATGCGACATACGCGTCTGAAGTACCCATATCCCTTACAACTTAATACATGTGACCAAATAAAGAGGAAAGAGAGCAGAGGTCAACACATCTCTTGTCTACGTGGCGCCCGGGCTTCCACGCCAGAGCCCACAAGCGCAAGGCGCAATCTACAAACAAATGGTCTCTACCACGCAGACAGAACAGACTGGTCTTGGATACCTAGCGTCCTGAGCAAGAAAGTTACCTAACCCAGACTTAAACTCCTCCGCAACATTGCGGAACGAGCCGCCCCCTCAGAATCTAACAAAGAAATCTACAGTTGCAATCTGCTCGTGGAATGTGCACTGCTTTCGAGAAATGGCCCATGATTATGAAACCCAAGCATTCTTTCTACGCCAAGATATAATCTTGATACAGGAGTCATGGAAATTACATTCTACTCCAATTCTAGGCTTCAAAGAACATCAAATATATGCAGAAAGCTTCTCCACGCATGGCCACCCCCGCGGAGGACTATCGACATACGTAACCCATAAATATAACTGGGCATCTGAGGAGATAGACGTGGGCCTGAAGTGGGTCCAGGTGACCAGAATCATCGAGCTTCCATCACCGGGGACAGAACCGTGGAAAATGATAATATTTAACGTGTATATCCATCCGGACAAGAAGTCACAAAAAGAAAAACACGTGATCCTGTTGTCACTAATTAAGGTTATGCAAATGATCTATTCGCATTACCCTTTGGTTATCTCCGGGGACTTCAACAACGCCCTCATTGACCAAAACAAGGCGAAGGTGAAGACGAAAGCAAACAGTGGCAGAAAAAAGTTAGCATCTAGCCTCAATGAGTACGGCCTGTCAATCCTGAATGGCAACACAAAGGGGGATAGGCCGGCAGCCGTCACATATCTGAGCGGTAGGGTATACTCTATAATTGACTACTCTATAGTAAGTGACAAATGAATCTCCAGCATTGAATCTTTCGGTATAGAACATCGAGTAGAAAGTGACCATTTCCCCCAAATAATAAGTCTGAAAAATGCACCAAGTTTTGCGCCAACAACGACCTCACTACTGCAACACGCATCAAAGTTCAACCTGAGAAAACTAAAATGGCGTGGAGAAGGGCTGGGCAAAATCACAAACTCAGTTAAAGCACATATGGCCAACTTAGGAACACAAAAGGAGGAGGACCGTGTTCCCAACTGGGAGCAAATGATTGAGGTACTGCAGCAAAAAGTTCCCAGCAAGGTCCGGGAACCACAGACATCTTTACAACAAGAAGGAGCCATGGTTCAGCATGGACCTAAGAGCTAAAAAAAGACAGGTGGCCAAGGAAGTCCGGGCCCTCGCAAGCCAAAAAACATCGGGGTCAGCGGCAAACAAATCCAACCTAAGGAGAGCCAGGAGCACCTACAGGAAGGCATTGAGGGCCGCAAAACACTCACACAAAGAAACCATTTGGAATAAACTGCTAATCGCAGGAAAACACCCTAATAGCCGGGACTTCTGGGGCATCATAAATGAGCTCAACCAAGGGGCAAAACTCCAACAAGAAGCCGGGGTTGGTGCAGAAACCTGGATCAGACATGTGCAAACCCAATACAGCAATACAGATCCAAGCCATGCCAAAGGCTCAGGGGTAGTTAAGGACATAATGGAGGAACCAAAAGGAGTGAAGAACAAGGTCTACTGGGAGTTCGAGCAGGAAAAACATCAGAAGGGCCCAACAGAGCCAGACGATCTAACGTCCAAAAATGAACTGAGGACGATAATCTCAAGACTAAAGTCAGAGGGTGCAGCAGGACCAAACGGGTTGCCAAACGCGATCTTTAAGCACGACCCGGATCTGTGGTCAGAGACCCTAACACTTCTGTTCAACAGAATATATAAACAAGCAGAGTTACCCGCCTCCTGGAAAGGCAGTATTATCCACCCAATATTCAAGCACGGTGATCACCGCAATCCCACAAATTTCAGACTTATATCGTTAATAGACGTAGAGGCCAAACTCTACGCCTCCTGCATCCTACTGGAACTACAAGCCTGGATAACAGAAACAAAGATCATGCCAAAATTTCAAACAGGATTCAGGCAAGGAATGGGAACAATAACCAACCTAACTTGCCTGGCCATCTTAACAGACCAAGCGGTAGCAAAGGGCACCTGCCTGTATGCCTGTTTTATAGACATCAAGTCTGCCTTTGATCGGGTGAATAGAGAGCGCCTATGGAGAAAATTGGAGAGCTGGGGATTGCCACATCAACTTTTAATAGCTATCAAAGCCCTACATCATCACACCTGGGCAAAAGTGAAACTGGGATATGGAGGCAGTACTACCAGGAGAATCCAAACACACCAAGGCCTAAAACAAGGCTGCGTATTAGCCCCCACCCTCTTTAATCTTTTCCTTTCCGACCTCACAAGCGCGATCGAATCAGCAGACAGCCACCCACCACACTTGGTAAATAACCCAATACATTACCTACAATATGCCGACGACATTGTACTGTTGAGTAAAACCCCAATCGGCTTACAAAGAGCTATCAATAAATTAACATCGTACTTAGAACGGGAAAGCCTGGACCTAAATAAAGAAAAAAACAAAGTGGTCCGTCTAGTTGACCCGCAAAAATTAAAGTACAAATGGATGGCCCAAGGAACAACAGTGAAAGAACAAGAGTATTATAAGTATTTGGGAATAACAATCACAAAAGGAGTAAATCACAGGACCACAAAACAGCATTAAAAGCAAAGGCACAATCTTTAATCTTTGCATACCATTCCCTTAAAGGAAATATGGACTGCCCCAACTATAACCATCTTTTAAAAGTAATGGCTGCGCAGATAATGGCCACCCTATCTTATGGTCTAGTTACATGGTGCGGCAAGGAGGCTGATCTTTTAAACGATTTACAGATCCAAATTTACAAAGCGGTCTTCAATCTGCCAAAATCTGCCTCAGCCTCACAAGTCAGGCTAGAATTCGGCCTGCAAAATCAGAAGTTCCGGAGCATGAGCGGCTTCGTGAAACTCTGTTATAAACTTCGATCTGCAGACCCTGACACACTGGACTGGCTAAGTTGGGAGGAAATCATAAAACAGGGGGAACCGAAACCCCGAATATCTGGGGACAGTATTTGAAATTGTGTGTGGAAAAATTTGAGCTGGAATCAGCATGGAAACCGGGGACAGATAAGGCAATGCTAAGCAAACTAGCCAACGCGGCAGCAAAAAGAAAATCCTTTCTGGAGGATAAAGAGATACTGGCAAAACGTCGGCACGTCTGGACCATCATGAACTCATTTACAACCCTAAAACCACTGGCATATCTAGTATCCCACTTTAGTGATTATCTCAAAAAGGCTTTCATAGCCTATCGGATGGGGACGCATGTCTCAAAAGATCTACTACCATCCTGGAAACCTTCCCACCAGACGAAACAATGTCGCCTCGGTGGGTATAAAACAGAAACCCTTGTTCATCTCTTCTGTATATGCCCGGCCCTGATAAAACAGAGACGACTCTTATTGAAACCCACCCTCAACGCGCTAAACATTCGTTCTTGCAGACATGCAGTTACTAGCTGGCTCGGCGGTTCCTCCATAATCTTGGCATGCCGCGGAGTCAAATTCCTGGAAGAAGCTAGAAAATGTTTAGAACAAACTGAACAGGAGGGCTATCAAGGTGGCAGGCCAACAGGGACAGTCTAATCCTCGGATTTTATACACACTGTCTCCAATAAAATTGGAGGCCGAGAGACAATATAACACACAAAAGAGAAGGACAGGTCTAGGTGTGGTGTGCTTCTGTACAGGCGACTGTGAGACAATTGGATCTATGCAGGGGCGAACAAAAACTGTTCAGTCACTGAGGTTGGAAGAATCCCATCAGACCACCCATTTGGCGGAGTTTCATCACATGGGACTAGATAAATATCCAAAACCTCACCCGACCTTGTAGTGCCGGGAGAAAACAATACTTTATGTATAACGTTCCTCAGCATACTAGCGTTAATAAAGTGCAGTGCTCAAGTGATGGTGTAATGTAAAATTGACTACTGAGACTCAAGATACTATCAGATAGAAGTCTGAGTGTCAAAGGTTTAAAAAAATCCGCCGGGTAGTAAAATGTTGATACTACCCTATGGCGCTAAGCAAAGTGGTCGACATGTTTCAGCCTCTAGGGGAACTACCCCGGCTTTCTTCAGGACCTTTCATTTATAATTGCTACTACAACTAACAGTAATTTGTGATATGAGGAACAAAAATTGTGTATGCTAAAACAGAGTCACATATCTACCAGAAACTATGCGCTCCAATGTTCACTGGAGGAGAAAAGACAAGACTTCTTCCTAAAGAGACAAAAGATAACACAACAAAACAGGGTAAGGTCACCCATATACACCCGCATGAATACACAGACACAGTACAGAAAAACCCACCTGCGTAAATAGTTTCTATTCCGCATTACCAAGCATAATAGCTACATCACTCAGAGGCATTTCCTCAAGGTGATACTCACCCAGCTTTGTGTGGGTGACGACCTCACCTCACCCGGCAACCGCTCGGGAGAATGAGGCCCCGCTCTACAGTGTAGAAAAAAAGGCATAGTAAGTGCACATCATCTTCTATGCCCAGCCAAATAGCTCTACACAAAACCCAACAAACGTGTGATGAATACCCTATTATCAGGCCACTAAGGTGTCTAACGGGAGTTGATAATAAGACAATCAGAGGATCCAAGTCCCAAGTCGTTTAAATGTGTTTCTGATCGCCATGTTGGCGCCAGAGAAGTTCTGTAGGTTGCCACTTAACAAAATCCTATCAAGTCACTCAGTCAATACTGCTAAATAATTTAGTGTTGAAACGTTCGACCTTATAAAAGCATGTAGTAGAAAACACAAGATATATTAGGTGTAGAAACGATCTCAGCTGAAAACACCTAATCTTAAACCAAAGGTGGATGATACAAATGAGCCATCCACTTGAAGGAACATGTTCAGTATCCCTTGTTAGAAAAAATGGTATCTATGATGAAAAAAACAATTTAGGCTAGTTACAAACATAGTAACTGCCCAATAAAACCCAGTAAACGCAGCTAGGACACCTTGCATATTACCTGTCCTTCGGTGCCCCTTGTGTAGACCGAGCGGAAGTGGTGGTGTTTCTCAATGCGCCCGCCTTCTCTTTGTAGAGGGACGATAATTGGTTTAGTTAGTCACATGGGACTAGGATCGCGCTAACCCTTCATAGTACATATCTCTAATTATCCAGAATTTTTAGATAATCACTAATATGAGGGCATGTGATGTGAAAAATATAGAAACGCGCCGCTGCGCTGGATCAAGACACCGAAGTACGGGTCCTGACGTGACTGCGCATGTGCCCAGCGATAGTCGCTGTCCCTTCGCGCATGCGCAATACCATCAGGGCTGCAATGCCGTGAACACTGTATTTTCTTTCAGAGCCCTTCTTTCAAAGCACTACGTAGTGCTAGAAATGGTAAAAAAATGAACGATACTCGCAGAAAGAACTGTGTCTATATCAAATCGTGCATATAAAACTAGATTCATTTATTAGTCTCGTTGGTATTAATATTGCGCACGCATGCCCAAGCTATAAACACTATTCCCTGAATGTATATACATTGCGTGGTCGTAGAACTCGCGTATGGGGAAAACTGTGTTGCAAATATATCGCCAGTAACTATGTCTCAAAAGGAGAAACTAGTTCCTAAAGCTGCAGATGCCGGGATCACTGTGTATTAGAGTACTGAGTGATACTTGTATTTCATGCAAATGTCAATCCAGCATGAATGTATGTGCTTGGCTGACTCAATCTCGATGACTATATACAAAAAAAGGTTTTTTTTTTCGTATTGTGATTCATGTCATGTAACTGTCAAGCAGAAAAGGTTAGACATGGTCTGTGCAGGGTGATCATCACAATTAGGTTGGTTGAGCTGTAATTGTAAACAAGAGATGCGTTTACATAATAATATGACCCGCAACTGGAAGCTGCTCAAAATACTCAAAAAACAAAGGTGTGGAGGGTCAGGGGAATATTTACAGACCTGTCTACTCAATCCCCCTATTCTAAATATATAACACACAAAAGAGAAGGACAGGTCTAGGTGTGGTGTGCTTCTGTACAGGCGACTGTGAGACAATTGGATCTATGCAGGGGCGAACAAAAACTGTTCAGTCACTGAGGTTGGAAGAATCCCATCAGACCACCCATTTGGCGGAGTTTCATCACATGGGACTAGATAAATATCCAAAACCTCACCCGACCTTGTAGTGCCGGGAGAAAACAATACTTTATGTATAACGTTCCTCAGCATACTAGCGTTAATAAAGTGCAGTGCTCAAGTGATGGTGTAATGTAAAATTGACTACTGAGACTCAAGATACTATCAGATAGAAGTCTGAGTGTCAAAGGTTTAAAAAAATCCGCCGGGTAGTAAAATGTTGATACTACCCTATGGCGCTAAGCAAAGTGGTCGACATGTTTCAGCCTCTAGGGGAACTACCCCGGCTTTCTTCAGGACGTTTCATTTATAATTGCTACTACAACTAACAGTAATTTGTGATATGAGGAACAAAAATTGTGTATGCTAAAACAGAGTCACATATCTACCAGAAACTATGCGCTCCAATGTTCACTGGAGGAGAAAAGACAAGACTTCTTCCTAAAGAGACAAAAGATAACACAACAAAACAGGGTAAGGTCACCCATATACACCCGCATGAATACACAGACACAGTACAGAAAAACACACCTGCGTAAATAGTTTCTATTCCGCATTACCAAGCATAATAGCTACATCACTCAGAGGCATTTCCTCAAGGTGATACTCACCCAGCTTTGTGTGGGTGACGACCTCACCTCACCCGGCAACCGCTCGGGAGAATGAGGCCCCGCTCTACAGTGTAGAAAAGAAGGCATAGTAAGTGCACATCATCTTCTATGCCCAGCCAAATAGCTCTACACAAAACCCAACAAACGTGTGATGAATACCCTATTATCAGGCCACTAAGGTGTCTAACGGGAGTTGATAATAAGACAATCAGAGGATCCAAGTCCCAAGTCGTTTAAATGTGTTTCTGGTCGCCATGTTGGCGCCAGAGAAGTTCTGTAGGTTGCCACTTAACAAAATCCTATCAAGTCACTCAGTCAATACTGCTAAATAATTCAGTGTTGAAACGTTCTACCTTATAAAAGCATGTAGTAGAAAACACAAGATATATTAGGTGTAGAAACGATCTCAGCTGAAAACACCTAATCTTAAACCAAAGGTGGATGATACAAATGAGCCATCCACTTGAAGGAACATGTTCAGTATCCCTTGTTAGAAAAAATGGTATCTATGATGAAAAAAACAATTTAGGCTAGTTACAAACATAGTAACTGCCCAATAAAACCCAGTAAACGCAGCTAGGACACCTTGCATATTACCTGTCCGTCGGTGCCCCCTGTGTAGACCGAGAGGAAGTGGAGGTGTTTCTCAATGCGCCCGCCTTCTCTTTGTAGAGGGACGATAATTGGTTTAGTTAGTCACATGGGACTAGTATCGCGCTAACCCTTCATAGTACATATCTCTAATTATCCAGAATTTTTAGATAATCACTAATATGAGGGCATGTGATGTGAAAAATATAGAAATGCGCCGCTGCGCTGGATCAAGACACCGAAGTACGGGTCCTGACGTGACTGCGCATGTGCCCAGCGATAGTCGCTGTCCCTTCGCGCATGCGCAATACCATCAGGGCTGCAATGCCGTGAACACTGTATTTTCTTTCAGAGCCCTTCTTTCAAAGCACTACGTAGTGCTAGAAATGGTAAAAAAATGAACGATACTCGCAGAAAGAACTGTGTCTATATCAAATCGTGCATATAAAACTAGATTCATTTATTAGTCTCGTTGGTATTAATATTGCGCACGCATGCCCAAGCTATAAACACTATTCCCTGAATGTATATACATTGCGTGGTCGTAGAACTCGCGTATGGGGAAAACTGTGTTGCAAATATATCGCCAGTAACTATGTCTCAAAAGGAGAAACTAGTTCCTAAAGCTGCAGATGCCGGGATCACTGTGTATTAGAGTACTGATTGATACTTGTATTTCATGCAAATGTCAATCCAGCATGAATGTATGTGCTTGGCTGACTCAATCTCGATGACTATATACAAAAAAGGTTTTTTTTTTCGTATTGTGAATCATGTCATGTAACTGTCAAGCAGAAAAGGTTAGACATGGTCTGTGCAGGGTGATCATCACAATTAGGTTGGGTGAGCTGTAATTGTAAACAAGAGATGCGTTTACATAATAATATGACCCGCAACTGGAAGCTGCTCAAAATACTCAAAAAACAAAGGTGTGGAGGGTCAGGGGGAATATTTACAGACCTGTCTACTCAATCCCCCTATTCTAAATATATAACACACAAAAGAGAAGGACAGGTCTAGGTGTGGTGTGCTTCTGTACAGGCGACTGCGAGACAATTGGATCTATGCAGGGGCGAACAAAAACTGTTCAGTCACTGAGGTTGGAAGAATCCCATCAGACCATCCATTTGGCGGAGTTTCATCACATGGGACTAGATAAATATCCAAAACCTCAGAGACCGAGAGACAATAACCTCAGCATTTTTAACAAACTTTGTACTGTAATTTTATCATGAGAATTTTGTAATGATTTTAACTAATTATGCAAATAAACATTTATTGTTGTTGTTATTGTTATTCCTAAGACCTAAAGGAGGAACAATTTTGTCATTACGTAAAAGCAACTTGTCATCACAACTCGAAAGTTCATCCAAGACCTTAACATAAGGACGAACAGCAACCTGAAGACAACTCTCTCTCCTGGAACCATGTTTAATCATGCCAACAACCTCCTTCAAAACATGATCATCTTGCATGGCTTTAACCCATTCATCTTGCGAAAAGGAACCCTCACCAAAACAAACAACATCTTGAAGCCAAGCTACACTTTCATCCATGAAATCAAATTGTGAGACTTCCTTGTCTGAATTGATAGCAAGTGTAGAAAAACAATCAGCTTGAACATTCCTCCAACCTTGGACATGTTGTGTCTCAAAATGAAAATCCTGCAGCTTTGCTGCCAATCTAGCCAACCTAGGTGACCCCTTGATCGCACCTCCCGGGGCTAAAATGCGAATCAACGGTTTGTGATCCGCCTTGAGAATAAAATTAAACCCCCACAAATAAGTTCGAAAGTAGTGAGCACCCCACACAGCTGCCAAAGCCTCTTTCTCTATCTTTTTTTTTTTGTCCTCATTTGCCACCCAAATTCTAAACAAGCAATCTGTTGAGTTTATAAAAAAGCTTTGTGCTGCCACAGTTATATCAACTGGAGGGGACAATAGTGGAACCTGAACCTAGTCCCTCAGCAACTAAGCCTCAACCACAACGATCGCCGGGATAAGAGCCATACAGAGGTAACCGTAGTACAGCCAGAATGTTGGTGTAAGCATTTATATATAGCTTTGCCATATTTCTGGGCTTAGTGGCTTTATCATTGGACCTGAAAAAAAAAAAAAAACAGATATTCAATGATCCCATTTCAACAAACGCCAGAAGGATGTTTTCTCTGGGTTACATGCTCTGGCCAAGTCCAACTTAGAGACCTGCAAGGTGGCATTATACCAGTCAGTGATAGTAGGGGGAGAAGGGTCTTTCCATTTCTTGCATATCTCCCTCCTAGCAAGCAAAATAGAGTAAAAAATGAACTTCCTCTCAGAAGGGGGAACTCCTTCCATAAGACCAAAAATTACTGATACAAGACTCAGGGCAATATTGGAGCCAACCGATGCAGAAAGACAGCTGCTTATATCATTCCAAAAAAGAGACAGATGAGGGCAGTCGAAAAACATATGAGTGTCCGAGGCGGACAATTGCCCACATCTCGCACAAGCCACTGTACTTCCAGATGAAAATTTTGACAACCTAAGTGGTGAATAGTAAGCTAAATGAATGGTAAATAGATGGTTCCTACGAAGCCATGCAGGTTTCACAATGTCCCACATCATTCTACATGACGTGCTCCAAAGGTCTTGCAAGTTAACGTTGAGCAGAAACGGGGACCAAAGTGTATCCGGCAGTATGAATTCACCGTCCGTTTCTTCCAGAATTAAATTATACCAGATTGAGATGTCCTTTTTGAATGGAGGTTTATCAACTAATAGTGTTACAAGATAACTATATGCTCCCAAAGGGGGTTTATTTCTCCGCTGATTCTGAGCAGAATATGCACGAGACCAGCTGGAAATTTGCAAGTATTTAAGCCTGGAGAAATTCGAGCCAATTCTATTGCTTAAACTGTCCCAGGGGAGCAGATTGCCTTCATGGAATAATTCGCCCCAGACTTTCAAGCCTGCCTCTCTTATTGGTATTGCAAGCCTCTTTCTCAAACACGCTGTAATTCATTTCAGACATTGACAATGTCCTTGAAGCAAAAGCAACAGGGCGTTCCTCTGAACCATGTTTCTGTAGAAGGACTGCCCCCAAACCAGTTGCACTCGCATCCACCATGAGTGTGGAAGTACGTTTGGTATCAAAAGGTACCAGAACATTGGCCTCACAAATATCATTTTTAATTTGTTTGAAGGCAGAATCCTGTTCTGAACACCAGACAAACTTACAGCCTTTCTTGAGAAGAGCCCTTAAAAAAATTGTTTTCTCTGAGAAATCTTTGACAAATTTAGAGTAATACTCTATCAACCCCATGAATGACCTAAGCTAGTCTTTGTCCATGGGAGAAGGAGCTGAATGAATAGCTAATAAGAGATCCTTCTTAGGCTTAATTCTAGCATACCCTGCCAACTTAGGGCGAACAAAGAAAAACCAAAGGTGGTGATGGACGGAGCGTTGACAATACAAACACTCACCCCCAGTCAACTGATCTGGGTTGGATCCATCACCGTTCTTTAGCTCACTCCGCTCACTGGGTGTGAGTGTTTGATTGGTTCAGATGCTCCATCCATCACCACCCCCTTTTGTACCGCTTTGTTCGCCATAAGTTGGCAGGGTATGCTCAGACGGGAGTCCCTTGCTCACTTTGCCACTGGAATCAAGCAAGCCTGGCTGAAGATGGCTGAATTGCCAGAAACCGGTCCTAGGAAGCTTGTTTCCGGTCCAGGGAAGGCATGGCTTGGCAGTTCGGGCTGGACTGTTCCCATGAGGCACAGGGTCAGACTGATTTGCATAAGGCCATGTCTGAACTAGGGTGGCAGAGTGGGCTAAAGAACGGTGATGGATTAAACCCAAATCTGTTGACTGGGTGTGAGTGTTTGATTGGTTCAGATGCTCCATCCATCACCACCCCCTTTTGTACCCCTTTATTAGTGCACACATAATATTTCTTGCTTCAGACGAACCACAGCATGCTCAGCCTGATCCAGGTCAAGACGCCGAAGTTGAAGGCGCTCCTTTTCCAGTTGCCGCCAAATTTTGGGTGCGCCAGTGCATTTGTGGATAGCCTCCAATTCCCTAACTTTAGCCTCCTATTTCACATGCATAGCCTGTCTGATCTTGTTCTCATACACTGCTTTGGCAATGAGCACCCCCCTTGCAACCAATTTAAGTGCCTCCCACACCGAGGATAGAGGCATAGCGCCCGCATTGTTAATCGCTAAAAAGTCGGTCAGGCAGCACCTAATATCGTCCACCACAGCCGGGGATTGAAGCAGTAAATCACGCAAGCGCCAATGTGAAGCGAGGGAAAACCACGCGGCAAGAAAGCGCGTGGTCAACGTAATGTGTGCGTGATCAGACCGGGAGCGGGCCTCAAAGGTAGAGTCCGTGACGCAAGCGAAAGCGGCTGACGTAACAAGAAAGTGGGCAAGGCGGGCATATGTCTTGAGAGCAGCTGAGTTATACGAAAAGTCCCGCTCGTCAGGGTGCAAGCAGCGCCAGGCAACTCGAATCCCTGCATCCCGCAGCCAGTCACCACCACGCTCTGAGAGGGCTCCCACACCCCCTGTCCGCAAGCCCAAACGGTCCAGCCCAGCATCCATCACCAGGTTGAGGTTGCCCCCCACCACCACCACCGCAGAATCAGGAGTGTGGAGAACGCAGCATAGGCCTCCAGTAGAAAGTTCTCCTGTCGTTCATTTGAGGAGTAAATAGATGCGACAGTGAAGTGAGAGTGACCCACTCACAGGGCTAGTAAGCGCCCCTTAATCTCGGCGATAGTACCCACCACCGAACCCCTGCAGCATTTGGAAAGTAGGATAGCAACCCCCTCCCCCCAGAGGACCAAAATTGCAGGGGAAAGTGGCTATGGCGCATGCGATGTGTGTCATTATGAAGTAAGTGGGTTTCTTGAAGAAGGCCTATATCACCCCAAGTGCTCAAGCAGGGAAAGGACCGCTTTCCACTTGGTGGGGTTATTAAGCCCCCAGGCATAAAAACGAACAACTTTGAGTTCCATCTGGGGGTGACGGACCAGCTAGTGCATCCATGTAGGCCCCGAGTAACATACTGGATGGGAAAGCATAAAGGGAGGACCCAAGATGGAGGGGGACAATGTTCACCGGACTAATGGAAGTGCAGAGAAAAAAAGGCTCACCGGAGAAAGGATCCTCCCCAACCAAAAAGGAAAAAGCAACCCCAAAAACAACCAAGTGATAATCATCCCAAACACAGGAAAACCAGCCCAGAAGTGGCCAGCGTGGAAAGAAAGAGCATGAATAGGCAGATAAAAACAACCCAGAAGGATTCAATCCCAGAAAGTGACATCAGTAAAAGGGGTCCGTGCCTCTGGTGGCAGACCATCGAACAGATCACCTGGAGCACCAAGGACTGTAGAAGGGCACCCACAGGGTGAAGAAAGATAGTCAACAAGGGGGCCCCTCCAGCCTCGCTCCCTGATGTCCATCCCTAGATGCATAACTGGAGTGCTCAAAGGGAACACGGGCGGTCATGTGGTTGTGAAAGAGAGGAGATCACCGCCTCCCTCTCCTTCACCATGTCCTCTGGATCCGGTTTCACAGAGACCTTCTGTTTCCCAGCAGTGTGCCATTGTGAAGGGCGTCATGCTGCATGGCTTGTGGGACTCTCCCCCTGCCCAGCCTCCGCTGCGCTATCCAGTTCCAGCAACCCCACGAAGAGGGAATTCCATTATCGCGAAGGTGGGAGGTAACCACTCGGAATTTCCTCCGTTTGGTGAGCGTGGACGCCACAAGATCTTGAAAGAGGGCCGGGGATTGGCCCTGGAACTGGATCAGCTGGGCCGCTCAAGCCTTGCGTTGGATCTGCTCCTTGAGCTGGAAGTCATGTACCCAGATGAGCACATCTGATGGGGGGGCCTTCCCTCTCCTGGGAAGGCCCACGCGATGCACCCTGTCCATCTGTATGGCTTGCGGGCCATCATCACCTAGGATCTGCCGGAAGAGAGCCAGGACATAGGTGCGCAGGTTATCACCCTCCGCTCGCCATGAGATCGCTCAAATGCAGATGTTGTTTCTTCGTGAGCGATTCTCCAGGTCCTCAGCGTGGGCCTGGAGGTCCAAGTTCTGATCCCACAAGCGGATTACTTCTTGTTGTAGCTGGTATAGGTCTTCTTCTCAGCGAAGCCCGTGGTCTTCAAGAACGGCCACTCTCTCTCCTTCTTCATCTACATCTCACCGGACTTCCTTAAGATCTGCTGAGAGTTGTCCCTTTAGATCCATTATATCCTCTTAGATGGCGGAGAATAGCTCCATCATGAAGGCTTTCGTGGCCGGACCATCCGCCCCATCTAAGTGCCCCGGCTGCCCCATATCCAGGGGCGGTGCGGTCTCTGTGTCAGAGCCTGCTGACTGCTTTAGGAGCAAGTCCTTGAGGGTCTTCTCCCTCCTTGCACGGGCCGATGCCATGGTGCAGCAATGGTCTCATACTCCTAGGGCGACACTCCTAATCCTGAGTCCTAGCACCCAAGGGGCAAAGCAGCCCGGAGAGGGGACCAGGACCTTCCGGCCGGCAAACTTGTGAGGGTCCAGTGACGGCACCGGTGGGAAAGTATCTTACTCAGCGCCCAGCCACCGCAACCAGCCCCCTCCAGGAATAGCCATGGGGGGTGTGGGGGCCACGATGACCCGGTAAGTTGTCCCCAGAAACAATGCCAGGAGCGCGATGGAACCACGAGGTCACCGGCCAGATTCAAAGATGGCCGACGGGTCCTCCAGTCCCGAGAGCCAAAGCTGCACCATCCCAGGGCCCAATCACAGTTGTTGGTGGCCACTTCAGCTCTGGGCCAAACAGTTAAGAGGCCGGCCTCTCCGTCATGGTCTGTGCAGATTACTTGGCAACATCCAGGATCGGCCGCTCCCGGGTCTCGGGGCCAGTCTGCGGCAAGGGAGGGAGAAGATGGTGGGCACCTGGAGGACCCGCCGCGCTCCCCCACTGAACCACAATCTTGATAGGGGGCAGACTGCAATGATGGGTGAATGCTCCCAGCCCTTATTCAGAGACCGGTCCCCGGTAGAGGGTTGGTGACCACAGGTCCTAGGCCCGGTGCTCTACAGGGCGCGAGTCGGTTCGGGACCAGGAAGGAAACAAAATGGCCGGTGCCCCACGGGGATCCAGGCAGAAGAGCGCCGTGTCCGAACCCCGGGCGACGAACAACAGCTGCAGGCCCCCACATGCCCACCGGAACCACTCACCGGCCGTGCTAGGGCTAGGGCTCTGGGGCCCTTGTCAACAGCTCCGTCTCAGGCAGCTTCCAAAGCTGTCGGAATGCGCGACATCCGCCGCCTCCCCTCTTGTGTCTGGGCCTCCACGGGCTGGGCAGGAATCGGGGCAGAGAGCGCCGCAGCTGCCGTCAGACAGCTCCACACCGGCACCAGAGGTAGCGCCTGTCAATTCCGGTCCCACATAGCAGTTTTAGGATCAGGGATGGTGCGATAGTGAAGCTTTGGAGTGTTGACGCGGGAGGGACGAAAACCCATGTCCTACTGAGCCTCCATCTTGGACACGCTCCTCATGAATGTGATTTTAGAGCTAGCGCATAACTTGAACTACTCCAAATTCTGGATTACCAATAATACCAGATCATTTTGAGAAAGATTTGAGAAAAGGTGTTTTTTGTGGACTTTGATTTAAAATAGTAAGCCAAAAACATACGTAAATACAGTAGATAACAGGAAATGCCCTACCATCCACATGATTAAAACAGTGCAACACACATGTGCGTGTGCCCATCATTGAAGGCAGGAAAGGCCCTAGAACGTAGCCATGGAAAGTGCAAGAAACTACTGACAAGAGTAAAATCCGGCGCCCCCTCAGACTGTTGCCCTCCTCACATCTTGAAAGAGTGTTTCTCCACTTATCCGGCCCCTGCCCTCACACTCTTGAATCACTCTTTGATCTCCGGCATAGTTCCCTTATCGTTTAAAGAAGCCACGGTCATACCGCTTCTGAAAAAACCCGGGGCTGACCCTGCTTGCAAGGCTAACTACCGGCCCATCTCCTTATTGCCCTACCTGGCTAAGGTCCTGGAGGCTCATGTGGCCAAATGCCTCTCTAATTTCCTTGAGGATTCCTCCTGTTTTGATCCCCACCAGGCCGGTTTCCGGCCGGCACACTACACAGAGGCAGTAGTCACCACAGTCCTAGACACGTTGCGAGACTGTGCTGACCGACGCTCCCCACAGGCCTTAGTGCTCCTGGATCTGTTGGCCGCGTTTGACACGGTCGACCACAACATCTTGATCGACCGTGTCGGACAGGCCGGTATACGGGGCACGGCGGCTGGCTGGTTGAGCTCTTTCCTGGAAAATCGCACGCAGGCTCTACGCCTCGGAGATTTAACTGGCACCAGGCAATCCATCACTTGCGGAGTGCCACAGGGCTCTTCTTTGTCACCCCACCTATTCAACTTATACATACTCCCTCTGATCCAGACTCTTAGAGACGAACAGGTGAGGGTCTACAATTACGCCGATGACTTACAGCCCCTTTACACTATCGACAATACTGAACATTCTATTCTGCATTTCCAGTCAACCATGAGGTTCATAAAATCTTGGATGGACCAAAACCAGCTGTAACTGAACCCAGGGAAAACTGAGTTGGTTCTTACTGGGGACAGCGTCAAGCACTGGGGCCCTCACTACTGGCCCTCGGACTTAGGTCAAGCCCCGACACCTTCCCTGTCGGCCAAAGCACTTGGAGTCATCGTGGACCGTGATCTCTCATTAAAGGCACAAGTGGGCCAGGTGGTCTCCAAGTGCTTTTTCCAGTAAAAAAAAATCCGGAAGGTTCGGCGTCTTCTCACGCCTGAGGCAATCACCCAGGTCATGATTGCCACTGTTCTGTCCCATCTGGACTATGCGAATGCCATCTATCTAGGTCTTCCCAACTACCTATCTAAACGCCTCCAGATGGTACAGAACTATGCAGCGAGACTTATCCTGAACCAACCGAGGCGACAGGCAGCCTCTCCCCTACTTAGGAAACTGCATTGGCTTCCAGTCATCCAGCACTGTGCATTCAAAACCGGGTGTATGATTTTTAAGTCCTTGCACTGTAAAAGCCCCAAATTCATCGACCTACTAATCACCAGATACATACCACCCGCAACCTACGCTCACTCCATCAGGGCCTCCTCCAGACGCCTTCCTTTAAACTCAAGCGCGCTGGAGGTCGTAGGTTTGCCACACTCGCCCCTTGTTTATGGAACATCTTCCCTCAGGAGATCCGGAACTGCCAAGACCTCCTCTCTTTCCGGAAAGCCTTGAAGATCTGGCTCTTCAGACAAGCACTGCAATAATTCTCTTTCCTCATTCATGTCTATGTTACGGTCATTCTTAGCGCCAAGAAACCAATCGGTGATAGTGCGCTTAACAAATATTTTAATAACATAACATAACAAAGAGATTTGAATTAGGCTGATATTTGGGATGTGGGCAGCTCTGTTTAGGCCAGGGGTCAGAAAGCATCAAATGAAACCTATCAACCACAGGCATTTCTGAAATTGACACAGCCCAGTGGATGCCACCACTTTTTTTTTAACTCAGAATGCCATGAGAATGTCAAAATCTGGTTAGAAAATAGAGTTACCTCTAATTTATATGTTGAATAGTTCTGGAAATAGGGAGAAGCAACCATCTAACTACCTATTGTTCCTACACTTTAACAATTTTTTTTACACAATGTGTAGCTGTACTGAATGTAAGAAACAGGTCAAAATTCTAATTATGGGAAGCCAGTGCATTGTCATTATGGCCTTCAACCGGTTAAAGGTTTGACCTGTCTCGTGCAACAGGCCAACTCACATGCGGGGTAACGTTTTATCACGAGAAGTGTGGGAACATTTAATGGTGGCATTTTTTCCATTTGCCAGAAGTTCAGGAGTTTTATTTTACAGAAAATTGAAGAAATTGTGATTTCTTTACCCATACTTTGCCATTTTGAGTCCATTTTTGTTAATCAGACATGCTTGGATTCAAAGAAGTCACTTCATTCTGGATTTCCCTGGATCTCTATATTTTAAAAATGGCTGGGGTTGTTCGGTTTTCCTTGGTGCTGGACAGCCACAGCCCAAATGTTACCCCTATGGGAACTGCTTTATCAAACACATTTCCTGGTGTGTAGTGTGTAAAGCCCTGCTAAATTCCATAGAAACCCCACACTTGTTCCAAACCAACATACTCAGGAGGCCCTGGAGAACACACATTGGGCAAAGCATTGGAAGGGGTATCTTTCTGCATGAGGAAGACTGAAGGGAATTGCCATGATGGGGGAAAACGTTTTGAACACCTAACATGTTATGTTCAAAACATTGTCCTGGCATGCTAATCGAGGTATAGGAGCTTTGGCACTGTGTGATGAAAACATTAGGATGCATAGACGTCAAAAGTATATGTTTGTGGTATGTGTCCATACAGTCCTGAAGTGATACCAATGACCAAGAAAGGTACTCTGCACTGCAATTTCACTTTCAACTCCAATTTCCTCAAATAGCCATTTTTCATTGCCTGTGGGCACTCTGAACCCATAGAAAGCCCAGACATTTCTGGTACCCCGATGCCCAAGTAACCAAGGGGAACAAGATGGTGATCAAGATTTGACAGGGATATGCTTTTAAATGAGAGAGGCTAGAGGGAACCACCTTGTTTTGTAAACGATGCTAAAAATCTGACAGATGTTATGTTCAATGCGATCTCCCGGCCAGCTAATCAGGGTGAGTAAGCTGTGTCACCCAGTGCTAGAATCCTTAGAATGTGTACATGTGGAAGATATATGGTTACAGTATGTTTACAATCAGGCCAGTGGTGATACCTACAACCAAATGGCAGCTAGTCTCAAACCATCATTTTGCTTTCAGTTGCTTTCTAAATTTCCCCAAAACAATGCACTTAGTTTATCAGCTGTGGAAACACTCAGAACATAGAAAATCCATAGATGCCATGTACCACCATGATCATGAAAATCAGAGGAACACTGACTGCAGGGACATGCTCATGCATGATGAAGAATGGAGATAATTGACACGTGGTAAACATTGTTTATCCCAAAACCAGACCACTGAATGCCATTACAACGCGGATGTTACAATGACTGCGTTGTTACAACCTTATGCCATTACTCCGCAAGTCGGAACAACAACTTGCTGTAGGGTTCTGAAGGTGTTGGATTTATAATCCAACACCTTCCTTACTGATGCACAAACTGGAGGTGGAATAGTAAATTATACTATTCCAACATCCAGCGCCCCCCATAGAGCAAGTTGTTGTTCCGACTTGCAGACTAATGGCATGCATTGTTACACCTCGGTCGTTGCAATGACTGCATTGTAGTGGCATGCGTAAATAAAGCATGGGGATAACGAGGCATATTCTTAACACATTAATGAGAAAAATGCTAAATATCTGGCCAACGTGATTTTAAACACATCCTACTGGTCAGCAAATCAGGCCAAGGGATGTCGGACATTCCAAAAAATTGTATGCCTCATAACTCTCGGCCAGTTTAGGTTGTATACATGTTGAAAATATATGTTTGTAGGTTGTTTCCATACAGCCCGTGGGTGATACCTGTGATAAATAGACAGGTACCCTAAACCAGCACTTTGCTTTCAGTTACTTTCCAAATTTCCGTAATGCACAGCGCCCAGTTTATCACATGTGGACGCTCGAAATACATAGAAAACTAATACATGTCTGGTACCCCCATGACCAGGAGATTCAGAGGAGCAGAGCCTTGACAGAGATATGTTCCCACTCAAGAGAGACTGGAGGGAACTATCATAGTTTGGAAAGCAATGCAAAAAATCTTATGTGTCATATTCAGTGAGTTCAACTGGCTAGTTACGCTTGACCCAGCAAAAGAAACTTCAGGAGATGTAGATGTTAAAGTGCATGGTTGTGGTAAGTTGCCATTAAGTCCAGAGATGATACTTGTGACCAAAATATAGGTATCCTAAATTAGCATTTCACTTTCAGTGGCCTTCCAGATTTCTCAACTGCACTGCATCCAGTTTGTTACTTGTAGGCACCCAACGCCCATAGAAAACCTGTGTGTCTGGTACCCCCATGTTTAGGAGACCCAAAATAACACATATGGAGTAAGGCATTGGCAGAGATATTCTTCTGCGTGAGAGAGGTTGGAAGAACCTACCATGTCTTTGAAAAGAAATACTACAGAAATGTAATACATGTAATGTTCAGAACATTCTAATATCTGGCCAATCAAGGCAAGGGATGTTTGGCATGGTTAGACCTGACAGCCCATATGGTGGCCTTCCCTCAAGGTTTTTGTCTACTCACCTCTTGGTGCAGCAGTTTGTTTTTGTTGGCTTTAGGACTCTGTACAATTTACTACTGCTAACATGCTTGTGCTCAAAAACTTGATACATTTCACCTACACCTGAGTGGCATGTTTAATTAACTCAAGTCCCTAGGAAAGTAGTACAACATGTACCCAGGGCCTGTACATTAAATATATGTATTATGGCACTCCCTTAAGTAGTCCTTTCAAATGTTTCTCAGGCTGCTTTTGCACCCTACAGGCACTTTTAAATTGTCAATTCAACCTAACAAACTGTTTGCCATGCATAAACCTTCATTTTTAATATCTATATGTCACTGATAAGGGTGGAGCCTAAACAACTGAAAGGGCCGGGTGCAGTGTATTTAAAAAACTCGAAATGTACATTTAAGTTTTACATGTCCCAGTAGTGAAAAACTCCCAAAATAGTTTTTCACTACTGTGAGGCCTTCCCCTCTATAGGATAACATTGGGTTACATTATTACATTTAATAAGTGATAACATTTGTTTGTTTGTTACAAAAGAATTATAATTTAAACTCCTCGATAATGGTAAAGTCAGATCTTAAGTCACAATTCTTAAAATGCCACTTAAAAAAAGTTAGCCTTTTTGTGTCCTAGCCATTTGGTGACTGCAACCTGGGTCACATGACTGGGTGTAGTTGGCAGCTGGCCTTTGTGTCTTCCACCCAGCAAGTGAGATAAAGGGGGGCAAGGTTTTAGCAGGATAGGCCATCCTGCCAGAATGGGAGGGGCAGAGCTATTCTCTGACCCACTTACATTTCAAAGTTGCTGCCTCAACAGACAAACAAAGACCCTGACCTCAGTCCATTGTCACTGTAGACCCCTTGGAGCATGGAGGGATAAAGGAATTGCAGACCGAGATGTGGGGGGAAGTCTAGAAGTGTCTCTCACTTCATATTCACTTAATATTGCACCCTCAGACCAACTCTTCAGTTAACTACTGGATCTGCACAGGAACCTGTGGGAGGGACGGGCGGAAACAGAATCTAGGAGGATTAACGTGCGGCTCAATTTTGGCGCAGTTTTATTTTGATGACATAAAGTAATATTTCTGAACAGAAAAGGTGGAATTTTTCCTTGAACGTTTCAAACAGACACTCTTCTCTTTGCTGTTTCTTTTCTTCAGGTATCTTCAATCAGGCTGCCAGTCCTATGTCCCCCTGTGTCTCAAAAAGAAAAGAAAGTAGCGGTAAGTATATTGACCGTGGGCTTGGCCATCCAAAGCTACACCCTCACCTCACCAAAGTGGAGGAGTTTGGAAAACGTTTTTTAGGAATGTGATGGTCAATGAATGGATAAGACAAAGGTCCTGCTTTAGTTTCTTTATGCTCCTTTTATTCCTATTTTTCCGTTAATCTCAGGGAATAAAAATGTGCACCCCGCGAAAACAAAGAAAAGAAAGGCAACAAAGTTCAGCTCAGCATGCAAGTTTCAGTACATAATACCTGTATCTTAGTTGTGCATACTTCTAGGGCAGGGGTCTTCAAACTGTGGGGCCCGAGTGGGTCTCACATTCAAGGTCACACTTCTGTCTATTATTATTATTATTTCCAAAAAGGAGTCCTGGGGCTAATAACCACCTGCTGGCTGAAATGGCAAATAAGAAGCACACAGAAGGGCAAGGAGAACCAGCCAAAAGGGGTAACCTACAGGGCATAGTGCCAGGTTTTTATAGCTTCCTAAAGGATAATAGAATAATGGAGGAGCGAAGCAAAGGTGGGTGAAGGTTCCATAACTGTGAGGCCCGCACCAAAACAGTGAGGCCGATTATTCATGTTTATTTGAATTAGGGAACAAAAAGAAGATTGGCACAGGCCAAGAGGAGCATACGGGTATGCCCAGTGAGGAGAGATGAGAGGGTGAGGGTAGATGGGACGAGAGAGGATAGCATGGGAGAGAGAGAATTAAATTTAAGAGGTCAGGGATATGAAGAATGTGAAGTCCAGAAGAGTGCAGAACCGCAAGAGGATAAGTGAGTATGAGCGAAAGGTGAGGGCACTGTTAAACTGTGAGAGAAGATAGCTGAGAGATGATCTGTGACGTAAAAAGAGAATTTAGTGCGACGTGGGTGAGGGACAACAGCGATGGGGGAAGGGAAGAAGTACTGAGGTGGGTGCTGAGGTAACAGGGGAGAGGGACGTTGGTTCAAGAAGGTGTGGAAGAACAAAGGGGAGATGCGAAAGATGAATGCTGGACTGGAGAGGTGTAAGATACAAATAGACAGAAATTTGAACGAAGAGACTTGAGGTGAATGGGAGGTGCTGAGGGGAGAGAGAGGTGATGGGTCCAGAGAGGCTATGAGATAAATGCGAGAGAGGAGGGCAGTGAAAAGACAGAATGGCAAGAGGTGATTAAAAATGAAGTGAGATGTTGAATGGGGAGAGCTCAGAAGTTGTATATAGGGGTGAAAGACAATGGCCTGTAAAGTGAGAGAGGGATCCAAGGTTGGAAAAGGAGATGGGGACGGAAGAGAGGGGGTGAGAGGAAAGTGGCATGGGTAAACTGCTTAATTCTTCATAAGGCTGCCAGTGTTTTAAGGGACCCTTGCTGCTCCCGGACAGTGCCAGGTGAGCTTTTAATGTGGCAGCACTTATTCCTGCAGAGTGGAAGGCCCTTCACAAAGGTTGACTAGACATCTTTCTGTTGCTTATTGCTGTATTTTCATTATAAACTGGTACTGATGAGATGAAATCTTTCCTCAGTGTTTGTGTGTGTAAAAATGTCAAAATAATGAAGCAATACTATCCCAAAATATGCGGCATCACATAGCATTATTTATTTTTTCTTACCATAAAATGTAGTCGAGCTTGCCACATAATTTGTTTCTCACCTGCCACATAATTTCAGTAGTTCTGCCTATAGGTTTAGAATTGTTTGTCAGGAGAGGGTCCTTACGCCTGAAAATTGTGTCTGGGGGAGTCTCGGCATCCAAAAGTTTGAAGACCTCTGCTCTAGGGTGACCCCTCTTCTCCTCCCCCATGGTGTTGGACCCTAGGATTTCCTCCCCCCTGCCCGAGTCACCTACCGAAACTGCCGTTGCGGTGGCTTAAAGGCAATCCCCGGGAGCATCCACCAGTCGTCGGGCTGTCTTCACTCGGGTCTTCCTCCTCTCTCCTCATATCAGCCGGTCTGTCGACGTCTGTCAGCTTGGCGTGCTTGTTACCTCAGCGTTCTTCCAACCTTTGGCGTCTTCCAGGTTTCCTTCCTCCGCTCGCTGGGATTCCCTCCTCTTACGTTATGATGACTCCTCCCCTTCCTCCTTCGTCAGTGCCATCCATTCGTCCTCCTGCTGGGAACACTCCTCTTCCTGTGTAGAGGAGATGTTGTCAAATGTTAACCCCTTCCTCTCCATTGAGTCCCAGCAGCATATGTCAGAGCATGACACAACGGGGAGTAGATGCGGTGAGTTATCGGCCCTTGTAGTATAGTCCCCCTCGTATACCCCTCAAAAGAACTGCCTTGTACTTCAGAGAACTTCCCTTCTGCTTGAGGCCTGTTTTGTACCTGCTACCAGAGGACTTCCCTGCTGCTTGCCTTGACTGTACTGCTGCTTGAGAGGTGTCTTACTGATTGATCCCGAGTCGCAAATAGAAATGTTCAACAGTGTCTCAGACAGTGTTTGTGATTTCTAATAGGTCTCAAATTGTCTGCCTCATTAATATTCATGAGGCAGGTGCAATTTGCGACCCTATTGGGACTGGTTAGCACTCTCAGGGATAGTGGCCTGCTGGGGTCAGCAGACCATCATGTCTGTGACTGCTTTTTAAATAAAGCTGTATTTACAAAAAATTGCGGCTGTTTTCCTTAAAGAAAATGGGATGCAGTTAAAAAATAAAAATAAAACGTTACTGTTTAATTTTTTAAGAGCAGGCAGTGGTGCTTGGGACCACTGCCTGCTCGTAAAAAATATTTTCAATGCCAGTCACAAAGGAGAAGGGGTACCCTGGGGACCCTTTCCCGTTTGCAAGTGGGATACCACCCTTTTGAAATGGGTGGTAAACTGCCAGTGTTTAAACAATCTTACATTGAAGTGTGAGTTGCTATTTGGAAGGAACGCTCTTGGCATGACCGTTCCTAATAGCGTGTCGTAAACCCTATTTTTCGAGTCAGTAATAGGTTACCGACTCGCAAAATAGGGTTTGTAAATAGGGCAGACCTATATTGCGGTTGCAAACACACCGATTTCCCATTTGTGAGCGCAAAAAATGGTTGTGCATCTGGCCCATAGAGCCTATTGTATGAGTAAAATGTTACTAAAACAAAAAAGGAGCAGTAGTAAGTTCAGACCCACACATGACCGACCACTTATATTGCAACACCCTCTCATTGAAAATAAGGGATGCAGGGATTTAACATGTAACCCCATAGAAAGTAATGTTAAAATAAAGTATTTTATTCCAACTTTTAAAAAATTTATATAAGTTAAATTAAATGTTTAAAAACTTATATATATTTCAAAATAAATATTTTAATGATGAATACATGTTTTTTTAAACAAAAATTAATAAAAAAAAATTAAAATGCATTTCAATTACTTCTTTGCATAACTTTTAGTATTTGTAATTCATAGAAAGTAAATACAAATGTATTATTTTAGTTGGGATTTTTTAAATAAATCTTTAAAAAAATATTTATTTACTATGCTGACATTAATATAATTAATATGTCAGAAATAAGTTAAAAGTTACTATTAGCATATTTTCACAAGTAAACAGATGTCTCCATCACCGAGGTGGGGATCTCAATATGGTAAAGTACAAAAGAAAGTGTATAAGAGTATTAAACTTTTAAAGAAATGGAAAAAATATTTTATTTTATTTTAGAGCAATATAAGTAGTTACAGCTTTATGAGCTTCATTTAAATGTCAAATGTAATTATTTTTAATGTATTACATTTCAATAAAATTCTTTGTCAGGAGTTTAAATGTAAAAAAAAGTAATGCCTAAAGTAAAAACAAATTAGGTATAGCAAATTATTAAACATCACGTACAGAAGGAATTTAATTACATTTTAATAAAAAATAATGTTAAATTAATTTTTAAATTTAGAAATGGGTTTAAACCAAGTTCCATTTAAATAAAAAATGTTTTATTTCTTGATAGTCTTTTAACAATAAATTAAATATATTTATATTTTAACTAGTTTAAGTAATGTAATTTAATGTAACATTATTTCCTGTGGGGTATTTATTTAAATTCCTACCTTCTTTATTAACTATGGGAGGTTGTTCCAATACCTGTTGTTGGCCATGTGTGGGACTAGACGCACTCCAGCTCTGAGCTTGAGTACATTTACAACAGTTTTAAGTCCTTTTCGGGTGTAGTAACTTTAGAAGTGCAGTTTCTGAATAGGAATGGGCTTAATCGTTTGTGGGTACACGTATGTCCATCTTCACAAGCACCTACTTAGCCATCCCCTAATCTTTCTTCTTAGGGGCCGATTCCGATCCGGGTCGGAAAGCACTACAACCGAGCCGGATTCGTAGTGTTTTCCGACCGAGCCAGAGTCATGCACTCCGACCGAGCGAGTACGATGAAGCCGTATGCTGTCGTACTCGGTTCGGTCGGACTCCCATAGAAGTCAATGGGAGTCGGTCGTACAACGCGTACATGGGCTCCCATTGACTGAATGGGTACGTTGCGGACAAGTGCGCCCCCTACAGTGGGTACGCGTTGGTGCCATCTGCACCGTATATGCCTGTGTTGGGGAGATCCATGGGTCTCCCCCTGTGTCCGAGTCGTAGAGCTGTGGGTGACAGGGGATCCGACGCAAACCCCCAAAGGGAACGTTCTGGACTTTTTGTGAGCCGGGCACTCCGGCTCGCACAGGCGTGCATCGTACTGGCTCATCGTAAATCACATCCATTGCACGCCACGGTGAGCTTACGGCCAAGACGTACGGAGCGGATCGGACCCGGGAATGACTCGGTCGGTGCATATCACGTAGCTCACATCGTACTTGCTCGCTCGCACAGCTGTACGTGTCGGGCAGAAAACACGCGTTCGGATTGTAGTTTTTCCATCCGGAACGCGTTCGGTGCCCTTCCGACCCGGATCGGAATCAGCCCCTAAATGTTCACCTTCCATTGTGTAGTAAGGATCCCCATTTTCCAGCCACTCCCTCCCCCATTTACTACTAAAACATATACTTGCGTGTGTGAAGACTGCAGTTGGGGCTGAGATCTCCCCTCAGAAAAGATTGGCAAGGTGGAGGCGAAGCCTCTGCATATAAGTTTGTCAGTGGTGCAGAGTATTATATATTTGATTCTGGTGTCTACTGTAGACAGTGTACAGGTTTCTGGAGTTATGTGATAATTCCTATTCAGATTCATGAAGTCTGTCTCCCTGGATTTTGGAGCCTTGGAATCAAGATAATGAGCATTTTTGGAGTTCTGTGTCGCAATCACTTAACATCTCCATCATCAAGGCTGTTGTCATCTTACTTCAACTAGTCACGTTAGAGAAGTGGAAAAATTCTTCGAAGAAGAGACAGTTGCAGGTTGATTCCCTTGATCACTGCATTTATCCAGGGAGCAAAAAGGAGCCTGCACCAAAAACAACAACTAAATTACTTAATTTCAATGCAGTGATGCACAAAGTCTGGAAGGCAAATTGAAATTGGAGCCTTCATTTATGTTGTTTCTGATCTCAGGCGTCTATTAAGACACGGTAATCTCTCATTCCTCCAGTGCAAAACTAAAAAATCCTAATGATTACGGTGGCCTGAAAACAACTGTAATTTTTTCTAGGATTGTAGACCTGTTTTCCAGCTGATAATCGGTTTGTGTTTTGTAGGTGTACATTTGGAGTGTCACCTCTTATTTTGCTAGTAGTTGGGCTTGGTGACACATTATTGAAGAGCCAGCAGAATTGTGATGAACGTAGTGGTACCCAAACTGCCAGGCCAGGTCCTTTCTAAAAAAAAAAAAAGTAACTTAGGATCTGTTTCGCCCTAGGTAGGGCTCATCAGCCAGGTATAGCAAGCCTGGCAGTTCAGGCTGGGCTGTTCCCATTGGAGTAGGGTCAAGAGTGATTTGCATATGACTGGGTCTCAACTGAGCTGGCATGGTCATGGTGTGCAAAATAACAATGCAGTAGTATGCGGCCCGAGTAATTACCAGTGGCTTAGATTAATTCAAGCATTCAATCCATCACTTTTCAAAATACTTTAGTGTGCACACTGTGACACTGAAATCATGATATACCTGGCTGATAAGCTCTAACTAGGGTGAAACTAGTTTCAGGTTTCTGTATTCTAATTCAGGGAGTGCCTGGCCTGGCAATTCGGGCAGGACTATTCCCATTGGAGCTGGTTCAAGACTGATTTGCATATAGCTGGGTCCGTACTGAGGTGACATGGTGTGCAAAATAATGATGGAATGAGATGCGGCCCAAGTAATTACCAGTAGCTGAGATTAATTCAAGCATTCATCCATCACTTATTCGTATACTTTAGTGTGTCACCCTACGTGAGAAGGTATGCCCCGACATGGTTTCCTTGCACACTGTACCACTGGAATCATGCGATAACTGGCTGATGATTCCTAACTAGGGTGAAACCAGTACTTGGGTGCTTGTATTCTAGTGAAGGGAGGTCCTGGCCTGGCAGTTCAGATTGGACTGTTCTCATTGGAGTAGGGCTATGACTTATTTGCATATGGCTGGGTCCAAAGTGAGGTGGCATGGTGTGCAAAATAATGATGGACTCAGATGCAGCCCTTCATAATTACCTATGGCTGAGATTCATTCAATCAATCAATCAATCAGGCGTTTGTTAGGCGCGACTACTCACCCATAAGGGTCTCAAGGCACTGGGAGGGAATGGGGGGGTTAGTAGGCTCCAGTGCATCAAGGGGGGGGGGGGCGTCTGTCAAAGAGCCAGGTTTTGGGGTTTCTTGCGAAGATGGGGAGCGATGCTATCTGTCTGAGGTGGAGCGGAATGGCGTTCCAGGCTGAGGCCGTGAGGAAGGAGAATGAGCGGCCTCCTGATCTGGTCTTTCTGGTGCAGGGGACCACAACTTAGGCGAGCTGGTCTGATCGTAGGGTCCTCTCGGGTGCGTGGAATTTGAGTCGGCTGTTCAGGGATGCTGGTCCGGTGTCGTGGAGGGCCTTGTGAGCATGGGTTAGCATCTTAAAGGTGACTCTAGCTTTTGTTGGGGAGACAGTGGAGTGTGCGCAGGTGCTGGGAGATGTGGCAGTGTCTTGGCAGGTTGAGGACTAGTCTTGCAGCAGCATTTTGGATGTTCTGTAGCTTGCAGTGAGGTTTTTGTTTATTTCGGCATAGAGTGCGATGCCGTAGTCGAGCCTGCTGGTGACCAGGGCATGAGTGACGGTCTTTCTGTGTTCAAGGGGGATCCATTTGAAGGTCTTACGTAGGAGGCGGAGGGTGTGGAAGCCGGAGGACGTGACGGAGTTGATCTGGCGGTCCATTTTGAGCTATGAGTCCAGGATGATTCCCAGGTTGCGTGCATTGTCCATGGGGGTGGGCGGGCTTCAGAGGGCAGGGGGCCACCAGGTTTCGTTCCAGGCATCGGGGGTTTGGCCCATGATGAGCACTTCCGTTTTGTTGGTGTTTACTTGTAGGCAGCTGTTTTTCATCCATTTGGTGACAGCTTCCATGCCTTCTCGAAAGTTGTGTCTGCCGGTGTTGGGTTTGTTGGATAGGGAGAGGATGAGTTGGGTGTCGTCTGCGTATGACACAATGTTGAGTCTGTGGGTTGTGACGATGGGGGCGAGTGGAGCCATGTAGACATTGAAGAGCGGAGGGCTGAGGGAAGACCCATGGGGCAGGTAGTAGGTATCGGGTCCCAGAGGAAAGGGGGGAGTCTGACCCGCTGCGTTCTGCCTGAGAGGAAGGAGCGGATCCAGTCGAGGGCCTTGTCTTGGATCGCTGTGTCGTGGAGTCTGCATATTAGGGTGCGGTGAGAGACTGTGTCGAACGCCGCTGAGAGGTCGAGGAGGATAAGGGCTGCTGTTTCTTCTTTGTCCAGTATGGTACGGATGTCGTCTGTTGCGGCGAGGAGGGCGGTTCCCGTACTGTATTTTTTTCCGAAGCCAGATTGGAGGAGTCGAGGATGTTGTGTTCTTCCATGAATGTGGCGAGTTGGCTGTTGATGGCTTTCTCAATGACTTTCACTGGGAACGGGAGCAGGGAGATGGGTCTGTAGTTTTTGAGGTCGGTGGGGTCCACCAAGGATTTCTTCAGGATGGGGTTGATCTCAGCGTGTTTCCAGTCTTCAGGGAATGAGGCGGTTGCCAGGGAGCAGTTGATGGTGTGGCAGAGCATGGGTGCGATGGTGTCGGCAGCTCTGTTGAAAATGTGGTGGGGACAGGGGTCCGTGGGGGCCCCGGAGTGGATTGACTTCATCATCTTCAGTGTGTCTTCGGTGGTGAGGGCTGTCCAGTTGTTGATCGCTGGCTTCAGGTTATCGGGAGAGGTTGTTGGTAGTCTTCGTCGAAGTTGTCGTAGATGCTCTTAATTTTGTGGTGGAAAAAGGTGCTGAGTTTGTCGCAGAGGTCTTGGGAGGGAGGGATGTCGGTGGTCTCGCTGGTGGGTTGGTCGAAATCCTTGATGATGTTGAAGAGTTCTTTGCTGTTGTGTGCATGAGTGGAGATTCTGTCTTCAATCGCTTTTTTCCTCGTTTTTCTGATGAGTTGGTGTTTGGCGTTGGTGGCGGCTCTGAAGTTGGTGTGGGCTTCTGTGGATTTGGTGTTCCTCCAGGCCTTTTTGAGGTGGCGGCAAGTGCGTCTGGACTCTCGAAGTTCGGTGGTGAACCATCTAGCTTTCTTGGCGTGGGTGTTGTTTTTCTTGAGGGGGGCTATTGTGTTGGCGCAGTCGGAGATCCATCTGTGCAGGGTACAGGTTGTGGTGTTGGGGTCGTCATTTTTCGCAATGGTTGGGGTGGAGTTGCTGAGTGATGAGGTTAGCTTGTCGCCAGTGATTCTGGTCCAGTTTCTTTGTGGGAGCAGGTGCTGGTGTCTGTGGATGGGGGGTGTTCTGAAGGTGTAGTGGACGCATCGATGGTCAGTCCATGGGAGTTCGGTGGTTTGGCTCAAGGTGATGGAGTTACCTGTTCTGAAGAGGGGGTTGAGGGTGTGTCCTGCTGAGTGTGTGGGTTCGGTCACGATCTGGCAGAGTCCAATGTTGTGGAGGTTGTCCAGGAGAGATGTGGTGCTGGGATCCAGTTGCTTGCCGAGGTGGAAGTTAAGGTCTTCCAGTAGGGTGTAGTTTGTGGACGCAATGGCATGTGGGGAGATGATGTCCGTGATGGAGTTTGCAAAAAGTCAGCGGGGTCCAGGGGGTCAGTAGATAAGGGTTCCTCAGAGAGTGATGGTAGGGCTGCCCAGTATCTTGAAGTAAAGGTGTTCTATCAGGTCTGTGGGCTCGTCAGGGAGTGTGCTCAGGCGGAGGTTGGATTTGTGGAAGATGGCGATTCCTCCTCCTGGGCAGGTGGGGCGGTCCTTCCTGGAGATCTTGTATCCTTGGGGAATAGGGATGTCCGGTCCTGAGGTGGTGTTGGTCCATGTTTCGGTCAAGAATGCTAGGACCTGGGTGGTGCTGTCGAGGAGGTCTCAGATTTCGGTGGCGTGTTTGTGGAGGAATCGGACGTTGAGGAGGATGCATTGCAGGGTCTTTGGTTGGGTTGTGGTCTGGCAGGCTGGTTTTGCCGGGTCCGTGGTCTTGGCGGTGCTGCAGGTGTGCCGGCAGCGGTGACAGCTGAAGGGTCCCTGGGTGTCGGCTGGTGATGGTAGCTTCCAGTTGTTGTTGCGTCCTGGGTTGAGAGCGTGTTGCTGCTGGGTCGTATCGTTGGTGTTGTGGAGGTGCAGGGCTCCTGGCGCTGGTTGCGGCCTGGCGCAAACGGGCTTGCCTTAGGCATGCTATTGGCGCACCAGCGGCGCACCCGCTGGGATGCGCTGCGGCCGCTAATAAGTAGGGGTCGGGGAGGGCTGGTCAGCTGGGAGGCGGGAGCGGGGAGGGGAGCTAGATTGGGTCGGTCTCGTTGGTCGTGCTGGGGGAGAGGGGGCGCGGGGGCAGCCGCGGCAGAGAACAACGGACAGAAAAAGGCAAAAAAAGAGGAAAGAGTGGAAATGAGACAGTGAAAGGTGCAAGAAAAGTGGGGGACAGACACAGAAGGAGAGTGAGAGGGGAAGATTAAATCAGTGAAAAACAAGTGAAAACGGAGGAAAGACACAGCGGGGGAGTGAAAGGGGGAGATTGAAACCAGTAAAGATCGAGTGAAAACGGAGGAGAGACACAGAGGGGGAGTGAAAAGGGGAGCTTGAAATCAGTAAAAAACGAGTGGGTGAGGGACAACAGCGATGGGGGAAGGGAAGAAGTACTGAGGTGGGTGCTGAGGTAACAGGGGAGAGGGACGTTGGTTCAAGAAGGTGTGGAAGAACAAAGGGGAGATGCGAAAGATGAATGGTGGACTGGAGAGGTGTAAGATACAAATAGACAGAAATTTGAACGAAGAGACTTGAGGTGAATGGGAGGTGCTGAGGGGAGAGAGAGGTGATGGGTCCAGAGAGGCCAGAGAGGCTATGAGATAAATGCGAGAGAGGAGGAGGACAGTGAAAAGACAGAATGGCAAGAGGTGATTAAAAATGAAGTGAGATGTTGAATGGGGAGAGCTCAGAAATTGTATATAGGGGTGAAAGACAATGGCCTGTAAAGTGAGAGAGGGATCCAAGGTTGGAAAAGGAGATGGGGACGGAAGAGAGGGGGTGAGAGGAAAGTGGCATGGGTAAACTGCTTAATTCTTCATAAGGCTGCCAGTGTTTTAAGGGACCCTTGCTGCTCCCGGACAGTGCCAGGTGAGCTTTTAATGTGGCAGCACTTATTCCTGCAGAGTGGAAGGCCCTTCACAAAGGTTGACTAGACATCTTTCTGTTGCTTATTGCTGTATTTTCATTATAAACTGGTACTGATGAGATGAAATCTTTCCTCAGTGTTTGTGTGTGTAAAAATGTCAAAATAATGAAGCAATACTATCCCAAAATATGCGGCATCACATAGCATTATTTATTTTTTCTTACCATAAAATGTAGTCGAGCTTGCCACATAATTTGTTTCTCACCTGCCACATAATTTCAGTAGTTCTGCCTATAGGTTTAGAATTGTTTGTCAGGAGAGGGTCCTTACGCCTGAAAATTGTGTCTGGGGGAGTCTCGGCATCCAAAAGTTTGAAGACCTCTGCTCTAGGGTGACCCCTCTTCTCCTCCCCCATGGTGTTGGACCCTAGGATTTCCTCCCCCCTGCCTGAGTCACCTACCGAAACTGCCGTTGCGGTGGCTTAAAGGCAATCCCCGGGAGCATCCACCAGTCGTCGGGCTGTCTTCACTCGGGTCTTCCTCCTCTCTCCTCATATCAGCCGGTCTGTCGACGTCTGTCAGCTTGGCGTGCTTGTTACCTCAGCGTTCTTCCAACCTTTGGCGTCTTCCAGGTTTCCTTCCTCCGCTCGCTGGGATTCCCTCCTCTTACGTTATGATGACTCCTCCCCTTCCTCCTTCGTCAGTGCCATCCATTCGTCCTCCTGCTGGGAACACTCCTCTTCCTGTGTAGAGGAGATGTTGTCAAATGTTAACCCCTTCCTCTCCATTGAGTCCCAGCAGCATATGTCAGAGCATGACACAACGGGGAGTAGATGCGGTGAGTTATCGGCCCTTGTAGTATAGTCCCCCTCGTATACCCCTCAAAAGAACTGCCTTGTACTTCAGAGAACTTCCCTTCTGCTTGAGGCCTGTTTTGTACCTGCTACCAGAGGACTTCCCTGCTGCTTGCCTTGACTGTACTGCTGCTTGAGAGGTGTCTTACTGATTGATCCCGAGTCGCAAATAGAAATGTTCAACAGTGTCTCAGACAGTGTTTGTGATTTCTAATAGGTCTCAAATTGTCTGCCTCATTAATATTCATGAGGCAGGTGCAATTTGCGACCCCATTGGGACTGGTTAGCACTCTCAGGGATAGTGGCCTGCTGGGGTCAGCAGACCATCATGTCTGTGACTGCTTTTTAAATAAAGCTGTATTTACAAAAAATTGCGGCTGTTTTCCTTAAAGAAAATGGGATGCAGTTAAAAAATAAAAATAAAACGTTACTGTTTAATTTTTTAAGAGCAGGCAGTGGTGCTTGGGACCACTGCCTGCTCGTAAAAAATATTTTCAATGCCAGTCACAAAGGAGAAGGGGTACCCTGGGGACCCTTTCCCGTTTGCAAGTGGGATACCACCCTTTTGAAATGGGTGGTAAACTGCCAGTGTTTAAACAATCTTACATTGAAGTGTGAGTTGCTATTTGGAAGGATCGCTCTTGGCATGACCGTTCCTAATAGCGAGTCGTAAACCCTATTTTTCGAGTCAGTAATAGGTTACCGACTCGCAAAATAGGGTTTGTAAATAGGGCAGACCTATATTGCGTTTGCAAACACACCGATTTCCCATTTGTGAGCGCAAAAAATGGTTGTGCATCTGGCCCATAGAGCCTATTGTATGAGTAAAATGTTACTAAAACAAAAAAGGAGCAGTAGTAAGTTCAGACCCACACATGACCGACCACTTATATTGCAACACCCTCTCATTGAAAATAAGGGATGCAGGGATTTAACATGTAACCCCATAGAAAGTAATGTTAAAATAAAGTATTTTATTTCAACTTTTAAAAAATTTATATAAGTTAAATTAAATGTTTAAAAACTTATATATATTTCAAAATAAATATTTTAATGATGAATACATGTTTTTTTAAACAAAAATGAATAAAAGAAAATTAAAATGCATTTCAATTACTTCTTTGCATAACTTTTAGTATTTGTAATACATAGAAAGTAAATACAAATGTATTATTTTAGTTGGAATTTTTTAAATAAATCTTTAAAAAAATATTTATTTACTATGCTGACATTAATATAATTAATATGTCAGAAATAGGTTAAAAGTTACTATTAGCATATTTTCACAAGTAAACAGATGTCTCCATCACCGAGGTGGGGATCTCAATATGGTAAAGTACAAAAGAAAGTGTATAGGAGTATTAAACTTTTTAAAAAATGGAAAAAATATTTTATTTTATTTTAGAGCAATATAAGTAGTTACAGCTTTATGAGCTTCATTTAAATGTCAAATGTAATTATTTTTAATGTATTACATTTCAATAAAATTCTTTGTCAGGAGTTTAAATGTAAAAAAAAGTAATGCCTAAAGTAAAAACAAATTAGGTATAGCAAATTATTAAACATCACGTACAGAAGGAATTAAAAGTAATTTAATTACATTTTAATAAAAAATAATGTTAAATTAATTTTTTTATTTAGAAATGGGTTTAAACCAAGTTCCATTTAAATAAAAAATGTTTTATTTCTTGATAGTCTTTTAACAATAAATTAAATATATTTATATTTTAACTAGTTTAAGTAATGTAATTTAATTTAACATTATTTCCTGTGGGGTATTGTGGTATATAAATAAATAATACCGGATCTATTTTTGAATGAATGAATGAATAACAGATAGCTCAATAAATAAGAGTCAAAATTCGAGGTAGTAGGAGTTTTGCAGGTTTAATACAGCATAAGGACAGGAACAGGACAACCTGCATAGGAATAGGATGACAGGGCCCAGCAGCTGCTGGGGCTGGATCTGGGATGAGCGCGCTAACTTTTAATAACAATACATGAGCATATATACATAGCGCAAACACATAGCATTACATTGCAGTAGGCGTAGCAGTGGGTGGAGCAGAAGGTGTGACGCGTAGCAGTCGCGAAAGATAAGGGATAACGAAGGTGTAACTCAGACATGTGATGCAAACGTAACAGAATATGTCATGAATGGGCGGGAACCATGGAGGAGGCTACCTAAGGAGCCGGGACCTCTAACCTGGTGGTGCGCGCAAACTGGTAATGACGTGTTACGAGGAGAAGCTGGGGGCTATGAACTCTGTGCTAGGAGCAGAGACTGAAGTCTGGAGGGTCGGAGCGACATGTACCTAAACCCTATCTAGTATCTGATGTTTAGGGAACATGTTGATATAAACTAGAAGTCATGAGGGGAAAAGCTAACTGACTCTAAGACTAGAGCATGCATTTATTCTACATGTAGTGCGTGATGAAGAATATTAAATGACCATTAAATACAGTATTTTCTCTTAACATGGAGCCGCATAGGCTAGACAATGACGGAAACTATTGATGCAGTTCAGTAGCTTAGGAATGCAGAGAAGGAGGACTAAACTGATAGCTGGAATCACAACATAGTCTTGGCAGACTCAGAGGCAGAGCCAAGCTGCACCGGGCACTGCGAGGCAGGAAGTAAGTGAAAGGTCGAGGATACAGGTGGGGGCTGGATCGCTCCTCAGCGAGGCTCAGGAGACAGGAGCTAAATCTGATGTCCGGGCCCTGTTGAGGCCTGGAAACGGGGACTTTATAATGAAATAACGTGCACACTGAGAAACGTGGCAACATTACTTTACATAAGCCTGATATTCGTAGTATTCACGGGGACTGGGAGATGACATACCAGAGGTGGACACAACTATAATTGCGTCATTAATCGGACATGGGGAGTACATATGCATATTTAATCATGCACACATAACATATGATGGATGACACGTAGGGACACAGAACATGACAAAATTTACTTTTCCACATTCCCTCCTTGTCACTACGTTTCCATCAGGAAACATCAATATTCATGATACCATCTATCATTTCATACAGTACCATTTGTTCATCTCGAATTGTCTTGGAACGAGATTTAGAACGGGGCTTGGGACTAGGAATACAAGAGGTAGCACACATGCCGCAAATCGCAGGGCCACATTGTATACAGAGGCAGCAGCTGAATATGATCGCTACTGCGATACTTAGAAAGGACAGGACTTTCCATCCCCATGCGGAAATTATATTCTGTCACTATACTTGATAATAGTAATACAATCACTATGTCCTACGTGTACAGAACCATTATTTCGGACACATAATTCGCCTTTGACTGGTAATACTGAAATAGCAGGTGAGTCTGGAGTAGTATCAGACTGAACATTCAGGACCATAAAATTCGACGAATAATTACCTAAATTGTACACTTCATTTTCTAGATCTAAACCTGTTCTGTGGGGGAGACCTTGCTTGTCTGGGAAACATGTACTGTTAAGAAAAGACATATCTGTTGAGGATGACGTTAACGTGGACCATGCTCCACACGAACCATTATGTGAAAATGGATAAGGAAAAAGTGGCAGAACTCCCTTCGGGGTCTGGAAAGGGGGGAGTCGACCACACACCCAACAATTAGTGGCATTGCTGGTCTGGTGTGAATAATGTAACATGCGGATAAATGAGTTATTGCGCATAGCGAGGCGGTAGGACAGTTCATGAGGGGGCAGATCACTAAACGTGTGCTCTGCTGTAACATTAGCATGCTTATTTACATGAGGAACTGGAAAACACAGGAAAAATGCGTAACTAGTGCAGGAAATCATTATGCTGATGAATAATATGAAACTTAGAAAAACGATACATCGGATTGAGTTTTGACTAACTCTCTCACTATGGGGGTCTATTTTATACATGTCAGAAACAGTCTAACCGTTTCACCTAGGGGAGGACTTAGACAATCAAACTGACTGACTTATTTTACTAGACCTTAGTTTCTGTTTATACTCCTGTTGCGGAGTTTTCTCTAACAGGGGAGGGGTTGTGTCAATGTCATTTGCGGGACAGTCCTTAGGAACAATGTTTTGACAAGTCTTGATATCCTGGGAAATGTTCTTAGAGACCGGTTTCAATCCGTAGAATTTCTTGACGTGCGAAAGGTGCACCCAGCCGCGGCGTCCTTCCAATTTCACAGCTGTGCGGGTGGTGAGGAGGACCTGACGGGGCTCCTTCCAACGTGGCTCCAGCGGACTTGATCTGTCAAAGTTGCGTACGAGCACCATCGAACCTGGAACGATTTCATGCGGTGCCACCTCGGTATTGTCTGGAAATGCGGCGGCAACCTGTGAACGACATGAGTTGAGGGCAGACATCAAGGAAGCTAGGTAATCTGTCAGCATATTACATGAAACATCAGTAATACTTCGGGGTCTAGGAGTACCCCACATGTTAGGGGGGCGGCCGAATACGACCTCATACGGGGACAGACCTGATCTGGAATGTGCGACCATGCGCATATAAAACAAAGCAACTGGCAGAGCTACTAGCCAGTCCACACCCTTATCTTTACATATTTTGGCAATTCGGATTTTCAGAGTCTGATTATGTCTCTCGACTAGACCGGCTGCTTCAGGATGGCGTACACAATGAAACTTCCACTGGTACCCCAACAACAGGGAAACGTGCTTCATCAGTTCAGATGAGAATGGCTGACCGTTATCAGAATATACGACTCTAGGGAGTCCATATCGAGGGAAGAATTCACGAACCAACTGCTTGGCAGTGGTCGCGGCTGTGTAATCTGGGACTGGATATGCTTCTGTCCATCTGGACAAAGCGCATACAACTACAAGGACATACTTGAAACCTCGACATCGCTCCATCTGAATATAATCCATCTGGAGGACCTCAAAAGGGTGGTCAGGAGGCTGGAATCCCCCTTGTTCCACGGGACACTTTTACCTGGATTAAACTGACAGCATATCATACAGGTACGGACTTTCTGCTTGGCTGCAGCTCGTAAATGCTTGTTGAACCAAATGTTCTGGATACTGTCTAACATTGCTTTCTCTCCTAAATGTGCTGGACTATGTGCGGTATTAATGATGACTTGAACCATAGAGTCGGGGAGAAACCATGCGGTCCTACCCTTTGTTAACCATCCTTGATCTGTCTGGACCCCTCCTTGTTCAGACCATTTCTTGATTTCATCGGGAGTAGCATGTAATTGGATATCTATGACATCTTGAGTAGGGTCCTTAACGGTCATACATGTAGTCGGATCTGGAGTGTGTGTCATGTTAACTGGAATGTCTGGAGTCTGTGCTGTAAGCTTGGCTGTGCGATCTGCTAGATCATTACCTTGAGAAATAATGTCAGTAACTTTCGTATGTGCTTTGCATTTCATGATAGCGATAGATGTCGGTAAGTGTATGGCATCTAACAGAGCTTGAATAAGGAGACCATGCTGAATCTTGGTTCCATGAGAAGTCATGAAACCTCTCTCCTGCCAGAGCACTCCAAAGTCGTGTACAACTCCAAATGCGTAACGTGAATCTGTGTAAACATTAACTTTCAGGTTCTTGGCGTGTATACAGGCTTGTGTCAGAGCAACTAGCTCTGCTGCTTGAGCGGACAGGGTATCAATACGGTGTGTCTCAATAACTTCGGTGTCAGTAGTCACTGCATACGCGGCTACTAGTTCTCCTGTACTAGTCCTCATACATGAACCATCCACATAAAGTGTCAGGTCAGGGTCTGGTAACGGAATATCTGTCAGATCTTGTCTTGGCTTTGTCGTAATGTTAACTACTTCCACGCAATCATGTGTGGCTGGATTTGAATTAACTGATGGTAACAGTGTAGCAGGATTCAGGATGTTGCAGCGTCTAATTTCTATGTGTGGCTGAAACAGTGTCAATTCATAACCTGTTAAACGTGCAATTGTCAAGTGCTGTGTTTGTGTTCGGTTTAAAAGAACTTCCACGGAGTGTGGGACTTGTACTGTCAAGGAGTGTCCTAGAACTATGGAATCACTTTGTCTGATAGCTAGTGCTGTGGCTGCAACTGACTTGAGGCACGCAGGCAGAGCCTGGGCGACTGGATCTAGTGTGCTAGAAAAATAAGCACAAGGCTTGTATTGTCCTGCTTGGTCTTGTGTGAGAACAGATAATGCTGTACCTTCACGTTCTGTGACGAAAAGTGTAAAAGGCTTACTGTAGTTCGGTGTGGCTAGAACTGGAGCTTGGCATAAAGCTTTCTTTAACTCGTTGAAACTAAGTGTATGTTCAGATGTCCAAGGGAGAACAGTCGATACGGCTGCCTCCTGTGTCGTTAACTGTATCAGTGGCTTGGCTAGAAATGCATACTGAGGAATCCATTGTCTGCAATAAGAAGTAAGGCCAATAAAGGCACGTACCTCCTTCTGGGTTCTGGGCTGGGGAAGACTCGCTATTAACTGGATACGGTCTGGTGTCAACTGCCTACCCCTCTTGGACAGTAAGTGTCCTAAGTAGACCACTTGCTGGACACAGAATTGAAGCTTCGAAGGGGACACCTTGTGCCCCATCTCGGCTAGGAAATACAGAACCGTCAGTGACGCTCGCTCGCAGTCACGTTCAGAACGGGCTGTGATCAGTAGATCATCGACATACTGGAGCAGGGCAGTGTCAGTTGGCATGTGAATGTTGTCTAGTTGTCTCTTGAGTGCTTGACTGTAAATACTAGGACTTTCTGTGAAACCTTGAGGAGCGCGTGTGAACATATAGCTCCTTCCATTTAAACAGAATCCGAAAAGAAACTGGCTGTCTGGATGAATGGGAACACTAAAAAATGCATTCTTGAGGTCTATGACAGTGAAGAACGTGGCTTCGGAATCAATAGCTGTCAATAGGGAAGAGATATCTGGGACAACTGGGTACTGCGGAATAATACATTTGTTAAGCTCTCGTAAATCAATCACTAATCGATATACTGGGGGTGCATTTGGATCAGTACGTTTCATGACTGGAATGATCGGAGAATTGCATACATTGGAGTCAGTTTCTACAACTACTCCTTGAGCCATGAGCTCGTCTATAATTTTGGATAAGGCTGCTACAGCCTCAGGTGGCAATCTATACTGCCTGATTCGTGGTAACACTACACCTGGTTTCAGGGTCACACGATGGGGTGTGATTTGCATGTAACCTACATCAGTTGGACCTTGCGCCCATAAATGCTGCGGGACATTAGACAGTCTGGGATCAAAATCTCGTAATACATAGTGACCCTTAAAGTCACGTAGGAACAGACGTATTCCCTCCGGGGAACAGCATATAACTGCACCTAACTCTTTCAGTGTTTTAATGCCTAATAGATTTTCTGGACATGATTTAGTAAGTAACAGATCAGTAGTGCGGGACAATGGACCTACTTCTAGAGTGACTGGCTTTGAAATCTCATTAACGATAGGCTTTCCTGAAAATCCAAGGGAAACATTTCTTGAGCCTGAGAGCGGAGCCCCTGGAACTTCGGCATGACTAATTGTGGTCCTACTTGCCCCTGTATCAATCAAAAACTTTCTGTCTTTCCCTAATACTTGACTGTGAACATAGGGACCTTCTTGATCTACAGGTATCTCGATGAGAGGCAAGCCTACCTCCCTCTCTAGGCTGTTTCATGAATATGGCTGGTACTCTGGATACTCAGACTGTGCATACTGGTACATCTGCGATGTAACATGCTGGGTTGCAGCAATAGGCTGCGGTGCTGTAACTGTCTGTGGTGCATTCTGTGACGGAGGAGTCTGTGAAACTTGTTCTTGTCTAGGCGGACGTGGTCTTTCTTTAGTCTTACCAGTAGCTATGTTATGTTTCAGAACTGCACACTCATTTATAAAATGACCTGGCTGTTTACAATAATTGCAGTTCCCTTTAACGGGTGCTGCAGGATGACTGGCTTGATTCGGACCCCTCTTCTGACTGTCTTGAGGAACAGATTGTGCAACTAGCACTTTCATTTTCGTGTCTTTCATACGTTTTCTCTCGTGTTCTTGCTCTTCTCTGATTCTATTCTGGTGATACTGGAGCATCTGGAGCATCTGGGACGGAGTATTAGCTTGCCAGGTGCTTTCGACTTTCAAAACTCGGTTTTTAACTTGTGGGCTTGAATTCTCAACTAATTTAGTAACAAAAAGGTGAGGGTATGACTCACTACTTGTCTTGAGGCCACTGTTGATACTGAAACATTTTTCAAACCTAGAATAAAAATCACTAATATCTTCATCTTGTTTCTGTTTACAGGCTGAGATTGCATCCCAGTCTTCCTTTTTCGTTGTCAATAATCTGGGTAAAACTTGAATCAATAATTCTGGTAATTCTTTACATTTCTCTCCTAGACCAGTACCTGGTACTCGTATCTTATCTTCAGCTTCTAGGACTGCCCAATCTATCTTTTTCTCTCCCACCTCCCATTCTTTTTCCTTGAGCTTTTCATACACCCCGGCGGGTAGCAGAACCTTTAACATTTTAATGATATCTGGGTAAGTGTATTCTCCCATACGGAGCATGTCTTTTAATTCTCTATGGAACCCTGCTGGATCTTTGTCATGACAGGGAATTAATTTCTTCATTTCGAGGAGTTCCATCTTTGTGATTGGAGTGTATACAAACACTCGCTGCATTTCGCCACCCGCTCCTCTGACTGGGTGGACTTCTCGTAACGGATTCTGTCTGTCTATGTGGAATGATTTACTTTCTGGGGGTGAGACATGAACAAAATGCGGGTTCAAGAATGTTCTATATTTATGACGTTGTTCTAAAATGACACTAATTAAATCGGTACCTAGACCTCTCCATCTATACTGGAGTAACTCGTTCAGGATATCATGTAACGGGCCTGGATCAGAATGTTGACCCTCATACAGAGTAATGAGGTGCTGAATCATATACATACCCACCAGTCGTTGCTCGGCTGGGGGCATTTTCAGAAACATTTGTGCCACTATTTCGTCCGGAAAAGTGGTAGGATCAGTAATCCATCGGACTGCTGACCGAACTATTTCTTGTTCATGCATGGTACTTAACTCACTATAACCGATTCGTGATTTCAGAATGTGATCGGTAGCTTGAAATACTTGTTCTAGGGAACCTTGTTCTGGTGCTGAATGATGGAAAGTTGGCTTGTGTTCTAGACGTAAATGGCGATCTGGAAATCTAGGTTTTCCTACATACGCTATTCTGGCAGTATTCTCATCGTCTTCCTCTTCAGGATCAGAGATACTTTCTTTCTCGCTTACTTGTGCTGCTTTACGCTGTTCGTGTATCTTTATTATCTCTCTACGAATTTTCTTGTACATACTTTCCATGGCACCAATGGTATTGTGCTTTCCTTCGGCTATATTATCACTCCACTTTGTTAGAGTTTTCATTTCTTCCGGGTCTTTAGACGGGTAATCCTGTTCCCTTATTAGACAATTAATTAAGAACTTTAATATCATGCGCTGAATCTCGGCTTTCCTTTGAGACATGGCATCACTAATACTTTGTGGGTCATCCCCTGTACGGATGAAACGATATATCCTGTCTAGATCTTCTTTCATATTCGGCAGGGTGACTAGATACTCGGTCACTCTCCTTACGCGTACGGAATATAAAACCATATTAAATTCGCCTGGAACTGGGTCATAGACACATTCGCCAAGGGTTTGCCTGATCTCTGCAACAGACTTATTACTTTTAGGAGTACGCTGTGATGCTTGAGCATGTAATTCGAGTGCTGATAAACGCTTGTATGGCGGCGGAGTTTGAGGAAGACCTCCTCCTGCGGCCCCTAAACTAGAATCATCAACTGATGCTTTCCGTCCTGGCAGGGTGGGTAATTGTAACGTGGGCTGGACTTGTATGGCGGGCTGACCCGGGGGGGCTGTTAAGGGCACCCCGGTGTCTGGAGGAGCAGGAATTACCTGATTTACAGGGACTGGCGGAGCGCGAACAGGATTTGCATATTCGGGGACTGTGTCGTCCAAATAGGACGAGATGAAAATATCAGCTGCGGTCGGTTTGTGACGTAGTTTGGTCGGAACTAATGGTGGCGGGAAATTACTGGATGCCTCCGGGGTCGCTTTTGGCAAGCCTTCGGCAAGAAGAGGATACATACCCTTAGTAAGGGCATGCCTCTGTCTGTCTCTCTGTTCAGTTTTGACTTGTTCACCTATCTCGATCAATTCTCTTTCTTGGGCTCGTTCTTGGGATTCTCTACTTAATTCTGATTTTCTGATTTCTTTTTCGGTTCTCTTATGAGCTTCTTTGCGCCATAACTCGATGGCATCTTTCTGTGATTGTCTGGCTTTCTTTTTCCATAATGCTTCTTCTACTCGCATGATGCACTCGGCATCCCATGTACCCGATACGGGCCATCTATACTTTTCTTCTAACTGTTTGGTATATTCTACCCATAAATCTAGATACAATATGGCGCTTATGCCATGTTTCTGATACATAAAGTGACCTGGACTGTCCCTGGGCGGGACGGGAACTGCTGCTTCCAGCAGACCCTTTCTAGTCTTTAACTGACGTAACTTGGAAAATATGGGCATGACTGAACTGTAATCTAGACACAATACAATACACAATAAACACGATACTTATTTCCCATTCATACCACGGCATTAGAATACATGAAAAACATTTAAAATAACAGTTCGAACAGAATACTACCTGGAAATACTGAGAACAGAACACATGAATTTTCTCGAGAACAGAAACTGACTAGAACAGAAACTAGATGCACTGCTGAAACAGTACGAAACTTACCGGTCTCTTAAAGAGACACGTCAGGACCCGCATCCACCGAAGTGGACACTTCGTTTGTGGGACTGTGTACCACCAACCCACAGACCAGAGTCAATTAAATTGACCCTGTCTAGATACCACCCCAGTAACGGTACTCACCGGGCAGCAAGAACGGAAGGCCTCGGACTGGACTGGACTGCTACGACGATGACGACGAACTTCGGACTTCGGACTTCAGTTACGGGTGGACCTCCGGATACCTCGGACCTTGGACTCTTGGCTTGGGCTCTGGTCGGGACTCGCCGCGTTCCTCCACCGTCTCGTCTGGATGCTGGACCGCCTCCTCCGTCTCCTCCGTGGGCCTGAGGGATACTTGAGCAGAAATATCTGCTACTGCGCAGAAGAGTTCCGTCACGACTGCAGAGGGTCAGGGGGTCGGCGTGGCTTCACCGACGCGTGGGGAAAGGGCAAGTCCCTATTCGGGCGCCATTATGTGGTATATAAATAAATAATACCGGATCTATTTTTGAATGAATGAATGAATAACAGATAGCTCAATAAATAAGAGTCAAAATTCGAGGTAGTAGGAGTTTTGCAGGTTTAATACAGCATAAGGACAGGAACAGGACAACCTGCATAGGAATAGGATGACAGGGCCCAGCAGCTGCTGGGGCTGGATCTGGGATGAGCGCGCTAACTTTTAATAACAATACATGAGCATATATACATAGCGCAAACACATAGCATTACATTGCAGTAGGCGTAGCAGTGGGTGGAGCAGAAGGTGTGACGCGTAGCAGTCGCGAAAGATAAGGGATAATGAAGGTGTAACTCAGACATGTGATGCAAACGTAACAGAATATGTCATGAATGGGCGGGAACCATGGAGGAGGCTACCTAAGGAGCCGGGACCTCTAACCTGGTGGTGCGCGCAAACTGGTAATGACGTGTTACGAGGAGAAGCTGGGGGCTATGAACTCTGTGCTAGGAGCAGAGACTGAAGTCTGGAGGGTCGGAGCGACATGTACCTAAACCCTATCTAGTATCTGATGTTTAGGGAACATGTTGATATAAACTAGAAGTCATGAGGGGAAAAGCTAACTGACTCTAAGACTAGAGCATGCATTTATTCTACATGTAGTGCGTGATGAAGAATATTAAATGACCATTAAATACAGTATTTTCTCTTAACATGGAGCCGCATAGGCTAGACAATGACGGAAACTATTGATGCAGTTCAGTAGCTTAGGAATGCAGAGAAGGAGGACTAAACTGATAGCTGGAATCACAACATAGTCTTGGCAGACTCAGAGGCAGAGCCAAGCTGCACCGGGCACTGCGAGGCAGGAAGTAAGTGAAAGGATGATGGATGACACGTAGGGACACAGAACATGACAAAATTTACTTTTCCACAGTATTTATTTAAATTCCTACCTTCTTTATTAACTATGGGAGGTTGTTCCAATACCTGTTGTTGGCCATGTGTGGGACTGGACGCACTCCAGCTCTGAGCTTGAGTACATTTACAACAGTTTTAAGTCCTTTTCGGGTGTAGTAACTTTAGAAGTGCAGTTTCTGAATAGGAATGGGCTTAATCGTTTGTGGGTACACGTATGTCCATCTTCACAAGCACCTACTTAGCCATCCCCTAATCTTTCTTCTTAGGGGCCGATTCCGATCCGGGTCGGAAAGCACTACAACCGAGCCGGATTCGGAGTGTTTTCCGACCGAGCCAGAGTCATGCACTCCGACCGAGCGAGTACGATGAAGCCGTATGCTGTCGTACTCGGTTCGGTCGGACTCCAATAGAAGTCAATGGGAGTCGGTCGTACAACGCGTACATGGGCTCCCATTGACTGAATGGGTACGTTGCGGACAAGTGCGCCCCCTACAGTGGGTACGCGTTGGTGCCATCTGCACCGTATATGCCTGTGTTGGGGAGATCCATGGGTCTCCCCCTGTGTACGAGTTGTAGAGCTGTGGGTGACAGGGGATCCGACGCAAACCCCCAAAGGGAACGTTCTGGACTTTTTGTGAGCCGGGCACTCCGGCTCGCACAGGCGTGCATCGTACTGGCTCATCGTAAATCACATCCATTGCACGCCACGGTGAGCTTACGGCCAAGACGTACGGAGCGGATCGGACCCGGGAATGACTCGGTCGGTGCATATCACGTAGCTCACATCGTACTTGCTCGCTCGTACAGCTGTACGTGTCGGGCAGAAAACACGCGTTCGGCTTGTAGTTTTTCCGTCCGGAACGCGTTCGGTGCCCTTCCGACCCGGATCGGAATCAGCCCCTAAATGTTCACCTTCCATTGTGTAGTAAGGATCCCCATTTTCCAGCCACTCCCTCCCCCATTTACTACTAAAACATATACTTGCGTGTGTGAAGACTGCAGTTGGGGCTGAGATCTCCCCTCAGAAAAGATTGGCAAGGTGGAGGCGAAGCCTCTGCATATAAGTTTGTCAGTGGTGCAGAGTATTATATATTTGATTCTGGTGTCTACTGTAGACAGTGTACAGGTTTCTGGAGTTATGTGATAATTCCTATTCAGATTCATGAAGTCTGTCTCCCTGGATTTTGGAGCCTTGGAATCAAGATAATGAGCATTTTTGGAGTTCTGTGTCGCAATCACTTAGCATCTCCATCATCAAGGCTGTTGTCATCTTACTTCAACTAGTCACGTTAGAGAAGTGGAAAAATTCTTCGAAGAAGAGACAGTTGCAGGTTGATTCCCTTGATCACTGCATTTATCCAGGGAGCAAAAAGGAGCCTGCACCAAAAACAACAACTAAATTACTTAATTTCAATGCAGTGATGCACAAAGTCTGGAAGGCAAATTGAAATTGGAGCCTTCATTTATGTTGTTTCTGATCTCAGGCTTCTATTAAGACACGGTAATCTCTCATTCCTCCAGTGCAAAACTAAAAAATCCTAATGATTACGGTGGCCTGAAAACAACTGTAATTTCTTCTAGGATTGTAGACCTGTTTTCCAGCTGATAATCGGTTTGTGTTTTGTAGGTGTACATTTGGAGTGTCACCTCTTATTTTGCTAGTAGTTGGGCTTGGTGACACATTATTGAAGAGCCAGCAGAATTGTGATGAACGTAGTGGTACCCAAACTGCCAGGCCAGGTCCTTTCTAAAAAAAAAAAGTAACTTAGGATCGGTTTCGCCCTAGGTAGGGCTCATCAGCCAGGTATATCAAGCCTGGCAGTTCAGGCTGGGCTGTTCCCATTGGAGTAGGGTCAAGAGTGATTTGCATATGACTGGGTCTCAACTGAGCTGGCATGGTCATGGTGTGCAAAATAACAATGCAGTAGTATGCGGCCCGAGTAATTACCAGTGGCTTAGATTAATTCAAGCATTCAATCCATCACTTTTCAAAATACTTTAGTGTGCACACTGTGACACTGAAATCATGATATACCTGGCTGATAAGCTCTAACTAGGGTGAAACTAGTTTCAGGTTTCTGTATTCTAATTCAGGGAGTGCCTGGCCTGGCAATTCGGGCAGGACTATTCCCATTGGAGCTGGTTCAAGACTGATTTGCATATAGCTGGGTCCGTACTGAGGTGACATGGTGTGCAAAATAATGATGGAATGAGATGCGGCCCAAGTAATTACCAGTAGCTGAGATTAATTCAAGCATTCATCCATCACTTATTCGTATACTTTAGTGTGTCACCCTACGTGAGAAGGTATGCCCCGACATGGTTCCCTTGCACACTGTACCACTGGAATCATGCGATAACTGGCTGATGATTCCTAACTAGGGTGAAACCAGTACTTGGGTGCTTGTATTCTAGTGAAGGGAGGTCCTGGCCTGGCAGTTCAGATTGGACTGTTCTCATTGGAGTAGGGCTATGACTTATTTGCATATGGCTGGGTCCAAAGTGAGGTGGCATGGTGTGCAAAATAATGATGGACTCAGATGCAGCCCTTCATAATTACCTATGGCTGAGATTCATTCAATCAATCAATCAATCAGGCGTTTGTTAGGCGCGACTACTCACCCATAAGGGTCTCAAGGCACTGGGAGGGAATGGGGGGGTTAGTAGGCTCCAGTGCATCAAGGGGGGGGGGGTCTGTCAAAGAGCCAGGTTTTGGGGTTTCTTGCGAAGATGGGGAGCGATGCTATCTGTCTGAGGTGGAGCGGAATGGCGTTCCAGGCTGAGGCCGTGAGGAAGGAGAATGAGCGGCCTCCTGATCTGGTCTTTCTGGTGCAGGGGACCACAACTTAGGCGAGCTGGTCTGATCGTAGGGTCCTCTCGGGTGCGTGGAATTTGAGTCGGCTGTTCAGGGATGCTGGTCCGGTGTCGTGGAGGGCCTTGTGAGCATGGGTTAGCATCTTAAAGGTGACTCTAGCTTTTGTTGGGGAGACAGTGGAGTGTGCGCAGGTGCTGGGAGATGTGGCAGTGTCTTGGCAGGTTGAGGACTAGTCTTGCAGCAGCATTTTGGATGTTCTGTAGCTTGCAGTGAGGTTTTTGTTTATTTCGGCATAGAGTGCGATGCCGTAGTCGAGCCTGCTGGTGACCAGGGCATGAGTGACGGTCTTTCTGTGTTCAAGGGGGATCCATTTGAAGGTCTTACGTAGGAGGCGGAGGGTGTGGAAGCAGGAGGACGAGACGGAGTTGATCTGGCGGTCCATTTTGAGCTATGAGTCCAAGATGATTCCCAGGTTGCGTGCATTGTCCATGGGGGTGGGCGGGCTTCAGAGGGCAGGGGGCCACCAGGTTTCGTTCCAGGCATCGGGGGTTTGGCCCATGATGAGCACTTCCGTTTTGTTGGTGTTTACTTGTAGGCAGCTGTTTTTCATCCATTTGGTGACAGCTTCCATGCCTTCTCGAAAGTTGTGTCTGCCGGTGTTGGGTTTGTTGGATAGGGAGAGGATGAGTTGGGTGTCGTCTGCGTATGACACAATGTTGAGTCTGTGGGTTGTGACGATGGGGGCGAGTGGAGCCATGTAGACATTGAAGAGCGGAGGGCTGAGGGAAGACCCATGGGGCAGGTAGTAGGTATCGTGTCCCAGAGGAAAGGGGGGAGTCTGACCCGCTGCGTTCTGCCTGAGAGGAAGGAGCGGATCCAGTCGAGGGCCTTGTCTTGGATTGCTGTGTCGTGGAGTCTGCATATTAGGGTGCGGTGAGAGACTGTGTCGAACGCCGCTGAGAGGTCGAGGAGGATAAGGGCTGCTGTTTCTTCTTTGTCCAGTATGGTACGGATGTCGTCTGTTGCGGCGAGGAGGGCGGTTCCCGTACTGTATTTTTTTCCGAAGCCAGATTGGAGGAGTCGAGGATGTTGTGTTCTTCCATGAATGTGGCGAGTTGGCTGTTGATGGCTTTCTCAATGACTTTCACTGGGAACGGGAGCAGGGAGATGGGTCTGTAGTTTTTGAGGTCGGTGGGGTCCACCAAGGATTTCTTCAGGATGGGGTTGATCTCAGCGTGTTTCCAGTCTTCAGGGAATCAGGCGGTTGCCAGGGAGCAGTTGATGGTGTGGCAGAGCATGGGTGCGATGGTGTCGGCAGCTCTGTTGAAAATGTGGTGGGGACAGGGGTCCGTGGGGGCCCCGGAGTGGATTGACTTCATCATCTTCAGTGTGTCTTCGGTGGTGAGGGCTGTCCAGTTGTCGATCGCTGGCTTCAGGTTATCGGGAGAGGTTGTTGGTAGTCTTCGTCGAAGTGGTCGTAGATGCTCTTAATTTTGTGGTGGAAAAAGGTGCTGAGTTTGTCGCAGAGGTCTTGGGAGGGAGGGATGTCGGTGGTCTCGCTGGTGGGTTGGTCGAAATCCTTGATGATGTTGAAGAGTTCTTTGCTGTTGTGTGCATGAGTGGAGATTCTGTCTTCAATCGCTTTTTTCCTCGTTTTTCTGATGAGTTGGTGTTGGGCGTTGGTGGCGGCTCTGAAGTTGGTGTGGGCTTCTGTGGATTTGGTGTTCCTCCAGGCCTTTTTGAGGTGGCGGCAAGTGCGTCTGGACTCTCGAAGTTCGGTGGTGAACCATCTAGTTTTCTTGGCGTGGGTGTTGTTTTTCTTGAGGGGGGCTATTGTGTTGGCGCAGTCGGAGATCCATCTGTGCAGGGTACAGGTTGTGGTGTTGGGGTCGTCATTTTTCGCAATGGTTGGGGTGGAGTTGCTGAGTGATGAGGTTAGCTTGTCGCCAGTGATTCTGGTCCAGTTTCTTCGTGGGAGCAGGTGCTGGTGTCTGTGGATGGTGGGTGTTCTGAAGGTGTAGTGGACGCATCGATGGTCAGTCCATGGGAGTTCGGTGGTTTGGCTCAAGGTGATGGAGTTACCTGTTCTGAAGAGGGGGTTGAAGGTGTGTCCTGCTGAGTGTGTGGGTTCGGTCACGATCTGGCAGAGTCCAATGTTGTGGAGGTTGTCCAGGAGAGATGTGGTGCTGGGATCCAGTTGCTTGCCGAGGTGGAAGTTAAGGTCTTCCAGTAGGGTGTAGTTTGTGGACGCAATGGCATGTGGGGAGATGATGTCCGTGATGGAGTTTGCAAAAAGTCAGCGGGGTCCAGGGGGTCAGTAGATAAGGGTTCCTCAAAGAGTGATGGTAGGGCTGCCCAGTATCTTGAAGTAAAGGTGTTCTATCAGGTCTGTGGGCTCGTCAGGGAGTGTGCTCAGGCGGAGGTTGGATTTGTGGAAGATGGCGATTCCTCCTCCCGGGCAGGTGGGGCGGTCCTTCCTGGAGATCTTGTATCCTTGGGGAATGGGGATGTCCGGTCCTGAGGTGGTGTTGGTCCATGTTTCGGTGAAGAACGCTAGGTCCTGGGTGGTGCTGTCGAGGAGGTCTCAGATTTCGGTGGCGTGTTTGTGGAGGAATCGGACGTTGAGGAGGATGCATTGCAGGGTCTTTGGTTGGGTAGTGGTCTGGCAGGCTGGTTTTGCCGGGTCCGTGGTCTTGGCGGTGCTGCACGTGTGCTGGCAGCGGTGACAGCTGAAGGGTCCCTGGGTGTCGGCTGGTGATGGTAGCTTCCAGTTGTTGTTGCGTCCTGGGTTGAGAGCGTGTTGCTGCTGGGTCGTATCGTTGGCGTTGTGGAGGTGCAGGGCTCCTGGCGCTGGTTGCGGCCTGGCGCAAACGGGCTTGCCTTAGGCATGCTATTGGCGCACCAGCGGCGCACCCGCTGGGATGCGCTGCGGCCGCTAATAAGTAGGGGTCGGGGAGGGCTGGTCAGCTGGGAGGCGGGAGCGGGGAGGGGAGCTAGATTGGGTCGGTCTCGTTGGTCGTGCTGGGGGAGAGGGGGCGCGGGGGCAGCTGCGGCAGAGAACAACGGACAGAAAAAGGCAAAAAAAGAGGAAAGAGTGGAAATGAGACAGTGAAAGGTGCAAGAAAAGTGGGGGACAGACACAGAAGGAGAGTGAGAGGGGAAGATTAAATCAGTGAAAAACAAGTGAAAACGGAGGAAAGACACAGCGGGGGAGTGAAAGGGGGAGATTGAAACCAGTAAAGATCGAGTGAAAACGGAGGAGAGACACAGAGGGGGAGTGAAAAGGGGAGCTTGAAATCAGTAAAAAACGAGTGAAAATGGAGGAAACACACAGAGGGGGAGTGAAAGGGGGAGATTGAAATCAGTGAAAAACAAGTGAGAACGGAGAAAAGACACAGAGGGGGAGTGAAAGGGGGAGATTGAAATCAGTAATAAAACGAGTGAAAACAGAGGAAAGACACAGAGGGGGAGTGAAAGGAGGAGATTGAAATAAGTAAGAAAAGAGTGAAAACGGAGGAAAGACACAGAAGGAGAGTAAAAGAGGGAGATTGAAATCAGTGAAAAACAAGTGAGAACGGAGGAAAAACACAGAGGGGGAGTGAAAGGGGGAGATTGAAATCAGTAAAAAAGAGTGAAAATGGAGGAAAGACACAGAAGGAGAGTAAAGGGGGAGATTGAAATCAATGTAAAATGACTGAGAACTGAGAGAAAGAGTGGAGCGAGAGAAAGGAGACAGAGGTCTACTGGACCACCAGGGATGAGGTACAGGTAAAACCTGCGGGTGGAGGAGGGCCTCGAACACCAGCACTCGAGAGTGCAGGGGCTCGGGAAGGCCTCACTTGATGGTGGAGCCGCGAGGGGGGAGAGAGCAATTTCACTGACAATGAGTGAGTGGTCTTTCTTGCCTGTCCCTGCAGCGCCCGCCTTTAAGTAGGGGTCAGGGAGGGCTGAACAGGTGGGAGGTGGGAGCGGGGAGGGGAGCTGAATTGGGCTGGTCGCGTTGGTCATGCTGGGGGGGAGGGGCCGCCGGGGCTGCAGTGGCAGGGAAAAACGGGCAGAAAAAGGCAAAAAGAGAGGAAAGAGTGGAAATGAGGCATTGAAAGGTACAAGAAAAGTAGGAGAAAGACACAGAAGGAGATTGAGAGGGTAAGATTAAATCAGTGAAAACGAGTGAAAACGGAGGAAAACACAGAGGGAGAGTGAAAGGGGGAGATTGAAACCAGTAAAAAAACGAGAGAAAACGGAGGAAAGACACAGAAGCGGAGTGAAAGGGGGGTATTGAAATTAGTAAAATACGAGTGAAAATGGATTACATCCATCACTTGTTTCCGTATTTTAGTAACCTGCTCAACTCCTTCACAGAATGCTTATATATAATTAAAATTACATTAAAACATGTGGTTTCACCTGACCTAACAGATGGAGTGGAAAAACGATGGATTTGGGCCCAGATCTTTGGACTGGGGTGAATGTGTGACATTGATCCACATTCTGTCCATCACTGTTGTGTTTGCAATTACCGCTCTAAGTGTACTGGGGATGCTCAGACGTGAGTCCCAGGCACTCCACACCACTGGAATCAAGCTAGCCGGGCTGATGAGAGGTGTTACCTCGAAACCGGGCCGGTCCTCGGATGCTTGTTTCCGTTCTAGGAAGAACATGGCTTTTGTAGTTCGGACTGGACTGTTCCCATGGGGCACAGGGTCAGCGCTGATTTGCATATCGCCATTGTCTAACCCAGGGTGGTATGGAGTGGAAAAACGATGGATTTGGGCCCAGATCTTTGGACTGGGGTGAATGTGTGACATTGATCCACATTCTGTCCATCACTGTTGTGTTTGCAATTACCGCTCTAAGTGTACTGGGGATGCTCAGACGTGAGTCCCAGGCACTCCACACCACTGGAATCAAGCTAGCCGGGCTGATGAGAGGTGTTACCTCGAAACCGGGCCGGTCCTCGGATGCTTGTTTCCGTTCTGGGAAGGACATGGCTTTTGTAGTTTGGACTGGACTGTTCCCATGGGGCACAGGGTCAGCGCTGATTTGCATATCGCCATTGTCTAACCCAGGGTGGTGTGGAGTGGAAAAACGATGGATTTGGGCCCAGATCTTTGGACTGGGGTGAATGTCTGACATTGATCCACATTCTGTCCATCACTGTTGTGTTTGCAATTACCGCTCTAAGTGTACTGGGGATGCTCAGACGTGAGTCCCAGGCACTCCACACCACTGGAATCAAGCTAGCCGGGCTGATGAGAGGTGTTACCTCGAAACCGGGCCGGTCCTCGGATGCTTGTTTCCGTTCTGGGAAGGACATGGCTTTTGTAGTTCGGACTGGACTGTTCCCATGGGGCACAGGGTCAGCGCTGATTTGCATATCGCCATTGTCTAACCCAGGGTGGTGTGGAGTGGAAAAACGATGGATTTGGGCCCAGATCTTTGGACTGGGGTGAATGTGTGACATTGATCCACATTCTGTCCATCACTGTTGTGTTTGCAATTACCGCTCTAAGTGTACTGGGGATGCTCAGACGTGAGTCCCAGGCACTCCACACCACTGGAATCAAGCTAGCCGGGCTGATGAGAGGTGTTACCTCGAAACCGGGCCGGTCCTCGGATGCTTGTTTCCGTTCTGGGAAGGACATGGCTTTTGTAGTTCGGACTGGACTGTTCCCATGGGGCACAGGGTCAGCGCTGATTTGCATATCGCCATTGTCTAACCCAGGGTGGTGTGGAGTGGAAAAACGATGGATTTGGGCCCAGATCTTTGGACTGGGGTGAATGTGTGACATTGATCCACATTCTGTCCATCACTGTTGTGTTTGCAATTACCGCTCTAAGTGTACTGGGGATGCTCAGACGTGAGTCCCAGGCACTCCACACCACTGGAATCAAGCTAGCCGGGCTGATGAGAGGTGTTACCTCGAAACCGGGCCGGTCCTCGGATGCTTGTTTCCGTTCTGGGAAGGACATGGCTTTTGTAGTTCGGACTGGACTGTTCCCATGGGGCACAGGGTCAGCGCTGATTTGCATATCGCCATTGTCTAACCCAGGGTGGTGTGGAGTGGAAAAACAATGGATTTGGGCCCAGATCTTTGGACTGGGGTGAATGTGTGACATTGATCCACATTCTGTTCATCACTGTTGTGTTTGCAATTACCGCTCTAAGTGTACTGGGGATGCTCAGACGTGAGTCCCAGGCACTCCACACCACTGGAATCAAGCTAGCCGGGCTGATGAGAGGTGTTACCTCGAAACCGGGCCGGTCCTCGGATGCTTGTTTCCGTTCTGGGAAGGACATGGCTTTTGTAGTTCGGACTGGACTGTTCCCATGGGGCACAGGGTCAGCGCTGATTTGCATATCGCCATTGTCTAACCCAGGGTGGTGTGGAGTGGAAAAACGATGGATTTGGGCCCAGATCTTTGGACTGGGTTGAATGTGTGACATTGATCCACATTCTGTCCATCACTGTTGTGTTTGCAATTACCGCTCTAAGTGTACTGGGGATGCTCAGACGTGAGTCCCAGGCACTCCACACCACTGGAATCAAGCTAGCCGGGCTGATGAGAGGTGTTACCTCGAAACCGGGCTGGTCCTCGGATGCTTGTTTCCGTTCTGGGAAGGACATGGCTTTTGTAGTTCGGACTGGACTGTTCCCATGGGGCACAGGGTCAGCGCTGATTTGCATATCGCCATTGTCTAACCCAGGGTGGTGTGGAGTGGAAAAACGATGGATTTGGGCCCAGATCTTTGGACTGGGGTGAATGTGTGACATTGATCCACATTCTGTCCATCACTGTTGTGTTTGCAATTACCGCTAACAGATCCGGCATCTGAAAAAGGAGCACCAATTATATCCCTATTGACTATTTTCCATCATGTCTCGGGCTAGTAATGACAACGTAACACAGGAACCCATTCTGAGACTCTTTAGGCTTTTCTGCTTTAGCTCTTTGTGAGTTGCAAACAAGTGACCTCTGCTTACAGGACAAGGCCAAGAGCCTGTGATCTTTGTAAACTTTTATTAGCACTCTTTGCAAGCTATTAAAGTGTAGCCAAAAGAAGAGATATGATGCACCATTTGAAACCCCACTGTTTTCCGTTGATGTGAGGCGGTCTTTCAATGAAAATGGGCCTAATTAGTTTTCTGAGAAATTGTGATAGACTCAATATATCACTTTTAGGGTCAGATATATAGCCAGCCCTTTAAGTTATTTAATATTTAATATGTATCACTACTTCGTCACATTGTGTGAAAACATCTAACATTTAAGTTAATTTTATATTGAAAAGTTTAAGTATGCTCTTTCTTCCCTTTATATTTTCATAATCATTCCCAGGGTGAAAGCATGGCACCTTTAACAAAAATCCATTTTAAAGCTATTGAGATAGTTCAGTAAGATAAGTATATTCTACCGAGTGCAGAATTTAATTTACTAGCCATAGGATCAAATCCTGCCAAGGATGACTCAACCCTTCATCCATTTAAGGCTGGTAAAATGACCTCCACTGAATTGAGTAATTTTGAGAGTTGTTTTTAACAGATCAACAAAACTATAAAACTGTGGCTGCAAGTAATATATCAAAGACAAGTTATTATTACTGTATCCAGAATGCTCAGCATAGCCACACAATTGATCTGAATGGAATGCTAGCTGGTCACAATCTTAAACTGTATGTTTATAGGTTTTCAAATTGTTCATCTTGAACAATGTTAGAATCAAGAGAGCACTTACTTACCTGTCTTTCTGGCTCTTCAAATATAATTTTACAATTGACTCACCCTCCCTCCCCCAAGGCCGCCACACACGGAAACAAGGTACATCTCTCATTACAATGTTAAACCTGGAGGGGTTCATTGCTCCTACTGAATTTCATGCATCTGAGAAAAGTGCATGCTTTAATGGTGACTTGGTGCACATAGCTCAGAAGCACAGAGACGCTCATTGCTGCACAGAGCGGAACAAATGAGAGGGAACATTGCTTGCAGTGCTGGCTGGCCATACATTGAGGTTTCTTGGCTGTTTTTTTGGCCAAACACACAAGATGATGGACGGAATGTTGCACAATGGCAAAACATTCACCCCCAGTCACAGATCTGGGTTTAATCCATTGTTATTTTTCTCACCAAACCACCCCAGTTCAGACATGGCCATATGCAAATCAGTCTTGACCCTGTGCCTCATGGGAACAGTCCAGCCCGAACTGCCAACTCAGGGTATAAATTGAAGATCTCATTTGATTTAGATTAACACTGATGTGATTGGTCAGCCACGTCTGCGGCTTATTTGCACTGTACCGTATACTCTGATGCAACAATAAAACAAATTAAAAAAAACAAAAAACTGATGTGATTGGTCAAGTATGCCTTCTTTGCTTTCTTAACGGCTTTACAACAACTATTCCTATGTTTCATACATTGGCCTATGACAGTGTTCAACAATGAGGTGCAGCAGTGTTGTTCATGATGTGATCGATTAGTTTCAGGTCAACCAGATCTCCATTGGAACACTTGTTTGAGGCTTACATCCTGTTTTTACTTTTCTCTAAAGGGCTGTCTTATCCAACGTGACAGAAATATTGTGGTAGAAATTTTCTATTAGGTCTTCGTGGTCCATACCGATCAAGATTGTGTTATTCATTGAAACATATGTTGTATTGAAATCCTCAGCACTTACTTTATAAGAGTTCCTTATGGCAATGGGTTGTAAGGTGCAGTTGTTACATGAGATGGAACAATACTACAAACAGGATAGGTGGAAGGACATAAGACAATGGTCTTACATTGAATGTGGTTGCATACCAGTACCGACCCTCCCTATTCTATGTTAGATATGCGGTCCAGAGTGACTCACTCAGTGCACAGCCTGGATGAAACTCACTACCTGTACATTCACATTAATATGTATGATTGATTAGATTCTGGTACCTATGTTCTGGACTTCTTTAACAACTGTTTGTACATTTAAGGTTAGTTTTATGAATCATTATGACCACAGGACTGGTATATCACTGCTGTGATTAGCATATTACGTGGAATGGTGGAGTGGTGTGGCTCACTGGTTAGAGGCGGCAGACCCGGAAGCAGAGAATGGCCCGGGACCAGGGTTCAATTCCCGACGCGGCAGGGTCGTGGACCAGGGTCAGCGAACTCGATAATTCTCGCCTCGGTGCCTACTCTAACCAGGGATCACACTCGGCAACTCTGGGCATTAGCTTGCCTCATCTCTACAACGGCCCCCCACATTCGCCGGGGATGCCTGGTTTCACCTTGGAGATACCCAGTAGGGACCATCTCACAGGGATAGCCAGGACGGGTTCCCCAGCGGTCTACAGCGCCACGACGCCTCAGGGCAGCAGTGCGCTTTACAAGACACATACATTCACTAATAGTTAAACTGGCAACCAGGCACTTCAACAATTAGAAGAAGATGCTAACAAGTGCTGTATAATACAGTTTATCACTTTGAAGATGGTCTGTCATGCCATTTCACTTAGACTCTAAGGGGCATATTAGCAAGAACCTCTTTAAAATTATCGCCACTTTAACAGCAGGTTAAATGCAGCTAAAACGGCGATAATGGGCTTGCTAATATGCGTTATAGAATTCCATTGTCCTGCACATCTAACCTGGGCTTCTATTGGAATTCTACAACGCATATTAGAAGCCCAGGTTAGATGTCCTGCACATCTAACCTGGGCTTCAATTGGAATTTTAGAATCCATATTAGCAAGCCCATTATCGCTGTTTTAGCGGCAGTTTCCTGTTTTAATGAGGCCCAACTTCGGATGAAAGCTGGGCACTACAGGATATCTGAGCATACTTGGGCCACCAACAAGAAGGATTGGCCATGTTGACTGCAGGATGGTGTGGATGTTTTGGAGGTGAGTGATAGGTTTGGGAAGAATCAACATCTGGCTGTTGGACTGAGCTCCACCGCCGCAGCAGAATCATCAGTTTCGGATACCCTCACCGGTGGTTAGCCACACTTTACAGGTATTGTTTGATTAATTGACACTCTGTAAGCTGGTGATGGGCATCAAATATATTCTGAGAAGCGCAATGTTGTTGTCTGGACACTGGGAAGAATTAAGTCAGTGTAATTGTAGTCTTATGCCACAAAAGCAGAAGTGTGACTGGGTTTGACTACACATTAATATCTTGGAGAGGCATGTTTGAGTTTGCATCAAGTGTCTTCAAGGGCTGACAGAATCGTAACTGTTTTGACTGGATCTTAACTGTGTTATTACCTTGGACGTAAGTCATAAGTTTTCGGCCGAGTAGCCCATTGAGTTTGCTGGCCATTCAGGAGGATGAACATTTTGTAATTGTTAGGCAATATCAGAAGTCAAGCCACCAGGGTGCTCATGAAGAAGAAGTTCAGTCTTGGTATTGCCAGGTAGAAAGCTCATGCAGTGACTTTAAGTCAGTTTCTATCCAGTCCACAGCACTGGGAGTAGGTGTGATTTCACACATATTTTATTTTCCTGAAGAAAATAGGCCATTTGGCTCACTGGTCCTGCTGTGGGCACATTATTTACCTGTGCTGTCATGGAACGACACTCCATTGAGACAGTGCTCCTATGACATAGGTATTGCCTGGCAGTCCCGCATAATGCACCAGTATCCTAATGTGTGTCCTGACATCATGAAATGACCTTGGACTCCTGACAGTGATGCCAATAGCAATGCATACATTAGGATTCGGATAAAACCTCCTCAAACATTACCTGATGAGTAGGAAGGCAAACATCACTGTGCCTTGGACCCAGTATTAAGTACCATAGAAAATAGACCATTTAACTATCAAGCGATCGGATGTGTCAGACTACTGCAGTGTATTTGTGTGTGTGTGTGTGTGTGTGTGTGCGTGTGTTTGTGTGTGTGTGTGCTATCATTATTTCATTATTCATTATTACAATTACTTCTACAATTTTAAGCCTAAAATACTTGAATCCTTCAAATTTCTATATTGGTTCTGTTGAGGTCTAGAAGGCCTTATGATGGGAAAATGAACAACTTGAATTGTGGGACGCATTAAGTGAAGTCATGGATGGTGTCTTCCTTGGTGGTCGGCGTCTTCCCTCCTTGATCCGTTTGACTCTCTCGCCAGCTGCTTCTGCTGTCGTCTCCCCCCTCTCTTGAGGGTCCTCGTTATACATTAAAGTCCTGCCCAAGTAATGTTGTGGGTCCGGGATTTTGAAGGGCTCCGGTTCTCTAAAGGCAATTGTTTTTGATTCCTTAAATGTGGTTCCAAGGCACATTGAAAACAGAGCATCTGTCCTTGTGGTTTCAGGCTGACCTCCTGTCCTGGCCTGGAAACAAAGAACAGCTGACTTAGTGGTGACAGCATCAAACTCAAGAAACCAGGGTATGTTGGCCCACTCATCGTCCCCCCTCGCATCGCAAAAAATCCTCAACCTGACAGTCTCCTAATTCCTCTATGTGATATACCATTGCAAACCTTAATACCATGTTAGCAACTACCCTCCAAATTATATGGAACCCGAAAATAAGTATTTTTCCCATATATATAATACACTCCATGGACTGTGGGTTCTGTTCCAGACAAAATATATTCATTTTTAACTTCTACTCCCTGGACACACTTTCTCCATCCTACCTCTAGTGGATTTTTAACGCATCGTTTTGCTCTTATAAAATATAACTTATTTTCCTTTACCATATCGAGACTCAATCTTGGCTATATTACTGCATCTTTTAAGTTTTTCCTTCTCCCACCTACTAACCATATTATTCTCGGAATACTTGAAAATCTGTTCCCATCTGGCCTCCAACTCTTCCATAAAATCCTGTTTATTGCTGTTCATTTTACAGGTAAGCTTCCCTTTGTTATATTACAACGAGATCTCACTTTCCAAAAGTATCGCCATTCCTTCACATGTCTATCCGCAGCATAAGAAATGAATGCTCTAAACGTAGGTACCTTCTGTATGGGTTTGTGAACATTTGAAAAATGATAACCGAAACTACCTTGTTTATAAAACAAACTAGTAATAATCGGTGCTTAATTTGTAAAAAAAAAAAAATGAGTGCCAGGGCTCCCGTCAGGAGGACAATACAACTTCCACCATCCGTTGCCCCTGCCATTACTGCCAATGATAGTGCCAACAAAACAACTAACCATACCAGACCCCCAAAGCTATATATATGGCTTGGTTGGCAGGTATTATTCAGTTTCTATGTATATTATATTATTAATAATAAACTGGTGTTCTCATCTTTAAATTCATCTGACAGTGCCACCATATGGCAGACTGTCATAAGCGCCAGTGCTGGCAAATAATTGCCGGTGCCGAGCACCAAAAGCACCGGCTCAAATTAAGCACTGGTAAAAATGCAACACGTTAGGAGGTATGGTAATGGAATGTGGTGACAAGTCATACCACCAGCAACCAACATTGGCAAATAAATACATGCATAACATCCTTTAGCATCTATTAACTGTGAATAACCATGCAACAGCTGAAGAAAAACATTATTGAAAAAATTGCCCTCAGACCCTTTGCTGTGGAGAAGCTCTAAGTGAAACTTGTGCTGCTCTTCTTAATCATTCAAGTTAGGCTCTGTTCTGGATTGCCAGAGGTAGGGGAGGCAACTAACTCTGCAGGGTAACTCAAGCTTATTAGCAAGCATATCATTAAAATGATATAATAACTGATACTACGACCACTATTAGTCTACACCGGTTTTGCAAAAGGGTCGACATAGCATGGTTTCAAATGAATGAGAAAGGGAAAGGTACTAACTCAAATATAACACAAACAAGCAGTCTGCAAGTGTCTTCGTATTTGACTCAGTGTCAAACTCAGTGTCTTCAAAGTCAATCCATAGCCCTACACCAATCTTCTTCCAAAATGATATCCCTACTCTTCCACAGGAACCTTGCCCTAACGGTCATCACAAAGTTCACTTCAAGGTTCAGTAATTCAGAAGTGTTAATTGACTTCAGTTCAATCAAAATCAAAATCCAGTCAAAATCAAAATGTAGCCGCTTTTATCGTAGAGTTTTCTCTCAAACTGTCTGTTTGCTAATCAATATCATATATTCTCGTTAGCTTGACTTTCAGCAAAGTATGTCCATTCATTAGCTGAGGACCTCAGACTGGGCACCCGCGTTCTCTTTGAGCTTCCGGCTACTGGCTGTTCAATGTCACTGTCATTTTTCTCATTTGTCTCTCCTCATTGATGACTTCTGGAATGCGTTCATCAGGCACAGAAACTCTCCATCTCTCTCATTTCTTTGGTCACTTTTCATTTCCTGGCCCCCTTCTGACCACTGTGCTTTTACATTCTCCAAGCTCAGGTTCTGCCCTTATAGTTTATTCATTTTGGGATGCAGTGGCTACTGGTGGCTCATTGGCCATAGGTCACACATTTGTGTCAGGCTGACTTTTAGACCCTCAAGTGCACTCTTCTTCTTCCTCTGAACTTTCACATTGCCTGGAAATTGGCCTTTGCACATCAGTAGTGGGTGTCATCACTTCATCTTCACCTTGTCGCTCTGTATTGTTCATAAAGCAGTCCATAGACTGGGACCTATACTACTTCAGAGCAAATTCTCCTGGTAAGCACCAGCCAGAAACCTCCGCTCAATCTCTGCTAGACTGGTGTGCACAGCTAGATTCAAGAAAGCCCGATTAGGAGGCAGAGCTTTTAGCACCGCAGCCTCGCGTCTGTGGAATAACTCCAGCTGGCTTTCAGACAAATCGAAAACCTATTAGTATTCAGAAAGAAGCTAAAAACGTGTCTCTTTCCTAGGGACTAAGTCAGCCTAGTCACTGCACTTCTAACTTTGCCCGCATACCTACAGGTTGTATCTCCTGTAGAATAATCTCAGCGCCAGAATACCGGTAGAGTGACAGCGCGCTATATAAATCTACAAACAATACAATACAATACTTGTCACACTTTCCGAGTGCGTGAAGCATGACTCGAGTTTAACAGGATTGGTTGTGACCAGAATTACTTGGTAAAGACTTGCCATCTGCGATCCAGACACAACTTTCTCACATGCTTCTTCAACAACACCCAATCGCAATTACAGTCGTTATGACACTGCTCCTGCCTCGGGAGTTGAGTCACCAATTCAACCTGGTTAGAGGCAGAACACACCATATCAGCCAGGCCTTTGCAGTAGTTAAGAACCATGCCATCTGTAATATTTATAAGTTCAGATTCCAGCACAACAGGAGTCTCAGGGCTCTTTCCAGGGATTCTCATGGGATTCTCATGGGGGAAAGTCCTATCTTCCAAACTGGAATACTTTAAGACCAGCTCCCTGCAGGAATAAAAGAGATAAACCATCAGCATGATGTTGTAGTGAGGATAAGGGGTTAACTGCAGACATTGCTATGTTATCATAAGTGAGGTATTTGCTTAAGCGCCATTATGCTGCTTTTGCTGCATTTGCACTCAACACTACATTGCTCTGTTCTCGTAAATAAACTGCTTTCACATGAGAACTGTCTATTTTTCACATATCTAGACGCACTTTGTGCCCTCAGCCTGCACATAGTGTTCAAGGTCGAATAACAATGTATGCTGTTAATTCATGTTGAGCAGTCTCACGCACATAGACACAACAGTAAACGCAGCTGCTCAAACTCGGGTGCTTTTAATATTGCATTGCGTGCATGAGGAGGCACTTGGAGACAACCTTTCCAACATCGAGGAGCTGTGCTTGTCATGGGATGTGATTCATTCCATCTGATCTTGGAGGTATGGGGCCCCTCGTCAAAGCCTAGAGGTCTTCTATTATTAATTAAAACTACCTCCAAGCACGGGGAGGGTGGTAACGGCACTATAATCCTGTTTCCACTATCATTTTAATATGATTTCCCCTTTTGTGCGTTATGGAATTGTAACAATGCTGATTGTATTATTCTTATGCATCTTTTTGTTAGTATTGGCGAGAGTACTGCATCTTAGAGCACGTTAGTTTAAATAAACATTTTAAACTATATTTTGTCTCTGATTACTCACGTTGTGGACTGGTATGAGTGTTAGAGCGAAAGAATGTTCTTGATTGCCACTATTCCTGAGAGTTTACTAAGTTGCATGTTCTAGTTTGTCTAATCATTGGTAGCTTTGGTGTAGTACAAAGAACAAATGAGACACTAATGCTAGTTGGATCGGGGTTCTAGGCACTGAGGTGGGTTTTTTGGTACACCACAATACACCGAGGTCCGGGTTTCCTGTGCATATTCCTGTGCATATTGAATCCTTGCAACAATGTAACAGAGCCCATTACAAACAGGCACCTCACCAAAGTCAAGCTTCATGTGATTAAAGGGACCACCTGATCTCCCTATATGGCTTGTAAGGACTAGGGTACTCCTGCCTGTATTCAGCTGTTGCCACAAGAGACACCTTTGACATAACTCTGGTGTTGAACCAGTATGTACAAAATAGACAAACCATGGCATCTTGACCTATCTGAGTAACACCATAAAAATAACGTGCCATGCATGGCAACATTGAATCAGTTAATACAGGGCAACCATCTATAGAAAATCTAATTTCATCCTCATTCTTAGTACATCCTCCACTGGTCCATTTCTCTTGTTCACACTCTGGTTTTTACTTTTTCCCTTATATCAGCAACGGGCAGTCTGATTTATTCGAAAATTCCCCATTGAAGGTGGAAGTACCAAGAGACCAATATATAGCAATTTTGTCATTGTACATGTTTCCCATGGTCATTAGCTCATTTCTAATCTTGTGTGCTGCACACTTCACAATGGCCATCTTAGCTGGCATTTACAATACATCAAGGAGTTCCATGACATAGTGCCCATTCGGAATGGGGAAGCCAGATAAGGTCATAAAACCCTGCTAGGACGACAACTGTTTGAAGTTGTGGACCTCATGAAGCCCTACTATCAGTATTGATAGGAACTCTTAAGTTGTTAGAGATATAGCAGGCTCCAGTCAGAGCAATCAGTTCAGCCACCTGAACAGAGGTTAGATTACTCAAACAGGAGGCTTCCACTACAGTTTCTGTGGTACAAACGGCATTGTCTGCTTTCAAAATCCCTCTTTCATCTCTCTTAGATAAGAGCGGTCCACAAATAGCATATGAAGTGGCTTTTCTAGAGGGGCATCTCGAATGTCGGTGTTGGTTTGCTTCACAACTCAGTAACATCAAGACAGCCATGGTCTACCCCATCACTGTTTTCTTCAACAACAGACAATGGTAACACTGTAGCAGGATTAAGACATAAGCATCTTTTCAGTGAGAAGTTTTCTCCAGCAGCAATAATTTGTTTTGTAAGTTGACTATTGGTTATGTGTTGAATTTGGGTATTAGTTAACAGAATTCCCACAGAGTGGGGCACCATCACCGTAAAGGAAACCCTATTACAATTCTTCACATCGTTGAATGCTGACACCAACGTCAGCAATTGCCTTTAGGCAACCTATAATGCTGCAGCTACTGGGTCAAGAGTGGCTGAAAATAAGTGTGTTTTGCGGTCCCACGCGGGAGCACCCAAACCTCTAAGAACAGTAAAAGATAAAAGGCATCCCTAAAACCAGGGTTTGGCAGAGACTTTCTCTCAACTCGAGGAAGGCTTTTCACAATCATTGCTCCATGGTTGAAAATCTGGCACATCTTTGTGTGTAAGCCTCGGTAAAGACTTGGTCAGTAGAAAAAGTTGGGAATCCATTGGCAACATTAGCTCTCCATTCCCAGGAAGATCCTGACTTCTTGCCGCATTTTGTGAGGGTTCATCTGAAATGTGGCAGAAATTTCTGACAGTACTGTAATTTGGCTGGGGACACCTTATGTCCATTTTCAGCTAGGTGATTTAAGAGTGCTATTTTATCGCGCCTGCATGCCTCTGGATTGTTGATGCCACCAACATGTCATTGATATATTGGATCAGGACTGAATTATATGGCAGCTGTAGGATCTCCAGATTCCTCTTCAAGATCTTTTTAAATATTGAGGTGCAATCCGTTTACCCTTGGGGCTCTCAGCACTGTGCCCGAACTCTATTTTGGAACCGGAATGCAAAGAGGAACTGGCTATCTTCATGCAATGGGATTGAAAAGAAAAACTTGGCACAGGTCAATGACTGTGAACCACTCAGCTTCACAGGGAATTTGGAACAGTATTACTGCTGAATTCAGTTGATCAGGACAATATGGGACAGCAGTATTATTCATTTTTCGCAGGTCTTGAATGGCTCAACACTTTATTTGATTTCTGTGGGAAGCTGCCAGTGAGGAGGGGGAAGCACTCGGGAGGACCTGCTGCCATATCCCATTGCCGTGAGGGGAACGGCTGTTGTACCCATACCGCCAGTATCCTGACCGCCGAGAGGGCAAGGGACTACATCCCCCAGGAGCCCCGGCGGGCGGGTGACGTCAGCGGAGCACCCGGAGGCGCGGCTAAAGTCGAGGAGAGCCGAGTGCTCTGTGGGAATCTCTGTGGGAAGCTGCCAGTGAGGAGGGGGAAGCACTCGGGAGGACCTGCTGCCATATCCCATTGCCGTGAGGGGAACGGCTGTTGTACCCATACCGCCAGTATCCTGACCGCCGAGAGGGCAAGGGACTACATCCCCCAGGAGCCCCGGCGGGCGGGTGACGTCAGCGGAGCGCCCGGAGGCACGGCTAAAGTCGAGGAGAGCCGAGTGCTCTGTGGGAAGCTCTGTGAGAAGCTGCCAGTGAGGAGGGGGAAGCACTCGGGAGGACCTGCTGCCATATCCCATTGCCGTGAGGGGAACAGCTGTTGTACCCATACCGCCAGTATCCTGACCGCCGAGAGGGCAAGGGACTACATACCCCAGGAGCCCCGGCGGGCGGGTGACGTCAGCGGAGCGCCCGGAGGAGCGGCTAAAGTCGAGGAGAGCCGAGTGCTCTGTGGGAAGCTCTGTGGGAAGCTGCCAGTGAGGAGGGGGAAGCACTCGGGAGGACCTGCTGCCATATCCCATTGCCGTGAGGGGAACGGCTGTTGTACCCATACCGCCAGTATCCTGACCGCCGAGAGGGCAAGGGACTACATCCCCCAGGAGCCCCGGCGGGCAGGTGACGTCAGCGGAGCGCCCGGAGGCGCGGCTAAAGTCGAGGAGAGCCGAGTGCTCTGTGGGAAGCTCTGTGGGAAGCTGCCAGTGAGGAGGGGGAAGCACTCGGAAGGACCTGCTGCCATATCCCATTGCCGTGAGGGGAACGGCTGTTGTACCCATACCGCCAGTATCCTGACCGCCGAGAGGGCAAGGGACTACATCCCCCAGGAGCCCCGGCGGGCGGGTGACGTCAGCAGAGCGCCCGGAGGCGTGGCTAAAGTCGAGGAGAACCTCTCGCAACGCGAGTCGCACGTGGGAGCGCCCGGGGCTAAGCCCGGGCAAAGGGCGGGCCCTCTACGGCCCTCAGCGGCACGAGGAGGACGGGGACGGGCCATCCCCCTTGTCATCCCCACAAGAGAAGGTATAGTGTCTATTTTTGCTCGTAGAAGACTCATGGACTTGCTGTTTCGCCAACATAGTCACATCACATAAATCATGACATCTAAGGGGGCCTATCCAATGTTCATGCAAAAACGATGCCCGGGCCAGGAAATGGACACGTACTCTCAGAAGCATAGAACCCTTAGCACTATTAGCGAAACAAATAGCGATGCATGGCGTCAACTATTAGATCCAATTCAAACCCTCCCACAAACCCCTGTCAGACCGGAAAAAATGTCTTATTGGGAGGAACTAAATGCTTTGTGCGGGACTTCTTTTCTTCCTGTTATAGCCCCTTTCCCTGAAAAAGGCTTTACTATCGACCATCGCACAGATATCTCTTGTGATCCACGCCTATCACCTAAGGAGGATAGCTGCCAAGCTACTGGACTGTCACATGGCCAAAGTGCGAAAAGGAAGCACGAAGGGGTTAACGAACACGAAACAGAAGTTAAAATACACAAACTCTGTACTGATCCATCATCACCTGCCATAAATTCTATTTTACCTAAAATGCACACTGAAACTCTGGATGACGAAGTAGTATCCTCTCATCTGCAACTATTGCCCCAGTTGGAACTGATGTTAAGATCTGTAATAGCACCCCTGCTTGACCAAATCAACATCTTAGGGGCTAGGTTGACAAGCTTAGAGTCTATCATTAAAGCCAATTCTTTCCCTCCCGCAAAGATTGATAGATCTAATTGCTCTACTCTCCCTACTGCTCCCAAAGTGCTTCACACTACAAAAACTGTTCCAACTGTAAGTAAACCTCCCAACTGCCCACCTCACATCGCTACCAAAATTGCCCATACCCTTGTGAGCAATACCAGAAAAAGCGTCTTTACCGATAGACAATCTCCCAAGAGACAACCTCCAACTGCCACCAAAACTGCTCGTAAACATGTGTTATCTAACTACTCTGCGCCCGTCCGCGGCAGACCGGGGCACGGGGCCACTACCCCTGCTCACTTCTCCACAAATGCCTGCCCCAAAACCTTAATTGGGTACACGAGAGGCGACTTACTTGCCCTCCGCCCTAACGCAGCCACAAATTGCCGCCACACGATGTCATTGGAATCTACCATGCCTCATTGTGGATTCTGTGGTTATTCCATTGGTAAGGGGAAGAAAGATGTAGGGAGTCTGACAAATGTGAAGTTGATGCTGCTAAACTGCAGATCTCTCAAAAAACACAAGGTAGAGATATACGATCTGATATTAGAGGACAATCTTGATGTGCTCCTCTTAACGGAGACATGGTTAGATGAGGCCTCTACCCCTGAAACCCTTGAAGCCGTTCCTGCAGGATATTGCCTGCTCAGAATTGATAGAGAAAGACAATCAGGGGGGGGATTGGCAATAATATTTAACAGTGAGCTGCACTGCACCTTAGAAAAGATCACGATGCCCAACTGTGAAGGTGGATTCTTCACGATAAAAGTCAACCCCAAATACACTATTAATGGACTCCTCCTATACCGTCCTCCTGGGAAGGCTTCACAGTTCTGTAATCTTTTGACAGAGCTGATAACTACATATACTCTGCGGTATAAGAAATTTCTTGTATTAGGAGATCTTAATTTGCATTTTGAAAACCCCGACTGTAAGATGGCACAGGAGGCAAAAGTTGCAATGAAGGCTCGGTCACTTAAGCTTCAATCTATGGCCCCGTCTCATCAAGGTGGTCACCTGTTAGATCCCATTTTTGCCAACTGGGATGGAATTAAAATAGCCACGCCACAGCAAATTGCCTGGTCAGACCACTACGCCATTCCGTTTGAAGTGGAAACTGATTCTCAAGATAACAGTGGGACTAAAACTCAGCCTGTGAAACATAGAAACTGGAAGAAGTTTACGCCAGAAAATTTTAAATCTGCCCTACTTAAAGACCCGCCGCCCCTCAGCGACACCCTGCTTGAGGCTTGGGTGCACTATGAGAACTGGGTGTCCAGGGCTCTGGATACAATAGCTCCTTGGTCATCCAAACCTCCTGTTAGGAAAATTAAAAGCGCCCCCTGGTTCTCTAAGGAACTTAGGGAAGCCAAAGCCAAGTGTAAAAATACTGAGCGTCACTGGAGGAAAAACTATACTCCAGAGGATAAGCTGCTTTATAAGAAGGAATTAAAAACCTATTATAAACTAGTCAGAGCAGCCAAAGGCGCTCATTACAATGGACGCATTGAATCAGCCAAAAATCCCACTAAAGAGCTCTTCCTGATCTATAAGGAACTCACTATCCCAACTAGGATTGAGACCCAGGATAACTACACCGATGAAATATGTGAAGATATTGCCGACTTTTTCATTAAAAAAGTGGATTCTCTACATGCCACTTTCACAGGAGCCATGTTGACCACTGACCCTGTCATGAGAAATGTCGGTGCTACAAAGGCCTCCCTGACCCAGTTCACTGTTCCTGAGAGGGCAGACTTGCTAAAAATCATCAATGGCATTCAGTCCGGCTCCCCTCTCGACGTGATCGCCCCCAATCGCTGTAAGGCAGTCATTGACTGTATGATTGAGCAATTGGAGCGCTTGATTACTCTTTCCTTTCAGGAATGCTATGTGCCTGATACCTGGAAAATGGCACAAGTAATACCTCTGAAAAAAAAGGCAAATATACACATTTCCCAGCTACAAAATCTTCGTCCTATCTCTCTCCTCCCCTTCTGTGGGAAAGTTGTGGAGAAGATAGTAAACAGCCAACTTATGAAGTTTGTCGAAGAGAACTCGCTTCTCCACTCCACGCAATCAGGGTTCAGAGCAGGCCACTCTACTGAGTCGGCGGCTCTATTCTCCACAGAATGTTTAAGACAACTTGCAGATGAGGGGCAGACAGCAGCACTGGTACTATTAGACCTGAGTGCAGCTTTTGACACCGTGCTGCACTCAACACTGCTGTCTCGCCTCTCAGATCTGGGAGTAGACGGGCCAGCTCTGAAATGGATGGTATCCTTTCTGGAAGACCGTAGTTTCCAAGTATACTGCCCTCCATATAAATCAGCTATCCACAAATTAAAACATGGGGTACCTCAGGGCTCAAGCCTGAGCCCCACGCTTTTTAATCTTTATATGGAGCCGTTAGCCCACATAGTGGAAACTTTTGGTGTGGATATCGTCACATACGCTGACGATACCCAACTGATAATCAAACTCACCCACAATCAACCTGAGGATGCCACCAATTTTTCCAACTGCATGCGTGCTCTGGCAGGGTGGATGCATAACAACTGCCTACGCCTTAATGGCGATAAAACAGAAGTGTTGATAGTGGGCAAATCCCCTTCTGCCTGGTCGCAGGCTTGGTGGCCATCAGAACTGGGCGCACTTCCCCACCCCGCTAACCTGGTGAAAAACTTAGGTATATGGCTAGATGCGGAACTTTCCTTCAAGCAACAAATTAGTAATGTTGCGGGTAAATGTTTCGGTATTTTAAAAACTCTTCGGAAAGTCCTAGATCTCCTCCCCATCAGCGCCAGGAAGACACTCATTCATGCCCTGGTTACTCCACACCTGGACTACGGGAATGCCCTTTTTTTAGGACTAAGCCGTAAATGTCTACATCAATTACAATGTGTCCAAAATGCCGCGGCCCGCATGGTATTGAATCTCCCCCGCAGAGCCTCCGGTAAAACAGCACTGCGAAAACTTCACTGGCTCCCTGTTGAGGAACGTGTGAAGTTTAAAGCTCTATGCTTTGCCCATCGAATTGCCCAGGGAAAAGGGCCCAGTTACCTACGCAACATGCTGACTATCCACCGCCCTATCAGAAACCTTAGATCTGCGGGAGCGATGCTCTTTCAACTCCCTCGCGTACGTAAGACCAGGATGGGAGGTAGCTCCTTTCGCTTTCTTGCAAGTAAGCACTGGAACAATCTCCCGCTAGATCTGCGCATGGAGCCCTCTGAAACAAGATTCAGGCTCAAACTCAAAACATACCTTTTCCCTAAGTAATATTGGTTCTGTACCCCTGCACCCGCGTGGGCTCCATACCTTGACCTTGTGATATACTGCAGCATTTCTCAGCGCGGGGACACACTGTCATAAGTGTAACCAGGCGCTTTATAAGTGTTTTTATTATTATTATTATTTACTCTGCTACTAGAGCAGAACTTAACAGAGTAGATTGTATAGATTTGCCTCCAGAAGCCGCCCCCTTTGTGCTCGTTCTTGCAGGAGTACCTGCACCCATTCACGGGAAACCTGAAAGACACCAGGATCTATTGCACAAGGTCCTGTTTTGGTTATCCAAAAATAGACCCCTTCCACCCAACAAAGACGGTGGTATCTTGAGCGTTAGAAGGGTGGGCTGGTTAGGGTCATCTTCTAAAGAAATTCACGGGGACCTAGTTCTAGTCAAATTTAGGGACAGGCACACAGTCCCCTACTTACGGTCCTCCCTGCCCCATGAAAATGATGGCTCCATCTCCGTTTGGGATCTGTATGATTTTTATTCGAGTACCCCACCTATCCCCCCACCAAGATTAACAGTCTTAGGTAAGGGTACTATCAATTCTCCTACCCTTTTTAGATCAGCGCTTGCTATTAGATACCCATATTGAATGTTTTATGAAAATCAGCAAATGTTTATGTAATTATGTATCGTGGTTTTATTGTAGCTGGTGTTTTATTTTGATGTATACTTTTATGATTTCTTTGTGAAATCGAAATAAAGTTATGAAATGAAATGATTTCTGTATCCCCATGGTCTGGGAATTGACTTCCCAAAAGTTATTTTAAAATACCTTGCTCTAACATGGATTCAATTACTGACTGGGGGAATTCCATCCACCACCTATGGTGAGAGGTTGTATTGTGGTGTCTGAGAGAATTTGGCATCCTATTGTTTTTGGACAAAATATTGAATATAAATATTGTGATACAAAAATCTTGTATTTAAGAATAGCGGGAAGTCAAAAGTATCATGGGCAGGAATATCGAAGGTAAAACATCTTTTAAGGTATTGCTTTTAATAGTGTTGTAAAAAATATAATTTTTAGAAAATATTTGTAAGTGTTATTTTATACATCTATTTTATTGTATTGTATTTGATTTTATAAGTTTATTAGTTTTTTTAATTTTTGTGTTAAGTAAGATAAACTATTAATTGTAAAATGTTTGAAATTGTTGTTTTTATTTACATTACTATGTAAAATTAATGTATACATATTTTTTTCTTTTGTAGTGGGATGTTGAGTTTTTAGGCAATAAGGGAGGGGAGGTGAATATTTTGATTTAAATGCAATGTAAATTATTTTAATGGTATGCAAATTAATATTGTAATAGTGACACATTAATTGTGTTACCCTATTAATAAAAAAAATACAAATCTTTTTGAATGTCTTGATAAATTGTATTACATTTAAAAAATGTATTTTATTGTAAATATTTAAAAAGGGAATATAATTATAGAATGTTGGACAACATTAACATTTCTGAAATGTAATATTGTACAACGTTTGTCAATTAAAGTTTATTTAATATTTTTTATTTCATTTGTTTAATGTACGTTTTTTTTAGAAATATAAACATATATTTAAGGATTATTTGTAATGTTGAAAATTGTAATGTAATTGTTAATAACTTGTGGGAAATTTTCTATAATTTTATTTTTAAATGTATTTAGAAATATTTGAAATCATGTATGAATAAATTCTGAAATAACATAAAATATGTATTATTTATGATATATAAATTAAGATTTATTTGTATATTGATATGTTTATGTTTATTTTTTATTAAGCAACATTTTAAGAATGATATTGTTATTATTTCTATTATTGGAATATGTTCTGTTGTTGAGAATATATATTTAAAATGTATTCATTTTAATTTAATATACATAATTGTTCATATATAATTTGAAAATTAGTTTAATATGTTTTTTATTTATTACATTATTTTCAATTTTGGATTATGTTCTGTTATGTTATGTTTCAAAGTTTAGGGATATTATTAACTATGAATAAAGATACATTATTTATAAATAGTGCTTAACATTTTATTTTATTTGTTAATATCTAATTTTAAATATATAGGTTTTTAGTTTGGGTTATTGTATCTTCAAAGTGAATTTTATTTTATGCTATATATCTAGAATTATATGTGAGTATAGAGTGTTGATTGTGTAAATAAAATCTTTAGTGACCAACACCTTGCCTCAAATGGGTTAGATTAGAGTGGAAACAGTGTCACCCCTTTAGTGTTCAGCCCCTTCCCCAAATTGGTTTACATTGAAGTGGGAATAGTAAATGCTACCCCTTTAGTGTCCAACACCTTCACCAAATTGGTTTAGTTTGGAGTAGGAATATTAAATGTTGCCCATTTAGTGACCAACACCTTCCTCAAAATGGTATAGACTGCAATGGGAAAAGTAAGTGTTGGCCCTTTAGTTTACAATGCCTTCCCATAAATGGTTTAGATTGCAGTGATAATAGTAACTGTCACTCATTTAATGCCCAAAACCTTCCACAAAATGGTTTAGATTGGAGTGGGAATTGTAAATATCTCCCCTTTAGTAGTTAGCACTATCCCCAAATGTACCCCAAATTGGGTTATATTGGAGTGGGAATAGTACCCGTCACTCGTTGTGTGTCCAATGCCTTCCTCAAAAATGTTTTTCAGTGGAGAGGAATAGCAAGGGCCTGATTAGGAGTTTGGCAGAAAGGGTCCCGCTGTCGAAGGGGCATCGGATTCCACACCTGCCATCTTGGTGGTCCGCCCACCCAATTATAGAGCAAGCAAGTGCATAGACTAAAGAATGCCACCTGTCACCACCAGGAAATCTCAACCGGAATGGCTGCCTGATAGGCCAATGCATCTTTCCGTGGTGGGACCGCCAGTTTCCCAGCATTCCCAATCCCGATGACCCTTCCCACCGATGTGACTGTTGTGGCAAAACCTCCACACCTGAGATGGCAGAAAGGGACATATATAAGTCAGAAACTCACCTGTCTCAGCTTCACATGTCGTGTGCCGCCATTGAGCTGATTGCACATGTCCTGCTGCTTGATGACATCCAAAACCCACACCATCTTGGACACAATCGACAGTAAGCCACAAACTAACCTGTTTCCATTGACTGCTCAGTTAAAAGATGCACAGGCAGGGACATCCTAAGATGTTTGGAGGCATTGAGGCAAACCTATGTTGTGGGTCCTCGTTTGGAACAGCTTTGAATGTCTGATCCAAATGTAACTGTTTGATGTTCTCTTTGACCAGGTCACTGACACTGCACAGGCACTCTTTTCCAAATTTGAAATCTGTTCCTATCTAATATTCATGGATAGTGAAGAGTGTTTTTAAAATTGTAACACAACAGCAGCTCCTCACTAATATTACAACAAATAATCTCTGTGGTACCCTTCCATTTCTCAAAAACTAAGGGCTGTTTTGATATGCAAGAAACTTAAGTATGGATGCTTCATGAAACAGAAATATACCTTCTCTGCAAATTTCTGTAATAAACTCTCACATATCACCCACAGAAAATGTCAATTAAAACGAGTTGTTCAAGAAGTATTTCTAGGTCATTATGGAAAGATTCACTGTAAAACAGGGTTGGCTCAATCAGGGGGCACCCTGAAAGTCTGGTTCCCTGGGCCAGAGCCCACTTTGCCTATAAAGGTCTTTGTGGCTTTAAGTATATCAGGGACAACCAGTAGCGTCACCAAGGGCCATGCATATGTGTAATGTGTAAGTCAAGTTATTAAAACAAACCCCTCAGTAAGAGCATTCCTCTCATATAACTATAGTAGGTGTAAGGTACACACATAATAATGGACACGTCCAGAAACATAGGACAACAAGTTATGACAACTAACCAGCCTCCAGGTGTGGCTAAACAAATAACTAACTTGCACAACATTAAACACATGACCAACATGCATTATATGGAAAAGTGCAAGCAGAATGATGAAGACATTGCTCAAGACAAGCTGACACCTTTACCACCTAAATCAGTGTGTGGCCCAATTTGGATTAATCCCTCATATCCATCCATGGAACATTTCCTCATGTCCTGTGTGACTCCTGCACTGGATCCAAGCTCTAAATATACAAACCTTTTCATATTGATCACCAATCAGGGTGAAACAAACACATCTGCAGTCACACATTACAATGTATCAAATCACCATAATTAGGTGTTGCAAGTGGTCATCACTGTGATGAATGCCTCCCCATAAAAACCAATCACTATCACATACCATATCGAATAGTGAAGAGGAGTAACGTTTGGCAGGGGTGCCTTGGAAAGTGGAAAGGGGTTGATGGGTTGGTAATAGATTTGGGAGGGGTGAGGGCAAGGGAAAATGAAGTGGGTAGTAGTGGGTATGGTAAGGAGTGGGGTTTGGAAGTAGAGGGAGTGACTGTGTGTGTGATGCGCTTGGGTCTGTTGTAGGTGCAGGTGCATGTGTGTCAGGTGTATGTGCACAAGTATGGGTGTGTCCTGTTTTTGTGGTGTCTGATGGGTGCTTGGTTGTGTGCCTGAATTTCTAAGGTATGTATGTTGATGTTACGGCAGTGGAAGTGCTGGGTGTGGGTGTTATGGATACTGATATGGTGACAGTGGGTGTGGTTGTGTGTGATGTGTGTATGGAAGTGATTGTGGTTGCGGTGTGGGTTTGGTGTTGTCTATGCTAACTGTGGATGTTACAGCAGTGGAAGTGCTGGGTGTGTGTGTTGTGGGTGCTGATGCTATGGTGACAGTGGTTGTGGTTGTGTGTGGGGTATGCATGGAAGTGATGGTGGTTGGGGGTGGGTGTGGTGTTGTCTGTATTGTCTGTGAATGTGGTGATGGGGTGTGGTGTGTGCATGCCTGTGTGCTGTCATCTGTGCGGTGTGGGAATGTGATGAGAGAGGGGTGTGAGTATGTAAGTGTGGTGTTGTCAGTGGTGGTTGTGGATGTGATGGTGGTGGAGGTGTCTGTGGGTGGGGTGTCTGTGTCTTTGGATGTGTGCCTGTTTTTGCAAGTTTTGTGCTTATGTGTAGATGTGCTCATGTCAGCAAATAGGACGGCTACAGAATTTGTTTTTCACATTATTCAGACAAGCCCCTGAATTCAACAAATGTGTATTTACCTTAAACAGCATCATGATGTAATGAAGGTCAAGTAATACAGCGATTTAGTACCAATACGTGATGTAGCAGAAATGATGTCACATGCACATGCTCATTTCACACATATTTCACTTAGTAGTTGAAACATTATCACGTCCACTGTCCAAAAAGTCACATGAAAACTGTACTAAAGTACTTTTGCTACATATCACATGTAGCATAGAAAAGTTGCCTGGAGACATTCAGTGTCAAAGTACTGAGCGATATATATTACAAATGCACACATCATATGAGTTCATATAGCCAAATGAACAATCCCAATCCTACTTGGTACTGGTGACAACACCATTTTTAGATTGCATTCTTAAAAGCCAGTACACCTTTGAAGGTTGTTATGTGTCAGTAAAAATGTATGACATGAAGAGGTGAAATCATGTTAGTCCCAATGGGATGGTACATCACAGCACCATTTTGTAGTACAATCACCAATTGCCTTGTAAGGGTGCAGACATTCAAATATGATCCCTACATTTCTATATATCACTCCCTGATACATGTCACCAGTCAGTGAATGAATCTTGAAACAGTATGAAACAACAACAGGGAAAGGCACACCGGACAACATGTAGGCATTGATGCTGATTGCACCAGTGATGTTTGCACACTCAGGTTACTGTCGAATTCCAACTTACCAATGGCAAGCCTTGTCTAGTCCCTGCATCAAACGTGCACTGTATGCTATGTCACATGTAAAGGGCTACCATCACATGAGACTTAGTAGTGAGTGAGCATCAGTCCTGACACAATGAAGACAAGTGGTCTGTATGGCACAACTGTCACCCAGAACATCAAACAACATGATGTGAATTATGACTTTACTCAGCCATGAGTCTGGTCAAGACAGTAAATTGGTAGTGGGCTGGCCTCTGTTGTGTTTCTGGTCATAAATACAATAGGTAAAGCAAATCATCATGCACCTAATACCAGACCTACACAAACAAAAACTCTTCTTCCGCATTGGACATGGGTCACCCCGAATGTTGATGGGGAAATCCCTGCCTGTAACAAAAAAAAGTTGGTATTCTAACTGTATAACTAGCAAGGACTCACCCCTTCGTAGCTTCTGTTGGGCCTTCAACTGCCCATCAAGCTCCGAATAAGCCACCTCCAGTATTCAGGCCATTAAGGGGGTCAGTATCCGGGCACGTGCCCCTTCCACATTGGGAGGACTTCCCCAGTTGGACCTCTGCGATCTTCTGGGTCCAGTGCCTCAGGTCCTCCCACCTTTTTCTGCAATGGATGCTGCAATGACCATAAACCCCCAGGGACCGCACTTTTCAGGCGATGGCCTTCCAAATGGCGTGCTTTTGATGGGAATTGACCTGTGTGGATACAAGAGGGGAAAAACAGATTATCACTGAAAGGTTTTGGATATCTGTTTTGTTGTCGTGCAATTTGTATACATCTAGCACATGCATAAATCCAAAGTTGACACAAAACCTGTAGTTTTGACATACCGAGCATTACAAAGACATGAAAATACACTTTTGTAGATATCTGCTGACTATCCTCATCCCTGGGCATAGCTTGCACTGAATAAGCCAGCCCACTAACATCATGTAGCCCAGGGCCATCCTGCATGTATTGTTATGAGAGCTACTATGAAACATGACACACCATTGTCACCTTTTGAAAGTTAAACTACATGTGCATTATTGTAAAGAGATCTTTACAGCCAGACCCATTGACTTGGTTCCATAGTATAAACTACATCCTTAGACTTAGGTCACTATGAAAGGGCTACCATGTGTGTCAGTGAGAGCTTCCTCTCTGGGGATGTATGGACATGCGGACTACTTAATGGTATATCATGCTACGTCTGATTGAGTTTGTGTAGCAGGCACTGGCTTTACATGGCACACCTTTTGCCATATGTCGCAGTTTCACAGGGAAGGCATCAACATACCATTATATTTCTTATTTAATTGGTTGAATGTAAAAAAGCCTGTACAGTGAAAGCATGGCTTTTGGAAAAGTGAAAACAGACCTGTGGGAATAAGTAGCCTGTCATATGTAAATGACACGTCTACAATGTGTTGTGTAGTTTCCACCCTATGGTAGGAACAGTGCGTTTGTGGACAGCATAACAGTTGGGATGAGGCTAGACTGATTCCATGAACCCGCTCAGGATATGTTGTCATATAGGCCAGCTAGCTCACAGGGACACTATAAGTACCCATAAACATAGGCGGGTAGGAAATAGCACTTCTGGTAACCACTGAACCTGACAACCCTGATCCCCCAGGAATCGTGGTGACTGATTTAGAACCCTTTTGCTCAGTCCCTCATGCTCTCTTCTTTTGAGAGAAATATACAAGGAATACACAGTGGGACGATTTCAATGTTTATTGTACCAAATTGTTTCTTGTATAAAATATATGTGCTGCAATTATCAATAGAAAGAAGCAAATACAAGTTATTAGAAGTACTAAGACAGTGAGCAGAATTAAAAGTACTACCATCATGGTAAAACAATGTACATATGCAGGCATATAAAACAATATAAAAATCTGGTGTACCCCTACTATGTGTCCCCTAACCTAAGTGTCTAGAGTGTGTGTGTTTGTGTGTGTTCTGCCATGAATCACTGTACTGGATGATCCAATCCCTGTTACCTGAAAGGAAAGCATGTAAGACCCTGTCATGGTCACAAGCTAGACACCCTTCACAGAGATATCAGTAAGCTGTTGGGCTGAGGCTTCAGCATGTAGAGACCTTGCAAATTACTCCATAATGCTCCTCTGCCCAAACCCTGAAATGCTTGTTTATTTATAATAAAAATAATCCTTGCAGGTCCTCAGGCAGGCCAGTATTGTTAATGTCTATAGATAGCCGTGTTGCCTCGTGGATTAAAAATAGAACAACATTTACACAATGTGTGTCAAGGTATTTTACAAGTAGTTGTGATAATGGTCTTGCGAAGTGAAATCTGTATGCAAAGCACTTTCAGAGAAACTAACCCAGCATTGTCACGCATACAAAATGTGTGTAAAAGGTTATTGTGTGAAAGGGAACGTGGTGAAAGATGGCAGCATTGCTTCATGGGCCTAACTAAGACACATGACAAATGTGGGTTACCTCATTCACCATTCCAAGTGCAGTTCATGTAAAACCAATCTGGGCTACTGTTGTGTATGAAAACTCATTTTGGGATAATCCAAGGATTTACAGGTCTACAGGGATTTTACTCTGTGCATCTGTTGTATTACCACAGAAACTCTGCCCCAGCCTGGCCCATGGTTCAGACTGGGCACAGCTCTCTGCAGGCTGAGCATACTGATCCCACATGAACATCACATTTCCACCACTTCAATATATAAAAGTGCACCTTGTGGCCCTACAATACAAGACCACAAGGTTATGTGGTACTCTGAAAGGGCCTGTGAGCTATTACTCGCTCCCAGCCAACAGTTTGGTAACCCCTGATCTAGGCTGAGTGATGCGTGGAACTATACACATAGCTAACATCACCCTCAACTGCTTTTTACAGAATACATACACAGTTCATGCTGTAAAGGCTAAACATTTGTTAGAACATTTAACATGAACTAAGTAGTAAATATTTAATAAATACCATGAAATTTATACATGTATAGATGTGTACATGCACCACAAATAGAACCTAGGGCTTTCCACACATCAAACATCCCAATGGTGATGTTAAATACACAATGTATAGTGCCCAACAATCCCTGACATGATTGTCCTATGAAGGGACCACAACATGCTCAATAGTAATCAGACTTAACTATGGAACAAAGAGGCACATGGTAGCCTGTGGTAATGGAAATGATGGAGTTAAACAGAGTAATATATGTAAGATAGTTACATGTTCCACTGGTGAGCCATAGAGCTGGCCATACAGGGAAAGGACCACATCATCCAGTAGCTCTTGCTCCTCTACAGATAAGGCATGGATCCTCTCACCTGTTTGGCTTGGCATGATTGCTCAGAGGTGGGAAACAGCAGCTAAAGTGGAGGAGGTCTTGATAGCAGAAGTGTCAGGAGGCAAGTGAAGTATTTTTCAAACCACAACGTACATCTATGCGACATTTGCAGTCATTAGCTTATACTAACACAGCCATTAACCTTTTACCGTCACAATCATGAATGTTAACCTATGGCTGTGTCCATCGTGGAGTCAATCGCTTACTGCACAGCTGACTTCCGCCGGTGTCGTCAGAAGCACAATGCCCAGTATGCGAGGTCAGGCAGCTGCCATTTTAGTGGTTGACAATCCTGTATTAGTGACAGTTAACTGTGTCACCACCACTCCGAATTATGGGTTACATGTTTAAGTATGTACAAATCCATTGCCATTTAAATTTTAATATACTTGTCTGGTGCGTTACTGTACATTAAGGCTATATTACCACTGTGCAATATACACAGTACATGATGGTATTTTGTCCCAACATTTGTTTAAAAATAAATAAGGGTATAAATAATCATCTGAGATGTATTCTTTACACATTGATGGTCAAGACACATGTCAAGGCCACAATTGGAAATTGTCATGGATGTTGCGCTATATACTATTTTAAAATAATATGTGTTTATTCCAATCTGAAACATTTATGTGCTATGTCACATGCGTTTTGGCTTACTCTTCACATATGTGGACATTGTGACCAACGTTCAAAAACTGTTTTAAATTAACACATAGGTACCCTGTGAGAGGGAGGAGCTGACAGCCTCCAGTGTACCACCCATTTCCAGACCTTTAGACCATGAAAGAAAGGGATAGCATTAATAAGTATTGTTTGAATAAGCAAACCATTTATGTCATCAGGTGGAGCCTGAACTCCTGCTTCACAACACTATTCCCACATGTATCACACCAATTGTAAAACTTATGGCAGTATTGCATTTTCTGACCACAGTTTCCTTTCAATACACTGTGGCAATATCTGGTGGTTTGTCACAACCAATGTACTCTGGTGTACCACAAGACATGCTTTTGGCAATGATGAGACAAATTGACAGCTACATCCAGTTCCCCAGACGTGAGGATTTAACTAATGTGAAGGTTGGCTTCTATGGATTTGCTCACCTACCACACGTGGTTGGAGCCATTGATGGCACCCATATTGCCTTAGTACCACAGCAAGCCAGGGAACAAGTTTACCGTAACAGGAAGGACTGTTTCCATGGGAAGCAGTGTCCAGACTGATTTGCATAGGCCTAGTTTTAAACTGGAATGGCATGGGGAGCAAAAAACAATGGATTTAGGTCTCTGTCCTGGGTTGAACTTTTGACATTGTTCAGCATTCTGCCCATCAATTGTTATTTTTGCATTTGTCACCCTGAATGAGACAGGTATGCCCAGATGTGTGTCCCGTGCTCTCCATCCCACAGAAGTCAAGCTAGCCTGGCTGATAAGGGGTGACACCCCGAAACCGGTCCCAGGATGTGTGTTTCTGGTCCCGGGAGGACCTGGGCTGGCAATTTGGTCTGGCGTGTTTCCGTGGGGAGCAGGGTCAAGAGTGATTTGCGTATGGCTGGGTTTAAACTGGATTGGCAAGGGGTGCGAAAAAAACTACGGATTTAGACCCTGATCTTTCTATTGGGTTGAATGTTTGACCTTGTTCTGCATTCTGTCCATCAATTGTTATTTTTGTATTTTGTACCTAAAGTAGTACGGGTATGCCCAGAGACGTGGGTTCTGCGCTCTCTATGCAGCTGGAGTCAAGCTAGCCTGGTTGATGAGGGGTGATACCCCGAAACCGGTCCCAGGATGCTTGCTTACGGTCCACGGAGTTCCTGAACTGGCCTGGCAGTGTGGGCTGGACTGTTTCCATGGGGAGCCGTTTCATGGCTAATTTGCATATGGCTGGGTTTAAAGTGGAATGGCATGAGGAGCAAAAAACAATGGATTTAGACCCAGATCTCTGTACTGGGGTGAATATTTGACATTGTTCAGCATTCTGTCAATCAATTGTTATTTTTGCATTTGTCATCCCGAGTGGGACGGGTATGCCGGGGCCCGTGCTCTTCATGCCACTGGAGTCAAGCTAGCCTGGCTGATATGGGGTGATGCACCGAACCCGGTCCCAGGATGGATGCTTGTTTCTGGTCCTGGCCTGGGGGTTCGGGCTGAACTGTTCCCATGAGGAGCAGCGTCCAGACAGATATGCATATGGCTTGGTTTAAATTGGAATGGCATGGGGAGCAAAAAAAACTATGGGTTTAGGCCCAGATCTCTGTACTGGGGTGAATGTTTGACATTGTTCAGCATTCTGTCCATCAATTGGTATTAGGTCAAGCCTGGGCAGCGCATGCACCGCTCTGCAAGGCATGCTGTATTTGAGTATGGAGTTGAAGCTCCGCTTACTCTCCGGCTATATTTTTAATTGGCTTGTGTCATTGTCCTGCGTAAATGCTGGCTTCTGATTCGTTAATAGGCTTATTAGTTCCTCCTTAGTGCTGCCTTATCTTCATTTATAACCTCCCATGAGGACTGGCCCTTTAACTGCAATTGGTACATAGTATGTCTCATTTACAGCCTGCATGCACTATTTTCTTTAATGAGTTGCTCCTACTGCAGGCACGACATGCTTTCCTGCAACCGGCTTTGCTTGCACCACTCGCGGGATGCGGCTTGTTTTCTTTTGTTTCTGGAGGCAGTATGGGAAAGCTCTGTGGTCGCACATCTGCTCCCCCTTGCTTCCAATTTCAAGCACATTGAAAACAGACCTGTAAAGAACACGATTGACAACAAGCCTCTAAATCTCTACTCTGCATCCCCGAGTGCTGAATTATTTATTTATTTGTATTTTTGTCTCGCTTTTATCATTAACTGCGCATGGTGAAGGGCAGGAACAATGGGTCACGTCAGGGGCTTTAAAAGCACAAAAAACAAGTATTTGAAATGCAGTAGATCTTGCATTTACAAATCTCTCGTAAATGCGAGACCTATTTCATTGCAAATGCTTGTTTTTGCATTTGTCACCCCGCGTGGGACCGGTATGCCAAGACATGTGTCCGGTGCTCTCCATGACACTAGAGTCAAGCTAGCCTGGCTGATGAGGGGTGAACCATGAAACCTGTCCCATGATGCTAGTTTTCAGTCCAGGGTGGACCTGGCCTGGCAGTTCGGGCTTGACTGTTCCCCAGGGAAGCAGGGTCAAGACTGATTTGCATATGGCTGGGTTTAAACTGGGATGGCATGGTGGGCAAGAATAGATGGATTTAGGCCCAGGTCTCTGTATTGGGGTGAATATATGACATTATTCAGCATTCTGTCCATCAATTCTTCTTTTTGGATTTGACACCCCGTGTGGGACAGGTATGCCCAGAAGTGGGTCCCGTGCTCTCCATGCCACTAGAGTCAAGCTAGCTGGGCTGATGAGGGGAAAACCCTGAAACCGGTCCCAGGATGCTGGTCCAGGGTGGACCTGGCCTGGCAGTTCGGGCTGGACTGTTCCCATGGGGAGCACGGTCAAGACTGATTTGCATATGGCTGTGTTTAAACTGGAATGGCATGGTGATCAACAAAACTATGGATTTAGGCCCAGATCTCGGAACTGGGGTGAATGATTGAAATTGTTCAGCACTCTTTCCATAAATTGCTTTTTTAATATTTGTCACCCCGAGTGGGACGAGTTTGCCCAGAAGTGGGTCCCATGCTTTCCTTGCCACTGGTGTCAAGCTAGCCTGGCTGAAGAGGGGTGTTACCACGAAACAGGCCCCAGGATGCTTGTTTCTGGTCCAGGTAGAGCCTGGTCTGGCAGTTCGGGCTGTACTGGTCCCCTGGGGAGCAGGGTCATGCCTGATTTGCAGATTACGGCTGGGTTCAAACTGGAATGACATGGAGAGCAAAATAAATGGATTTAGGCCCGGATCTCTCTGCTGGGGTGAATGTTTGATATTGTTCAGCATTCCGTCCATCAATTGTTATTTTTGCATTTGTCACTCTGAGTGAGGCAGGTATGCCCAGATGTGGTCATCTATGGTCTGTATGTTAGTGCCTGATGGTGGGTGTGTGTGCGTCTGTGTGTGACAATGGGTTTGTGTATAATGTTGGTTGTGTGTACATCTAATAGTTGGTATGTTAGCTTATGATGGTTGGTGTGCGGTTGCATGATGTGACCATAGAGTATGGGTTCCTCTCTCTTCTTCCGTGTCCCATCCCTCTCTCCCTGTTTATGCCCTCTGTCCCTCTATCTGTTCCCCTTTCCATAGCCTTCTCTCTGTCCCTGTCCTTATTTATCCATCTGTTCCTTTGTTCCCGTTCCTCTTTCTCTGTTCCTCTGACATTGTCCCTCTATCTGTCTTCCATCCTACCAGCCATATCCTTGTCCTTCTGTCCAGGTGTCCTTGTCTCTGTTAGTGTGTCCATGTCTACCACTCTGTCCAGATGGTTCTATACCTATCTGTGTCTCTCAAGATTTCAGTCTACGTAAGGCAGCAATCCTATTACCCCCTCTGGCATGTCTAGGCACAGTATTGTTACCCAACAACTTTGCTTTCATCCAGTCCCCATCATGATACTCTCAACAAGCATTGGCATAGCCAATAGGTCTCACCTTTGGGTCATTATGTGTTTAGCCAGAACTTTTGGCTATGCTGTAGAGCATTGTGGCTGCTGTGCATCATGTTGAAAAGTTATAATAAAAGTGTTAAGCATTTTTGTTACCTTTATACAAACCAAGACGGCATTAAATACAACTGAAAAACCTGATTAAAAAAAAGTTTTTACATAAAAAATGTCTTCTAGTTGTTTTGTACTGCTGGCAACTTCTTCCTGCCCGTTCTTATGCTTGTTTGTCATAACTATTTTTGTTATGAGGGAGCAGGACATAAATAACGGGTGAGTGGAGGTTGGAAAACAGTAATTTAATTAGAACACGAGCAGCGGACGGACACTATGGGAGAATCAACAGATACCAGATTCCGAAGGCAGACTGGCATGATGCTTAGGTGATGTTTAGGTGATGCTTAGATGGGGCGCTGATGCAAAATAGTGGTGGTGAGTGATATTTGTACTGACATATGTTGTTTGGTGTGTAATTATGTGGTCTGTATTGGAAATGTGTGGAGTTGAATTGTGTGGCCTGGAATTGTGGTGTTGAGTGAAATTATGCTTAGTGAAATTGTGTCATGGTGTGGAGTGAATTTATGTTGATTGGTGGTATGTGGCGTGTATTCATTTTGACAATTGAAGAATTTGCTTTGTCCTTGTCTGTAAAGTGTCATCATAGCAATATGAACATTATGAGCCTGCAGAATGCTTAAATTGTAGGTGTTCGAAGACGTGTATGTGCTTGCTTGAGCCACCGCGCAGCATTCATAAAGGGCACACGAGCATCATGGACAACAAAAAAGACTTTCCCTTTCTTCAACTAGGGGAAACCACAGGACAGAGAAGGAACTGTAGATTCGGGTGCAGTTTATAGAGGAGAATGAAACAAAAACTAAAGGATTATAGGTCCTAATCGTTAAAGTCTGCTGACCCAGTGATTACCACAGGTGGAAAAGCTGCCAACCAATCCAGAAGTCCAAATATTCACCAAAAATTGACAAAATAAAGACAATCAAAAATAGTTTCACACCAGTACAGCACCCCAAAACACAGCATAGATAATGGGATTGGAATGGTAGTCGATGTAATTAACTGTAGTGTAGTTCCTATATTCCCAATAGGCTCTGCGCGTTGGAATAATATAAACAGCAGTGTAGGCGTAGGACTGAGGTTATCTAGGTCTCTACTGACTATATTAGACTTAATTAGTTTTGCCAGCTAGCTTAGAGGTCACTAGAAATGTTCTCGAATAAACAAGGAGGAGTTTAACTTCCCTGGATAGACAAGAAGGGATTAGCTTCTGACAACCATATAACATGACAACTTTGCTCCCTCAGAATAAGAGTGTATCTCTAGAGTCGTGTGAAAACAATAGACAGCTATTTCACTCAGCCAATTGTGCATACTTAGTTTCACCAGAGTGCAGAGAATAGAGAGACGGGCATTTTCAATAAAAGGTGTTATTTATTGAGCAGTCTTCTTTCTCATGCAAGAGAAATGAATTGCCACAATTGCAATACTTATAGTAAAGTAAAGTGCGTACAGTAAAAGGAGTATTAAAAAAGAATACTGTAAAAGCATTGATATGGTTTCTTAGCCATATGATACTTTAAAATAGATAAAATATATACATACATAAAAACATTGACTAACATACTCAACTGGTGCTTCTAAATACGCCTACCCCTGTGTACCTGACCTAAGCCTAATACGTGGGAAGGAGTAAGTAAGTAGCAGTTTAAGTGAGGTTGGTTTTGCCAAGAAATCTGAATCAAGAATTCTCTTAAGGGTTTAGTCAGCTCCGTACCTGGGTAATAGAATGCAGGAGGTCTGGTATCTCTCTCTCAGGACTCGATATCCCAGCAACCCGCAAGGGTGGCTGGAAACACCTGAGCTGGATTTTCTCGGCTGGAGAAAAAGACAGCGTCTTTCTCAGTGCGTCAAAAGGGAGGGGCGGCGTCCGTAGGCTCTCGCATCAGCTGGGCTCTCGGGCAAGTAGATAGCCGCTCTGCTCCAAACCACCGTGTGTTTGCTTAAGGCAACGTTGGTATATTTATACCTGAAAGGTGCCGGGTTTGACGTAAGGTTGGACAGAAGACGTCAATAAAAGACGTCACTAAGAACTGGCCGTTCTTTCAGTGCTTGCAGGAGTTCTAGGACAAATCAAAACAGAAGCATGGGGAATTCCCAGGTTGCTGGAGGTTTGGTTTGTTTAAAGAACGCGTTGTACTCTCTAGGAGTCTGGGGAAGTAGCCTTGCTTAATTTGGACTGCATGGGCTACGACTAAATATGGATATGATTCCTATGCCTTTATAAGGATATTATTTATTATAGCCATACAAGGGCATAAATTGGGAATATCGAATTAGGGTCCTAGGTAGAAATACAATACCCACTCCACGATCTAATGCCCATCATTACTAAAACTAAGCAATAGTAAGCATATAACGATGCATGTGTGTTTTCCAACCCACCCCAAAATACATAATCGCATTTGAAATGGTATATGGTAAATACACAAAAATGAGTATTGGTACTGTACGCTTTTCAACCAGTTGTATCATTCAGTTAAAAAATGCATATATATATCAGCTGAATGAATTGCGAAATTTACACATGAAATGGCTCTGAATACAGAAAAGAAGGTCGAGACCATTCCATCACATATTTATACAAAATGCTGTACATGTGCTAGAGGCTGAGGTAAAATATTGTCTCTAGTATCCTAAAAATAGAAGCTCTGTTCTCTAAGAATAGTTCTACTTTAAGCAGAGTACTTTGTGCCAGAAAAGGGTAAATATTTTGGAAGTGGAAAAAAAACCAATTTCGCTTTCAGGGGAAAAATAGTTCCAAATGTTTTCAGTAGCTTTTGTTTATTAAAGCTGAAGGCCGAATTCAGAGTTCAGGAAACGCTGTGCTCGTTGTTTAAAAAGTTATTCCCGTTGTTCAGGGAAGAACATCATTTCAGACAGACTCGCAAAAAATTGTCTACAACATCAGGTGAAAGTTCGACCAAGTTTGAAAATGCTGTAACAGTGCATGTGTGAGAATGATTGCTATCATCGATGTCAGGATCAGCAATGCTCACAGAAGGTTGTACCTGTATGATGTTGCTCTTATCTCGTACTCCACTGCCACATACTCGTAGTGGTGAAGTCTCAACGAATGCCGTCATCAGAATAGGTAGCCGCTGGGGACAACACGATGCATGAGTCGTTACCGGACCTAGCAAGGTATCTGTATCCATTGGTACTGCTGATGGTAGTGTAAGACAGACGTCCAACACACATTCTTCTCCACATAGCATACATCAAAGCACATGTAAGATGCAATCTTGCCAGATCGGTCTGAATGAAAGAAACCAGGTCATATTCAGATCTCTTAGCTGGGCTAATCCGAGGACTTTAGTGATGCGGTCTCGGAAGCGTATAGCTAGGATAGTTTCTTCCATCGTTGCTGGAGTCTTGTCTGCGGCTTGGCTTGCCATATCGAAGCAGAAGGATCAAAAATAAAATTCCTGCTACGAGTCCCAAAAGTAGAGGTAGGCCGCCAAAGACAGAATGGACAAAATTAGGAAAGATGCCCAGAAATGTTTCAAAGGGTGTTAACAGTCCCGAAAAAACTGTCTTAACTACATGTGCGATGCCACTGGTATCTGACATGTTTAAGATTTGACTTAACATTTCTACGAAATGCACGGGGCAATTTGTTGATAATAAGGAATGTATCTCTGCCGTTGTCCTTGCAACTTGCAGATCATACGTCTCTTTAGACGAGGTAAAAGGCACAGTTGTTTGTAAAAGAATAGACTTCATTCTGCTTAAAGTATCAATTCGAATAGAAGAGATATTCAAATAAGGCCATATTGCCGCCTCCATGTGGATACAATACTTGCATACATCAAGTGACCATGGAACTAACGCTCACGAGATTGGCTTTTCCTGACACCATGCCACAACAGCTGTGGTCATTTATTAGAACATAGCTGCCGTTGGAAAGCTGTCTAAAAAATGGCTCTATCTGTGTTGCAGGAGTGCCGTGCAGGTGACATGAAAGGTTATTCGAAGACCCTTCACAGGCCCCATGCAAGTTAATACCTTGACACAGAAGTGTACTGCTTAGTGATTTTTTACAATTGTTACCACTAAGAAATACCTCCTTTTTCTTTTCACTATAACGTTTGTGTGTATAAGGTAATTTCCATGTTGACTTGATGTATCCTTTACCAACCTTTCATACTGGCCCGCTGGTATATACTCTTGGCAATATTTAAACTGGAAAGTTGTTATCGGAATTGTAATTATTCCGTGTATTATCCATTCAATGAAAGGACTTTCTGACATTGTCAGTGGTAATCTCTCAAGTTTTTCAATGCTCAGAATCGTATAGTCTGCTCCTTTTTGTGGCAAACTGATTTGTTTATCAGTAAGGTTAAAGATAGAGAATAATGACGTGGTGTTGATTAAACGCCATGGCACGTAGCCTGAACGCAGATTTTGCAACGTCCAGCCAAGCTGTACAATAGAACTCAATTGGGACTGACTATGTTGTAACATTAGCATGTCCTTCTCTATTATATCAATAGCAGATTATACAATGCTGTCCAGTGAATATATTCTGGAGGACAGAGTCATTAACCCATTGTCCACTACAGAAAGTGATTTTTCCAAATGAATACAATCAATTTCTCGTATTTTTTCTGCTGTTTCAATTTGTGTTACTTTCCAAGCCTCGTTGTATGCAGCGTATATACCGGCCGCTATGAAACGTTTTTGACGCTGTTTGCGTGGTCCCAGTATGAGATCACGCAAGTCAGCTCCGTCTTTAAGTAAAGTCAAGTGTTGCTTAATTTCAGCCAGTGTGGATTTCTGTAGCCACTCAAGGCATAGTTTCCCTACACTGTATGTTGTAACTATCCCTGGATGTTGTCTATGGGAGTATCTAGGGTCTAGCCTGCTCATTTTGAACCCCTGTGTTTTGTTCAGGAATCTATCGCGACAGTTATTTGTGTCTGTGGGCCAGATCAACCATTTTTTCCAATCAGGATGTGTTCTCTTTTGGTGTAAAATATGGGATACGTCTATCTCCACATCTGTAGTGCTGTTACTATCAGGTATGGGCTTCGGAATAGACGGTTTGTTTAAGTCTTTTATCTTAGCTAGGCCAAGACAAGTAGTCTGCTGAATGGTGTCATTCAAGAATATTATTTGTTCTGGGATCATGCAGGCTCTAAATAATGCTTCTAAACCTTGGACCTGCCATTCTTTAGTACCCCAGATGGTTTTTGTTTCAATGTTGTTTTTCCAGAATTCAAAACCAAATGTAGTCATTTTTTTCATAAAATCTTTCATAATAAATCAATTTAGTATTTGTCAACATTGTTTTCATTCCTGTCTCATTTAACATTTTAAAATAAAATGTTTCTGCATCACTTGTGTTAAACCCTGAGAAGTATGGGAATTTCTCATAAAATGTTTTCGAGCTGCTTTTAGGCGGTGTTGCACAATGTTCCCATTGGTTATAATTTAAAAAAATTCTAGGTTGAGCAGATTTATGCAAATAGTGATGACCAAAATGATTATAGCAATACAATTCTTCATAATTTGATGAACCCTGTAAAGTCACTTAATGAAACCTTGAATTGGTGTAGACATTTCAAGAGCTCAATCGGGCCATAAATTTCATAATCCGTTTTCTCCCATGCTACCCCACCGGGTATTTGATTGGCTGTGATGTTCACTGATGACAGTCCTCTTTTCTCGATGTGAGATGACTTGTGAGACTTTAGGACCAAGTTGATGTTCTGACTTGCTGTGTCCATTGTACTGTATTTTCCTTCAATGAATTTTCCCAAACATAGAACCATGATGAGCCAAAGCAGGAGGAAAAGTACACCTAACACAATCCAAAATTCAATCCATGGTAAAATCAGATAGGTTTCTTTTAGTTGATGAAAGAGTTCAGTTACTTTGTCTTTGAAAGTATTTGTTGCTGGCGTTTCTTCAGGCTCGCTTGGGTCTTCAGAAAAGTCATCGAAATTGATGAAGTAGCCAGATGCAGTTCTGTCAATTGTTGGAATTGCTTCCGGGTTTTCATTTGCTTTTGGATTTTTCTTTGTTTCATTAGCATAGTCTGAAGCTACATCTTTGTAGATTGGTGTTTCTTGACAAACTGTTGCAATTTGGGTTTCAAGAGGCACAAGTTCCATGGCTTTGTTGCATAGTCCTTTTTTATTCACTGCAGGTTTATCAAATGTGATTAGTCTCTCAGTTTGAACCTCTTGGATTGTAGCAAATTTTGGTATTCTGCTATTTCTTGGGAGTCCACTGGGCCTACTACTTATTATTGGCCACATGATTGTGGTTTCACCAGGTCGATGGATACAACTCGGTTCTCCTTTTTACCAGCAAATGGCGGTAGTACAACTGATCTTGTTCCGCTGACAGCTAAGACAGGTACTGCTTTTCTGTAAGAAGGCCAAAATTCCTTCTTCACCGTGATCTTCTCTCTGACCAGATCCCTAATCTTTGGAATCCAGTCAGGTCTTGCTGGGACAGGTGGTTTTTCTTCAGTGGCTGTTGGCTGTTGTTTCAACTTTGTATTACTCAGGTTTCTTCTTGTTTCATTTAAGTCCTGTAAAACAGCCAAACGGTCTTTGATATCAAAGGATTTTTCTTCTACCACTGAAGTGTGACTATCAAGATCCTGAATGTGCATTCTAGTACCGAACAATAGTTCATACGGAGTGAGACCTTTTAGAGAATTTCTTGGCAGATTATTAAGACTACGTTGGACACTTGTTAAATGTTTGACCCACCCATCACCCGAACCTAATACCCTCGCCGTTATAGATTGCTTTATGTCCCGTTTTTTTCTTTCCACTACCGCATTTCCCTCAGGATGGAAAGGAGAAGAGTACCGCAATGCAATGCCCATGCTGGCCATGGCCTCCTTGTAAGCCCTAGAGCTAAACACAGGACCCTGGTCAGAATGTAGCATTCCAATTGCGTATGTGCCGATAAAGACTCGCATATCTATTATAACAGTTCTGGCGTCAGCCGAGCGCTGGTGTCTGCATTTTAAGTGAATCTAGTCTTAAATATTATGGGGACGCATTTCTCCTGCTGGATTTCTGCGTATAGAAAGCCTGATGGTTTCTAATAAAAAGGTCCTGGCAATACTCCGGTCGGTTCACGACTGCGATCTTGGTTGCAGTTTCGACAGCCCATTGCAAATTTGTAATGTTGCAGGCTCATCCCCGGCCACCAGTATTCTGATTGTAATTCTTTCAGAGATTTCAAGATCTCTTGGTGCCTAAGACCTTCACCCATGTGTGCGTCTGCTATTAATAAGACTCTCCTGTTCGTGTTTGGAATTACTCTATCCCCCACTCCAGGGATTTGAGCAAAAGGAACGGAGTTTGCATCAATTATGTATGTATTACTTAGTGGATAGTTCAGAGGCAATGCTGCATAGTCGCCTTTTAAGGACGCTTTTGCCGCCAGCATGGTTTCTCCGTCTATGTATTTTTTACAACGCTTTTTTTTGGCTACGGAAGCCGGTTGAACCGCTTCCGCTGTGGCTGTGTCAGCCAATGAATTCCCTGCAACGTGAACGCCATCACGTTGATGACTCAGTGTATGTATCAGGTGAGTCTTTTGTAGTTCTTTCTGCAAAATAACTACTTGTTCCCCGTAGCCTTGCTTAATTTGGACTGCATGGGCTACGACTAAATATGGATATGATTCTTATGCGTTTATAAGGATATTATTTATTTATTATAGCCATACAAGGGCATAAATTGGGAATATCGAATTAGGGTCCTAGATAGAAATACAACATAACATAATGTATTAGAAGAACTGGGGAGGGCATGGTTCAGATGAACAGCTAGCCGGGCTGCTGGGCTATACAAGAACATGAAATTCTTTAACTGTAAAGCAGGGGTATTCAAACTGTGGAGTGCGACCCCCAGGGGGGCCATGGAGTGATAGAAAGGGGGTCGCGCATTACCAGTCACACTTCTGCCCACGCCCAAGGGCTTCAGCCCCCCTCCTCCCCCATCGTGTGTCTCAGCCCGAGCTGCTGCAGTGCAGAATGGGGCTGGGCTGGGCAGTGTCTGGGTCTTATCTTCAGCACGGCCGAGTTTTTCACAGGTAATGAAAGACTATTAGCATATTTGCATACCTTTTGTAAACTTGTTACAGAGGCTTCGTTATTTTTACTAGTTCCAGTACCCCCTCGGCCCCCACTGTGCCTATTCCTTACATTTACATTTTGGATTTACTGGGATAGTGTGAGAATGCATTTCATGAAAAGGAATATAAAGTAGGGTTGTGTGCTGACCGGATATTTTGTTCTATTTTCTGAGTGATGGTGACTGTGGTCTACTACCATCTTAGTATAGTGGATAGATCCCTATTCGTAGCCTATTCTTAGGGTTTGCCTATGGACTTTAACATAATTCAGTGCCCCTTTCATTGTCTTTAGGCCTGAAAACTTACATTAGGAGATAGATGCTTTATTCCTGACTCAATATTACCTATTGGTAGGGCTTGCCTATGTACTTTGACAGAGCTGTGCGTCTCTTTCATCTTTGTCGGGCCTGCAAGGCCCAAACGAGAGAGACTCCATTTTCCTTTCCGCCTCGGCTGCCCGAGGCGCTTGTAGGTCAAAAGTAATATTTTAGTTATGAGCTGTTTTCACTGGAGAAGAACCGGTCAGAGCTGGCCCTTATCGGAAGAATGTAAACGGGGCTTGAGTTTAAGATGCAACAACAGGTGGCCACTGTGGGAGCGTCGAGAGCTCGGGCCTGGTACAGAAGTCTGGTGGGCGGCAGGTTACTGTCTGGAAATTTCAACGAACGAAGGGCTCTCTATATTATCGAAATGCAGCAAGGTAAGGCAGGCAGACGATCTTTGGAAGAGAGACGAGGCAGATGATCTTTGGAAGAGAGACGAGACAGATGATTCTTAGCCACACCAATGATCCTTTGGAAAGGCCGGGGTTATACCAATCAGTCTGTTAGAGCAGTTGGAGTTAGTTTGTGGCCGGCCAGTATCGGCATAAGCAGAGTGAAGAAGTTAGTCAACGGATGGTTCTCAGAATAGTAGAACTTATACCAGCGGAGTGAAGATTGGAGGGGAAGACAGTTCGCGGGAGAGAGGAGAAGTCAGTGCAGATTGGATGGTGTAGAGCTGAGAGACAGAGACGAAGACCAGAGAAGGGTTCCAGTGCTTTGAAGGGGTGACGGAGGTGGAGGTGCATAGCGGTGCAGACGTGTATCCGTGAGTGCAGAGCAGAGTCTGAGATCAGCCAAGGCACAGATGAGAAAGGGACCCAGACGACAGTCAGAACCGGACTACGTAATTATAAGGTGAAGTCTGTCCTGCTATTATAGTGCGCAAATATATGCTAACCCTTTCCTTTTCAGGCTATGTTTAGATTGCTAGGTGCTAATACGAATGCAATGTTTATTTTTATTGTTTAATAAAGGGACCCCAGTTCTTAATGAATGCATTTGAGTATTATTACTATGACAGAGTTAACCTTTCTTCGAGCCAGATGCTGATGAACAGAAGGATGGGACATTCCCTTCTGAGAAGGTAACTGATGACGGGGGAGAGTGTAGGTCGAATCATATGGTAATTCTCAGATGTGGCGACTTGACCACTTTTCTGTGTGAGGATCGGATCTCCTGTCCTGCATATAATAACAACAATTCATATGATATAGATACTTCTAGTAGATATTAGGTACTTAGGAAATTCCCCAAGAGAGAGAGTGAGAGAGCGAGGTATTAATAGGATAGTGGAAAGAGATCGCTCAGGATAGGGCGTTTTATATATATATATAAAAAGAGCTGCTCCCCGAGAAGTGAGAGGGTAGAGTAGCCCAGGCAGGATAGTCGTGGGGCTACAAGTGGGAACACTATAAAAAGAGCTGCTCCCGGAGAAGCGAGGGGGTAGAGTAGTCCAGTCCGGATTGTCGTGGGGCTACAAGTGGGGACACTATAAAGCGGCTGCTCCCCGAAACGAGAGGGGGTAGAACAACCCGAGCCAGATTGCTGTGGGGTTATACAGGTAAGATAATAGGATGTAGGATGGAATTCTGTAGTTTCGCTAGGATTTAGTAGTATATTAGTTGTATAAGCTTGTATATATTGTGGGTTCCCCATTCCCAGGTAAGTACCCCAGGTACTGTTGTAAATAGGGACTGGGAAGGGATGGAGTTACGTGATGACTGGGTTTGTGGTGTTTGGGTGAGCTGCTAACTTGGTCAGAAAATCCGGTCATTACAGGTTGGCAAAAGAAAAATACCAGCCCTGTGTTGTCTAAAGAACCCGCAAAGACATCATCTTGACACTAAATAGAGTTATAAATAAAAAAAATGTATTCATTTGTCATGTGACTTTTCTGTCTTTGTTCACTTTAATTATCAGTCATGGATCATTGAGGCAGCCTTAGAACACAATTAAAAGTGCTTTCTATTTATATTTGCTGTTCTAAGTTTGCACAGATAAGTGCTGAAAATACAGCTTTAGGTGACTGCTTATTTTTGTTCCATCTGGGACATCAAAATAATGAGCTGGCAACCCTAATCATAGGACTGGGTGCGGGACAGCAGTGACAGGGGAAGAGAGGGAGTACTGGGGTGGGTGCTAAGCAGTGATTAATTTGTAATAAAACATGTGCCAGGGCCTTCACCAATAGGCCACTGCAACTTTAACCACCCACCCATTGCTTTGCCTGCGCGGCCAATGACTATACCCATTATCATGAACTCCATCCACTCGGGATCACCAGCAGACCCCTGCCCACACCACGTGTTCATCAAAGCAGATGCCACCATCGCACCCCAACTACGAAAGGTCATCAACATCTCCTTCGACTCAGCGACATTCCCGGAAAGCTTCAAGCACGCCAAAATCAACGCCCTCCTCAAGAAGCCCAAGGCAGACCCCAAGGACCTCAAGAATTTCCACCCCATCTCCCTGCTCCCCTTCCCGGCGAAGGTCATTGAGAAAATCGCCAACATAGAGCTGACCCGCCACCTCGAGGACAACAACATCCTAGACCCATCGCAATCCGGATTCAGACGGAACCACAGCTCTGAGACAGCCCTCATTGCCGCCACAGACGACATCCGACACCAACTAGACAACGGCGAAACCTCAGCCCTCATCCTCCTGGACCGGTCAGCCGCCTTCGACACGGTCTGCCACCATACACTAAGAACACGCCTCCAAGAAGCCGGAATTTCGGAAAAAAGCCCTTGACTGGGCCACCTCCTTCCTCTCCGACAGAACCCAGAGGGTCCGCCTCCCACCCCACTGCTCCAAAGCTACCAACCTCATCTGCAGCATACCCCAGGGCTCATCCCTCAGCCCGGCGCTGTTCAACATCTACATGGCCCCCCTCGCTCAAGTGGCCCGCTAACACGAGCTGAACATCATCTCCTACGCCGATGACTCCCAGCTCATCCTCTCCCTCACCAAGGACCCACACACCGCCAAAACCAACCTCCGCGAGGGAATGAAGGCCGTCGCCGAGTGGATGAGGAGCAGCCGTCTGAAGCTGAACTCAGACAAGACGGATGTCCTCATCCTTGGCCCCACCCCGTCTGCCTGGGACGACTCCTGGTGGCCAACAACGCTAGGCACAGCACCGACGGCCACGGACCACGCACACAACTTGGGAGTCATCCTCGACTCCTCCCTCTCCATGTCCAAACAGGTCAGCGCCGTCTCCTCCTCCTGCTACAACACCCTTTGCATGCTTCGCAGGATCTACAAGTGGATCCCGATCAAAACCAGAAGAACGGTGACCCAGGCCCTGGTCAGCAGCCGGCTGGATTACGGCAACGCACCTACACGGGAATCCCGACCAAACACCTACAGCGAATACAGCGCATCCAGAACGCCTTGGCCCGTCTGATCCTCAACCACCCCCGACGCAGCCACATCACCCTCCACCTCAGAGACCTTCACTGGCTCCCCATCAACAAGAGGATCACCTCAAGCTCCTCACCCACGCTCACAAAGCACTCCCCAACTCCAGACCAGCCTACCTGAACAACAGACTCAACTTCTACACCCCCGCCCGCCAGCTCCGCTCTGCCAGCCTCGCCCTCGCCGACGTCCCATAAATCCAACGTACCACCTCCGGAGGCAGATCCTTCTCCTTCCTCGCTGTCAAGACCTGGAAAACCCTCCCCACCCACCTGCGGCAGACCGAGGACCTGCTCACCTTCAGGAAGCTCCTCAAGACCTGGCTCTACGAGCAGGAGCAGCAGCCAACTCCCTCCCCCCTGCAGCACCTTGAGACCCTCACGGGTAAGTAGTGCGCTCTACAAATTCTGTGATTGATTGATTATGCAACTACCAACCATAGCACTTGTACAAGTGTGACTATTCAGACTATTTCAAGCCGCAAAAGCTATAAGAATGGCATGGGTGTCAGGAGTTTATCATTTTTAATGTATATTGAATTAATAAACTGCTGTTCTGCACATCTCTAAATTACACAGATTAGACAGAGCCACCATGTGGCAGACTCTCATAGTGCCAGTGTGCATAATTAGGTGCCAGTGCCGAGCACCAGAAACCACCTGCTCAAATTAGGCACTAGTGCTGAGGTGACAGGGGAGAGGGACGTTGTTTTAAGAAGGTGTGGAAGAACAATGGTGTGGAAGATGAATGGAGGGACTGAACAGGTGCAAGATACAAATAGACAAAAATTTGAAGGGAGAGAATTGAGGTGAAGTGCTGAGAGGCACGGGTGATGACGGGCCAGAGAGGCCATGAGATAAATGCGAGAGACTGTTAGAGATGAGGGCAGTGAAAAGACAGAATGGCAGAAGGTGGTTAAAGGTGAAGTGAGAGGTTGAATGGGAAGAATTGAGAAATTGTAAAAAGGGGTGATAGAAATGGCTTGCAAATTGAGTGAGGGATTTGGGATTAGGAGAGGAGAGGGGGTGAGAGGAAAGCGGCATAGGCAAACTGCTTAACTCTGCACAAGACCACCAGGGTTTTAAAGGACCTCTGCTGGTCCCGGCCATAGCCAGGTGAGCTTCTAATGTGGCAGCATATATTCCTGTGGAGTGGAAGGCCCATCACAAAGGTTAAATAGACATCTTTCTGATGTTAATTGCTGTATTTTGGTTATAAACTGGTACTGATAGGGTAAAATCGTTTCTCAGTGTTACTGTGTGTAAAAATAATGAAGCAATGCTAACCCAAAATACGCGGCATCACATAACATTATTTACATTTTCTTCCCACACAATTTAGTCAAGCCTGTCGCGTAATTTGCCTCATAATTCCAGTAGCCCTGCCTACAGGTTTAGACATTTTTGTCAGGAGGGGGATCCTTATGCCTGAGGGGGGTCATTATGCCTGAAAATGTTGATGGGGGTCTCGGCATCCTAAAGTTTGTATACCTCTGCTGTAATGGTAGAGCTTTAAGTGGGCCGGGTCTCACCGGATCTGCGCACCAGCAGTTTTTTTCAGGGGGCCTCGAAATGGGTCTCTATCGGGCTCTGTTTTGTGCCCTGGCACAGGCGGTCCTCTTTTTTTTCCCAGACTGCAGTGACAGCAGGCAAATCCATGTGTGCATGGTGAGCGTTTTTTGGGAAGGGAAATCCTTTAAAGAGAGTCATTTTCTTTCTGGATTTCCCTTCTCTTTTTGAAACTCAGGAGCAGCAACATTGTCGTGGTGTCACCAGGGCTTTAAGTGGAAGTTTTTTCAATATTATATACAAGCCACATAGTTGCTGCTTATTTATCTTATGGAACTAGCAACCATTGACAAAGCCAATAGTCGTGCCTTGTAGGTATGATGGAACTTGTATCATATATCTAGGCGCAATGACAGGAACGGCAAAATACAAGTCAGGCGGCACACTGTGCTAAATACAGATTTTTAGCTTATGTGTTTTTAAGGGACGCCCTCAATTACATTGATCACGTCCCTTTGAGAGACCCAACAGTTTTTTCATCCCACTTAAAGCCCTGTGTAAATGGATGAAAGAGGTCGAGATATTTCCATAATCGTGTATGTTTTTGGTTGTGCTGTCGGAAGACACCTAGTTTTCTTGATTGCTAGATAAACTTCCTGAGTGCCCACTTTGGTTATGTAATGAGTCACTAACTTATTGCAGAAATCTTGAGAGATGGGAGTGGAAGCTTGACTGCCTTGTGGATTGTAAAATTGTTGTTGAATTTTATTAAGTGCCTTATTTCGGCGTTTGACGCTGTTATCCTGTTTCAGTAGCGGATTGTTTTGACTTTTGTTCGTTCTGTTGTGACTGTGTAGACACATTTTGGCCAAAGGATTCTTGGATGTATTTTAGGTCTGTTGAAATGTTGCGATCTGCCATTTTATCTTTTTTACTTCTTCTTTCATTCCATCTTTCTTTTTGTTTTACTTTGAGGTTTTTTTCAGAACTAATACATTTAAGGCTGGGGTCATTCATTATTAAAGTTTCTAAAGTTAGATTTGTTTCCAACTCCTTCATTTTCAACTTGTTACAAAGCCTGTATGTTGTTGCAGTGTAAAGAAAGTTAATTGTTTTTTTTGAGATCCTGTGGAAAAAGGTGATGACATAGTGATCAGATCACGCCACAATAGAGTTTCTTTGAACTGATTAGCTCTGGATTTGAGTTCATAACGTCTAAAGTACAAACTGCGAGGAGCACACCAAGCACACAATATATTCAGAAAGTAAAACATACAAACATTTACATAAAAAGCAGCACCACCTGTCCCCGACTTAATGTAAAACAAACAAGCATATAGCTCTCTGTAGCACTGTACAGAATGGTGCTATAAATCTTAAACACTTTATAGGAGCAATAAATCATCAACTACCCTGCCACCCGAAGTGAAGATAAAATAAATAACCAGTATTTAAAGGTAATATTAAAAAATAAATAACAGATTAAAGCACAAATTGAACCAACTTTGTTACTCAAGAGAAAGGACCTATTTTAGGCAAATGTGAACAATGTACAATGGCTTTGTGTAGTCACTCGAAGTGAATCGACCCAATAGTTAAAGTGGGCAGACCCCATGATGTATGTATGGGCAGAAGTAAAATGTGAATGACAATTTAACATGTTAAAGGATGAAGCGTGTTGGCCAAACAATTCTCTATTTATTACATTGTGTATGAAGTTTATGGCAATGCAATAGTCTGCCGAGCCTGATTCAGACTTTAAAAGCACTGCAAGAATAAAAGAGAAGGTATTTCTAACAGAGGAGAACAGAGTTGAAGGGGATCTAAGGAGGGACTCCACAGTAAACTAGTCCATCTTCTCACTACTGTTTCCCTCCAGGTCATTGTTTCTGCCACAATATTGTCCAGGTTGGACTACGGGAATACCCTTTACATCGGCCTCCCCTGGAAATTAATAAGAAGACTACAGGTTGTGCAGAACGATGCGGCGCACCTCATTTTCGATCTACCTAGACGGTCTCATGCCTCCCCACTGCTTTCCAAATTACACTGGCTACCTATCAGGCAGCGAGCATCCTTCAAGGGCCTCAGCATTGCCTACAAGGCCATCTATGGTCAGGCCCCAGCATACATCAGTGACCGCCTGATGAGTTATACTCCTGCGCGGACTCTTCGCTCCTCTGCAGCCTACCATTTGGTCATCCCCCGGTTTCACTCGGCTCGCAAAGGTGGGATAGCCTTTTCCACTTTGATTCCACAGCTCTGGAACAATCTTTCCGGAAATCTGCGCAAAGAACCTGCCCTTCTTTTGTTCAGGAAAAAACGTAAGATTATCTTGATCTTGGAGGCATTGACCACAAAATAAGCCTACCCACACCGGCTCACATGCTCACACTGTCTGTTGTAATTTTCTTCTCTAGAAGCGCGAAGAGACCTGATGGTGAACCAGCGCTATATAAGAACCAATTAACATTAACATTATGACAAAATAAATGAAAACAACTTTTATTAAAATTGTATCTATCTTAACTATTGCCTCAAAGAACATTCCTAAAGAAGTATGCCTGCATTGTGTGTGTATGGAGAACCCCTAAATTCTTAAACCCTAAAAAGATTGCTCAACCATTCCCCACAGTTGGATGAGTCAGGGACGGTGTTCAATCTCAATTCTCAATGTGTTGCGAGACAAAGCACCATACAACTTATCAAAAATACAATCAATTGAATAAGGGCAGACTCAATAAGTGAGTTCTAGGGTGGAATAAGGAAATTCACAAAGATTCAATAAAAAATTCAAAGACTACAATGCACAAATTTTAAACTGCAAATGCATTCGTTATTGCCACGATGGCTCTCTGTAATAAGGCATTACACAATAGTAAGCATAATCAGAACAATTCTAAGTCCCAATTGAGCAGCAAATTCTTTAAGAAATCAGATAGCATGCCTAGTGGAATCCGAAAGGACTCTTGCTCACTCCCAAATTCGAGGGGTTACATAGGAAATGTTCTCATAAAACATTGGAAAATAATCATTGTGCTAGCAAAAGAACTACAACTCTGGCAAATCAGAGCATGGTTATATCAAGTGTCATATTGTCTTACCATCTAAGCATTATCTCACTACATGAATATTGATTCAATCCTTCAAGGCCTAACTAAGGCTTAGCTAGCATAAGTCAGGACAATGCATAGTAACATTGTTTTAAAAACACCAGCATCAAATACATGTATACATGTTGATTCAAATCTATGTCTATATTCTACACAATGTTATTAAAGCACACACATATATCCTAATAAGATGGCCCCAAACGACTACAAACCTTGGTGACTGACAGTTACTCACAGCAAGCAACACTTGTGATAGTCAATTGCAGTCTTTTGGTACATAACATTGTGTACAGGGGACCTCTCAGTTGTCTCTAGCTTGTATTGCAGACATCACTATTCCAACTGGATTTTCATATTTTGAGGCTTGCTGTAAGAACCTACTTATATTGTGCAACACCATCCTTCCATGTCGAATGGTAAACTGGATTAGTGGTGTACAAAGGCTTTGCTAATTGAATAAAGCCATGCATAAATCCCAAATATTGACTAACCCATAAGTTTTCAACATTGCATGCTTTGCTTACATCTCAACCCTAGCATTGTTTTTGCTGCAGAAACTGGCAATCATTTCGTACGAGATCTATTTAGCATTGATTATGTGACGTTTTCTCACAAGTCAACAGTAGAAATTATTTCCTTGTGACTTTAAAACTGGGAAAATGTTTATCTTTTTTATTTAAACAACTTCAAAGCACATGATTCCTAATTTTAACACATAACTCAGACGCAGAAACCTTTGTAAACCAAGGGTAGTAATCGTAGCATTTGCCAGTAGAATCCACATGCAGAGTTTAAGTTTAAAGGGAACAGTTGCGCTCAGCAGGATAGATGGCTATCAAGTCGACATATCACTAAGTAGAATGGTGCTGACAGGAAAGGGGAGACCCTACTGACCCCTCTTCTAGTGTTTGGAACCCCAAACCACACACAAAATTAGCCAAGGACCTGTGCACACATGAGATCAAAAACAGGGTACGTTTATATTAGGTACATTTGGGAAGAAAAAGATTGCCACAAATTTTCTTGTGTCAATCAATGACAAGAAAATTTGTGGCGATCTTTTTCTTCCCAATTGTACGTAATATGAACGTACCCTGTTTTTGTTCTCATGTGTGCACAGGTCCTTGGCTAATGTAGCATTTGCCAGTGGCCTTGTGTGTCTGCAACTTTGCCAATGTGATTGTTACTCGAGTGTCTTCAACAGATAACTTTACACGGTGGAACTGTAAAGAAAACACACTTAAGTGATTTGTAATTTACAGAAGCAAGTGCTTCTTTGTTTGGTGGAGGTGCTATCATATTCCTAAGCATCAAGAACCTGCCTCCAAAATCGTGAGGCAAGGTGCTGGAGGGCCCTTTTAGTAAGCTTTTAGACGCTGCATACCGCTAATGTATATGGGGCAGGGCCAAACTGGTGGAGTTTCTAGGCAAGTTTACATCTAGCTTATAAAGATTTAGAACACGATCTGTGGTCTCAGCAGCAGAAGACAAGAAAGAACCCCTTCATCACGGAAACCATGTGAAATATTGCACTCGAGAAAAAAAAGGATTCAAACACCTCCATCACGGATTACAGGTAACTTCTCTTGGTGGAAATGCAGAGAAATCACACTTGGATGATTTGTACTTTCACAAAAAAGTGCTTTTTTTTTACTATTGGGAGGGAGCCCACGCAGCCCCCCTCACTGGCCCGATTTTGGCCACGGGCACCCCATCACCCGGGGCCCGCCATGTCACCTGGGTGCACCAAGGGCACCCAGTGTGCAATGGGACCACGGGGAGCCTCAAGGCCCCTGCGGTCCCAGCCTGCTCCCCGTCTCCATTGCTCTGATAGACAGGGGGCTGCTGAAAGGCAGATCCCTGTCTATCAGAGGAATGCTTTCATTTTGAATGCAGGGAAACAGATGAAAACTCTGTTTTCTGCAAGCTGGAGCTATTTGACAACTTTGGCTTACTGAAAGCAGAGATTTGTTTTCTTTTGGCTTGGTGGGAGATGTCAACTCCCACCAAGCAAAAGCAAATAGCTACCTCCTGAGTGTGGCAGCCAAGAAGGTAGCAGAAGTGGGTCCTGGGGGGTGGCGGTCCCCAGGGCCATAAATGATTCCACAAGTGGGGCTGTGGGTACACACATCAGCAGAAATCATCTATTGATTGTGGTCAGAGGGAATTGATAAAAGCTTGCTCACAAGTGCTGACCTTTGTAGTTATATCCATGGCTGGACCTAGACACGTCTAACTTTACTAGTAGTACAGTTAGAGTTTTGATCTAAGTTTAGACCAACAGTATAATTTGGACCAAAAGTCTAAATTTAGACTTTTGGTCTAAGTTAGACATTTGGTCTAAACTCAGACCAAAAGTATAACTTTACTACAAGGTAAAGTTAGAATTTAGGTCTAAACTTAGATTTCAGATCTAAACATAGACTTTTGATCTAAGTTTACCTTTGTGAATTGTTTGTTTTATATATTGTTTTTATATAGTGCAAACTCAAGCCAGAGCGCTTTACATGAGCACCAGTTACATTACACAAGGATATATTCATTCATTTTTATCAGGCACAATGAGATTAATTGATGCGCCGACACTCATAAGATGTTAAGCCGACGCCAAGACTCGAAGATGGTTTCCCACTTCCAAAGTCGGCAGCTCTGGAAGTTACGCCACATCCTCCACCACAGTGGGGAGCATGGTGGTGTGTCAGGTGCCTGAGTGGTAACATCCCGCCAGCCTCGCTCCCTCTGGCCGGTGGTGCTGTCTGAGACTGTGAGCCTCCTTGTGGGGTCTCTCCTCTCTGTGAATGGAAGCTAGGTTTGCTACACTGGCACTTGCAAGAGAGCAACGGTCTGTCTGCGTCTTTGCCAGTCGTTTGGCAAGAAGTGGGGGACGGTACGACCCTCAATGAACCCCCTATCTCAACCTGTGCAACTCAGTCCACTGCAAATTCATGATCATATACATAACGACATGCATGCATCATGTGCAAAATGTAATCGCAACCAGCCTTACATATTACCTTATGAAGGATATGAGATGTTTTGGATTTACAAAGTTTGTTAATTGTCCAAAGCGCACAAGAAAAGTTATTTTAAGCAACATGAAATCGTGGCCGAGCCCTCTATCATGCAGTTGGTGATTATCAACACATCCAGTTGCACCGGTTGTTTACTGTATTCACTCTCATTGTTTTCATTCACGTTAATTCTATATATTGCTTTTGAAGAGTTGCTGCCAGTTTCACTTCCTTCCCTTATCCTCCTTTGTACAGAAAGGATTCAGAGACCCCAATCGTTTTGCTCGGTTAAGCATTTCGCTATTGGTTTCTGTCCAGACAAAACAACAGCCTCCAAGCTCAACCGCACTTTCACACAGGAAGGGCACAATGCCAGCAAAGCACCCGACGATGACTCGTCTTGTCAGCCCTCAATGCTCCTGCTGCCTAGAGAAAGGGCCCCTGCCCTATCTGCTGCTAATCTTATCCGCCTTACCAGCTTCCTTCACACCAAACGCTATCTTGTATTGCACTTCCCACGTTGACGTACAAGCTGTCTTTGCAATACAAAAACAGTGAGATTGTGTTTTTAGTACGTGCGATAGACATTATTGCATGAACTAAAAAACAAGTGGTGGAGCTGGCCATTTATGTAAAAATGTTAATATTTCTCTCTTGAGCAATCGTTTTTGACAAGGGTCCAAGAGGCATAAATGTCTCAAAATGTCTCAAAAATCTAAACTTGAAACGGAGTTAGGGTTAACTGCTAATAGTTGCTTTGCCATAAATACTAAAAAGGTAAGATGTGCTTCCGAGACTGTTTATAGGAGTGTGAAAGGCTCTATGATGGCGTGTAAGGTTTTTGAAGTGACACTGGTGACCATAAATAAATGGTGGCTATGTGGGTGCATGCCGGATGGTGTTTTGATATATATTGGTGATGGTGCGGAAGTATGTTGTTAGATGTGTGAGGTTGGGTGTAAGAGGCAGTTTTGTTGGTATAGCATTGTGGCTGTGTGGTATATGATGGAGGCTGCTGCACCTCCTTTATTACTCAAGTATACATGCATTGTGGTGTGTTTGGGTGAATCGTTGTGTGTGCATAATGGTGAGTTTGTTGGAATGTACTGCTGGCTGTGTGAGTTTATGATGGTGTTTGTGAACGTATTCTATGGTGGCTGTTGGAACACAAATGTGGTTGTGTGGACATTCAACGGTGGGAGTATGAATGTAGCTGTGTGGTAGATTGATAGTGGGCGCATGCTGGTGGTTGTGCAGACATACATTCGTGGGTGTACCATGATGTTGGGTGACTAGCTAGATGATGATGCGTTTTCATATGATGGTGTATGATAGTGCGTAGATGCACATATGAAGGTGGGTGTGTTGGCATATTAGGGTGGATTTGTCGACGTATAATGGTAATTTTGTGGATATAAAACAATAGTGTGCTGCTGTATTATGTATTTAATGTCTTTTTTATACTGTGTGGTGTTTAACTTTATGGTTGAAAAGGTGTGGGACATTGCGAAGATTGTATTCTGATGGTGGGAGTTAAAGCTGGCAAAAATACAAGTTCAACAAGCATTGGAAAAGCCAATAGGTGGCGCCTATCCAAGAGCTATTGACTTCGCCAATATCTTTTAGCCAGGTTGTACAACAGCCTAGCTGCTGTTCGGCATGGGTAGAAGTTGGTGGCGCAAAGGAGAGTGGCTTAAAGTGGAAAGAAGTGGCATGGAGTAGAGTAGTTTAGAACGGAGTGGTGTAGAGTGCAGTAGAGTGTTTGTAGGAAATTGGGTTACTGTTTGACTGGGATGTGAGCCCTGGTCAAGCAGCAACCACAATCCTTCTCATGGTAAGGCACAAGCAACCCCCAAATGAACTTGCGCTCAACCACCTGGTAGCTTGGCACAGAGCAGTCAGGTTTACCTTATAGGCAATGTGTGCAGTATTTGTGCAACACTTTAAACAGTAAAACTGTGAAAACTCTACTTAAAAAGATTCCAAACCAGGTTAGATACAAAGAGCTGAATTTAATAAATAAAACAAGACCATAACAACACAAGTTCAATCAGTAGAACCAGAGTTATGCATTTTTAAAGACTAAAGTGAAAAATAGTGCCTAAAGGGTCAACTGGGCCTATCGGGACCAGGTATAAGTCAAAAGTTCAGGCCTGCTGCGATGGAGTGCAGATTGGATACAGTTCCAAATCCAAATAGGAGTTTATTGTTATTAGTTAATAAAAACCATTACAATGTACATTTTAAAAAATCATTTTTAAAATGATCACTTATCTTAGAAACATGAATTGGTATTGCTACAACTAAGGAAAATCTTATTGTCTCGTTAAAAAAGTTATCATTGTAAAATTAATTCAGTCATTAATGTGGATACTCTTCACGGTTGCAAAGTGACGTATACCTCAATATAAAATTCCACAACTCTAAATGTCAACATCTTACTACTGTTTTAATGGCATATAAATGTAGTGTATTCATTGTACAAGGCAAATTCCTCATGTTATAGTACAAAGCTTACAATTCTGCTTGACAGCTTTATCGGGAAGTTGTAAAAATTTCAGAAGTTTGCCGTTTAGCTGACGATCTGTAGGGGCCAGACTTCTCATGATGGCTGTTCTACACGTACGTATCCCTCTCTCAATAAATAGGTGTTTTAAAAGTGTACGGTGTACATTATTCAGTTTGGGACATATGGTGATAGAATGCACAAAATCCTCATTTGGAGCATCACATAGTCTGCACGTTTTTGGTGCTTTTATATCACCATGCTGGTTTGTCTAACAGAGACGGCAGTTCACCTAAGCACATGGCCAATAGTTTTTTCTTAAAATACACCGGATATGTTAGGTGTAGATAAGTTGCTGGTTGCAATGTGACGTACGTTTGAATTGTCATCCAGGCATGGGATCGCTGCGAAAATATGCTTTTGTTCCCACCTAGCGAATGTATTTTTGCATTTTTGTTCATGGCTTGGCAGAAAGTAGTATGCGATAAATTCAAGTCCCATAAGTCACCCGCATTGGTTAGTTGTAAAGATGATAACAAATATTTTTTGTAACTTGAATTCACATCATTATTCACCGATTCCCATAGAGCACTGATTAGTGGGCTGGACTGATTGTTTCATAATTTATGTAAGGATTTGATGAAGTGATACAGTTCCAGGTTAGTCCAGCTGAAGTTTTTCCTTCTCAAGCTTTGTGCCAAGAGTCCCATTTGCTTTGGAGAGGGGAGCATAGAGAGTTTTGTAGGTAGTTGTCAGAGTCGAGCAAAGAGCAAGCCGGGCGTCGCAGATGGACTGGTGCTTTGCGTTGACAGTCCCCACGGACTGTCGATACTGTTCTGTGAAGAGATGGGCTGGTGGTGGCTTGTACTAGATTTCAATGTGAGCAGCGCAGTCTTGTTGCGAAAGAGCCTGTTCACGGTCGTCAAGAGCCCAAAAGCTGGGTTTAAGCTTACTGAACCTCACCAAGTGTCTAAGTCCTGAGGGGTACCACTTTGGGGTCAGGAACATACTGCAGCTGATTCCAGGAGCGGGTTGGGAAGCCTTTTATGTCCCTTCAGTGCTTAATTTGTAAAATATGAAGTAAAGGTGCTCAAATGTTTGTCGCCAGCTCCACCCACTTCCTCCACTGGCTCCCCCCACTTACTCTATTAGCTCCACCCACATCCTCAACTGGCACTGCTGAAAGTTAGATGTAATACCTGATCTGAATATCAGCGAGGGAGCCTTCCTCCAAGTAAGGTTTTGAAAAATTTGAAAAAGATTAAATCAAAAGCACATTTACAGCACAATTTTAGAATAAATGAGCTAAAATGACTAATGTATTGCAAGGGTCACGTACTGGGGTATGTCCTTTTTAACTGAGTCTAATTTTGTGGCATGGGACAATTGAGGGCAAACTTACATTGCGGGTTCTCAGGGTGCCCTAAGCAATGTGTATCTTCTTTACGGTTTAGAATATTCAGCAATTCTGTAGTAGTAGATTCCCTTTAAGGGTCTAATCTTATCGGGAGTATCACACATCACAGAATTCAGTCACAAATAGGTCTTTGTTTTCTTCTGATCTCTTTGAGTGTTCAGTTGTGTCTAATGTTACAGTGAAAGTTGTGAAGGGTAAGTAAGGCACAGGGCCCTGATTAGTAGAGCGAAAACACCATTCGTGTCATTTGGACGTGCAGGACACTATTGCAGGCTTGGTACACTGCAATACTCTGACTGGCATTGCTTGTCATTGGGAATCATGGCTCATGGAAAAGAAGAAAAACCCAGACTTCCAAACATCCCTTGACTGATGGTGAGGGGTTTCCTGGGGACAAATTGCTCCTCATTAGTTCTCTGAAAGGATGTTGGTATTGGAGATTACTTTCCCTCTATTCGGATTCCTGTATTGGTTTGTGGGATACCAGTTGTGTAATTGGTATAGGGGTCAGTGACACAGTGACACATCCTGCTAACTTCTGTCCCTCTATTACCAGGCTTTCGCTGTTATCAGGTGGTTGGCAGTGATGAATATGAGTCAGGAAAGGTGGCATGATATACAATGAGTGATAGGGAATGGCAAGTGAAACTATGAAAGGAGGTTGAGAATACAGAGTGATCAAAGATGAACAGTTATGGGAGTACGCAGCAGTGATAGGAGAGGTGGGCAGTGATGGGAGAGGTTTACCTTGAGAGGAGAAGGATACAGAAGAGGAGAAGCGGACAGTGACAGAGGGGATGTGAATAGTGGTGTAAGAGAGGTTGACTGTATTGAGAGATAAGGGTCAGTGACACAAAGTTTTGTTCAGTCACAGTAAGAGCTGGAAAAAGTAACTGGAGAGGTAGATAGTGTTGGGAGAGGGACAGGGTTGGGAGATTTGGGGATGACATGGGGTGTAGCGGTTATATGCGTTTAATGGTACTCCATTATCAGGAATAACAGTCCCTTTGGCAGTTGTTGAATCTCCCCAATCAATCTCTTCATGGTCTTTGCACGTGGACACGGGCCTCAAGGTTTTTTAACACTTTACTATACTAGCCCTGTTGTTGCTGTGGGTATCTCTCTGTCTCTCTGTAATGCAAACCTGCAGCAACGTTAAACTGACAAACCCTGTCTAAGTATCATTATATGTCTAGTAGTAACTGAATTTAGTTAATTGTAAAAAGGATGAATGCTCTGATATTGGATCTATTCTTACAGCTCCCAGGGATATTTGGAAAAATATGAGGAACAGTTGGCAAAACAGGCATATGCTATATTAATCAGGAACCAATATAATCCTCTGAAGACAAGTGCAGGGGTTGATCCTTATTTAAGATAAGTAAAAAGCCTTAATAATGTCACTTTTTAATAAGACTAAGATAGAGTGTCATCCATCATATGGAATCATTTCCCAAAGGGAAGCAAATGCTGTCCTATTAGAAGGTTAAAATGCAAACTTGCATGCACTGTCTTCTTTTGAAATGTTGTTTGCCCATGGATAAGTACTATAATGTTCCTCTGTCAAGAGGTGTGAAATTTAGAAACTGTAGTTGACATGAATTATGGTATCTTTTCTAGCTCAGACGTCTACTGTTTATCTGTGGATATATGTTTGGTATCAGCAGTGACATATAGGAACTCTTGCAGATGCAGTTACATAATGTGTTTTGAGTAAATGTCGAGCAGTGGAATATGTAGATGAGGCAATTGTGTGCACAACGAATGAAATTTGCAAGTGAAATATTAGTTTTTCAGTTTTCCTGCCAAAAATATGTTAATTTTTGCAGCAAACCAAAATAAAAATATCAGTTGATTTTTCTGTGACTTTTTTTCATTGTGTTCAGTGATATTTTTTTTAGCCAACAAATTAATAGTTTTTGCAATCCGGCTGGTAGGGCCTCCTTCAACACTGGTATTTTAATACTGCTTTGCTTTTTGACGGCGCTCTGTCTCACGCGACTAGACTTCATGGTGTCCCCTCGTGGCTTAGCTGCCATAGCCCAGCGTCTGTCACTCCTAGTTGGATCCCTGTTGTACTTTCCTGTGTCTAAGCACTGCTGCCAGGAGTGAGGATCCTGTTACTCCTGTGTTGACTCCATAGTGGACATCCTGGCGGCTTAGTACTTCTTCCAGTGACTGGATTTTTGTTGCTTTTGGGCCGAATGTATATAGTATCTCACTGGTACAACTGGGCCAGATGGTAGGTATATTTTTGCACAACCTCTCACATGGCTGCTTGCATGATCACTACACGACCACATGCGCAATCACCTGAACGACCACCTGCATGACTGATTGCCTAACGTCTTCAGGACTTTCGTCATCGCATGGAACACGACAGTTAGTGACAGGTTTATTGCATCACAAACTGCGTGGCAAGCAGCTTCTAAACTGTGTGATAACTGTGTTAGTAGCATGACGTATTAGTATTGTATGTTCATTTCAAAGTTTGTAATGTTGAAAGATCTCCCAAAGTACAGTGTTACTCAGCCACAAAGCGCTTCAGAGCCTCTTCAGGGGCAGCCAGTGCTATTGAAATGCCACTACAATACAATGTAGTACAATGTGCACGCTCCAACCTAAATCCTTTCATTGTTTGAAACTCGGACTACAAACTGTTAGCCTGTGATGTCGACATTGATGCGCTCATCCTAATGTTCCTCATTGGATGCCTTTAGTTGGTGATTGATTATCTTTCAGCGTCTGTAACATATACGATATCATGTCTTTGCTGTTCAGCTATAAATAGATTCTGACCTAGAGGAAAAAGGGTCTGCATGGCCCGTAGGTGAGTCACGAGCGTCCGGGAAGAGTTGTGATGCTAGAAACTATTTTTAAACGGTGATGACATCCCGCATGTGAACCTCCCACCTCCATGGAATCAATGCATCTCCAGTATCTGCATGTGACCCACCTGCAGCACCCACCCACCAATACAGAAGCATAACTCTGCTCCTTTCTTGGTATCTCACTGTGCATGCCAAACAGTGCAGGTATTTCATGTGTGTGGAATTGTGCAGTGATGTCTCCTGCTAGGTGTTCCTGTGAAGATTAAAGTTTGGTATGCTGGTTGCTAAGGGGTTGATTTATAAAGTTGTAACGCTGTGCAGCAACCGTAGCTGCTGCACTGCTTTGCGTGAGAGACTGAGAGCAGGACAGCCAGTCCCGGACTGACTACCGGGCGCTTCGAAATAATTAAAGCAAAACGAATTTCGTTCAGTACACGCAGGTCCCCAGCAACGAAATGAGAGGCCCCCCCCCGCGCCTAGGGGAGGGGGGCCTTTAGTGGCATTCGGGCGTGGAGCTAGAGAGAGGCTGGTACAGTGTACCACTGTTTAAGGGGAATGGGAGGGGTCACAAGGGAATATGAGGAGGCAGGGCAGGCTGGTAGAGCGTCACTTAGGTTACGCAGGCGGCACAACCCCTCCCCTCTCGGGAAAGTGATAAGAGCCCTGGACACGTGGGAGAAGCCCTCTTTGTTCTCTTGCCTCGGGAGCCCAGCGGGTAGCCCGGTAGCCAGTCTGGCCCTGAGGACAGCGCCATATCTACTGAGTCATGTTGCTCCTCCTCCCTTCCCTCTCTCTGGTGCGCTGTCAGGCTGCCAAGCACCACTCACACGCAATGGTGTCTGCGGGAGTCTAGAATAGGTTTGTACTGGCATTGTAACCTTCCAATGCAAAATACTATGCCTAAACAAACATTAAAACAGTTTCACATGCACATGTGCTGTAGAGTGCGACGCCTATGAAAAGTTAAAAACGTTTGGAGAAATCAACACATTTCTTCTTTTAACACCAGGCTCATAGAGGTGTTATTTTTTGGCCCAAAGCCCAGCCTACAAATATTTGTAGATAGGACTTTGAGTCAAAATCCATGGGTGGGATTGTGGGAATGCCCCTGCAGCCCTCATGGTGCGCCCTCTTGAAACAAAGCAAAGTAATGCAATGCAGTGCTAGCACGACTTCGCAGGGCTACTTTCCAGCGCAAATATAGCTTTGCACTGCAAAGTAAATCCCAAATAAACATTTTATGCCAGTTTGCATCATTTTTGTGACGCACAAGCAACACAAAATGTTTGTAAATATGGCCCTTAGTTTTGAGCATTGCTGGCATGGTTGAGAAATGTAAAGAGGACAAAGATTACAGCTTCTTCCATAAACCCTAAGGAGATCTGAACTCCTAGTACAACAAGCATTTATAATGCAATGGTCTCATCTTTGTTAAAGTTAGAGCTATTGGCATTGCAAATGTCATTTTTTTCATTTATTGTTTTTTTTTAAAACCGATAAATATATGGTATTGTCATTTACAATGGCAATAGGTAAGCATTAGAGAGTAGTAGAGAGTAATAGCGTAATCTCTCACAAATGCGAGACCTATTGCATTTTCACACACACACAGAACCACACACACAGAGCCACACACACACAGAGCCAACACACACAATATGCCCCACACACACAGAGCCCCACACACACACAGAGCCCCACACACACAGAGCCACACACACACACACACAGAGCCACACACACACACACACACGCTATCTCTAAAGTAATTGAAGTGAAGTGCTGATCTTCTATACCTAGTTTTGTTATTTGTTTTATATCTTGCATTGACGTACATGCACTTAGTATTGTCAGAACTGTCTCGAGCTAAGACCAATCAACTGTTTTACATGATTATATTCTTTCACATGCGGAACTACTCGAATAGATTATACTACATATTTGTGATAGGCCTTAACCGTGTATGTTTTACTCAACCATGTTTATTTTATGTATCCACCCTTGCTCCATTTTTTGCAATCGATTTTAGAGCACAAGCAGGGAACAGAGGCAAGAAAAACGAGCACAACCAGGGGGCAGAGGCAAGAAAAGCAAGCACAACCAGGGAACAGAGGCAAGAAAAGCGAGCACACCCAGTGGGCAGAGGCAAGAAAAGGGAGCAGAACCAGGGAATAGAGACAAGAAATAACTAGCACAATCAGGGAACAGAGGCAAGAAAAACAATCACAATCAGGGAACAGAGGCAAGAAAAACAATCACAACCAGGGAACAGAGGCAGGAACAGAGGCAAGAAAAACAATCACAACCAGGGAACAGAGGCAAGAAAATGGGCACAATCAGGGAGCAGAGGAAAGAAAAGCGAGCACAGCCAGGGAACAGAGGCAAGAAAAACAATCACAACCAGGGAAAAGAGGCAAGAAAAACAATCACAACCAGGGAACAGAGGCAAGAAAAATGATCACAACCAGGGAACAGAGGCAAGAAAACGGGCACAACCAGGGAACAGAGGCAAGAAAAACGAGCACAACCAGGGAACAGAGGCAAGAAAATGGGCACAACCAGGGAACAGAAGCAAGAAAAATGATCACAACCAGGGAACAGAGGCAAGAAAAACGATCACAACCAGGGAACGTCGGCTGTACTTCTGGTCATTCAAAAAATGAACATGTGCTTGTGAAATGTAACTGGTGCTAATGTAAAGCCCTCCAAGTTTGAGCTATATTAAAAAAAAGAACGAGTCTCGTAGAAGTTGCATCAAAAGCAGTGACCGTTGTTACTATTGCAGAGTTACCCCCAAGGGTAAAAATAAAGACCGCGATAGGGACCCGTTTTGGCGCCTGCTTTTAAGAACTGCCGCTGCTGAGCAAGACCCAGCCCACTTAAAGCCCTGGTTGTCCCACACTCTCATCTTAGCACCGATGTACTGCAGGGCAAAGTTATGTTCTCACATTTTCGTTTCAGCAGGAATCCTGGTTTCAAAACATTATGAACAGCGAGACTGGGAAACTGCTCACAAACCACGCAAGTCGAATAAATTCGCTTGACACCGTTCTCGAGTGCCAGCTATTAATGCTTGCTCACACGGAAATAATGATGTACCAGAGATAACATACTGTGTGGCAGGAGAGGAGCACATAAAACGCAAGGGTCGTGATCGGGCACACACAGAAGCATCAGGGGCAAGGCAGCAACCCGCGATGCCTTCACAGGCCGTGTAATTTGCACGTAACTGAAATATTTGACCAGTATGCCACAGCAGAATCATGCAGGACTGCTAAGCCTATTTCGGAGACCATTGCAGAAATATAATTTGATTAGAAATGTCCGAATTTTGAGATATCCAATAGGGGAACTTCCTGGCAGAAAGAATGAACATTGCAATTGCTCCTACCTTGGGCTAGAAGGGTGGGTTGCAAACATGAGAAAAAGTTCTGAAATGCTAAATAATCAGTCATTTTAGCACCTTCGCCACACAAGCTCCACACATCACCTGCGGCATTCCATTCCCCCCTGGATTGCTGCATTAACACTTACCCCGACTGCCAAGCAGATCTCCTGCCCGTCGGGCATTAGGAGACCAACCGAGCGCTGCGTCTGCTCTGGCATCCTGCCCCGCTGGCCCGTCATGCGCGCACCCTGCATGAATCCGGCTCCATCGGTTCTGTCCTTGGCGGGTGGGGGCACGCTCTGGCTGCACCATCCAAAAGGGGGTGGTGATGGACAGAGCATCTGAACCAATCAAACACTCACACCCAGTCATAAGATCTGGGTTTAATCCATCACAGTTCTTTAGCCCACTGTGCCACCCCAGTTCAGACATGGCCATATGCAAATCAGTCTGACCCTGTGCCTCATGGGAACAGTCCAGCCCGAACTGCCAAGCCATGCCTTCCCTGGACCGCAAACAAGCTTCTGAGGACCGGTTTCTGGCATTCCAGCCGTCTTCAGCCAGGCTTGCTTGAATCCAGTGGCAAAATGAGCAAGGGACTCACGTCTGAGCATACCCTGCCAAACTTATGGCAAACAAAGCGGTACAAACCGTCCAGCAGTCTTTCTTCACCCACCTCCTCCTCTAGTTTCTTCTTCCGGGTGGAGGCACCAACACAGGTTTACATCTTAGCTGAGCGTGGGAGGGCTCGGCCGCCGGAGACGCACATGCAGAGCCTCATTCCACAGTGAGAGCTAACCACATGTTCTCGACATACCGATCATGGTTGCCGGCCCGTAGGTCAATGCCTTCTGAGTCACGGCGATTTCACCTGCAGAGATAGTGTCACTCCAAAAAGTTATTATTAAGCACATGGAAGCGGAACTACGTTTGTTTTTGCCGAGTTAAAACAACGCTTTCTAAATCACCGAATGATTTGATTGCAGTGATCCTACTCAAGCTAATGGTCAAGCAGAAATGAATTAGAGAAATGCCCCGTCATTTTCAGACTGGGGGGCGTGTTTTTCTTTCTCTCCTCTTCCCATTGGCTGGAATGTAAACAATGGGCGTGTTTTGACTTGTTGTTGTTTACATTCCAGCCAATGGGAAGAGGAGAGAAAGAACAGGAAAAAACACGCCCCTCAATTCGAAACGGACGGGGCTTAAATTGACAGATAAACCTCTTCTCCTATGGCTGGCCGCCATTTAGGAAGCCAGCCCCACTACTAAGAGACATAATATCTCGCCAGTGAGACTGCACAAGCGCAGCCTTCGCAGGCCGAGACCTAAGAAGCATTTGAGTCATTTAACACCACGCAGGAGTAGCAGGAGTGACATAAGATGAGTGTTACTGACTCTTTGTCATCACAGCAAGGGAACTTGCACAATCTTGTTTACAATCTATATTGAAAACTCTGGTGTAGAGTGTTAACAGTCTTTGACTGACACATGTGCAAGGCATAACTATGACAGGCAGCGGTTTCTAGCACATTAAATCATAGAGGCTGCAAGCAGCAACTGAGATGCAGCAATGTCACTCACTTGGTACTGTTAAATGATGGCACTGGCAAAATGAGTGGCAGCATGCCTTGACTGAGCAAGCCACTTGATTCATTTACATGCTTCTGCTGAGGTAGTGCCTCACCATTAGTATTATCAGAAAAGATATTGAGCCACAAACCGGTCTCAAACTGGTTTGCGACTGCTAATTGGGGTATTGATGTACAGGGAATCCCTAATGGTGCATTTCCTAAATTTTCACACCCTACCAAATAATTAGTGATGTCTTATTTTTGCTATAGAAAGTAGAGGATCCCTAGTTGCAATTACCAAATAGCAAATCACTAATTTGATGTACTCCCAAATAGGAAACTCTGCAAAACTCAGCATTTTTGCACATGAAAAATTGGAAGCAAATAGTGACTGGTTACACATTATAAAAGAAAGTCCAAAATGAATTGCTGCACTCTATTCTGTAGTGAGGAGGATACAGATTCTTGACCCAACAGAGAAGAAGGAGGAGGATGAGTAGAAGAGAGAGGATTTTCAGGCTGAGGTTGACTATATTTAGCCAAAGAGTCATTCTTAGTTTAATTATTAAATTTGACCCTGTACTATGCAGACCAGCACAAGGCAGTGGAACAATTCCGATCCACATCCAGGTTTTAGGTAGCTTATACCTTTTAGCATCTGGAAGATACCAAAGTAGTTGCAGGAGGGATATTCCAGAGTGCCTTATGCAGAGTTTTTAGGAATTTTCTAGCTAAAATATAGGCCAGAATGAATTAATCGTATTGTATTTTCAAGTGCCACTGCTGAGTTCGAAGCTGCAAAAACCAAATTCGGTACTATAATCAGGGCCACTAGAATTATGTGGCACGTTTGGACCAAATTATATGGCAGTGCTGACAAACATATTTTGCAAGGAAAGCCTAATTATGCAGCAAATGTGATGCACTTTGTGAAAAGTAATGATGTTGTTATTCTACACACGTCAATACTGTATGGGCATAGGTTTCACCACATGTGTACTGGCTAAACACCCAAATACAACCATGACCAACTCAAAGGTGACCAGTCATCCTTTACGAAAGGTTTTCCACTGCCCAGCAATCGTGTCAGTGAGTCTTTAATAACTTTTGATCCATCTGAGCAAAATAATTTTTGGGGGTCAAAATCTTCAAATGATGATGCAGATGATGGATTATGCAGCAAGGGCAGCCAATCCATATTTATGCATAAAAGGACGTGGCTGGATAATTTTAGAGGCTCTGGCTATAGATAATTTCCCACATGTAATTGGATGTGTAGACGGTACATGCATTCTAATATGTGCTCTCTCTGAAACAGAGTATGTGTTTCATTATAGAAAGAGTCACTACTCATTAAACAAGCATTTGCAATGCAATCGGTCTCACCTTTGGGACCATATATGTATTTAGCTATGTAGCACATTAGCCTGAGTGCTGAAACATCTACTGTTCTTTAACATGGAGGGAAAGTAAGCACCAAACTGCCTGACACGCCAGGCATGGGAACACATGGAGATAAATATTGCCTTTCAGCGGGAAATGGCATAGTCCGAAGCTCTGTTTTTAATATAAAATCAGGGTCATATCACAGAAAATTCAAGATTTGAAAGAAATATTATTGTCTACAGGTGCTTGTGGAAGACATTTTCTATGGACTGGAATCTAGAGAATGCTAAAGTGATTCTGGTGTTTTACTGACCTCTGCTGGTCGTTTTTTATCAAGAAAGTTGCATAGAGGCAGTTGCCAGAAAAATTAAAAAAAGAAAGTGCCTCAGCAGGAAGCAATTTGTATTTTACTGACCTCTACTGGTCGTTTTCTATCAAAACAGTTAAATAGATGCAGTTGAACAGAAAAAAGAGCCCCTGTGCGGAAGCAGACAAGTCCTAGGGCTGATTTCCAGAGCTCACAAGGTACATACACATATGAGTATATACTAAAGTATATACAAGAGGTCTTGAATGCTCGACCTAATAAACAAGTAGTGTGTAATGGAACATGTTGGATCACAGACCTAGTTGCGCAATAACCTGGTAGCACTTGTGACACTGTGGACTATATGACAACTAGCAAGAGGAGTGCTTGGAGATGGATGGTTGTTAGGTAAATGTTTAATTTATGTATGCATTGTGCCAAAATGTAGTCTTTTCAATATTTCTAAAACAAACTTTTTAAATTTCAGGTTACAGTGCATATGCATTATGACCATGGATAATGAATCCATAATCTAGAAACACCTAGACAAAGGAGGTATGATTCTACGCATGAAAAAACAGGGAGCATTATAGAGGAGACATTTGACTCACTCAAAGGCAGGTTCCAATGCCTGTACAAAAGTGGGGGTGCCCTAAAATATGAATCTATAATATCTTAGTAGAGTCGTAGCCAAGTGTGCAATGTTGCACAATTTAAATACCTGAAAGAGACGTCTAATGGGCCTTGTAACTGAGGAATCTGATGAAGAAGATGTTGAAAATTCCCCTTGACTATCAACCCCTGGACATGATGCTGTTGAGTGTTAATTATTAGTGGTAATACATGATGGGAAAGTGATGATTATTATGGGATCCTTATTTTATTTTGTAAGGTAAAGTTACCCCTGAACAAGAGACTGATCTTGAAATGCATTGGGTTTACTTTTACTATGGGTGAAAGTTGTACTGTCTTAAGTAAAGGAATACTTTTTGGGATTGTCACTTTTCAGAAACATCATGACGTTAATAAAATCTGGAAAATGTGAATGTCTATGTTTAAACTTGTTTGAACTGGAAGAAAATTGACACGATTGATCAAAAATGATTCTTTTATTCGCACATGGAGTCACATGGGCCCACAGGCCCCCTTCAATGGCCATGCTGGTCACAGGTTGTTTTGGATTATCTAGTGTGCACGGGCAGAGCATGAACCAGGATCTGCTTGCCACCATTTCAGCCTTTGAGCGTTGGTTTCAAAATAAATGTTTAAGTGGGGTGTGCATTTTCTCTTTATACTGTCAAGCATCATGTTTGTACCACATCTGCGATATAGATACAGGGACTGATGTTGGCCAATTCGAAGAGCACTTCGTCTACCCCTCCTCCAATCCCTTCCATAGTAACATCCGCCTCTGGAAGCGGTATATAGACGACGTGCTCTGTGTCTGTATAGGCGAGGAGTCCACTTTGTTGGGTTTTCTGGATTGTCTAAACAGACAAGACCCTTGTCTCCAGTTCACCTGGTCCTACAGCTGTAGATCGGCTGTATAACTCGATCTAGATATAGAGGCTAGTGAGGGACATTTATCAACTAGGGTGCACCAGAAACCCACCGACAGGAACTCCCTTTTATTGTATGAATCGTACCATCCGAGAGCATTAAGGGGCAACCTGTCGGTGGGTCAGATTCTTAGATACCGAAGAAACTGTTCATCAACAGAAGATTACCTAGATCAGGCTAATGGTTTGAGTAGTAAGCTACAGGAAAGAAAATATCCTGCTAAGGTCATCAGACAAGCTAAAAAGAGAGCGCTTAATACTCCTAGAAGTGTTCTTTTGGGAGTAAACTGGAAAGAAAAAGATCAATGCATCCCAGTAGTAATGACCTAAGACCCCTTGGCTACGAAGATAAGGCAGTCTATTCGTAAACATTGGTCCTTACTGTCTACCTACGAGTTTAAAATGCCACCACCTAGGTTTGCTTTTAAAAGATCATGCAACCTTAAGGACAAATTAGTACACACAAGGACCCTGCCAATTAAAACAGCTACAGCTGGATCAATCCCCAAAGGACACTTCCCATGCGAGATGTGTTCAGTATGTCCTTTAATGAATAAAGCTAGTAGCGTGACATTAAGGTCAGGAAAGTAGTGGTTCCTTGTAAACTTTAGCAACTGTAATACCATGAATGTGGTTTATAGGTTGCAATGTGAGTGCGGGCTGCAATACATTGGCCTCACATCTAGAAAGGTGAAGACCAGGATCCAGGAGCACCTCAGTACAATAAGGGCTGGTAAGCTGACCACTAAATTGGTACAACATTGCCATATCACCAAACATGGTTTTACTTGGACGGTGTTGGAGAAAGTGGCAGGAGATCCTCATACTGTAGAAAGATTATTGGTATCGAAAGAGGCGAGGTGGATTTTCCAGGAGAAAAGCGAACAGCTGGGACTCAATGAACTCCTAGAAAGGAACAAGGTTCATTGAAACACATGAAACATATAAAACATATATATGTAAACTTATTTATACGCTTGCAAGGTTTTTTCTACTGATTGACTTGGTATTGGTGAGTGGTGAAGTGGAAGCTATTTGCTTTTTTTTTTTTTTTTGTCCTCATTTGCCATCCCTTGCTCCAAGAGGAGAAATGTATGCACCGACCACCATGCGTGTCCTTTAGGAAACCGACTGGGACCTTCTCATGACCAAGTTTAGGACAAATTTACCAGATTGGCGGAAGATGTTTTACAAGGAATTTTTGATTGCTCCATCTTAGGCGCCTGTTTGCCTACTGGGCTGGGGTGGTTGTCAAAATGTCGCGCCCGACCACCGCCATGTCCATGGAGTATATGGGCATAATCATTGGACACGGGGAAAAAAAACAACAAAAAAAACCCCCAAAAAAACCCCGGGCTGTTCAAATGATCGATGTTATCGCCATTGCACCAACAGATTCCAAAATGTAAGATTACGTTTATTGCGTGTTCTGGCCATGTCCACTTTAGATGTGTCGTATAGGAAGCTAATTGCTTACACTGGACCTGTATAGTGACACTTTATGTCCAGGAGGTCCAGGAGTACTTGAGTCTCCGTTATCTGTCTAAATGAAGGCTTTTCTTTTACGGCCCGAATTGTGTCAATTTCCCAGTTGGTAAGGGCACCATAACAACGTGTAGGTCGAATTCAGACGTGATTTGCGGACATAACCATGAGTGTGTATGGATGTCCACGAGGTAAAAGATGTGAAATGTATACCGCGATAGTTGTAAAGATCATATTTAGTTGCATAAAATGCTCCCATATAGAGATTGAAATGCATGAATAAATCCGCTGTTCTACCCCAGTCCAAGATGGCCACTCCGGTTTTGGCTTTGCTAGCAGTTACAGGGCTGAGGTTCCTGAAAAAGATGCTTAATTTTAGGTATAAACGAAAACCAATGCACTTTGTGCATTTTATGGATAACTCTTAAGGCTTGTCATAATTATGGAGATATTTATTTTTGTGACATTTATTTTTGTGACAAGCGACAAATTAATGCGTGATTTGCGGATGTTAGCATGAGTATATATCGATGTCCCTGAATTAAAAGATGTGAAGTGTATACCGCGATAAGTGTAAAGAACATATTTAATCGCATGAAATGCTCACATATAGAGTTTGAAATACATGAATAAACCCGCTCTAAAATGGCGGCACTTTGGTGTTGAAATCACGCGAAAGTAAAACCAGGAGTCACGTTATTTTGTCCGAACGGCGGCTGTAAATAAGGAGCCTCTGTCCGGATGCCGGCTACCAGGGCCGGACTGGGAACCAAAACCGGCCCTGGCAAAGTGCTCGGCCGGCCCCCCCTCCTCCCCCTGGGGGAGGGGGGGATGCCACCAAGCTCTTTACCAGGGCCGCTTTTCCGCCGAATTTGTTAGAGGGCCGATTTTACAGCTTTGCTGCAAAAACGGCCCTGTCACAAAAACGGCCCCCAGGGGCCCAAAAACGCCCCCCACCCTTGCGGCCGACCGGGGAATTGCCCGGTGCCCGCAACGGCCAGTCCGGGCCTGCCGGCTACTGGATGAGACAAGGAGTGTCACGTATACCTTATCGGTATGGAGAGGGGGAAGCGTTAAATGGCCCCGTAGGGAGTCGGAGCACTACCTTATGTAAAAAAGACCCTCTGTACTTTGAAATGATATGTCCATTGACCTGTTGATTTCACCTGCTGGTTTGCACTTTTAAATACAGAGTGTGAAGGGATACGGAGGACGGCTCACAGGAGGAGTTGTGTCTCGTTTTTTAACTAACCCTTGCAGCCGGTAGGAGACACCATGGCTCAGCAAGGGTAAATATGATCTGTTGTGTGTGCTATGTGATGTCTACATTATATGTCTATATAATAAGCGGATAGACAAGCATATTGTGAAGCCGTTGTTTTTCTTTTTTACAGTCTTGTTTAATGTTGTGTCCAGCATTGATGCAGTGGCAAGAGAATATACGCCCTAATGAAATTGCCTCAAATGGTAAATAGGCAATGAAACATGTTGGCTTCTGGGTTTGGGCTGTATGATTAGCAACCTATTCCTCTTCCTCTTTTAAACAGTTAGGCTGCACAAAGTTTAAAGAATAAAGTGATTAGTTACGTGCATTCCTAACGTTATAACACACTTTATTTTTGGTTTTCTTTTCTTCTCCTTTTTTTCACTGCACTCGATTGCACTTACATTACATTTGTGTTTGGACAGTTTCTTGTGAGACTTGATGACCGCCGATGATGAGAACAGGGCAACTCTGGTGAGTACCAACCAGATACCCCGATGGTGGTGCGCCTGTGAGGGGTCATCTCGCCTTTTCACACTTTTTTAGGCACAGTAAAGTCACTGTTGTTTATTTTCGTTGATTGTCATAGTGGGATGGTGGTATTTTTTAAAATTCGGCCTTTAAAACGTGTACTCTCTACCCCTAACAACATTTAAGCACAGGGAGATAAAATAAAAGAATAAGTCTGATAAGATGTACATTTTTTTAAAAAAATATAAAGGCCTAATAGGACCTGGTCATTGATGTTGAAAAGACAGGGACTGATGTGTCAACAGTTTTTGCTCCAGAGACGGATTTCGGCCGGAAGGTAGTCTCTATTAATTCTACTGAAAGGGTAGGCAGTGTCTCTGTACTTGGTCTCCCATCTGTAGCTGCAGCCTCCTGGCTTCTTGTTGTTGGAGTGCAGATTGTACCACTGTTTCCTGATTCCTTCCACAGACCTTCTGGTGACATCTACACTATTTATCCTTTGCTGTATCCTGGTCCGAATTCACTTGTTTTTTACTTCAGGAACAGACATGGAAGATTTTCCAAAAAGCATTTCATGTTCAGAGACTCTCTCCTCAAGAATGGTTTCCAACTCTTTATCACTGAATTATATCTTCCTCTTGCTGCCAACCTCCTCCTCTGCCTCCTGCCTGGGCATGTTTGTTTGAGTTCCTCCTGTTTGGGGGGAGAAGTTCTCTCTCTGATGTGCTGCTGAAAATAAAGCTATTTCCTGAAATGTGAGATGTCATCACTTGTTACTGCAATAGTTGCTATTTGTGATTTATACCGATTCGTAATTTGTGAGTGGTGATTTAAAAAGAGCAATTTTCCAAAAGGGAAGTTATGTAAATCATAGTTAGCAATTCCTAATTTGCGATTCGATATTTGTCTCTATTTAGGAATCGCTAAACATCATTTTCGTACATCTGGCCCTTAGCTGACTATCATTTTCTTGGTGTGACAGCGGTTGCATGAAGAAATGTTTTCACCTTCATATTCTTTTTGTGGTAGTTGTGGTTTTTCTTGTAATAAATTAAAAGCAAACCATTTAATACAAATCCACTATCCCAGGCAGTGTTCCCTCGAACCTGCGCTGGTGAGCGCACCTCTTTCACCCCGAGCGCGCATTGGTCTATGTCAGTGGTTCCCAAACTTTTTTAACCCGTGGCTCCCTTGACCTAATTGGCAGTTGGCTGTGGCTCCCCACCATTTTTTTACCGGTGGGCGGGTGGGGGGGGGTGTAAGCAAGACCTCGGGAATACTTCCTGTTGGCTTCCTTAAATTAATTGGGATGCAATGAAGGTCTTAGGGATAACAAGCAATTGCAATGCAATAGGTCTCGCATTTACAAAAGTTTGAGCTATTGGTATTGTAAATGACAAACCTTTTATCTATGTATTGGTTATGAAAACAAATAAGTAGCTTAAAGTTTTACATTGTAAATGACAATGCTTTTTATTTATGGTTTACAAAAACAATAAAAAAACATTGTTGTTTATAATAGCAATAGCTCACACTTGTTTTAGATGCACTGCTACTAACACTAATAATAATAATAATTATATACGTAAAATATGCCTCTGCAAAGTAGTGCAGCTTTGAAGAACTGTAAATAACTGGAGTAATAACGCTAAGATTTCATGCCAAAGACCTGCAGATGACAGGCTCCAAACACGAGAGGGACCTCCCAAATAACTTTTTCAGCTTTTCTGATGTCCTTAAAATGAGGGCAACTACATTGGCAAAAAAACGACCTGTTATTTCAGAACAGACAAGCTATTGAGCGTTTCACCAATATTCAATATGCCTACTCATTCATGGTAATTTAGGATTCACGTCAGTCGATCCTTAAATGGAGTGTGGGGGGGGGTAAAAGAAGGGAGAGAACAAGCTGTCCTGGCAGACTGGCCAAGAGAAGTTTGATCTGCAGTATTCAATGTATAATTGTCTCACTCACTGACCTCAGAGTCAAGATCCATCACAACGGTGTCTCCAGCTCCACTTGGAATGGATTGCTGCAAAACTCAAATGAAATGAAAAATGCATGCAAAAACCCCTGATTTAGGAAGGATATTCTCAAACTCGTGGTGTTTTAGCTTGCTCCCTTTTAAAATGTGCTCAACCTAAGCGCTTGATAACGGCGTAGTTGGGAAATCAGTGGGTCTCTCGCACATCTGGGCTCTGGTGACACTGTGCCTACTGTACTTATAACATGCACAACCACACATGTGGCCCCCTGTGCATTCTGTTGTGTCTCGAGCCTAGCTCGTTGTGTTAGTTATTGTAAAGGGGGGAGAAGTGTTGTGTCTCGAGCCAGGAACCTGTTCCTTACACTTCTTGGCTCGGACACTGCACAGCTAGGTTCTTACGCTTGTGCACCCTCGCTCTGCCTTGTATGTGATTATTCAAACTGTGATGGAGATTCCTTTGGATGTAAGTGGTTGGGGGGCAGTTCGAGTAGTAAGAGCTGGTCGGCGGGTGCGTCCGCGTCTCCTTTGTGAATCGGGGTTATGTGTCAATAAAGAATAATCCAAAAGCTCTGACTACGATTATTCATCATAACACATTCATCAGTCGAATGATTGTTTCACCCAAGATTTTAGGCAAAGAAAGAGAAAGGCTGGGTAAATGCACAGGAAAGTACCGTGTTATGCACACAAAGGCCTACATGCTGTGTGCTGACCTACAAAACAGGAGGTACATCCAGGGTCATTCAGCAGCGAGCGGATTGCCTAGCAGGGGTAGTGGCATGCACCACATACGCTAGCCAATATGTATGACCAAGCAGGAGGAAGATTCTGAGAAAAAAAGCGAACATGCAGTAATAATAATGAACAAGGACGAGGCGGAATGGATATTGAGTGCACACGGGGAACCTGACAGAAACATACAAATGGGGGATGCCGCCCCAGCATCCGTCCTGCACCACTGTGGCCTGCCGATGAGAGAAGGGAAATGCTATGTTTGTGCACGCAGAGTTAGGGCAGGGCTTATAGTGCAGAACGGGAGGAGGGGATCCAAATAAACAAGCAGCGATGGGCTGTTTTTTGACATCTGATTGATTCCGGTCTCCGCATGTAGGAAAAGAAAGAAAATGGGGCTTGGCTTTTTAGAAATGAAGCCTGTGCGTGGCGTTTGTGTGTTTATTCATGCATGAGTGTGCGTGTAATCATGTGTTTGATGTTTTTATAGCGCACCATTACTCTGGTGTTCTGGCACTCTGCACTTCTGACATCGCTGCACAGGGGGCCTAAGGCAGCCAGATGCTATCTTTCCCACATCGTGCGCGGCGCCCCTGGCTACTGATAACAGCGCACCAGGGCGCCACGGCACACAGTTTGGGAACCACAGGTCTATGTGAAACGCGCACATAGCCGATCCCTCGAGCAGCTTGCAGCAGGGGGCAGACTCCCTCAGCTCGATCTGGGCTGTCAACAAACGTAACATTCCCTCTGCGACATCCTGGCATGGCACATTCAAATTCAGCAGCACCGACGTGACAGTCAATTAACCAGCCTAATATGATGGCCTAACGCCGTTCATCTCAGTCATCCCCGCAAAGACCACCCACTCAGCTGTGCACCTCCTAAGCGTAGCACCAGGGCCGGCGCTAGGCATGGGCAGCATGGGCAGCTGCCCAGTGCCTCGTACTCAGCCCACCAGCATGAGGCCACGCACTGGTGATGTGTCCTGTTGTTTCCCTGGCGATCTATTGCAATTAAGGTCCTTCAGAAGGGCCCCCCTCCCCGGGCCTCTCAGGGATGGTGTCTGGAGGCATAGAGGAGGGAGAAGCTCCCTTCAATTGCAAGGAGACCCATTCACAGACACTATGGGAGCCCCATTATCCAGCATGTTTTGCGCCCCCACAGTTTTAACTTTTAGCCCACAAGCAATTCTCACACCTATCAACTGAAGGTGTGAGAAATGCTTGTGGGCTGAAAGTTAAAACTGTGGGGGGGGTGCCAAAATGCTGGACAATGGGCCTCCCACAGTGTCTGTGAATGGTCTCCTTGCAAGGGGCCACTTATCTACATTAGAGGGGCCTCGCACATTCCATTTTAGCCCAGGGCCTCGCAAATCCTAGAACTGGCCCTGCGTAGCACATCCACCATTGCAACCTTTCAGAACGGAGACTGCCCATCTGCCGACCCCGCAAAAATGTCTGAATCTGCCCTGACCATACGATATAACTCACCTGTGGGAGTGCTCCATCCGGACAATCTGGTGTTCACCTGATGATGACCGTTTGATATCTTGATAGAAGGCGCCAGGGCACTCCAGACAGGTTTGTTCATGGGGCGTGGAAATGCGCGCACATTCAGCCTTTCTGTGCTCCCTCAAATACAGATGTCTGTGCTCCCATGCGCCAGGTAGGCCATAAGAAACAGAGTCGACAGGCACGCAACGCACGTAGGGCTCAAAGGGCTACAGCCCCCCAACGTGTGTGTCAGCCTGGGCTGAGACAGCTTCCTGGGCACACACACAGACCGTTTTTCAGCTGCCAGCTGCACCCAAGTACTTCACAGGTCTTTAAAAGATCATTCACTTGTTAACGAGGCTTTGTCTTACCCCTTCTTAGAGCCCCTACATCTCCACTCTGCATATTACTGGAAGAATTTACCTCCCCTCCCAAAATTTTATTCGCCCCCCCTCCCAATATTTGGCTCTAGTTGCACCTCTGCCTGGCACGTTACAGTGTAAAGCAGTATACTCGCGCTGCAGATAAGCACACAACAGCAAGTGAGCACAGCAACTCTCTGGGATCATGTCATGTGAACTCCCTAGCCAGTACTGGCTTTTTAAGCAACCTAACAGTGCTTTGAAAGCGCATACCACTGACTGAACCCACATATGCAACCTTAATAGCGAAACTGAAACTCCCTGACTGTACTTTTCAAACAACATCTCTCGGCCTGGCTTTCCCCTTTCTGTCTATTTTTATCAACCCTTCTTTATTGCTCTCTTTCGTGCTCTTTCTGGCTTTTCTCCTTTCTTTTTTCCTGCTTTTCTTCTTTTTTTTGTTCATTCTATCCCTTCATTTCTAGTTTCGTCCCGTTCCCCTCCTTCTAATTTGCACGTCTTTTCCCGGTACATTTCAGAACATGCCATGGTGGCCTCTTGGCAAGGGGTGGGAGATAATTTCAACGCCTTTCTAAATGGGCAGCACTGGGCTGTGATTGGAGGTTTTGTCTTAAAACTACTGAACCTTGAGATATCGGTATAAGACCTTTTAAGCAAACATCTGATGGGAAATGTCAAAAACACATGGAGTCCAGTGGCTCAGACTGGTTTGTGTGTCAGGAACGACAGCCAGAGGGGGCGAGGACTGTTAGGAAGGGCATTCACTGTCAATTATGGGGACAGCCAGATGTGGAGATATTTTACGAGGTTTCATGAAATTTAAGAGCAGGTAAAGGGCGAGAAAACAATATATAGATGTTTATTCTGGTAGGAGCCAGAGTGCTAGAGAACCCTATAGCTAGGATGTTGATTTTGCAAATGTGGAAGAAGCTGAGCTGTCCCAGTGGCTTATGTTACTTGAGATTTTATTATGTTTATACATGACTTAAGAGGGAACAGCAAGAATCTGTAAATAATGTAATAGATTCTTTCTTCTCTGACATGGTGACACTCCAAAATGCAGACATCTGCAAGTGGAGACTCCTGCTCTGCCATCATAGTGCTGTTATCCCATAGCCAGGGCTACACTTGTAGTCCCAGTCAGATGTATACACAACCCCATATAAAAGAACACAAGAGCACAAACAGAGACAACACTTTGTTGTTGGAGAAACATTGGCATAATTGTATTTAAACTTAGGCACAAATAATGTGTTATCTTGCCAGTAATCCAAGGGTAGCTGGTGATGGTAGGAACTAAACTACTTGCCCGCCTGATTATCCACTGAGCTCCAGACTTATCCTTCATCGTGTGCTCAGACCTTCTGAGTCAGCTTAGCTGCAGTGGTCAAAAGAGGTGTAAAATCATGTAGGATGTGAGTAGGTTGTGCAAGTTCTTAGAGTTCTTGTTGGTCAATGAGTGTAATTTCTGATATTTATATGTTTCTATTGTCTTCATTGCTTGATTTTTGCTTGCGAGAAAGTGTCACTTAAGTAGTTGAATGTCACTCATAATTACACTGAAATTGTGAAAATGTCACACATAAGTAATCTGAAACCTTGGCTGCTACGGAGAGTGTTCACGTTGCCTGGAGTGGAAGGGCTAATATTGAAGTTTGTTAATAGGAAAATTTATTTATTTGTTACCTGCTGTTCAGTGAGGACGTGCCATGGGGACAAGTCGACTGCTTAATGCGACAAGACACAGTGATCATGCACTTTGGAGCATTGACATCAATAGCCCTCCAGTGCAACACCTCCTACCTAGGGTCAGTTCAAAGCAGAATAAAAGCAAGTACACAGCTGTTTCTTTATTAGCGCTTACTTGTCTTGAAGTTCCAGTTTGGTCTGGGAGACTGAGGATGCCAACAATACGGAGGCCAGAGTCAGACTGGCAGCATTGTGAGTGCATCGATTTCTGGCTCCTCAACTGCTCCCAGCCTCGCTCATTGCCCGCAGTCGCCATTTCAGATCCTGGCTCCATCCCTTCTTCTCCTCCTCACCCCTGCTCCTCTGCTCTCCTCGAAGGCCCAGGTGATGTATAGTGCACGCGCTCAGGGTAGGAAAGAAACAGAAAGTAGTTCTCGTTGACTTTGTGCCAATGTGAACCTAACGAATCCTGGAGCTGCTCTGAGCACGAGAGAAGCCCCAGGATTGGTTTGAGCAGGCTAACCTAGCGCTCCTTTTGAGCTTAGGTCCCTGTGCCTGCCATACCCATCAGGTTAACACCAGCTGTGCGTTGTGCAGTGTGAAGTGCGCATGTCGAGCTGGCCATCACACAACGGCCGGCCAATCCGACATGCGCACTGGGCAGCCAGCTTAAAAAATCTCCCCAATCCTGCTGCTGCCAGTGAAATGCCGCCAATCGCCACTAGAACAGCGCGCACGTGCCTGACTGCCTGTGATAATTATAAAATAGTAACAATGGTATTGTCTAGAGAGTGGGGGAGAGTCACCGCAGGTGAGGTGACGCTCCTTTGCCCTTTAAAAGGAACTGCCCCGGGGATCATATTAGATACAGTGCCCTGGGGGTCCAACTGGCGCTTGTGCACATTTTTGTCAGACAGTGCCATATCATTTTAGGCCAAGCGCCCGTTTGTTTTTACTAGTACGAGCCTGGTCAGCGCATGTGCTGCTCTTCGAGGCATGCTATATTGAGGTATAACATAGAAGCTCTGCCCATTTCCCACCCATTTTTTTAATTGGCTCCTGTTACTGTCTTTTCGAAATCGTTACTTTTCATTTGTGAATAGGCTTAGTAGTTCCTCCTTGGTACCGCCTTGTCTGCATTGGTATCCTCTTATAACGGCTGGACGTTTTACTTGTGTTGTTACACAGTCTGCTTTATCTAGTGGGTGAGCACTGTTTTCTTTAATGATTTTCCCTATTTCACCCACGACGCCGCAGCACGCCGCCACCTTTTATATCATGTAATTTACTCATGTATGTTTTCATTTCCAGCGCAGTCCGCTTTAACTACAATGGCCGAGCTTCTTTATTTAATTTACAATGCAACCGTTTCCACTTTAGTGGCTGCGCTACAAAAGCTTTCTTTCTTTCTTTCTTTCTTTCTTTCTTTCTTTCTTTCTTTCTTTCTTTCTTTCTTTCTTTTTATTACACTTTGTGTAAAAGCACCCCATAGGCAATTTCACTTTAATGTTGGCCACGCCCCTTTCTTTAGAAGCTGCACCAACACATGTGGTCTGGATCCTGGCGCACATAATCGTGGCTGCAGTGCACAGAGACCTTACACTGCCGCACACAGAGGAAAAAAAATAGAGGGAACGTTGATCCCAGGTATTTATGATACATACTCCGTAATTATTAAAGTCATCACAACCCTCCCCAGAAGAGCTCTCTTGTCCAAGGATGTAGCCATTCATCCTTCCATCAAACCCCTGACATCCACCATTTCAAATGTACTTTCTGTTATCAATTAATTCTTTCATCCACCATTCAGTCTTTTGCCATTAATTCTGTCCTTCCATCGGTGTTCCCATCCATATCCAAACCTTTTCAACCATTTGCAAACCTATCCATCGTCTATTCTTCCATCCATCATTTCACTCATCCATCCCTCCATCCACCCTTTCACTCATCCATCATCCAGTAGTCCCATGTCGACGGAGATTGTTTGCTTGCTGTGCCACTCTAGGCCACAGAGTTCAGTTTCAGGAGCATGCAATTACGACAGACAGACACTTGATTAGTGTGTTAGATGGGACAGCAAAAAGTCTGAGTCCGAATTTCAAATGCAGTAGGATCACTCGGGCAAGGGTAAGGACAACTCAGGAAGAGATGAGAGTTCTTGAGTCTGTTCAGTCCAGGTGGGCTGGAAGGAGTTCTTGGCTTTGCCATAACTGACCAACTCAAGATCACCATGCAGACGTCAGTCAGCTGGTGCTCTCCACAGGCACAGTTTTAGTTCCAGAGTGACAGGCCTAGTCTATGGCTTGAGAAAAACAGCAAAAAGCACAGTCCTGGTTATTGGAAACGGGTCATTTCGAAGGTGAATACATCTCTTTGTTCAAATACAAGTTACTGGCTTAAGCAAGCTTCTCTAGAAGGACTGATTGGCAAGACAGAGCTAACCAAAACTCAAGGTGTTTTTTAAAAATTCTGCTGCAGAGAGTGCTTCATTAAATGCTTTTTCCAATTATTTAGAATAGCAGAGGAGGAGGTTGAACCAATCACTCAAGCCATATGTATTTGCTAAAGTAAAACCAGTTTTACTTGGCCAAGGCCAAAAAGAAAAGGGGGAAGAGGATTGCAGCGGCTATTGTAGATATTTTAGCTTGCAACGTGGCACTTCTTGTACCTAAGTACCTCCTTTCAGCCTCAAACCTCAATCGGAATGGAGCTGATTTTTCCACTTCTGGTGGTTCTGTCCTAACTTGACTTACCTTGAGAGTGTAAGTATTGCCCCTGTGCTTTGTCGTCTTGCTAGATTTGACTATGCCTCTTTGGTCTATGCTGAAGTATCTTATATTTGTTCTATACAGCCTGTGGAAGGCTTCATTCTACCTGCTAATGGACGTTCATCACCGTGTGTCACATGTCCTCCACTTAATGCCCACGCCAGCCAATGTGAGAGGATCTCTGGGCCCTATGCATAATACAGGCATTCTACCATCGACGTCTTGACTTCATCCAGTAGAAAATTGTCTTAAGTCTCGTGTTTGTATGTTAAAATACCATTAGGCCCTTTTTAAAGCCATTCTGAAAACTGTGAAACCCATGAAGAAGGAAGATTATTCCGCACAATCACACCTTGATCCAGGACTCACTGTTTCCATGCACACAGAACAGCTGAAAATACCACAGTCAGGAGGTCCTTCAAGACTTGCCTTTTTCTCAATATGAATTCTAGATCTCATCCCGAGCAGCTGGCAGGCATCATAAAGTGATCAATATTGACGAACATATCAGAACAAGACACAACTTAATACAGCATCCCATAGCAAACCACGCCACACAAGGAGAGACCAGCAGCTGAAGAGCATGGCAGGTGGCATGGCATGGAGGGTGCAGATGGTAGTCGGCCCTAGGGACCAGAACCAACGAGAAGAATCAAGCTCTGGTGTTCGACTCAAAGGTGTAAAAAGTGAACTAGAACTGAGGCTGCACTACACAGAAGTAGAGAGGATAATGAAGGGAATTGCATGGCTGTATGGAAGGTCACTGCTTTATGTGCTATACCAAATAAAGAGCAAGGAAAACAAATCCATTATTAAGGAAGGAAAGGAACTCTTCTTCTCTTTTTAAATGTTCAATTTTCGGAAACAGCCTACAGCATAAGCAGTAAAATAGCACAGAATGGCTTCTGCTACAGGGCATTAAGGCCATACTTCTGAAAGAATGGACGCATGACATGTGACTACATACAATCAGGGCTTTAAGTGGGCCTGGTCTCACTGGGTCCGAGCACCAGCAGTTTTTTTAAGGGGGCCTCGAAACGGGTCTCTATCAGGCTCTGTTTTGTGCCCTGGCACAGGCTATCCATATATCTGGATGCAATGACAGAAACAGCAAAATACCAGTCGGGCGGCACACTATGCTAAGCACCATGCGCGCAAGGCCCATTGGGCTCAAAGGGCTTCAGCCCCGCCCCCCCTCCCACCCCCCCCCCCATCGTGAAGCCCCGTGAGCCCAAAGTGTGTTGCGCGCCTGCCTGACTGTGCTACGCAGATTACTCCAGTGTAGTTCTTTAACACCTTAGGAGCTTCGTACACATACCTCCCCAGTGCTGCGCTGTCCATTATCCAGTGCTGAACTGGACGTCCAACGGTCGCACGCAGCACTGGGGAGGTAGTGCCCGTGACGACCGTTGGCCGACGGCAGCACTTAAAGGGTTAAGGCGAGCCCAGTCTCACAAACGGAGGCGTGTAGGGGGGCTATTTTAAGATTCCTCCTACTCACATAATTACACAGAGACTCTGCTGACGGTCACGGCGGCATGCTAAAGAGGAGAGGACAGTCCTAAGGGTTTCCGGTATAGCTTTTTCAACAGACTGCTGTGCTGGAAAAATGTTTATAACAACTGCATGAGAAGACGTCAGTGAGACGTGAACCCTGCGTGCCCCTCTGCGGATACAAGCCACGGGAAACAGGCCCACTTATCAATGCTGGTATTTCCCTGACTGATGGCAGATTCTGCCTCAACAAGTGATAATTAACAACAGTATTGTCCAAGCATACGACAGAAGCATGCCTTTGGTACCAGGCCAGGCAAGACAGTTCAGGAACAGAGCCTGACGTGGTATTGTTCACTCACAGCTCGTAAAGTCGGAGCTAACCAGAAGCATAAATGAGTCAATGAAGGAAACGGTGATGCCCGGCGTGAGAACGAGCACGAAAGAGTGGGCAATTAGTGGCAGGTGTGCACCATCACAGGGAGCATTCCAGGCCTAGTAAGTGGAAATACCAAGCGTTATATTTTATTAATTATTCAGATGAGTAGCTTAGGGCCCGATGTAGGTCACCAAATACCGGTTGGTAACGGCCGAATTCGGCTGTTACCGACCGGTATATGGTGGTTGAGATGTAGGGGCCATTATTTTACAGAATCGGTAAATTTACCTAATCAGTAAATTTACCGATTCTGTAAAATACCGAATCGGTAATTTTACCAATTCGGTAAATCCCAGATGTAGGTAGCACTGTTTACAGTGCTACAGGCCTTCAGAATTCCGTAATTTATCACCCAATACAATTGGGTGGTAAAATACCGAATTCAGGTGTACATGCACATCTGTGCATGTACACCTGTGCCATGTGACACACAGACATGCCCTTAGTAAACTCTAAGACAAGTTTACATTTATGTCCCCAATAGATTTGGCAACGGCACGATTACATAACCGCATACTGCAATTGTCTATCAACGTGCAAACTCTCTGCACGCTACCAGCTAGCAACTATTAAAGTACATTCCCTTTCTTCTATACTATTTACAATAGTCTTGTTTGGGCGTTCATGCTCAGGACTTAAGTGACATATTGGCATTTATTTTTACAGACTAGTAGTCTGGACGAGTTATTCCTTAAAGTTAAATGGTATCCTCAGATTGTCATCGGTGACTCCTAGAAACTGACGAAGGTATGCAATTTCTCGTTAACTTTAAGTACATGGTAGGGAACAGGGTCCACCTTATAATCGTGATTTTTCATCTAAATCCCGTTACTGTTTTCGTTTATGTAGTTGGTTCCTGAAAGATTCTCCTCCCTTCTTTTATTGGATTATTGTGAGTACCTTCAAGTAACTTACCAGTATTAGGAGGATCATAACGATTCAGGTGATTTAAATATTATTAACACGTCATTGTGTACAATTTTCAGTAATATTCCTACGACAACAGCACCTTTTATGTCCATTTTTCCCTAGATTTACAGCCCACAGGCTCCTAGATTAACCTAGGGTTTTCACTTGAGAGTATAGGACATTGTCTCTCAGCGACATAGCACCACATAGGTATGTGACATCATGATGATCGTAATGGGTTGATATTAGAGGTAGATTAATAGTGCTTAGTTGTGCATTATGTACAGGGTCATTTATTCATTTATTTTCAAAGTTACTTCTGATTGTATGGTACTTTTTCGTACGTTTCAGATGTTTATGTTTTTATAGCAATGTATTAAAAGTAGGCGCACATTGATAAAAACTTGGGAGACACATCTATTCACATCGTTGGTATGTTTAAATAACATTGTACCATCACATGTACTGATGAATTATATGTTTTCCGCATTTACCTCGTGTTCCATTCTATGTACTACTACAGATAGATGCACAATTGCATGAACTTATGAATACCGGGTTACCCCCCTGTTCCCCCTGAAGTGTCTATGAACTACCATTTGATTGTTAATTTCTGTTATATTATTCTGCACCTTAATCTTACATTGATCGATTGTTTGTATATATTTTAGGATTTGCCCCTGATGAAGGGTACCTCCTGGTCCCGAAATGCATTGGGCACCATGTCGTGTGAAAAGTGAATCAACAGTTTTATGAGTGATTAATAATCCTGTTTCCACATCCGACCAAGAGACGAGTCAGCAAAACATATGGTCTTCAACTTATGAACTGTGAAAAGACCAATTTTCATTTATTGTTTGTACAAAAAGATATTTTGAAAGAATATAAGATATGTCATACAGATATGCTAGAATAAAACACTAAATGTGTATGTGAACATTTGTGTACAGTACTGATTACTAGTAATATGTTGTTGTAGCATTGGGAAAGGGTTTCTTTTCCCCACAGGAACAGTGCACTCTACAAGCAGGTTTCCCTGCTTGCCTTCATGAGTATAGCCCCAGTTTGTGTCAGCCAAACACAAATCTGTAGAGTAGCACCTTTGGATTAAATTCAGATTACATTGTGGTTATATTTATGAGTGCTCCTCAATTCTCACTCTTTTGTGTGCCACATGACACACAAGCCTGGAATTGGGGTGCTACAGGGTGTCAAAGTGACACCCCGTTCACCCTTGCAGGATTCGGTATTTACCGATTCGGTAAATACCGATTCGGTATTTCCCATTGATTCCTATGGGCTTCAAGGCCCATAGGAATCAATGGGAAATAGCGATTCGGTATTTACCGATTCGGTAAATACCGAATCGTACAGAATCGGTAATTTATTACCTACATCTGCCTGCTTCCGATTTACCGACTCTTAAACACTGAATCGGTATGATTCGGTATTTAAGAGTCGGTAAATCAGAATTACCTACATCGGGCCCTAAGTGTTTTAATGTTTTAATGTTTCTTTTATGGCTGAATGTGCCGAAATAAAGATTTATTGAGATTGAGTAGTTTAGTGAGAAAATATACCGATGCAGGCTTGAGGAGAAGCAGAACAGACACAGTGTAGCTTCTTACTTAATGTTTAACACACTCGTGCCAGCCGCTTCAGAAGATGTTGGCCCTTGTGAGCAGAGTGGAGAGGAGAGATGGGGCAGCCACACCGAGAGGCTTGCACATTAAACTGTTCCACTCCGGCAGACGAAAAGAACAGAGAGTGCTGCAACATCACGGTCGTCCATTGGCTGTCTGGAGACCAAGGCCAACTCTACCGGGAGGACCTCATGCATAACATACATCGAACAGTCACAGAGTTAGGAAAATGTGTCTGAATCATCAATGTGTTTGTGGCATGTTTCTTTATTTGCCAATGTGGACTCCTGGTTCTTTAGTTGCTCAAGGCAGGTGTGTATCTGAATTGTGGGATTAGTAGGGTCTCCCTAGGAAGGGAACCATGGGAGCCAACATGTTCGAGCCATTGTAGATGATGTGGCTTGTAGGATGAATGTTTCCTTTTGGCAGTGGTTTGTGGGGGAGAAGGGTTTCAGTATCCTTCCAGCCTATCGTGTGACAGCTGTGTCATGGGTTAACCCTGCAGGGTGCTTTACCCGATGGTGTTCAGATCATGCGTCCCTCTACTACACTCGTGTCAGGTATAGCAGTCTTGTTTTCTGTTAGGACTTCCACTATATCTCTATATGTGCCATACTATAACACATATATGGGCGCCTGTCAGTTTAGTGTGGATGTTTGGGACTCTTCTGTTCTTTTCTGTGGTGTTTGCCTGGTGAACTCATTTCAGGTGAAGGGGAAGTCAGCCTACATTCTAGTTTCCCTGTCTCCTAATCGTTGTGTCCTTTCTCTTGGAACATTTGCCCTCTATTTTTGTGGCTGGTATTTTCAAGCTGGGGTCTCTCTCTTTGTCAGAGTCACCTGATCCTGTGTACCCTGTGTCCATTACCCTCAGCTGTTATCCCTGAGTGCCATGTTTGTTTGGTCTTTGTTACTGAGACTCCCTGTTCTAGGATTTACTGACCATAAACAGGATAGTTTATCGATCTTGCCTGCGCCAGAGTAGGGATGCTGAGTCTCCAAGAATTTCTAATTAAGTTATTTAATATGGAAGGCTACCTGATTCCAGGCACCATGCCCCTGCATGGGTGGGCCCAAATATACATATAGAGAGATCTATAGATAGATACGAATATATAGATAGACGGAAAATACATGTATACAACCAGAGAATGATAGATCGGTTGAGTATCTGCGAGGTCTGGTGTCTGGGCAAATTAAAATCAGCTTTCTGTCTATCCTGAACAAGGGACACATCACTTGAGCAAGGGATTTCTCCCCTATCAATGGCAAGAGAGGAATAGCTCAGCTACCTGCAGTGGACATGTATCCATCATTTGAACATGGTACTATGCCATGCCACGAGTCACAAGTGAGAGATAGCTCTGCTGACTGCACTCAGTTTGGGATATTTCACCTCTGAAAGTTCCCGGTCTTCAGTCTGGTTCAATGATGAGACAGCTTTCATAACTGCACTGAGCAAAGGATACATCATCTGAGCAAGACAGTACTCTGCTATTTGTGGTAAATGAGAATTGACTCTGCTGTCTGTCACATCCGAACTAAATGGGATTTTTTCCGAAATTGAAATTTCCCAGAATGGCGCTGTTGTTCAGCATAAAGTTATATGGCTTTCACTAAAGAAAGTTCTGCACAATTTTCCGACTGAATGTGAAACAAATGAATTTTCATTTCCATGACTATTTCGAAAGAATGATTTCAGAAGAAGATATCCTCATAAGAAGTGGTCTCTTTGTGTTCCTGAAAATAATAACTAGTTTACGCTAAAGAGAGAGAGGAGACGAGACTACTGCTGTCATGTTACCGGCATGATATAAGCACAGACACGCCAAAAAAATGGCATCTACCACTACAGGAATAATAAGACTTAGAACTAAGGCATACACTACTGTACAATCATTCTTCACGCATACTTTTTTAATATATCTGGCCCGATGACAGTTTAACTGCCTCCACAGACTCATGTAATCAAGAAAAAATAAAAATGCTCACATGTATAAACATATATGAAGGGCTTTGGATCAGAGCTCTTTATCGATTCTCGCGTTTTGCTGCTGGCCACCAGAGCAGATTCCAGCCACCCGGAATCGCTAGAGCCACGCCCTCATTAGGGAACCCGGCTGGGTTGCCTAGTGAGTACTTTTATTTCACCCTTACACGGTTTGCTCACACAGCACCAGTAATCTAGCGCTCCAGAAAGACAGATGTCCCACATCGTAGGTCCTGAAGAGACCCCACAACCATATTAGGGTCGAAACGCCGTTGACTAATGAGAAAAGCGAACCTTTTGAGAAATAACATTCTATTTTTGTATAGATGTTATGTAATTGTATGAAAGATAGTGGTCGCTGTGTGTAAAAGAACAAACTACTAAAACCTTGCACATATATATTTTTTCACTTATGTCATTCTAATGCTTTGGTTCATATTTTCACTTGGGACACTTTACACAACTGTAAATAATTTTGCTTTATGTATGAAACTATTTAACACAATTCAAAATGTTTTTCAATATAACAAATGGAAAGTTTATATTGGTGTATTGGAAGTTCTTTCTCTTTGACATATCACTTAACTCCTGTTCCAAATATATGTATTTCACGTCTTTTTCTAAAAAATCATTATCAAGTATCTATTCCACAGGAATCACTAATCACCCTGGTTCCGTGGCGAGTAGGGTCCCCTTGTTTTTCCTTTACGACCAAGTTAGGTGGTGACACATTTTCTTTTGATTCTTTTTATTTTTAGGACATATACTTGTAATAATTAAAAATAATGATTAAATAAACATCGCACATGATTGCCAAGGCCAGACATATTGGGCCAGATTCACAAAAGTAAGCTGAGATGAAAGTCTAACTTTTCGACTTTCGGTATTCAAGAAGGGCCTTTATTACTTGTAAATGCCCTCTGTGAATACCGAAATTCGTAAATTTAGAGTTTCTTTTGTGAATCGGGCCCATCAACTTTGCCATTGCTGTTTCTGTCTGATTTGTTTGTCCTCTTCAATACTGACTCTCTCCAACCGGCTTTTTCACCCACACCATTTCTGATTCACTTGTTTATCTGTTAGCAACCAGTGAGTCTCTCGATGCTGATCAAAATTTATATCTAGATATGCTGAACCCTATATTCAACCATTCACAACTTGCCTCCCTTTTCTCTCATTCCTTTCTACTTTGTTACACTCACTTGCTTACTCTTAAACTGCTTAGATACTTTAGGAGAAAGAAAAATGACAGGCATTGCCTGTAAAATTTGGTGAGGGTCTCCTATAAACCTGACTCACCCTTCGTGTAACAAGCCTACAATAAATTCACGACACAAAGATTTAAAACGTTTTTGGTTGACATCATCCTGAAAGCTAGATGACTCTTGTGCTACTAAAGCATCAGGTGCCTAAATTAGGCATCTCTGAGCCTGTAAAATACTCCTAAAACATACTGTAGATCAAGTTGTTGAGCAATGGTGCTTATCACTGCCTCGATAAATTTGTTAATGACTTTTACGTTTGTATTTATCAATCATTGTTTCCGATCCTCCTCACTGTGTGCATTTTCTATAGATCTTTGAGACAGAACCTGAGCCAAGTGTGCCTTCTGCTACACGTTTGTTTGCATGCTGTAGCCATCCGTTTGTGTCTTTATCAGGACCAGGACTGCAGAGAAAGGAAGCTCTCAGTGCGATGGAATGGACCCGCAGCTTGATATTAAACCTTAGAGTTTCCTCAGGAAGTAACTCATAGGGCACAGAAACAATGCATATGAAAGGGAGCATATACAGACCGCTGTTTGACATTTTCAGAGAAGGCAATTAGGAAAGAACATCTTGCGTTTAATGACATGAATGACAAAAGCCTGTCCTTTTTCATCAACAGATGGGTCCCGAGATACTGACCAGGAGCTTGCAAATCCACAAAGCAATCTTGCAAAGGTGGAACACTCTGTGATGTTGTTATGGAACACACAGCCTTCAAGCAGCGTGGTCCATTGAAAGAGTCTGAGAAGGATGCACGGCCCGCAGAGAGGCCAGGGTTCAAAGGCTCTGCGCTTGTGAACCTCAGAGCATTAGACATGCTCAAAACATCAATTCTAAAATGGACACTTTTCTCAGTTCAACTTGTGTATTAATTTATAAAGTGACGGATGCATTTTAACAAGAAATATTGTAAATTGTAAATAGCAAGAAGGTAACAGAAGATTGGTCACTGTAATTGCTGCGGGGAATATAGAGGAAAGGTAGCAGATATTATGGATGGTATATGATGATAAGTTTGAAAGCCGTTGAGAGTTCCAGTGGAAAGGTCCAAAAAAAGAGAACAATCGCAGTCTGAAATCCTCATGCCACGCATGAAGATTGGCTGTGGCTGGTAGAGTACAGATTTAGAGTACGGGCACAACAACCAAAGATTTCAGAGAGATAGCTTGTGGAGTAAGTCTTGATGGCTTTAAAGAGCAGGCTCAATAACTTGTATTGGGCTCTGTTTTTGGTTGACAGTCAACCAACCTGTTAGTGAAAGTATGAAATGGGTGGCCAGTGCAAATTCTACTACTGTTGAAAGTTAGTCCCTTACCCAATGGTGCGAATGAGTATTGGTCAAGAGCCAGGTGTCAAAAAGCACTAACCTTGTAGGATGGATCCAATAGGAGCAATGACCTGTTCCACGCTTCATCATATGCACAGTCAAACGTACACTATAGCAAAAGTTGGTTAAATGTAAACCTAGTAAAAGGGGAATTTGATTAAAAAGAAAACAGTTCATAGACTCAGGAGGATCAGTGGCAGTGATCCTCCTGGATTTGAGTGCGGCCTTCGATACCGTTAACCATTCTACCCTGGTCCACAGACTTGAGGGTCTGGGCATTTCAGGATCTGCTCTGTCCTGGCTGGAATCCTTTTTGAACGGCCGGTCTTTTCAGGTGGCAGATGGTAATTTCACTTCTAAAATAACACCAAAACACTGTGGCGTTCCTCAGGGTTCGTCCCTGAGTCCAACTCTTTTTATTGTGTACATGTCCCCCCTTGAGAAGATTGTCATCCCATTTGGTATTAAATTATTAACTTACGCGGATGACACTCAGCTGGTTGTATCCTTAAGTCAGCAGGACCATTCCGCTACCAACCTCTATTCTTGCCTTGGGGACATAACCAAATGGATGGATAGGTCCCACCTGAAACTAAATAGCGACAAGACGGAGGTCTTGGTCCTGGGCAATCAATCACATTTTCGCCCAGAGACCTTATGGCCTCCCTGCATTGGGTCCACCCCCAACCCCAAAGTGTGAAATTAAAAGTCTGGGGATTTGGCTGGATGAAGGCCTTACCTTTACCACCCAAGCCAGAAAAAACGCTGATACTTGCTACGGCATTCTACGCACTGCCCGAAAAATCCTACCTTTACTTCCCACCCAGTCCCAAAAGTTGCTGATTCAGGGCCTTGTATTGTCCCGTTTGGACTACGGCAATGCCCTGTATCTTGGAGCCCCTAATAAGGTGATGGGAAAGCTCCAGGTTGTGCAAAACGCTGCTGACCGACTTCTCACGGGCACAAACAGCCGGTGCTCAGCCAAACCAGCCCTCAAGTTACTTCACTGGCTGCCCATTCAAGAAAGGGTGCACTTTAAGGCCCTTTGTACCACTCATAAAATCTTGCATGGGAAAGCACCTCCCATTTTAAAGGATCTTGTCGTTCCCTACAAAACCAATAAAACCCTGCGTTCCACACACCTGCATCTGACGTCTATACCTAGGATCAAGAGGGCTCGATCTGGAGGCCGTCTCTTTTCATATAATGCCTCCAAATTGTGAAACGCACTGCCATTACACATCCGGGCCCAGCCCAATTTGCTTTCATTTCGCAAACTTCTTAAGACATGGCTGTTTCCTTAACTATCCTCTTTCACCTCTCCTGCTCTATCATTAGCGCTGGGACGCTCACGGGCAGCCATGCGCTCAACAAATCTGTAAAATAAATAAATAAATAAAACTGCATACTGCCACTCTGACTGATTACTCTGCTGAGCAGAGACATCTGCTGGTCAGGGTGGACATCTAAAGACAAAATGAACCTCTTAAAATCTATGCTAGTGAGACCCTATCCCTTTCTCTGGAAATGATATACCTTCCAATTGTTTGTATGATTCAGGCTGAAGTGGAACACCTGCCTTTCTCCAAAATGGAACATAAACAGTAGTTAAGTAGTACATTTTTTTGCAGCCCTTACCATAAGTTCATTTTCTTCTTTGACAAGGTAATTCATTTCTTATGTTCAGTTATCTGCTCTCAGGTGCTGGTATACATTCAATGTTGTCATGTCATGAACTGGAATAGTACACACATTTGTCAGAATAATAACTTGCAATGGTACCAGTTTGTCTCCTCCCTTCGCACGACCACTTGCTTAATATTATATGTGCTTCGTGAACATTTAAAAAGACATTAAGTGAAAATATATTTTCAGTTTAATTCATAGTAATTTACGATTCGGTAAATGTGCAACGAAAATATAGTTATAGACAAGGTAATTCGGAGTCAGAGCTTTAAGTGACCAAAGGTCGTTTCCAAACATGACCTAATGCCTTAGGAACATTTTCTCAGTTCGTTTTCCTTGTTCCAAACACTATTTCAAGAGAAGCTTTTTTCAAACTCTACATAAGATCTTGACTCTTGGTCTTGGTTGCAGCAACAAACTATATACATTGTCTAACAAGTTGTGCATTATGAGAAAACGTATGTCAACTTCAAAATGGTCAATGCCATTTCCAAACAACGCAAGAGTCCAGCAGATTCATGAGAGTTATAGCTTCCATTGAGGTGCCAATGCATAGTGTGTCCTTCAGGGGAAACAACCTTTACAACGCAACCTTTACAACGCACTACCATTACAACAAAACTTTTACAATGCAACATCCATTACAACGCATGCAATTACAACGCAACCATTACAGCGCAACCATTACAACGCACACCACTACAACGCATGTCATTACAACTCAGTCATTACAACGCATACCATTACAACGCATAACATTACCATCCAACACTTACCCTACTGTTGCACCCCCTGGAGTTAGAATAGTAATTTGTACCCCTACACTATCCTATACTTACCAAACATGCAATGTAATGTTATGAGTTGTAATGGTATGCGTTGTAAAGGTATTATGCGTTGTAATGGAATGCGTTGTAAATGTAGTTTTTAAAATTTCGTTGTAATGGCATGCGTTGTAATGGAATGCGTTGTAAAAAATGCGTTGTAAAGGTATGCGTTGTAAAACTGTGCGTTGTATCGTCATACATCCATAAACTCATCATGTGTCAGTTTCAAGTACAGCCCTTGCACACCCAATGGGTAATGGAAGGTAAGCTGCATGGCTTTTCGTGGCCAGGGCCACTGCAATTCATCTGTTAGATCTGGTCAGGTCTTTTTATATTTTCATTATACTGTTCACCAGCACGGTTTCTCTGCACTTTGAGTCAAGGAGGAGCGTAGAGGACATCATGTAGAAGTTTAGCCCTATTCCCATTACATCTAGGAACAAGCATTTGCAATGCAATAGGAGTCGCAGTTACCTGAGTTTAAGTTAATGGCATTGTAATTGACAATGCCTTTTATTTATGTTTTTAAAACGAAAACAAAAATAAAAGGCATTGTTAGTTGCAATGTCAATAGCTATTGCATTGCAAATGCTTGTTCATATGTTGTATTGGCAGTGCCCGGTCACCAGAGGGCTGGAAGGAGCTTGTGCAAGCACTGCTCTGATGATTGTTTGATGCAGCGCATGCACGGGCAGTGGGTGGCATTGGTACTAAGAACGTTTTTCAGAAAAAATATTGAACTCAATTACTAGCTCATTCATCTCTGACTGCAGCCTCTTGATATTTGTAAAAGAAAGTTCTGTTTATTGAACGCCTATGATTTTTTTTTTTAAAACAGTGATTGCAACTTGTATCAGTTCTTTATTTGTAAATAAAACATATTTCGTTACAACAGGCTTCGCATATGAAGTTAGACAGTGATGTTCTGAGACATTGAAGTGGCTAAGCACACTCTTCCACAGAAAAAAGCATTCCTGTGCAAACACACTCTTGCCACCTCAGACAAAATTAGTGCAACGTGACGAGATCACACTTGTGTACCTTAAACACAGCATCAAACAGTTCCCATATAGGACACATTGGACACGTGGGCCTTCCAAGCCCACACCACCTCCGCCTTGCAGACCCTACTGGTCAGATACTCCATTAAAGTCAAAGAATTCAAAGAAAATAAAAACCGGCCTGGAGCAGCACATCAGGCATGGACCTGGGAAACTTGGCCGCTACTACAAGGGCGCAATGCACAAGTGACACACGTCCTCTACACAACTGACAATTACAATGTCAAGGCGTCCATTTCTTTTCCTCAACATTACCTACGTTAATTGACCATTAAACAATGGCAGGAAGAATGTATTCATATTGCCGACCTGTTCATATTGTATACTTTTTTGTTGTTCTTTGACTTGCAATGCAAATAATGCCAGTTATCCTGTCTGAGCTGCATCTTTTTAAATGCCAATAAAATGTTTTATCAAAAACGGTAGTGCAGCTTTAAAGGCCTGTCTGTAAGACATTTGGCACACAGAGGTCTTTCCTGGCCATAGGAGGCGGCGGGCTTTCTCCTTACAGATGCTTCAGATCCCTGCTGTCTCGCGGAACTTGCAGTTCCGGCCTCCACTCCAAGTTTAAATTCAGATTTTCCAAACCCACTGGGCCGCGGGGGTCAATACATTCCACTGTAGGTGCTAATTAAACTACAGTTTTACCGCAATTGAACAGGGAATGGGAGGGCGATTTATTTTTACCTCCCATCCAATCAAGTCTGACACGCCTCTTCTTCATTTCCTCAGGCCCGTTTCTTCTCCAAAATTTCCCTCCTTTATCTGCCAAAATGTGAGGCAGCATTTATGTGGTGGCAGAGAAAGGCCCTGTGCAAGGATGTAGGTGGCTACAAGTCAATATTAATTAAAAAACAACAGCTTTGTTCCACTAGTTCCACAGAAAAAATGCTGTGTCCCATAAATCATGAGATGTGGCAAAGTAGAACAGCGTGCATAGTGCAAGACAATAGATCACAGATCAGCTACCCGCGTATAACACAGTGGTAGGCCTACCTGCTTCCTACCCATAGCGGACACCCTGTGAAGTAGCGCACAGTCTCTCTGTGATGGGAATCGCTGTACTGGGTCTATGAGGGCTACTGTATCACTGCTCCAGATCTCAGACTTCAGTCCAAGCACTCGCCGGGTGCAAGCTGAAAGAGACGCCATGAGTGTGCACATCGGCTGTCCGAGCGCAAGCTGAAAGAGATGCCGTGAGTTTGCACATCGACTGTCTGGGCGCAAACTGAAAGAGACGCCATGAGCATCCACATCGGCTGTCGGGGCAAGTGCACATCTCCTGTCCCCCTTCGGACGCAAAACCCACAACAATAGATCTCACCAAGGAGAGCAGCGCATGCACTACGTCGCTAGGCAAGACCTAAAAAGGAAGGTAGGTGACAAGCAGATACATCCTCGTCATTCGATGCATTGTGTGGGCCTAGACAAATCAACACTGAGGACAGAGGCAGGTTGAGTAGGTTTATTGGATGGAAAGACAGTTGTAGTATAGTTATTGTCCAATAGTTCTCTTCATTGCATGCTGTCTCTGTTAGGATGAGCCCTTCGTGGATCGGTGGACAGTATGCGTTCCTCCGAAATAACTGAAAAAAAAAGAAAAGAAAAACTCTGAAAGAGCGCTAGACAGTTGGACGTATATTATTATATTATAAGGGATAAGGAGTAGGGGGGTGGGGGAGGGAATATCACCCATTGTCCATCACCAGTGGTTATGCATTTCGGCGTCGCCTCATAAGCCAGGAGTACTCCTGAGGTGCTGCTTTATATAGGAATCTCTCTGACTTGGGCAACCCCCTCACCGTTTATGCCACGAAGCTGGCTACCCGGTCCGGTTCCTTTCCCCAGAAAGTCTCTGAGACGAGTACATACCGTCGAAATCCACGCTCCTCTGGTAACATGGCTGGCCAATTCACAGCACCAGATGGGATCTGTCTCTCTCTCTTCTTCTGATGCAGAAATCTCTGCTCTCGTCCCTGCTGGGCCTCACGATTCCGCCTTCGGTAGCGAGTCGGGGTCTTCTCTCCCTCCGCTCCTGCCTGTTTCTCCAGTTGGACTCTCCACTCAGAGTGGGGCATCTCGGCGTCTTCTCGCTGGAGGCAGTCCGAATTCAAAAGGTCCCCAGACGTAAGACCGGAGTTCATTGGAGCATGTGACCAGATCACGTGGGTAGATAGAGAGTCCTGAAGTGTCAGTTCCTTAAAGGAGCCATGTAGGTATTTCTCAGAGGACGCCGGTGGTGACTGGAAACAGAGGAGAGGAGATATGTAAGGGGGAATTAGCTCAACATCATGCTCCTCAGGCGGGGGTTGGTTGGGCACCCCGTGACACATCAATGCTTGGGACAATGCTATAGTATTATCTAGAAAAAAGGTTTAAATGTAGCATGGAAAATTATTCTGTGAACTCATTAGTGCAACAATTGATTACGCATCTTGATGGCATTCTCCTAGGATGTGAAGGGAATCACAGTCTTAAAAATGAAATCATGACATTTTAGACAAGTGTATATTAAATATCCTTATAAAACGCTGCCAAGGAAAACAGTTGTTAAATGCTCTAAACCCAAACTAATAGGGAGAGGGTCTTTGACAACCAGAATAGCCCGACGCAGATGTGTTATAAGGCTTTTAGAGGGCTAATAAAAAATTCCACAGGTAGAATGTCCTAAATTAAAAAGGGAGGAACAGAAAATACAACTGTAGGAAGCTGTCTCTCTATGTAGTGTACTAAAACGAAGTACACTATGCAGAGAGGTCAGTGGAACCCCAACTGTTTTACAGAGGCAAAAGTAGATAATACTAATGCTCTCTTTTGTGGTAGTGTTAGGCTTACCAGAGGGTAGCGTTAAGTATTTGTTGTACTCATAGAGGCAATAAATGAGACACACACTCAAAGAATAAACCCCAGATCAACTTAGAAAAATAACACTTCTTTTTCTATATGTTTTAAAACAAAGAACTTTATTCAAAGGTAAATACAGTTTTCAATAGCAATATTGATAGGTAAGTAAAATGTTCAAACCTGTGCGCTTTTACGCACAATGCAATCTTTTATACACACTAGTAATCAGTAGGTTTTCAGGGAACACCTCTAAGGTGCTCTCTGGGGGTATCTATTAATAAATCCAGCACTGGCATCAGAGTGGGTTTATTAAGATGAGGTGTTTGGTACCAAACACCTTTGGGTACAGTGAAGCCATCATGTAGCTGGGGAAATTGTAATCATGAGTGTCCAGCTCATGCCCTTGTCATGGCTTCCCTGTGCACTCATAATTTCTAAGGGTGAACCTAGATTTCACAGGGCCTTGGGAACCCTTTATAGTTCCAAGGTCCTAGGTACCAGGGGCACCCCTTACTAGGGACTTATAAGGATCCTATAGGTGTGCCAATCGAGGAGCAATCTTACAGTTTCTGGAAAGAACTCTGGTGCTGGGAACTAAGCCTGGGCAGTGGACTCTGCTCCGTTCGCTGAGTTTGCAGAACTTTTCACACTCCGCACTCCATGGAGCTTGCGGGGTCGTGAAAAACTCTGCTCTGTGTACCGAAGCTGAGTTTTTTCCTCACTCGTCAACAATAAGTTGGCGAGTGATAGTGAGGAAAATCCAACGCTAGACCGCTTCCCAGTGAGATTTCTCAATGCGGGTGGTCGGGGATGGTAGCTACCACTCGTGTTGAGAAACCTTCCATTAGCATTGACGAAGCTGCCGCTCGGGTAAAACTTCTACTTGAGTGACAGGAAGAAGCAGCGCCCTCTCGTGCTGTACGTGATTCTGTTCGCGCTGATTTTACACACCGGGACAAACACCCGGCGTAAAAAACCATTGCAAACGGTGCAAAGTAATGCACTCTGCTACTCGCCGAATTCAGCATAGTTTGGCAGGGTTTTTTTATGCGGAACTCCACCAGCTCCACACAGGCCTACTGGGGACCTGCTTAGTAGGAACCCAGTACACTTTCAGTCAAAGCCACACCAGATACTAGGCAAAAAGAGGGGGTAACCATGTCAAAAGAGGCACTTTTCAACAGGAACATTGGAATGTCGGAGCAGAAACCTTATACCAGCTATTATTAGCCCTGAGCCACTTCATTGCCTTCAGTGAAGCTCCCAACTGTTGGGATGGAAAAATGTCTTTATTTCACACAAGAAAGGGGAGAGGGTCAATAGTGAATCTCCCACCCCGAACCCCCTAGATAATAGGTATACACACGTAGAAGGGTGGAGAGAAGTGAACACCAACAACCCCAACACGTCCCACAAAACAAAAAATTAATTGTTTTGATAAAACTGCCCTCACTCACACACCGAAGTGTGTGACATGCTTCATCATCGGGTCTGCTTACAATACGTCCAGGTGTAGCCACACTCGGAGCATAGGGGGGAGGTTTAAACAAAAAAGACCACAGAACAACAATACACGACCAAACAACATATATGTAACAAAAACACAAAAAACACAAATAGTGATCAGTGAATGTCACCAAGTGACTTGAGTGGGTGCGCAACACGTGCAGTTAAAGGGAATAGTGTTTAAAACTGGTTTGGGGATACCAAACAACAAATTTATTAATAGGTTCCGCAACCAGGATTAAAAAGAACGAAAGGATGGAAGCTGTTTCCAAGAGAAAAGTTAAAGTTCTCAAAACAGCCCTCCTAATACCGCTTTTGCCAACATGTTTCGACCGACTTACTGTGCCAAGAAGGTCACCCCGGTCTTCTTCAGGGCATGTGTCGCCACCCGTCCCGCTATCGGTCACACCGTAATTCGGTTAAAGTACCGATATGCTGATTACATATGATTCCAATTGAACCGATATATTTGGAGGGGCTCCCAACAATCCGGGAAACATATACGAGTTTATTGCGTGTGTAAACTCGACATAGCGACTCGCAGGTCGGTGTCCCAAGAACACAACTGTTCCGAGGAACCCTCTTCGTGTGTTAGCCTGCTATTCAGATCGCCGCGTATACATGGAAAAATGTCTCACATGGTGATGGACGTGCACCCCTGCCCTGAGTGCTGATTCTTTTTGTCATGGGCAAACGCGGATCATGTTTGTTCACCATGACAAAGGCCTGTCTCATGGATTGCAGGTCTTGTTGGACCAGTTGGGGTGCCCAAAGTGCTACCCTCATAGTAGTGAAAGGCTACTGAATTTCGCATAAGTTAAGCAGCATGAGTGTGATGGTGACAGCATATTGTGTCTTGATCAATAAGAGTGAAACGGTCCTTTTTAGGTCTCGCCTAGCATTGCAGCATGCATGCGATGCACGCTCTGCGAGACATATTGTGGTAGAGGAGATTTCAGAAGGGGACTTGATGTCTGCCAGTGATGACAATACAAAACAGCACCGTGCACAGTCTACACCGAACGACTTCTGTGCTGATATACATTCACCATCTCCCCCCTCTGCCTCCAGACTCAGAGCACACGCACGTGTGTGCCATCTCCCCCTCTGCCAGCTGCCGAAGCTCCCTTCAACTCTTCAACCAGTCACTGCTCAACAACAGAGTCCAGCCTTCCTTTGTTGTTTATTGAGATCTCAAGACGCCCCTTCACGCCCAAGGGGCTCCTTTCGCTTGGACTTGCTGTAGTGATGTGCTAACAGTAAAAAGGTGCGAGATCACCCTTACTGCAGATATAGGTGTGTGATCATCATTACTTCAGATATAGGTGTGAAATCACCATCACTGCGGATATTGGTGTGAGATCACCATTACTTCAGATATAGGTGTGAGAACACTATCACTGCAGATATAGGTGTAAGATCAATATCACTGCAGATATAGGTGTGAGACCACCGTCACTGCAAATATTGGTGTGAGATCACTATCACTACAGATATAGGTGTAAGATCACCATCACTGCAGATATAGGTGTGAGATCTCTAAAACTGTGGACATTGGTGTGAGATCACCGTCACTGCAGATATTGGTGTGAGATCACCATCACTGCAGATATAGATATGAGATCACTATCACTGCAGACATAGGTGTGAGATCTCTATCACTGTAGATATTGGGGTGAGATCACCATCACTGCACATATAGGTGTGAGATCACTGTCACTGCAAATATAGGTGTGAGAAACCCATTACTTCAGATATAGTGTAAGATCACTATCACTGAAGATATAGGTGTGAGATCACTATCACTGCAGATATAGGTGTGAGATCACCATTACTTCACATATAAGTTTGAGATCACTATCACTGCAGATATAGGTTTGAGATCACTATCACTGTAGACATAGATGTAAGATCACTATCACTTCAGATGTAGGTGGGAGATCACGATCACTGCAGATACAGGTGTCAGATCAGTAACTGCAGATATAGGTGTGAGATCACTATCACTACAGATATAGGTGTGAGATCCCCATCACTGCAGATATAGGTGTGAGATCACTATCAATGCAGATATAGGTGTGAGATCACTGCAGATATAGGTGTGAGATCACTATCACTGTAGATATAGGTGTGAGTTCACGATCACTGCAGATATAGGTGTGAGATCACTATCACTGCAGATATAGGTGTGAGATCACTATTACTGCAGATATAGGTGTGAGATCACCGTCACTGCAGATATAGGTGTGAGATCACTATCACTGTAGCTATAGGTGGGAGATCAATATCACTAAAGAAATAGGTGTGAGATCACTATCAATGCAGATATAGGTGTGAAATGACTATCACTGCAGATATAGATGATAGAACACCATAACTGCAGATATTGGTGTGAGATCACTATTACTGCAGATATAGGTTTGAGATCACTTTCACTGCAGATATAGGTGTGAGATCACTATCACTGCAGATATAGGTGTGATATCACTATCACTATCACTGCAGATATAGGTGTGAGATCACCGTCACTGCAGGTATAGATTTGAGATCACTATCACTGTAGATATAGGTGTGAGATCACTACCAGTGCAGATATTGGTGTGAGATCTCTATCACTGCAGATATAGGTGTGAAATCACTATCACTTCAGATATAGGTGTGAGATCACAATCACTGCAGATATAAGTGTTAGATCACTATTACTGCAGACATTGGTGACAGATCACCGTCACTGCAGATCTAGGTGTGAGATCACCATCACTGCAGATATAGGTGTGAGGTCACTGTCACTGCATTTATAGGTGTGAGATCTCTATCACTGTAGATATTGGTGTGATATCATCATCATTGCAGATATAGGTGTGAGATCACTATCACTGCAAATATAGGTGTGAAATCACTATCACTGCAATTATATAGAATAACTACGTGTTCTGTATATGAGAGTTTAAGCTATTGGCATTGTAAATGACAATGCCAAGTCAAATAGTTTATTGTATATGATTACTTAAAATCGGTTCAATTTACACTTTAAAATATATTAAACCTAATCTCCAACTAAATACCACTTATTAGCAACAAGATTGGCAATGCCTTTTATTTATGTTTTAAAAACAAAAATAAATGGCATTGTCATTTACAATATCAATAGCTCAAACTGGTGTAAATGCGAGACCTATTGCATTGCAAATGCTTATTATATTTGTTACTGGAATGAGGCCACATTTATAGTTCGAAAGCAAAAAGAACACTTGATGGACAGAATATTGAGGAATGTCAAACATTCACCCCAGTACAGAGATCTGGGCCTAAATCCATTGTTTTTTGCTCCCCATGCCATTCCAGGTCATAATCAGCCATATGCAAATCAGTCTTGACCCTGCTTCTCATGGGAACAGTCCAGCCTAAACTGCAAGGCTAGGTCCTCCCTGAACCAAAAACAAGCATCCTGGGTCCGATTTTTAGAGTTTCACCCCTCATCAGCCAGGCTAGCTTGATTCCAGTGGCATGGAGAGCACGCGACCTATGTCTGGGTTTACCCATCCCACTTGGGTTGACAAATGCAAAAAGAAAAATTGATGGACAGAATGTTAAACAACGTCAAACATTCACCTCAGTACAGAGATCTGGGTCTAAGTCCATCGTTTCTTTGCTCCCCGCGCCATTACAGTTTGAACCCAGCCATATGCAAATCTGACTTGACCCTGCTCGTCATGGAAACAGTTCAGCCCAAACTGCCAGGCCAGGTCCTCCCTGGACCGGAAATTAGCATCTTGGGACTGGTTTCAGGGTTTCACCCCTTTTCAGTCAGGCTAGCTTGACTCCAGTGGGCATACCTGTCCCAGTTGGGGTGACAAAACTAAAGTTCTCCTGCTGTGTGCTTAGCTCACTCTTGGCCTACTATAAAGGCCTATGAAGGATACAATAGCATGGATGACTCTGGTTAACATTTTGGGACTCGGGGAATGAAGAAACCTGACAGATTTGTATATTACTGCATCCCTGTAAGCTGGCTGGGACACACTGGAGGAAAGGAGTGCCAGGCTCTCCAGAACACTACAAATGGTGCTCTTTGATTCAGAGAGAGGTCATACGAAAAAGGACTGAGAACATCTCAGGAAGGAGATGGGGCTGATTAGAAAATCATAAAGAATAGGGCTTAGCCTCTGGGGTAACATTTTAATACACATATCACTGTAGCTGACAACCAGGTGTGAACCTCTAGACACTACCATGGCATGTTTTTGTGGGGGTATCAGATTTGGAGTCGCTCCTGCTATGACAGGCAGCTTTATGACGGAAGAGAGAACAGAGGAGTGGGCACTTCCAAGGGAAGCAGACCCCCAACATAAATTTCAAAGACTCAGACTCTAAATCACATTTTGTGTCTTAAAATGGACTATAAGAAGATTTTGAGACCCCAAAAATTGTCAACTATCAAGCAGCCAGTGAAGCTGTGCGAGGAGAAGCGCTGAAAGATTTCTGATTGTGACCAGTACTGCAGGACAAGGCCTGCTAATTTCCCTGTTTGGTCAGGGAACATCACTCAGGGAATCCAAGACCACTTGTCCTGGAGCACCAGCGACTGTCTGCATGACAGGATCAGTGTGGCCTGTGATGAAGAGGAGATTGTTGGAGAGAACGGTGACCAGTGGGGAATCCTGGTTAGTGGATTCTCTTTGTGAGGTGTTAGGAGACGGCTGCCGCACCAATCAGGTCATTGCTCGTGTGCTGGGAAAGTTGGCAACCCCCCGTATGCCAATGGAGGGCCACTGTGAAGTGAGCCGTGATTGTTACTGCACCAAACGTTTAATTCCCCTTGTTTGGTGTTAAGTTGGCGACCCTATATGCCAGGTGTTGCCGCCATGAAGTGTGCTGTGCTCCTTTTGTGTGTGGTGTTAAGATGGTGACCTCATATGCCTGGGGTCACCGTGAAGACTGCAGCAATGCCGATTGTGCCAGACCCATGTGCAGTGGCAGGACAGGGACCCCATTGCCAGAGTGGGCTACCGGGACCAAGCAAGAAGTATGGACTGGTCAGGATTGTCATTGGAAGAGAGAGGCCACAATGGTGACTCTAGTGGGCCAGGACTGAGGGGCAGTGGCAGGATCATCACACCACCTATCCATGAGATGAACCGAAGAACTTACCTAGCTTGGAGGAGCCACAAGAACCTTCTAACCACTGCTGCAGCAGGACCATGTGTGTGGGAACTCAAGGATTGCGGTCTCATGGATTGAGAAAGCCAAATGCAACTCACCTAAGCTGCATGAAAAAGATGTACCAGAGACAGCTGCTGCACCTTTAGCATCTATAGAAGGGACATGCTCAGAGATCCCAGTCGCTCAGACCCTGCTGCATTTCTTCTTAACTCTTCCCACAGCTGCTCATTTATTTTCAATTGACTTTGATTCCGTCAAAATTGCTTTGACATATCTAGCAGATATCTCAGCCTTTCTCACAATGACTAATTTCTCTTTTAAGTCACTACCCCTGTTGATTCAGAGTCTTTCTTGAATCACAGCATCACAAGAATGGATAGCAGACGGATCACATAATACTTCTTCTAGCGGATTACCAAATTTGCAATCAGATACAAGTTTGTAAGTGCAGTTATGCATAAATCTATAGATTCATGTTTAGCATGTTTTCTCTGGAAAAATATGCACCTCGTTATACCAATACAGTTTTTAGTCATGAAATATTTGTTGAAATCTGTAATAGGCTCATCGAATACATTTCCATCCCCATCATCACCCTCTTTTGACATTGCTTTATATACTTTAAAACCTACAGGGCCCATGGAATGTAAAATTATTATTTTCTTTTGCTCAGTAAAATAATGTGTTTCCTTCCTCAGTTATAGCCAAACAATTTAAGAAATATGGTGGCTTGGTGGAAGAAGTAAGCTGAATATTGGGTACAGAGTCACCCATGATCACACATAGAGTCAGAGAAGAATTGGGATTCAATGGGGAAGCTCTGCATATAGGAACAAGCAAATCTAGGCTCAGAAACAACAGGCACTCAAGAGGCAGTTTGGCATTCAGAATAGCTAACACCCAGGACAGACATGCAAGGCATATAAATAACAACATTAACAGTATAGGGAATGTGGGGTAAAGCACTCTGGAGCTCCACACTGCAAGGCTAAAGCTCAATAAGTCCCTCATCCACAAGGGGCGTGGCTAAGCTGGCTAAGATGGCGGACGGACTCCCTTAGAGCTCCGGTCAGCCACTCGCCACGCCAATGATTTTAGCTGCCGCCGCATACCTTGATTACCACCAGCAGATGTAGGAAATTGCAGGGACCGCCTGGGACGCCTCGAGGAAAAACGGCGGATCCGAGACATGCCCGCATTGGCCCTGGAGGACCTCGGCCGAGCCTTCCCCAAAATGGCGGCGCCCAGATACTGACTAAGCATGGGCGGATTTTGCGGATCCACGATTCACGAATTTGCGGATTCACGGATCGTGGATCTGCAAAATCTGCGGATTTAGCGGATTTGCGGATTTGGGGCGGGGCTTCCTCGAGTGTGTGGGCGGGGCCAAACGGACGGGGCTTCCATGCGAGCGCACATGCCTCTTGTGTATATTAAAGGTCAGAGATCGATCAGAGCAGCAGATTAAGAGACAGAAGCCCCCTGGTCACAGGAACAGCACGGGGGTTGCGCTCGTGAAAGTCAAAGATGCAAATGCATCTGGCCAGCATCACAGCGGATTTTCGATGGTATATTTGTGAAGAAGGCACATCTGCCCAGCCTCCCAACGCTCACAATTTTTTTTGGGCTGATGAATGAGTCACTGCATTTGCACTTCAACTAGTTCCAGCGACCAAGTGTGTGTTACTATGCAATCGCGCCGAAGTGCGCAGGGGTCCCTGGAGTGAAATGGCCATCATAGTGGATAAATGGCGGGAAGACGGTGCACACCTCGAGTGTGTGGGCGGGGCCAAACGGACGGGGGCGCCGGCGCTCACGATTATTTTTGGGCTGATGAATGAGTCACTGAATTTAAGCTTCAACTAGGGCACATGCGTTATTGATATCTGCAAGTGTTTCCTGTTGAGGTTTTTTTTTGTGCCAGGACCGTCGTGCCAGAATGAACCCTGCCCTTCATATTTATTCAAGAAGAAGACACCATGTAAATACTTTACGATGGCGCCGGCAAGCTGCCAGCGCCATCCTGCAAAAGTTACTTAATTAGCTTCAACAGGAAGCTCCAACTGATTAAAGCTGTTAGAGCTTCCTGTCGAAGCTAATTAAGTAACCATTTGAGGATGGCGCTGGCAGCTTGCCGGCGCCATCGTAAATTATTTACATGGGGCTTGAACTTTTGACCGCAAAATCCGCTCCGATCGCGGATTGCGGATTCTCGGTAAATCCGCGAGAGTTCGCGGATCGCGGATTTACCGAAAATCCGAAAAATCCGCGATCGGAGCGGATTTTGCGCTCATGCTTAATACTGACGAGGAGGGTCCCGAGTGACCAGTGCGACCCTTTTCGTTGCCGGGTCCCGGAGCGCGTCACACACCGCATCTGAGGAGCGCTGCCCCTCGCTCACCGCGGCGGTGTCGGGGGAGGAGTCGCGTTACCAGGACCCGCCGAGGAGACCCGGCGCCCAGAAGACGGCATGGGACCTTCCTAACACGGGAGACTCGGACGGAGGTGACCCCTGGAGATCCAACGCGCCAGGGAGACGCGGAGGCCGGTGAGGACCCGGCCGACCACCCCTGGACACCGGAAAGGCCGCCCGCAGATGTCCCTGAGACCTTCCCATTCCAAGATGGCGCCGCCGAATTGAGTCCGCGAGGGACAGGTGCAGAACGACCATGGCGACCAGTGGGGGTCCCTTGAGACTGGCGCCCAAGTGACAATTCCAGTGGCAACCCGAGACGGAGGGTGACAGGACACAGCAACAACCCGAGGTGAGCTCTGATTCCCCAACTTGAGCCCCAGACCCACACCCCACCGGAGGAGCACCGGCTAGCTGTAACTATACTCTGCAGGGGAACCGGGAGCGGCGATCAGCAGTGAAGGAGTACCCCCGACCACCCCGGCGACACGATAGAAGATCAGACGGAACGGGGTGTGATCACTCGAAGAGCCTCCCACCTCTCATATCGAGGGCGAACCACAAGCCCCCCCCAGCCGGGTGTCAGGGGACCCATCTGGAAGAACTACAACAAGCGGTGAGGAGGTCGGAAGCCCGATCTGCTTGGCGCCGTCACACACAGGGGCTTGCATCACATCAGGCGGGCCGGATCGGACCGGTAGGTCTTCCGCACCACCCATGGGGCGAATGCAGCGAGCGGTGCCAACGACACCGGCGCCGGCACAGAGAAGATCACCATCCCCGGGCCCCTCACGTGGACCGAAGACCGGGGGTACTATACAGGAATCGGACATGTCCACGAAGCTGGACAAAGTCCTGGCGGCCATCGAGCACTCACGAGTCTCCATGGAAACGAAGTTTGGAGAACTGGCCTCGGACATCACCCTATTGCGAGACGACCATAGAAAGCTGGCAGATAAGGTGAAGCAGGAGAGCCACACGCTCCAAGAACTAAAACCTCAGGTCCAGCTGAACCAAAAAGCCATCAAGGATCTGCAGGAGAAGGTCACCTTCCTGGAACACAAGGCGGACGATTTAGAGGGACGCTCCCGTCGGAGCAACATACGTCTGATCAATCTGCCGGAAGGAGTGGAGAAAGAAGACCCTATCCGATATATCGAGTCTTGGATAAAAACGTTCACCCGGACCCAAGACCTGACGCCGTTCTTCTCAGTGGAAAGGGCGCACAGGGTGCCGTCTGGACGGCCTCGAGCTGGCTTCCCACCCAGGCCATTCCTTTTGAAACTTCTGCATTATCAGGACAGGGACACAATCCTGCGGGCGGCCAGGCAAGCGAAAGTCCTCAGGGTGGAGGACAAAACTGTGATGGTGTTCCCGGACTATTCCCAAGCAGTACAACGCCAACGCGCCACATTCCTCACAGTAAAGCAAGCATTGCGTCAACTTAAGATACCATATGCCCTTCTGTTTCCGGCCCGCCTCAAGATCATCTATGAGGATGCCACACACTTCTTCACGGACCCGGCGGAGGCAAGACACTGGTTGGATCACCGCAGTCAGCCTCGATCGGACCACGAGGACACACCGTCGAGCACAGCGTCCAGCAGACGGCGGCGACTTCGTGCCAGAAAGGTCATGCTCACACAGATGAACCGACCACCGTCGCCCAGCGTCAAACGCGTCCCAGACTTGGAACAAATCATAGCAGAACGACGGAAGGCCATACAGGCAGCGGCGGAGATCGAGCAACTGAACGCCGAACGGGAGGTGGATCGAGGCCCCCACATCTTTACATCCGAAGATGAAGGCCAGAGCGACGTCCGCACCTCCAGAGATGGTTCCGCCTCCCCGCCACTGGTGACCCCACAGACGGCGGACACACTCATTTGATGACATCAGACACGCCCAGCGGTAAGATTGCGATGGAAGAGCATCCAGCCGACGGCGGAAGCCGAGAAGACACACATAAGGTATGGGTGGTAGCATACACACACGCAGAGACACATTATGGCGAGTGGCCTTGGCCCCAGATCGGGGTTCCGCCGCCTTACCACCCCCTCCCACCAAACGAACTAGAGACAGTACGAGATGTACAGTTTGGGCTCCTCGTGCCTTGCAATGGGCCCCTTCAGTTGGGACTGTTTCCCATATGTTGTTACCATGTTAAGCCCCTTTCCTTTTAACCCTGATACCTACACGGGAGGTGGTGCTCTGGTCACGGTGAAATCAAGTATGGAGGGAGGTGATGTGAACGAGAGCGGTCCTAGACGTAGCCGAGTGTTGGCGGAGGAGCCAACCATTCCGACGGACACAATCACATGACAAAGCCCCCTAACACAGACTTTACCTTTATCACACTAAACGTCAGGGGGCTGCATACGGCAAGTAAACGGTATGCAGTCTATGCCTATCTAAAGAGACAACAGGCACATATAGCTCTCTTACAGGACACTCACCTGACGACAGCGGAAGTCGGCAGGTTACAGAGGAAGTGGAGGGGAGAGACCTGTGCCACAGGGTACTCTGCATTTGCCAGGGGCACACTAATCTGGATCAGACCGGGAGTCCCCTTCCGTGAACAATCCAGGGTGGTAGATAAGGAGGGAAGCTACGTATTATTGGAAGGACAACTGGATGGGCAACCTATCCTGATAGGCAGCATCTATGCCCCCAATGTAGAGCAGAACGTCTTTTGGTCTCGCCTCACAAACACATTGGCACACTACACCCACACCCCTTGGCTCCTAGGAGGGGATTATAACAGTGTTCTAGACACGACCCTCGACCGGTCCCGTCCCCCACCACCACGATCACCGATATACAGACAGACGGAACTCTTCAATACATGGGTTCGACACTGGGCACTGACGGACACGTGGAGAGCATTGAACCCCACGACGAAACTGTACTCATTTCACTCCATTCCACACGACCTTCGAGTGCGACTTGAGCGATTTCTCTGCTCACCTGATATACACGCCAAAGCTAGACCCACAGACTACTTAGGCAGAGTACTGTCGGATCACGACGCCCACGCCCTGACCCTCCGATGGAGACCACCCCACCCCCCAGTTCCTACCTGGAAACTCCCTCGGGAGTGCCTCACAGATCAGGTATTCACACATGAACACGGGGAACACCTGCAGGAACACTTCAGACTCAATGCGGGCTCGGCATCTTCTAGTCTCGTAGAGTGGGATGCACACAAAGTGGTAGCGAGGGGTCACTGCATCCAACAAATACTAGGGGTACGACAAGGGCTAGAACGCGCATTACATGACACAGAACAGAAGCTGGCGACCATGCTACGAGCGGATGACCGCGGCGAAGTGACCCAGCGGCAAATAGCAGAAGCTAAATCAAAATATGCTGAGACACTGCGAGACCTGCGTAAATACAACTTCAGAAAATATGCCGGTAGGATGCACCGGGAGGGCAACAGGGGTGGCACACTCTTGGCATGGGTAGCGCGACAGGATCCCGACCTGAAACCTATCACGGAAATCACAGATCAGGCCGGTCATCTCCAAACATCCCAGATAGCAATCATGCAGGTTTTTCACACATATTACTCGCAAATATACCGGACCCCTAACCAAGGCGACACCCTCGCGGCGTCTAACTTCCTAATCCCGTTGCCAATCCCCCAAGTCTCACCGGCGCTCCGGAAGGACCTAGACAGGAAACTAACACAAACCGAGGTCAAGGCCGCGATAGGGATGCTAGCCAGAAACAAGGCCCCAGGCATGGACGGCTTCCCCCTCGAGTATTACCAGACCTTCTTGCCTTACCTTGTCCCGCGTCTGACGATTATGTTCGAAGATGCACTCGGAGTGGGAGTCCTCCCACGCTCCCTCAGGGAATCAATAATAGTATCGTTCCTGAAACCACATAGGGACCCCCAGCTCCCCTCATCCTACAGGCCGATCACATTACTTAACTCAGACTGTAAAATTCTAGGTAAACTGTTAGCGACGAGGTATGCCCAAGTCGTGCCCCAGTTGGTCCATCCCGACCAAAACGGGTTTGTGCCAAACCGCAACACATCCCAAAATCTCCGTAGGCTCTTCCATGTCCAAGACATAACCAGAGCCCAGTTCCCAAATGCAGCTTGCCTCATACTAGACCTCGAAAAGGCGTTTGACACCCTCCTATGGTCATATCTGTTCGACGTCATCGCCAAGAACAACTTTGGCTCCCGCCTAATCGCTTATACCAAGCTCCTGTACACACAACTCAAATCCAGGGCCCGGATCGGCACCTATATCTCCTCGGAATTCACCGTGGACAGGGGGACTAGACAAGGGTGCCCGTTGTCACCCCTCCTGTTTGCCCTGGCGGCCGAACCCTTGGCGATACGCCTAAGACGGGAGGGTGAAGCTTGGGGTATCCCCCTGGCGCACACGTGGCACTGCGTATCTCTATACGCAGATGACCTCCTGATTTATGTTAGGGATGCCACGAGCGACCTGACGTGCATCTGGAGGACACTAGAGGAGTTTGCGATGGTATCGGGCCTCAAAGTCAACTGGGGGAAATCCTCCATATACTCGTTGAGCCCTCATGTGGCCCCCTTCGAGATTCAGATGGGTACTCAAACACTGGCCTGGAATGCCGATGCTCCCCGATATCAGGGAGTACGGTTGTACCACACCCCGGAAGACTTATACACAGGGAATCACCGTAGGACGCTAGCTGGTCTTCGATCAGCGGTCAACTTTTGGAAGACACTCCCGCTGGCACCAATAGGCAGAGTGGCATTGGCAAAAATGATTATGGTCCCCCGCCTGCTGTATAGTTTCGCGAATCTCCCAGTGATCCCACCGCGTTCATTCTTTGGGGAACTGAACACTCTTCTGACGGACCTGATTTGGGGAGGGGGTCGTAAACGGGTAGCACTCACCACACTCTACCTACCTACCACGGAGGGAGGACTGGGGGCACCGGCCTTTGAGGCATACTTTCTGGCAGCCCAGCTCCAGTGGTTGTCTTATTGGACGGCGGGACGACACACAGGAGAGATCATCACAGCTGACGGCCCTCTCTCGCAGGCCGCGATCGTCAGACTTCTGTTGCCAGGCACTAAACCTCTGCAGACATATCCACGGCAGGTGTCCGTTGCCCGAACGTGCATGATGCGTATACATCGCATGTCCAAAACACAGCCACCATATTCGCCTCTGTTGCCACTGGTGGGTTTTCCTCGTAGAGAGTCGTATTATTCCCCGGGAATGCTTAGGGTCTGGACAGAACTGGCGATCACGGAAATCGGATCTCTGTTCGAAGATGGACAGTTACAAACGTTCGAACAGATGATGGACCGCTACGACTTGCCCCCGGGACAGTTTTTGCTCCATAGGCAAATATTAGATAGCAGTACTACACATTGGAACTCGGAGGCCGGGGAGCCTGCGACACATCCGGTCATTCACACGATCATGCACATGGGGGTGGGGAGACACCTAGTAACATGGCTTTACAGAGCGATACGATCGCTACTTCTCCCATCCCTCCAGTCATTACGCCAGAAGTGGGAGACAGACTTCGGCAGGGTGGTCCACGACGGGGAATGGAGAACAGCCCTGGAATTTCCCAAAAAAGTCTCCAGAAACGCAAGGTTCCGTAACATACAATTTAACATACTACACAGGGCCTATCTCACACCGGGCCGCCTCCAACGATTCTTCCCGGATACCCACTTCGAATGCCCCCGATGTCGAACCCCGGGGGCCGACTTCAGACACATGTTCTGGGATTGCCCCACTATCCGCCAGTATTGGGACACGATCCATCGAATGCTGGAGGAGGTTACGGGCATTGCCACCATGCACACGTGGGAGGCAAGCGCACTTGGGATTTTCCGCAAACGGAAAACTGAGAAAACGCAATGCCGATTCCTATCACTAGCAATCCTCCTGGCAAAACGCAGTATTGCCATGCACTGGAGGACCCCAGCGGGGCCACCAGAGGCGGCATGGATCGGTGCGGTACATAAATGGGGTAAGGCGGAGGAGGAGATACTCCGGGAGGAGGAGGTGCGGGGACATCGCAAACATCCCATATCCCAGGAGTGGGCGCAACTACTATATTCCTTCACACAAGCGACTAGCCCTCAGGAACCACCTACAACCCCGCAATCCCCGATAAGTCCGACGACACCAACCCCCACGTTTACATAAGCATATCACAGATTCTACATACATGTCGTGAGCGACCACACTCGGCGGCCCAACGACACTTAGACACAAAACACCGACGCTCACTATAGGCATATACCCAATGACCGGAGAATATGCACTCTGTACTTGGACACAGGTGACCTTGAAAACCCCCCCCCCCTCCCGTCCTTCCCCCACACCCATCCCTCCCCCCGAGTTCACTGGTTCACCCCCATAGTTACTGGGTATAGAGACGAGATCGAGTTAGACAGAGTGCAACTCATATATGTTACTCAAGGATTGACTGCAAACATAGAGACACCATGATGCCACAGGTGTAGTTAACAGACTCACATATTTGAGACGATCCCGCCCATGGGGTGCGCAGATACATTGATGGGATGCCACACGATACGCGCTACCAAAGCACACAGAAAGGGACGATCGACAGACACTGGCCCTGAATTGTGAAATGTATAACAGAACCCTAATCTCCAATTGTATCTTACCGACTTAAAAAAATTTTTTTTTGTACTGAACGTTTACCTCGATTGATCACTGAAGTATTGTTTATGTAAATGCAACCAAAAAACCCAATAAACAAATTCAAACAAAAAAAAAGTCCCTCATCCACAATCGCTGTTACTGCAAATACCCACATGTAGGATATATATGTAATGGCATGGTCTATGGAGCGGATACCTAAGGTAATGTTATAAAAGTAACACAAAGACAATACTCACAGTGGACAAGAAACACCACCTAGTTGTCAGCTGTGCCCACAAATCCTGGTGAACAAACAGAAGCATAAAAGGCAGTAACGGCAAGAGAGTAGAACTAAAATACACAGCCATGATAGGCAATGAGCTTGCAAGGAGGAGTGCTTGACAGGCAGTAAAGAAGGGAACAAAGGGCACATTTGGCAGACAACAAGTAACAAACCACACAAGGGAATTGGAAGCTAAGACTGCAGGAACAGGAAGGTAGTAATTTGGAAACTGGGCTAAGGTATATGGAAAGGAAAGCAGAGACTGTGAAAGAGGTAACTACAGAAAGAGGGAATGTGAAATGATCAAGGATGCACTAAAATAGTGCTGGCTCAGGAATCAAGAAGCAAGGTAGCACTGCAGGCAGTGCTATTTTAAGGAACGAGAATTTGGCAGTCAGCTCTGGAATAAGGATTCTTATGGAAACAAGAATTAACTAAAGGTCAGGAACTGAGGAAACAAGAGTCAGTCAAACCACAACACTGCTACAATGACCAACACTGGACTGAAGGGAACTGGCTTAAAAGAACTCACTAATATCACATGCGTCAGGTATGAGCTGCTAGCACCAGCCTGTTACAGGCAGGGCCAGACTGGGAACCAAAACCGGCCATGACAAAGCTCAGCCGGCCCCTGGAGGGGTATGGGGGGGCATTTGCTAGCTGGAAGCACCACTCCCATCTAACCGCTGCCACATTTTCAAAGCTGGCCCCCAGTAACAAAAATGCCCCCACCCCAGGGGTCCAAACCCGACCCCCACCCTAGCAGCGTACTGAGGAAATGCCCAGGGCCTGCTAAGGCCAGTACAGCCCTGGCTACGGGTGTGCTGGATTCCTCCACTCATCCTTGGCATGCAGGAGCGGAAACGAAGAAGTGAACAGGAAATTCTAGGTATTGGAGTTTTTAGAAAGAGCAGACTGGCTTCAACAATCCCCAGCATGGATCTGAAATGGATAAGAATAACAGAATAAAGTTGAAAAGGCTGGTAGTCAGTATATGCTCACAGTGGGAAGTCTAAAAGCATGTCAGAACACTGGAAAGCCCCGCAGCTTTGTCCACGCTGTGTACCAACCGTAAGGGAGTGCCTAGGGGACCTGCCTTTGGATTGGAACACATGGGACCATATTATTTGATCAACATAATTGTTGGAATCAAGTGATCTTCAAATATATATGACATCTAATAACATGTATGTGGCATCTTATAGAAAAATAGATTTAAACTCTTTCGATAAGAGAACTGGAATTTGGTCCTGACCACCTTGTATATTCTTCTTTTGGACTTTATGAATCTGTTGGCATGTATATGAATGAGGTACAAGTGTGCTTTAAATTGGATGTATGATGCTTGACTGAGAGTATGATTGTTTTGTGGGGAGTCTGTTGATTTGTGTAGGGGGAGAGTGTATCTATTATTAGCTCTTCCATTTTTGTATTTGATCCTTCTGGACATTGTATATACTATATTATTGTGTTCACATTGTTTGTTATACTAAATATCAAAAATAAATTTCGTTGAATAATAAAAAGTATACTTTTTCTGTATAGAAATGTATTTGAGATTTCTCATGTTTATGTTTTGATTCACTAGGCACTATTGTGACTGTTTAGCGCTTCTCTAATGCCGCGGGTTGTTGTTCTTTATGTAATTTGTAGTTTCTGCACCCCTGGTTTGCTGCCTTCATATTGTTCTATTCGGGGGCCCTCTTTTTGGTATTGAGACGAATTCACAAGATGCCTGAAATAAGATACATTTACGAACACCTTCTTTGCTGCATATTAATTAACAAAATATGAATAAATAATAAGAGGAGAGGACTGTGCTTTTTATAACAACAAATGCAATTACACATTCATGCAATGAATGGCCAATGCAGGAGCCTCGAGCAAAAGACCTTGAAATTGTTACACAGACAAGAAAATCCCGGGCATGGCTTCCTCGTGAGGAAGGCACTTTAATGCATTTGTATTTTCTCAACACACAGACACTTTCAGGTATTTTCTAAAATGGCGAAGCACAGAGAGACGTGCACATAGAAAACCTGGTTCATGTTCATAAAAGTGCACATTTCTTTCCGAATAGATGTTAATGTAAGCTGACTGAGGTTTTGTCTTCAACCTGTGACCTACCTGTGCTAATTTAAGCACATATGTATTAAACATTAATTTTTGATTAATGAAACACTTCTACAATTGTATGTGGAATATGCTGGTACCACAATGTTCTGTGAGAAAAGTTCATGCTACAAAAGTATTCCTTTAACATCATACCTTTGTTGTTGACACTTCTGTATCTTATGTACAATGGAAATGGCATTCTATATGTTTGGTAGCACTCAGTGGATGATTGCCAAGTTGGAACTGACACAATCCATACTATCTGCTTTTGTTATGATTGTATTTTGGTCTTGTGTTCACTGCTGTTTGCAGAATTGTAATTCAACTGTTGACTCCCTGCAGTAATGTATTTTATACTTCACGTCTGAAGTCACCATGAGTTGTGAGTGTTCTAATGTTAATGAGGCGACACTCACCTGACCCTAGATTGTGATAAGTAGCTCAAAGACATCCACTTGCTAGTTTCTGGCATGTGCTGTTCACAATTGGCTGAAAAATCCCTGTTACTGATTTAAGTGCGATGTTCCTTTGTAACCCTTTGTTATCCCACAAGATTTCAAATTAGCCTTTACTTGTCTGTGGCAAGAATATCTTCCTCATCCGAATCCTTCCATTTTGTTCAGTTTTCCTAAGCTAGGAATTTGCGGTATCCAAATCACTAGAATGTATATTTATTATATTGCCCATGACGTATCACATCAGCTGGTCCACTCTGCACCACACATAAACTGTCCAACAGAAAATGACTGGGTGCTTAATAAAAACATAGATGGGAATGGGTCCAAAATCATTTGATGGCCATCTCAGGAGAACAGCGAGAGGGGGTGGTAGGCAAGATTTTTCTAGAATAAGGGATGATTAAATTTTCTTATAAGATGGACAAATGAGGTTGTCGGCTTAAAAAAAAATCGAGCTATTTGATGAGCGACAGAACAGTCAAGCAGGAAGAAGCAAGCCTCCAGTATAATTAAGCATTGTCTGCATTCACTCTACAAAGTACATTCAATTAATTTTGGATCCACATGGCTTTGATGCCTGTAATTGAAAAGAAAAATGAGATACACATCAAGGACAGCCTGCATGAAAGCTCGCTCAGGGTTATTAGGGACTAGGCTGTGGATGTTTCCTATCGTAACCCTGGTGTTATCACTACTGGTTGTGCTTTATCACTCAGTATTTCACTAAAATAAGGGTTGGTGAATTCAGATGGTGAATATTGCATTGTTTAGCACGTTGATTTATCTCATTACTCTCCTTACTATGAACTTTCCTTTCCATAATACTCCAGGTCCTCCAGTAACTTTATACAAACCTATGTATAACGTCCCTAAAACAGTCTACTTGTGACATCACGCTGATAAGATTTTAGAGATCTAAAATCACAACGCCTGCCCCATCAGAATGGTAAAGCATTTCTCTGAGCACCGCAAGAACTGACTAATGAATTGTTTTAAATTTCTGACTCTTTAAAAATATGTTTATGTGGATTTTTTTCTCTGACAGGTTACAGTCATTCACTGATACGGAAACTCTTACGGTTTGTGTTTCCTGCGTGCACTGCTGGAGTTCAAATGAATATGCATGCTGGCACATATTTTCATATATGGCCTTCAAAGAAGTGAGGATGTGTGTTTGCTAGGCATTATATGCTGGCTTTCTAGCTACAAAGCATGGTTCCCAAAATGTATCTACTTATCTGCCCCCCCCCCACCATTTATTATAACCGATCATGGGGTTGGGCGGAGGGGGCGGAGGGGGGTTGAGGTTGACTGCCATCTGAATCATAACAAATTAAACATCTGCTGCCAGATACTTTGAATCCATGAGTTGTGTGCCATTGTACAGGAACTCTGTCCTTGCCCTCGAAATTCTATATGCTCATGGAGTTTATCTGTTGCCTGCAATATCCTTAGAACTTATCTTCGAAGCTGCTTTAGACAATATATTTTGTTTTGTATATATGTAGATGCGTCACGTCTGCAATATTGTATAGCATGGATTTCAGTAACTGTCAGCAATTATATATGGGACACACTACTGTATATTATAAGGATATTGCAAGTCAATGAGTTCGATGACCACATAGAGGACAGCAAGTTCCCTTATATGGTCATGGAATTTAGAAGTTACTTGCAATACATTTATAATGTTTGACAGAAGATACTTTATTCCTTATAACACATTGCCATACCATCACCCTTCCCATAAACTGCTTAGCCCACTTAAATCCTTGGTGTCTTGCTCCTTCGTGTCCATTGTGGACATGAAGAATAAAAGCAGAATCTGCACTGTAAAGTTAAACACACCAAAAAGGAATTAGAAATGGTTGCAAAAACAGATATCTGAATCAGTTTAATGTAAGTCAGGTTACAAATGCTGTGGCTCAGATTGTGTAGAAACATGCAGACTCTATCATTCCTGCAATTACCTGTATTGTGGATGAACATAAACATGTTGCCATAAATATATAATTTCTTCTGATCACTTTTTTAATCAGAGGAAGGAAACCTCAATTCTAGTTGTACTTGTTTAAACAGTGCTGTAATTATGTTTTGTGACCTGCCTTTCACCTTTGCAGCTTGGCCTGGGGGTAGGCATTATGAGTGACATCACAACTTTGTTGTAATAAGTTAGGACAGTTGATCACCTGCATCACAGTCACCAGTGACATATGGACCAAAGTAACCCCTGTTGTATGTTATAGGGATAGTGTAAATCACCAAGTAGTTCCACAACCCTATAGAGGAATGAGGCCAAAGGCTGAGTTCCTTTACAAGATTATGGAACTCCAATGTGACTTAGAATGTCCTTACCATGCATGACAGGGATACTTTAATCCTTATAATACATGGTCACATCATCAACTTTCCCACAAACCACTTACATCATTGGTGCATAACTCTTTCACATGAAAGAGCATGTTTGAAAACATGAAGAATAAAAATAGAATTTTTAGTGCAAAATGTAATAATCTATAATTACCTTAGGAGTGCAAAAAATAAATATGCTAATTGCTTCCTTCCCGTTTTTCACTGTCCAGCTACAAAAGTAGAGCAGAAAGAGAAACGTCACGTTTTGGTTTTGTTCTTCAAACAGCTGCTTTACTTATGCTCCATGACCCGTCCTGCTGTTCCCTATCTGATGGCTCTGGCATTGTGAAGTCAGAACGCAACTGTAATACGTTATTTCAGTAGAGTGGCTACCTCATTTCTTTGCAATAGGTGACTGGGTTTGGCACAAGTTGCTTATTATAAAGAAATTAAAGACAGGTTTTTATTGTTACTGCAGCATGCCATGTGTTATAGGAACTTTGGAAACAGGTTTTTATGTAGGGATTGCAGGCTCCCGAGTAATAGAAAGCTTACTAAACCGTCACACTTTGGCAACTGTGTAATCATCAGTGCTTGGAATGGAAAAACAGAGTGCAGGTACCCTGTAACCAGAGTACCTACTCGTTTCTGAGAAGTGCCGGTCCTCTCAAATTAAAAGTATTACGTCACTCTTGAAAAGTGCTGGTACTCTCCCTCTCAAAATAGAAAAGTGCCGGTACTCAGTACCGGACAGTACCTGCCCATTTAAAGCACTGGTAATCATTGGCCTATTTGTAACTCTTAGGCTCAAGATAAACCATTGTAAATCACACCCACAAAGGGCGAGAGGGCAACAGAAATGGGAATCTCTATTATTCACGAATATCATAGTGTTACTGATCCCAAAAAGAGAGTTTTAGGTTTGCTCTTCTTTTGCTGAGGATAAATGTCAAGCAGCTATGTGCTAAAAATGGCAGGGCTGTCCGGATTCATTAAGAATTCCATATTGTCTGCATCTCGTACTCATTTTGATTTGACATGGTGAATACGTGGCATAGGTATGGGTATTTATAGAGCAGCAACTTGGCTAGAGAGCAGCAGAGGATGGGACAGCAGAGGGGACAGTGTGAGGTGGAGTACAGCCAGCATGAGAGCAAAGAGGAATTCATCTCTAAGGGGGGCACAGGTTGGAGACCCTCCTCGTGATGGATAAGATGTTCTTTGCCCAACAAATGGAAGCGACAACTCAAAGTTTGACAGCAGTAAACACTCAAGAAGGACTGATAACAGAAACACGTGCAGAGGACAGGAAAGTCGTACCTTAGGCGATTGGGAGAGTTATTATGAAGAAGGAGGGAGTAAAATAGGGTTTCACACTCATAGTAAAGAGGAGAACATTTAGGGGAGAAACAAACCATTTCCCTTTACTTGCCAACAATAGTTTCATATTTTAGAAAAGCCTGACATACCTGCCCCTTTGTGTCTTGAACAATCACAGTAGCAATGGAGCTCTACGGCGAACGAACCGCAATACTCCCACTAAGAGGCAAAAATGGGGGATTTGTTACCAGGACAGCGGATGTATGGGTATGATGGGAAGAGAAATAAAACTGAATTTATGTCATTAAGTCCTGCAGAAATAGACTTTAGGAAGATCTAGAAAGAACACCTCCTACTAAGGAAGAAACGTGAAACATGGTTTTACGGAAATAACATCTAAATATGTTTCAATGTAAGCGCATAGCTTGAATCTTGGTGGCTGTGGTCACTGGGCCAAATGCTAGAGATATCAGTGGATTTAGAAAACTGAAAGTTAATCTACTGCGGGAACCTGTGTGACAAATATAACTAACCAGTGTTAATAGTATGTGACTCATGTCCCAGATCGCGGATGGGTAATAAACTGGAAAAATGTTTGCCTCCATCAAGGAAACCTTTCATTTCTGATAGCACCACCTGCCCTTAAATTCAATTTTACCATTGCTTTTGAAGCAAATCATTATTAAATATCAGCTGCATATTTTGAACTGGTCCATCTCCAATCCTTAAAGTATGCTGACTTACGGTGCTTCAATAATGGACTTGTAGAAAAAAAGGATAATTAGAGGCTGATGAATATCCTGTGCTGTAATGAACGATGCAAATTTGCCAAGCCAAAACATGAGGCACTTTAGATTGACTGAACCGCTACAAAAATGACAAATCAAGGCCCTATTTATAAATAGGGTAAAGAAGTGCGCTTTTGAATAGAACAGAAAAGAGGACTGAAAATCCATCGGCAAATCCATCATCTGTAGAAATGGAAGAAACGGACTGTCCCGTCATTTGCACAGAGCAGGAGCCTCCCGCTCATCAAATTCTGTCGAACAAGTTACTCACTACCGGTGAGTCAAATCCAGCGTTCCAAAGGCGTGTGCACACATCAGTCCATGCATACAGCCTTCCTTCGTGGCTGTGCACTCAAGGGTTTCACGTGCAACGCTGTCTCCTTCTAATATTCTGCAGCAAACCAAAGGCTAGGATGCGAGGTGAGGAGGGGGGGAGCTGTACATTGCATCCCTCACGTGCACTGCCCACTCCTTGTCAACACAGCACCCCCGCGCAATCCCCCCTCCCCCCGCCTTCATTCTCTGTGCCAGCTGTAGATTTAGTGTGCGCTGCTGCCAGCTCGGCTCCGATGGGCGTGCTGCTGCTGCTGTCTTTAAAACAACACTTTAAGCCGGATTGATGGCCCAACTGGGCCGTGTGTTGCCATGCGGCCGTTCGTGACTTTGTGTACAAACGCCGGATTACTTACATTCATCCCCTGGAGATAATAACACCAACACAGGCCCGGCACGGGCATCGCTCTGTAATCACGAGACCGACAGAGTCTTAACAGAAGAGCAGATGGACGGGGCAGAAGCCCGCGTGTCCTCAGCGGATCGTGTCACGGACGGTACGGATCTGCAGTGTGACCAGAAAGCCTTACTGCAACCAGATCGCAGGAGTCGCTTTGGGACATCACGAAATCTGTTCTATTTAGGGCCTGTTGTGGCCGCCTTTATAGGCTGTGAGCATACTTCTACCCTGTGTATAGCTGTACTGTGTCCTGATGACCTTCCACAACCCGAGAAACGCTCCCTTGACGCTGCCAGCCCGGTGCCCCCGGTGCTAAGGACACCTCGGCCATTTTATGAGCTGTGATGACGTCAGCAGTTAAATTGGACAGTGAGGAAGAGGCTGTTTTTAGCACCCTAGTGTTTTGTCCCCTACCTTCCATGCACATAAAAAATAGGAGCACCTAAAAGGGGGAGGATTATGCAGTGCCTTCTGTGGACTGACAAAAGGTGTACATGACACTTATTAGGAGGTAGTGAGTTTAAACTCCCATGTAGCATAGTACACACATCGGTTTTACTTTCTCCATTTCCTGTCCTTCAATGTGCGTGTCTGGACTTGAGAAGGGACATTTTGTTAAAGAAACAGAGGGCCTACCACCTCGGATTATTTTCCTATTATGAGTCAGTTTTTATTGGCTCGAGGGAAGTCAAACGGTTACTGGGCCATATACATGGTGGGTATTGCAGTTTTCCAGGGGTATCACAGGGCATCATCTACTATTGCACCGGAATTGCATAGCCAATTTACCATGTAATTCCCTTTGTACTGAATGTACTAGGCAGGAAGATATAGTTGTATCAGCGTGCTGCTACATTTATCCCTTTGTCCTAGTGCGTCAATGGCCTTGGTTACAAGTGAGGACACCGAGCCTGTGCTGCTGAGATTTTGCTAAACATAGCAAATATTAATACAGGATTTAGACGCACAAAAACTCAACTTCCAAACGTGGATTGGATTTATCAACACAACAAACAAGGTTGATGATATTTGAGTAGTGAACTGACACAGGTCCCAAAGTCGGTTTATGTGCTTAGGTAAAGGGCCAGTGGGCATTCGGTGGCCAGTGAACTGAGGGTGATGGACGTAATACATGATGACACCAGTTACAGCTTCCAGTTCCACAGGTCATTAATACCAGTGTTCAAGAAGGGAATCTGCTGCGGCTGGGATTGGATTCAGTACTTAAGTAAATCCCTTTGGGGCTCTGGTGCCGGTGTCTCAGGAAAGTATTGCATGAAGAGTTATTCTGAGTAGATCTATGAGCCCTAGGGTCCATACAGGACCTGTTGGCTCCAAGAATCAATTGGTGAATTGGGATGCAGGGCCAGAGTTGTGCAGCCCATTTCAAAAATGTTTTCTGTAACATTTGAAGGTAGATAGGCAGCTGAAATGGTTCTGGAACCACATCAACTCAGACACACCCACCGTAGTATGTGAGAGAGACCTAATCTCATGACACCATGGCATCCGTGAAAGTGTAATCTAAAGCTATGCTATTAGTCAAACAACCTATTCCAAAAATGTGGATACCCAAACCTCCACTGCTCTAGGCTTTGCGGTGGAGAAGACTTAACCAGCATTTGATCCATATAAAATAAGATTTTTCAGTCCTCCCTGAATGGTGTTGAATTGCTATTACCACTGTCTGTGCAGATTGATGATGAACTCTTGACAAAGCCATGCGGCATGCCGCCATACTCTATGACCCATCACCATTACCTGAGTATAAAGTTCAAGGAGACAAGCCAAAGGAACAGGTAGGAATGGAGAAACAGTAACCAAAAAGGAAGAGGCAAGATTTACCTGGGATCTGTTGTTTAAGAGGCTGATCACAAATAGTCTATTACAGATATAGCCAACTCATGCTAGCCCGGATTCCCACCTTATCCTGAATAGAGACATGGGAGGATTTGTTGATAGTAGGCTTCAATGAGAGCTGGGCGGTCTGTAATTGGCTATGGAGAAAGATGGACATATTCGGATAGCAAGGGAGTAGCCAGAGTAATAAAATACCTCCCTATTTGAACCAAAACTCTTATGGCACCAAGCAACCAAAGCAAGTAATTGGGACCCTCCCCAGAGAGCTCTCGTGTCTCTTTCATCAAAACATCTACCTATTCATCCTTTTACCCCTCCATCCACCCGCTGATATACACCATTTCCCATTTATATTGTTATCCATTCATTCTTCCACCTATATTTCAGTCTTCACCACTCTGTCCCTCCATCCATCTGTCCATCCATCTGTCCCTCCATCCATCTGTCTGCCCATCCATATCCAAGTATATCTACCCATCTCCAAACCTATCCATCAAACCCATCATCCATCCTTTCACTCATCCATCCTTACATCCATCATTTCACTCATCTATCTATCCATTCATCCCTCACTCAGCAATCCATCCCTCCTCCCTTCCACTCATCCTTCCATCCTTTCACTCAATAATCCATCCTTCCACCCATCCATTCACTCATCCATCCATTTAACCTTTCGCTCACCCATTCATCTTTTCACTCACTCATCCGTCTTTTCCCTCACCCATCCATTCATCCTTTCGCTCATCCATCCATCCATCTCTCCACCCACCCTTTCACTCATCCATCCACCCTTTTGCTCAAACTTCCACCCTTAAATGCATTCATTCACTGACATACTCTTTCACCCTTCCATGTCAATTATGAGCCTTTATCTGCAGAGCTGCAGACAGAAGAGGCCCTTCAAGAAACCCCAGCCCCGCTGTAGATGCTAAAGTGGGGGTTCACAACCCCCCTGCCGAATAGCCTTCCTTTCTTTAATTCTTAGAAAGTTTGGTAGTTGGAATTACTAGGAAGCGCTTATTATGGAGGAGCTGGTAATAACCTACAACCTTTCTTCCTTTTTCTAAGACAGAAATGTCCCAGGTTTGTGAGTCTGCCAACTTTATATTTGGTTTACTATAGTGAATGGAAAGAAAAACTGTATTTAGACTTGCTTATGCATGAACTGCAAAACATGTCTTAAGAAGTGACATGTCGAGAAGCTCCGAGATGAAAGATGTATTGAAGACCATGGGCAAAGAACAACAATGCCCCAGAATTGTTCCAACCAACCAGCAATATATTTGGTCTGGAAGGCATGTCAGTCTTAGTCAACAAAATTGCACTAAATTGAATTTAGCCCATCCCTGCAAGTAAGAACCCAGAGCCCAGCCTCTCCCAAAGCAGTAGGAATGCTCTTTTATAGTTCCTATTTCCATGTTTTGCCTGCGAAGGAAAACATACTTGACAAACCGCCATGATCTCAGTTTTTAATCCTTCATAGGTGTTGAAGCTGGTGATGTTGGGGGCAATTTCAGAGGGAATGTGTGTGTAGTACTTTTCAACTTGAGAATGGAAACATCTCAAGTAAAGATAGGCGACTGCGTTGCACAGTTAATATGCAAAGATATATTCTTTTTCCAGAAGATGGTAGAAGTGACTCTATTGGATTGCATGCCGCATGGGAAAGGGCATTGGATCTGCAGACTAAATATCAACTATGGTTGAGATCCCTTAACATGTGGCCCTACAAGTTATTATGAACAACAATCTTACCTCTGTGAAGTACAAGCGGATAGCCAACATACAAAAACAGTGGTTAGTAAAGCATTATATGTGAAACTTACCTGTATAAATGGAGGCACCAAGCCTTATTTAATACATAACATATTTAATATGATGTGACTTAAAAAAAAAACAGTATGTTAGGTTCGGGAATATAACACTACTATCAGACCCAGTATTGGGTTCATATATTTCTCAAAGATTCTTGAGCTCTAGAAGAGCTGTAGAAGAGCTTTGGGATAGAACTCCTTTCCATCAGTGGTCACTTTTCCAGCATACAAAAGTCTAGCAAAGAGCAGATGAGCAAGAAAAATGTAAAAGAGGCTCATCCATTCATTAAGCTGCTTCTTGAAAGCAAGATGAATCAATGAATTTTTAGATCTTCATGAAGTATTTTCTATTGTTTGGGGAATGGTAGAAAGAGGACCAAACTCCCAATCTGGACTTAAGCATTATTGGCACCTAAAAACTTAATTTGGTGTTGACATGAGCTAGGACTGAGGAATGTGTTCTACAAATTTGGCTTGCGGAAAGAGGCCTGTAAAGGATTTTATGCCTGCTTTTCCAAGCATAAAACATTATAGGCTTTCTTGTTTTATACCAGAAGCAACTAGAGGTCCTTCAAGTGTGTAGCAATGTGCTAACAGATAGCAGTCACCGAAGCAGACATTCTGCTGCATTATGTACCTCTTGAAGGGGATATATTTTTTGAGTTAATCTAGGTAACTGGTTAGGACTATCATCCTGATATTCTACAAGGTGGCAAATAGGCCCTTGCTCTCTTGTATGTTTGGGCAACCAAAGTCAGGTTGCTTCCAAAATTGAACCAAAGATTGCATATTGCGGTCTCCAGGAAGTGAATTCCTATAAGACTGCATTAATGGTGATGGAGCAGGATTTTGCAAAAAGAAACATGCTCGAAAGAGCACCCCCATAATACGTACTAACAGTAAGTAGTAATAGAAAACTAACGTGCACCTTACATGAACACAAGGGAAACTGCTTTGCGCATGCATGCCCTAACGTGAGATAATGCATGAAAGAACTAAAACTGTAATTACATTGTGCTTTGAAAGAAACAAGAAATAATGCATGACTAGGCCGCATGTGCATTTCATAGTTTGCATGTTGCATCTTGCTTTGAAATGATAAATAATGCCGCTTTTGCTTAAAGCTATGCTAGGAAAAACATAAATGAGGGATAGTGCTAAGGTGGGAGGTGAACAGTGAAAAGTGCATTTCTATGTAATTAATGAATGCTTATGTTCTATTTTACCACAGTGAGCTGAATGGTCTTCCATTTTTTCCCTTAAGTTGGCCAGATAGAGGAGGGGTTGGAGAAAGAGTGAAACTGACCTGTCTGAACAGACAGAAGTGCTGAGCACAGCAGATGAGGCACAGAAGTTCAAGGCCGCTAAGCTGAAAAAGAATATTGAGAGCCTGCCAAAGGAATGTTGTTGCAAGGATCCTGCTCATACACAGAACTGTGCACAGAGAACCAGGACATCAGTGAATTGTGGTGTACCAGAAACTCACCTCAGTACCTAGAAAAACCCCAACCAGCTAGCATCAGTGTCACATTAGCTCTTCGTCCTATAGCAAAGTGACCAATGATTAGACAGCCTAGAACATGTGACTTAGGACAAACTCTGGAATGGTGGGAAGGGAGAACACTCTTTCGTTATACTCTCATACCTGTACACAACAGGAGTAAATAAGAGACACGGGTAAGGTAAAATATTTATTTTAACGACGTGCTCTCAGGTGCAGTATCTTTGCCAACATAAGCAGACATATGATTAGAAATAATATGGTCAGTGTTAGAATTCAGGGTCCCTAGTTGGCACAGGTAGGTACGTGTGACAAATAGGGACCCCGGCCTCTAGTCAGGGTAAGGGGGATACACTCTTTAGATAACCCCTGCTCACCCCCTTGGTAGCTTTGCACGAGCAGACAGGCTTATCAAAGGCAATGTGTAAACTATTTGTACCAACACTCACAGTAACACTGTGAAAACACCACAAATGGACTCCACACCAGTTTAGAAAAATAGAAGTATCTCATCTAAACTAAACAAGACCAAAACGACAAAAATCCAACATTTCCAGTTCAAGGATATGATTTCAAAAGAGTTCTTAAGGTTGTGTTAAAATAATCCATAGTTGCGTCACGTTTTAGCCAAAAGTACCTTTAGATGCGTCACTCCTGAGACCCTGGGGAGGCGATGCGACAACCCCGCTGGACGCAGCGGGCATGTTGCGGTGACTCTGGTCTGTATGGGGAGGGATGCAAAACCTTGTATGGATTCCGGTGTGCAGGTTTCATAGGAAGCGTCTCGCAAAGGTACGATGCGCCGATCTTCGGGACGGTGATGATCTCAGGTGTGGCGGCGATGCGCAGCACAGCGTCGATCTTTTAGTCTCACGGCCCCTCGATGGGATGGCTCTGCGACGACTCTCGCAGCGATGTGATGCAGTCCACAAGCAAGCGGTGCGACAATCTCACCCAGTGACGACAGGCTCTGTGACGATACTCGCAGTGATGGTACTCTTCCCGCACCGGAGAGATGCGTTCCGCTCGCGAAGGATGCGTTGGTTCTTGCAGCGGCAACAGGCGCTGCGTCGTTCTCGATCTTCGCGGGGGCGGGAATTTCCTCGCACTGACGGGGATGCGCTCCGCAAGCGAGCGATGCATGAAATTTATCAGATTGTCTTTAGTTTCTTCTTATCCAGCTTCCCAACAACAGGTACAATTTCCAGAGGCACCACAACTGGTCCAAGCACTCTAGGAAGGACAGAACTCTCTCAGTAGAGTTCAGGGGGGAAACTGGGGGTGAAGTCCTTTTCTTCCTAGGATTTCTTAACAGGGAGCCAGCTCTACTCAGGCCCTTGGAGATCTGTAGTCCTATACTTATACCCCTAAAAGTCTTTGTTCCCTTTGTGCAGGAGGGTTCTGAGCCTGGTCTGAACCAGTTCTGGGTGTGCCTTGAGCACTTTGTTTTCCTGGCTTCCCTCTCCAGCAGCCCACCTATCCTCCCCCACACTCCAGACAGCCACTCCCACAGCCCACCCACCATCATCCACAATGCTACCCGCAACGCTACCCGCACCATCAGTCCTGCCATCCTCCCCCACAGCCAACCTAAGACACACTCTCATAACTGCAACACCCCTACCTGCCCCGCACGCAGTGGGGCCGAACCCCACACCAAGCCAGGCTACAGCCCCTACATCCAGACCCTCAACACAGATACATTCCCCTTCTGTAACCACCCCTACAGCCCACCCAACACGCACACCCTCAGCAGCAGCAATCCCTCTCATCCACACTCACACATACTACAAACTCCACACACACACACACACTACAAACTTTACCCCAGGCCAGACCCCATTCCATGCATCCAAATCCACAACCACAATACAGCCACATATTACATGCCCACCTGCACAAAACCCCACACTTGATGAGATTGTATTAGCTTTGAACCAAATCAAAGAAGAACTCCAAGCACTCAACGCTCGCTTAGCGAAACAAACATGGGGTATTAGAGCAACTAGACACTCCAAAATGAGCTGGCCCAGAAATCAAAACACCACTAACCTGAATCCTTATTGTCCCAACTGGTCCTCAGTCCCCTCCTGCAACAATTCATCTCGACCTATTAGAAGCACCAATCTGCTCTCAGAGAGCGATTTACTCTCCCTGGTGAGCTCATACGACCCCGCCCCCACGAAGCCTACCACTCCCACATCATCGGTGATACCTACTATCCCCCCCAACCCCTATAGGACCACTAAACCAAACACTAGAGGCGTTACAAACAACAACCTTAGAAGAATCACTATCACTCAGGAACCCTCTCCAAACATCAGCACGCCCAAACTCAAATGTATGCTCCTAAACTGCAGATCGGCCGCTAGACATGCTGCAGACATAGCTGACCTCATCCTCACATATGAGCCAGACCTGATAATGCTAATGGAAACTTGGCTAAAGGAATCCTCCACGCCAATCATTGATATTTTAGTTCCACCTAATTACAACATCATCAGGCTAGACAGAGCTCGAGCTCAAAAGTCGGGGGGAGGCATAGTGTGCATACATCCTACTAACATCTCTGTAAACAGAGCCATCTCCCCATTATTCCAGTCATGCGAAAACATGTGCCTTAACATTACTAGCAAGGGCAAACCTGGCTGCTCTCTGCACATCATCTATCACCCCCCAGTTGAGAACCTTGCCTTCACCGAACACTTCATGGACCTAGTATCATCATACGCGGGGCGACAAAATACCCAAATATTCCTCGGAGACTTCAATCTCCATTGGGATGATCCTAAGGGTACAGCAGTGAACAGTCTTAAGAATTTCCTTGCTGACCTAGACCTAACGCAATTCTGCGACACCCCAACACACGACAAAGGATCGATTCTGGACTTATTAATCTCTAAAACAGGCTCCATTCAGCTAGAGTCGATCCTTCCCTGCGATTGGTCAGACCATCACATCATCACCTTCATCATTAAGGAAACAGTGAAATTGACCTCAGCTCAATCCACAAGACCTAAAGTGTGGAAAAGAGACTTGAAAAATCTCAAGCCCAACACCTCGCCTCCTTCCTGTTTCAACCTTCTATTACCTCCCGCAGGATCTTCCACAGTTCACGATCTCACCAACCACTACCTCTCGACCATGACATCAATAATAGATGAGGTTGCACCTCTGCAACTAAAACGAATTTCTTTGAAAGATTCTAAACCTTGGTACAACGGTATACTCAACGAGGATAGGAGCTCACTCAGAACTTCAAAACAGGCCTGGAGAGCATTACCTTCCGCCAACCACCTCAAGACCCTCAGGACAAAGAGAAACGCATATTTCCGGCAGATCAAGCGCGCCAAAGCTGACTTTTTCAGCCTTCAACTTTACCAGGCAAAAAATCGGCCCAAAAAAACTCTTTGATCTGATCAAAATCCAACCTAAGGAGGCACCTCATCACCTACAAGATAGAGAAGGCTCGTAGCCAAACTGTGAAGAATTCTCCACCTACTTCACCTTGAAGACCGACACCATCAAGAACGACCTCCTAAAGGATCTTACCTTATACGCGAGACCGAATACACTAACCTTACCTGCTCCCAGAACAACTCCAGACCAACCCTCAGCAAAGTCCAACCCAAAAAATAATGCAGACTGGTCATCATTTACCTCCTACTCCGAAGACGTCTTAGGCAAAATTCTCAGCACATTGAACCCAGCCAACCACTTCTCTAACCCACTCCCGGCGAACGCAGTCAAAGACCTTGCTCCACTGCTTCTCCCTCTCTGGTCCAAGATCATAAACTGCTCATTTCAACAAGGATGCATCCCAGACTCCCTCAAAGTAGGCCAAGTTACACCCATTCTAAAGTAGCCAATGGCAGATCCCAAGGACCTTAACAAATTTTGCCCAATCTCCCATATCCCTACCTTAGCCAAGTTGCTGGAAAAATGTGTACATTTACAGCTATCGAAACATATTGAACACTTTGACCTTCTCAACAAACACCAATCAGGTTTCCGTGCTGGCCATAGCACAGAATCAGCCATGACACACATCATTGACGATGCGCTGCAAATACTTGACCAAAATAGATCCTGCCTACTCATCCTACTTGACCTCTGCCTTTGACACAGTCAAGCATGAGAACCTGCTGGACCTACTGAAACACAGAATGGGCCTATCTGGGGCAGTACTAAGCTGGTTCACTTAATTTCTCCAAAATCGGACACAACAATTCAAAGTCAATAACACCCTGTCCAAGCCCGTTCCAGTATCCCTGGGTGTACCACAAGGACATCAAACTACTTAATACAGCTCTTAGGAATACCCAAACTTGGCTGGCAGAAATTCATCTTAAACTGAATGCCCTAAAGACTGAATTCCTACCAATAGCTCCACCGGCTCAAATTCCAAAAATGCAAGACTGGATCAAACATATTACGGCGTTCAACGTTCAACCTATCATTGTGGACTCAGCAAAGTCACTAGGAATAACGTTAGACAGTAATCTCAACATGCAAAAACATATCAGTAGTGCTACAAAGGGAGCCAACTTCCAGATAACCACACTGAGAAAACTGAAACCCTTCCTACCACATAAATACCAAAAGTTCAACGACGGACCCTTCCTAATGTCAGCACCTGGCTATTTTTCGCCCCCAATTAATAATTAACCCCAAGATAACTAGAGGGAAGTGTGTGCACACTGACTAGCACCCATCGTTACTGTGCTGATTCCTAACGGAATTATATACAAGTTAAACCACTGCAAAGGTGCACCACAACAAGAAATTGAGCAAATTACAATGCTATTAATAAGCATGAAAAAGAACGTTTTGAATTGACAGGATGTTGTTAATCTTCAAATGATCTTTATTTTCAGTGTATTCAAAACAACAATGTACAGCCGACGCGTTTCGTCCCAAGCTGGGACTTCTTCAGGGCTGTCGGTAAAAACATACAAACAAGTGATTACTATACTAGCTACGTTAAGTGATAAACAATTCAACAACAACACAATTTACAAAACAGTTTTTTTAAAAAAACACATGTTAAAACACGGTCCTAGGAGCTTGTACAAGCAAACAGCCTCAATCTTCAGAGAACATAGTGAGAGAGAGGCTTCCGTCTTAGACATCAACAACTATGTACAAAGGAGGCTATATATACAGAATATAAACAATTTTTAAACAATTTTTTGCTAAGGCGAAGGGAGACTGCCTATAAGTGAGATAACGGATGAATGTTCATATATGAAGGGACTATTCTATACAAATAAATCTATATACAATATAAACAGTTTGTGGCGATAGTCACCGAATGTAGGGAATTACACGTTGATAGCATATATGAATGGGCTATTCTATACAAATAAATCTATATACAATATAAACAATTTGTGGTGATGGTCACCGAATGTAGGGAAACACACGCTGATAGGGAACCCAAAACTTGATAGATATTCATAATAATATTTGGGAAGTCATTGACCAAAGGCAGAAATTCCTCATGTCTGACCCGGTCATACATGGTGTGTGGGGGCTGAGAGGAGTGGGCAACCCCCTCCCCCTACCCCTCCCCCGCTTCCTCCTCCAAAGCTAACCCCGCCAAAGAGTCATACAGGGCGCAAAAAGCAAACCGAGGTGAAAATATCTCTGAGATCTAGTGTTCTTGAGATAACCGCAATAGGAGTTGCTCTCAGCCTGGATAAACATAAAGACAGGTTTGGTCATATTAAAAACCCGTCTTACACAAGCAAGTCTGTGCATTTTATCTGTTTACCTTTTGTAATTGTGAGCTGTCCCATAAGGAGTGAGAATATGACGAGATTGAAGAGCCCTGGCCACGTATTCTCAGATTCAATCATCCAATGTCTATGAATTGATGTATGGAAAATCTGATGTTTCCTTTTCTCATTCGGTATGGAACAAACCAGGTTGTACCTCCAAGAAACAGAGAAGACGATAGCAATATAATCAGATTTGGTAAGATACGAAATGAAAGACTGAATAGGAGACTCCTATGCTTAAACATATCTAATTAGGGCTTTGACTTAACTTACTATGTATCTATTTATTAGGTCGGGACTAGGTCAGGTTGGAATCCTGAATATAGGCAATGAGAGCTCCTCAAGAATTCATATGTTTGAACATCATATGCATGTTCTGAAAAACATGTAAACGAAATAGATAAGTAAATGGATAGCAAAAAATGAATAAAGCCTAAAATTAAGATATAAAGGACAGAGAAACTGTCACGAGAAAAATTACCTGTAATAATTAACCAGGAAACAGAGGACAAACAAATCCTATAAGTCCCCAGAAGAAGGAGGTGGGCACTGTATTCCAGTAGGCCTGCCAAGTGAAAAATAAATGTAGAAAATATTTGTTGTAATCCTATAACTTCTTTAGATATCATGAAAAAATGCCTATACTAGGGCTGTCTCTATATACTTTAGTGACCCTGCCCATACACATTAATATATTCCCAATTTTATATATGTGGAAACATAATTGTATGAACAGGTAGTGTACAATATGTCCGTCCCCATAGGCTAATGTGGAAATGTCTATTCCCATTGTGCAATAAGCAATTTGCATAAGTGGGGGTTTGGATTATAGGCCCCAAAGGGCATCTTGCCCAAAATTAGAATTTGGCCCAAAGTATAAGGTTCATAACTCTAAGCAGTACCTCACCTTAGTTTTTACTGATACATGAGCCCAAAACAGTGTTAAGTCTAATGCTATTAATTAAGCAAGGTGGACACTAGGAAAGAAGAAGTAAATTCATGGGCAGTGTAAGTTATTCTAAGTTTTTCCAATACTAAATCAAAAGCAAACAAACCAGATCTTTTAACCTATCAGTCTTACCGCTTGTATTTGAAGCAGCCGGCGCCCATCCACCAGACCTCCGTCCCGCCGAAACACCCGTGAGATCGCTGTGTTTAGTCCTACCCATAGCTACACCGGTTTATATACCGGTATTGATGTGTTTGAAATGATCACAGCTGTGAAATTCCCGCCAGAAAAGAGCCTTTGCCTCCCGACAAAAGAGCGGCGGCCATCTTGTAGTGTGTCTCAAGTTAGTCTGAGAACCTCGATTGACTGGACAACATACCCTGCAAATATAATCTCGTCACCCCTATTTACGATTTCATTATTTAAAAGATAATCCTAACCATTTACATACTTGAACCCAAATAAATTTACATCGAACAGCGAAAAATAAAAAAAGTAAAACATTTTTTGTCGATTTGCCTAAAAGGTGGTAATTCAAACCCGGAAAAGATGCTAAGGGCCCCTGTATTCTTGGTTTTATTTTATATGCGAGACAAGGATTAAAAGTAGTGTAGGCCCATAGTAAACTCGGTGTTCCCAGACACGATGTGTTTTATGGAGGCGGAGTCCCGAGGTGTAAGGCAGAGTATGCCATAAATATGGTCAAAGCGGCGGCCATCTTAGCATTAGTTTTTTAAGCAAGATGATATGAGAAAAAGCCCGAAGCCAGTGGCGACGTTTATTAAAGTTGTTGGGGTTTAATCAAAGGAATTTGTATGGTAAATGATGTTAATATGCCAATATACATGTATTTGTTTAGACCAATAGCAACTATAAAGTTTAACCCGAATATCACATGCAAACCGGGGCAAAGTATGCCATAAATGTGGTCAAAGCGGCGGCCATCTCAGCCTTAGTTTTTTTTTATTTTTTTTTTTTAGGCAAGATCATATGAGAAAAAGGCCCGAAGCCCGTGGTGACGTTTATTAAATTTGTTGGGGTTTACTCAAAGGAATTTGTATGGTAAATAATGTTAGTATGCCAGTATACATGTATTTGTTTAGACCAATAACAAATATAAAGTTTAACCCGAATATCAAATGCAAAGCGGAGCAATTAAGTTATTGCCTCCCAACATAGAAGCGACGGCCATCTTGCAGTATATTCCAAGTGGCTGTAAAACCCAGGTCTCCTTAACAATATAGCTTCTATATCGACTGTCCTTACTCCTGACTATGTCTCCATCACATTATAATTATTCCAGGTAATTTCTATGCTCTAACCGAAAATAATCGAAGTCGAGCAACAAAGAAACAAATGCCTCGAATTGCCGACCAAATGTAATTTCGATCCATCATAAGCCCCTGTATTATTGATTATACCATTTTGGCATTTACAAAAAGTAATAATACTAAGGGCACTGAGTAAACTAGGTTTTCAAAAACACGGTGTGTAATTTGAGGGAGGAGTCCCGAGCTATAAGGCGGAGGGCGTCATCGGGAAGTCGTCGTAAATCTTGCCATAAAAAAGCGGCCATCTTTGCCTATGTCTTTAAACGAAAGAATAGAGCAAAGGACCCGAAGCCTTGGGCAATATTCATTAAATTTTGCGGTATTCCTAAACCGAATTTGTAAGCTCACCAAAGTTGACTTAACCTTGGAAAAAATAATAGTAAATATTCCACCAACTTAGATGTTTATGACCCATTGTGCCATATTAATCCTTATAAAGTTTAAGAAGCTGAAGAGAAAAAGAGAAGGAAAAAGCGAAAAAGAATGAGAATGTGTAAGGTAGAAAAGCAAGTGTGTGTATAAAAAAGTGTGAGGGATTACACCTATATACAACACCTGCCCTGATTGTTATTGCATCAGTACACATCCATATAGATTGTTGTACTATTTTTGTCCAGTATCATGTTGAGAGTCTAATATTGTTATCCTACGGGGTACCTTGTCCCATCCAAACATGGGAAGTTATTTTCAGAGAGCAACCCCCACGGCGGACCTCTCTAGTATAACATGCAGTTGGATATACAGTAATGCAGTGTATATTAAAAGGGGTCCAGAAACAGAAGCACAGGCTTATGCTAGGAAGTGGTGTAACTCATCCTCGGTATTATGACCGAGTTCAATACAGCGTAGTCTACATATCCAGCCCGCTTCTCGTTTTCTCAGGGCTAGTTCCCTATCACCTCCCCTTGGATGGACGGGTTGGTGAACAATGCCTATGAACCACATGTCCTCTGTGTCCTTATGATGTTGCTGCATATGGAAAGTCATGGGGTGTCTCATATCCCCATTCCGTCTTGCACGGACATGTTCCTGAATCCGGATCTTAAGGGCTCTCTTGGTGCTACCGACATATATTTTGTTGCAACCACATCCCAATATGTAAACCACATATTTGGTGTTGCAATTGATCAGGGAGTCTATTGTGTAGTTTTTGTTGCTGTTAAAGCAGAAATCCTTGGTCCTATTTCTCCCCAGTGCGCACATATTGCAGTCACTGCATGTAAAGAAACCCTTTGTAGAGGGCAACAGCCAATTTGGCCGTTTGTTGGATTCTATATAGCTTGGACACAATATATTACGGAGGTTTTTACCTCTCCTGTAGCATATTTTGGGTGTCCCTGATATCAGTCCTTGTAAGCTTGGTATGTCAGCTATATAGTGCCAATTTTTTTTAAGTATGTTGAAAATTTTGCCACTTTGGTCTGAATACTGCGTGCTAAACGCAGGGGGTCTGCTATAGTCCGTGCATTTGATTTTAGTTGCTAGCGTGCTCTGCCTAGTTGTGTTAAGGACTTTTTTGTTCGCTCTCCCAAGAGTAACCTTTGGATAGCCTCTTGCAAGGAACCTTTGTTCTGTTTCATGAATATTTTTCTTAAACAACTCCTCTGTGCTGCAATTTCGGCGCATTCGAATCATTTCACCAAAGGGGATATTTTCGATTACATGTCGAGGGTGGGCACTGTCATAGTGCAAGATGCTGTTGCAGGCAGTAGCCTTTCGATGAGTACAGCTTTGGATCTTATTGTCTTCTATGAACAACTTGACATCCAAAAAATCAACCGCATCCTGACTGTGTATCATGGTGAAACGGACATTAAATGGATTATCATTAAGATAACCGAAGTAATCCATTAAATCTGGGGTAGGTCCATCCCAGATCATTATCACATCATCGATGTACCTACCCCAGAAAATTATGTTATTCGTCCATTTTGCCGAGTGACGACCCCAAGCATGCTCCCGCTCAAACCAGCCCATAAAGAGGCCGGCGTAAGCGGGAGCAAACCTGGAACCCATCGCAGTCCCTTGCGTTTGGTGGTACCATTTGGAATCGTGGAGGAAAAAGTTTTTTGATAGTATAATTTCAGTCATTTCGAGGAGAACACCATTATGCAACAGATGGTCTGCTGTTCTTTTCTCCAAAAAAGATTCTAGGGCTCTCAACCCGAACTCCTTCTTTATACAAGTATAGAGAGAAGTGGAGAAGTGCGGCTCAATGGTTAGAGCGGCAGACCCTGATGCAGAGGTCTAGCCCGGGATCAGGGTTCAATTCCCTGCCTCGGCGGGTCTTGGGCTCAATATCCACGGACTCGATAATTCTCGCCTCGGTGCCTATTCCAATCATGGAGTTCCACTCTGCAACTCTGGGCAATAGCTTGCTTAATCTCCACAACGGCCCCAACAACGCTAAGGATGCCTGGCCTCCACCTTGGGGGTGCCCAGGAGTGGACACCTCACAGGGAAAGCCAGGATGGGTTCCACAGCGGTATTCGTACAAGCGCCTTGAGACCCTTGCGGGTGAGTAGTGCGCTATACAAGTATCAATTTACATTTAGAGCCCAACCACGTCAAGTGTGACAAACTGGAGAGTGTCTGTCCACACGAAATCCTCCAATTTAGCAAGAATGTCCTTAGTGTCCCTTAAGTATGCCGGGAGATTCTGTACCATAGGCTGGATAAATGTGTCTACGTACTCCGACAGTTTCTCTGTTGGTGAATTAACTCCAGATATAATGGGGCGGCCCGGTGGAAAGGAGCCCCCCTTGTGAATTTTCGGGAGTATGTCAATACATGGATACGATGGAGCTGTGACTGTAAGGTACCTGCATTCCTCAGCGCTGAGTAAGCCTGTCTCGCACCATTCAACCAGTCTCATGTTTATATGGGACGCAAGAGCCTCAGTAGGGTTATTGCTGATTCTAGTATAGCATGTAGAGTCGGATAGCTGTCGGACAATTTCATTCATGTACTCCTCTTTATTCATAACAATCACATTCCCACCCTTATCCGCTTCCCGGATGACAATATTTGTATCTGACTGCAGTTTTTTTAGAGCCTCGGACTCAGACCGGGTCAGATTATATTTTGGGGGAGTGGTATGTTTCGGATCTTCGAGCATTTGATAGAATGCTTTGCTAACCCTGTCCCAGAAGATCTCTATGTTAGGATGAGTGCCTGTTGGGATGAATTTAGATCTTGGTTTCAGTCCACTTTCAATATGTACATCTTCCATTATATTTAGTTCATCTCTTACAGTTTCAATATTAATGGGTGTATCAAATTCCACAGACATCATTGCTTGTAAAGTGTTTATTTCATTTACAGTATAATCCGGGACATTTTTAGCAGCATTCAAATTAACATTCATGGTTGGATTGCGTGAGAAATGATCCTTCAATTTTAACAATCTACAAAACTTCATCAAATCAACAAATAAGTCAACATCCCCTCCTGTCTGATTAGGACAAAAGCCCTTCCTACCACACAATGACTTCAAGCAGGCAGTAAGAGCTCTGGTTATACCCAGAGTGGAATACGGATGTGTCTCTCTCTGTGGTCAACCCAAGGCATCAACTGCACCTCTGAGAGCTTCAATCAACGCCGCAGCAAGGCTCATAACTGGATCTAAACGTAGCTCCCACATCTCCCCGGACCTTCAATCCTTGAACTGGCTACCCCTAGAGGCGAGAATTCAGCTGAAAATTGCGTGCATGATGCACAGAGACATGCATCAAAAGACACCCAGTTACCTGGCACAGAAATTGACGATATCGGGTGGGTAGAGACCCTCAAGAAATGCGGAAAAACTACTACTGAAACCACAAAAATTCCATAAGAAAAAAACGTATAACAGATCCTTTTCGGGGATGGCACCTAGAATTTGGGACGCCTTACCCCCAGATACCAGACTCAACCCGTCCACTACCTCTTTTAAAAAGGAAGTTAAAGCCATCCTCATGGCCAATTACACATGAGTAGGGTTTGCTGAAATCCTCATACGAGATGCATACACGCTCCCAACCACAAGACAATTCTTGATGTTAAATCTAGCTATGTTGTTTTTACTACATGCTTTATTCACTTGTGTGGATTGGCTCTTATTTGATGTATAAAGTAACATTTATTGTTTGTATAGCACTCTGATATCCGCCAGGATCTTGTTCGCGCTCTATAAAACTTTCAAAATAAATAAATAAAGAGAGAGAGGCAGGGTCGTCAGTCGCCCAGCAGGCTGTGGAGCCAGCATTGTGGAAGGTAGGCATAGCCCTTTTCAGACCCAAGTGCTACCCTCTCCCACCACTCTAGATGCAGATGGAGCTATGCAACCCAGGGATGGCCCACTCAGCCTCTGGGAGCCACCCATCCCCCGTCACTCACAAACCAGACAGTCAATTCACAAACAGGCCAAGTCACACAGAAAGGTCAGACAAGAGAACAGCCACTTTCTAAAAGTGCTGTTCTCAAACACAGGATTTAAAAACCACCTTTCCTAAAAGATGTGTTATTAAATTCTAAGTTCAGGGATACCAGACTTTTATGTCCTATCTTGCTCCTATGGGAAGATATGCAGGTAACCACTGTACACAGCATTCCCCATTATAGCCTTTGGGCAAGATAGCCTTACAATAGTGAAAAACAAAAATGGTTGTAATTCACTACCAGAGCATGTCACCTGCACTAGAACATGCTCTACCTTTTACATACACTGCACCCTGCTCAGGGGGGTACCTTGGGCCTTCCATAGGGGTGTCAAATGTGTACAGAAAGGGAAGGGTTAGGCCTGGTCAGTGGGGACACTGGCCAGGTTGACATGGCAGTCCAAAAGACTGCACACAGGCACTGCGGTGGCAGGCCTGAGACACCATTTTAGGGCTACGCATGTGGGTGGCACAATCAGTGCTGCAGGCCCACTAGTAGTATTTGAATCACCAGCCCTGGCACACTCAGTGCACTTTACTAGGGAATTCTTGGTAATACAAATATGCCAATCATGGATAACCAATTACAATAACAATTTACTCTGGGAGCACTTGCACTTTGACACTGATCAGCAGTGACAAAGTGCCCAAAGCATCTAAACCAGCAAAAACGAAATACAGCGCAGCATCAAAAATACAGGAGGTAGAGGCAAAAAGACAGGGGAAACCACGCCAAAGATGCTAGGTCCATCAGTTAGGATTGTTACAATTCCATAAAACACAAAGGGAGAAATCATATTACAATGATGGTGAAAACAGGTCGTATTGTGCCTAGTTGTAACACCCTCCCTATCTAGGAATATTTATGTTTTATAAACTAAAGAAGGTCTCTTAGGCTTGTTTGGTAGCCCCATTACCTCTCAGCTCAGCAAGAGTAAATCACATCAGGATCAGCAAAAGCTCTCTGCATCCCTGGAAACGGAAATTCTTCCAAGTGTGTGAAATCATGGCAACTGTGCAAGAATAAGGATGCCAGAATCTCAGTTGGCTCACAGCTGCCAATTGTTGTGTCTAAAAACGTTAGCTGATCATGTTGAACAACAGCTACCATGTTATGATAATCTTGATGGCTTCAGCACTCACTGTGTAAACTAGGGGCACAATGTTAGTCTAGGGATGTTGAAAACAAGCCTTTTCTCATGTGCAGACATTCACGAAGCCTAACTTACAAAAACAGCCACATGCTGTGTCGTGGGCAAAAGCGGCAAAAAGGTAAAATGGCGTCTAAACTTCCAATAAGCCATGCTAACATAATATGCATGCAAAGCAGGCCTTAGGTCACACTACAATGTGACTGACGTGGGACCTAAACCTCTTCTGCAGACGTACCAGAAAGACTTATGAGAATGTCATTTAAACTGCTAAATATTTTAAAAGTATGAACGAGTCAGAACTGAGGTAATGGGAAGAAAAGTTAAACAATAGTCAATAGTAGTCCTGAATGAGAACCTGATGGTGTGACAAGACCACCTCCCAAACTAGCCAATCAACTGTCGAATTTTGTGAAATGTTTCAACTGATGTGGGACGGACATGTACGTTTTAGGGTATCACTGGGGTGCATTAAGGGGTGTGGTTAAGTTAAGCTGGCTACGGAGAGAGAGAGGGGAGATGGTTCGCTGTCATCGGTGTGCAGAGAGGCCAAGTTGTTTATGTCCTAACCTGTTCCTATCCCTGAAGTCTTTGTTCCCTGACTCTATTTTAGGGGACCGCCACCATCACCTTGGCCAGGGGGGTGGTATTCTACAGATCCTTTGGGTTTGTATTATTCTGACTCGTTCTTGCAAAATTACTTGCAAAAATACTTATGTCTCTGAAACTTTTGTTTCTTCATCTATCCAGTCTGTCACATGAATATTGTTTCGCATTTTGCTGAAACTGATGTCTCTTAAACTATCCACTCCTTCTTATATCGTATATTGTACAATGAGTTTGATACTGTTTGCATTTGTGACTATATGCAATGAGCATTTACTAAATAATTTGAGAGAAAACTTTATTAACCTTACCGAGAGTCTGTGATTAATTAGCTGACTGAATAGTTAGTTAGATAGTTGTATCATTACCATCAACTATTCAACTAATTGCTTCATCGACCAAGTAGAAGGAAAGTTGATGTATGAGTTAGATATATATTTAGAGATGTCAACATGAATCTGTGAAGGGAACTGAAATTTGAAGTCATTATAAAAATTGACCCCCAGCGCATCAGGGATTTGGGTGAATGTGTATGGGCCATTGCATTGTTATGTTATTGCGTATTGATCCCTGATTAATTAGGGTGAGCGCTGGATGAATGGTATTCAATAAATTGTATGTCTGGCCATTCAGACTCAACTATCTGTGAAACAGTTCCTAAATTGAGCTGCAGTATTAACTTGGACTTCCCAAATGCTCACTTCAATTTCAGTTTTGTGCAAATTTATGTAAAACCTGAAGCCATGCTGTATTAGAAGTCGGGCACATACAATAATGACTGTTTAATATTTCAAAAAAATTATTGCCAAACCCTGAGGAACACATTATGGGTTTATGTTGTTTTACTGATGGCTGATGGGCAGAAAAATACCCATTTGTGACATGTCCCCTTAATTTGCTCAGTGTCTACTTAAGACAGCAGCATTTGATGATTCACTGTGTCAAAGGAGACTCTAAAGGATCCAAGTGGCAGCCTCAATTGCATCTAGCCTGGCGCGAAGGTAGTGTTGTCATGGACATGGTATTTCCAGAGTCATGGGGGGATCATTAGTATAGCAGGTGAATCGCCACCACCCATATGGCGGTGGCGATCCAACCACTAATAACCACTGCCCGCATTGAAATTACCCCCGCCACCTTACCATGGCAGGAGGAACCCCGGCGGACGGAAAGACCGTCCGCCGGTTTTCCGCCCGGTCGTAGAGTCGACCAGGCGGAAAAGCTGTTAACATGGTGGCGGTGTCTGGGAGACACCGCCATCCATATTAGCATATCAGCGGGGACCTGCCTTTCCTTGGCGGCAACGCCGCCACAGAAAGGCAGGCGGTTTTTGCCATTGGGGGCCTGTAGCGGGCCCCCAGGGAATCTGGGGGTTGGGGGTGCACATGGGGGGGTACCTATTGTACCCCCCCTGCAGTTCCATGCACAACATGGCAGGCAGCGCGTGGTTCCTTCCACGTTGTGTATGGAACTGCACGACATGCCTTCTTGGCATTGTGGCAGGCGGTGCTGAGAGCACCGCCCCCTACAAAGGCAAGAATGCAGGATGCGCCAGCCAGTGTGGCGGGCGCATCCTAATGCCACCAACAGCAGGCGGTCCCATTCTACGAAACGATGGTAGGCGGGAAAAGTCCGCCCGCCATCCTAATGATGCCCATTGTGTTGAATCGGTACAGAGCTAGAATATCGATGTATAAATATCGATATATATATATAAATATCGAGTTAAAAATATTGTGGACAAGAATATCGATTTTCAGGTAAGTAATATAGATTACAAAAATATCGAAGTGTTAAATATCGTTTATAAAAATATAGTTGTTAAAAATATCAATTTCTTATTAATGTTAAGTATTTTAGTATTTTGTATGAGAATTGTTTGTACTTTTATTGTATCTGTTAAAATGTTAGTAGTTAATAAATTATTTTAAATAGAATTTTGTGATTTTAGTTCTGTAGCGGGTTGTGGGTTTATAGGGGAATAGGGTGAGAAGTAATTTAATTATATGAAATTTGTTGAATAATTTATATTTATTCATAATTTTATAATTGTGATGTTATTGAGTTAAATGTGTACATTAATTAATTCAGAATTGTATGCTAATTAGTTGTTACTTAATTTAAATTAGTTAATTATGGTAATTGTTTACTTAATTTTGGGTGTGTGTTGTGGTGTTTATAGGTGTAAATGGTGAGAAGAGTGATTTATTTTTATTGATGAATTATTAATTATTTGTTAATTAATTTGTATTAATAATTTGTAATTATTAATTGTAATTTTGTATTTAATTGTAAGTGTGTGCTGTGGATGTTATAGTGTTAAACAATGTGTAATTAATGAATGTTTATTATCTTTTTTAATAATAATATATTTACACTTCAATATTATTTATGTTAATAATGGAAATTAAATTTATTAAAAATGTTGATTTTTTTTTTTATTGGTGTAGTATCGAGCACTTTCCCTACTGTTGCACTCACTGGAGTGGGAATAGTAATTTTTACCCCTCCGCTATCCAACACTTTCCTTGATTTTCACTCACTGGAGTGGGAATAGTCATTTTTACCCCTCCGCTATCCAACATGTCTCTACTGTTGCACTCACTGGAGTGGGTATAGTCATTTTTACCCCTCTGCTATCCAACACTTTCCCTGATTTGCACTCACTGGAGTGGAATAGTAATTTTTATCCCTCCGCTAACCAACACTTTCCCTACTGTTGCGCTCACTGGAGTGGGAATAGTCATTTTTACCCCTCATCTATCCAACACTTACCTTACTGTTGCACTCACTGGTGTTGGAATAGTAATTTTTACTCCTCCACTATCCAACACTTTCCCTGCTGTTGCACTCATTGGAGTGGGAATAGTAATTATTACCCCTCCGCTATCCAATATTTTCCCTGCTATTGTAATTATTGTGTTGTGAAATGTATTTTTTATAATTGTTTAATGTGTTCATTAATTATAGGATGTTTTATTTCATTTTAAATTATTGATATATGTATATATTTTATTTTTATATAATTTAAAAAGTTTATAAATTAAATAAAGATAATAGTTAATAAAATATATTTAAGTAAATATATGTATATGAAGACATTTTTGTGTGTTTATCTTTTTTTAAATTATGTTTTTTGTTATATTTAGTTAAAATATTTATTAAATGTAATTCATTGTATTAAAAATATTAATATTATTTATTATATTTTGTTTAAGTTATATATAATTTTAAGTCAATATTTTTTACATCTATATTGTTTACTTTGATATATTTGATTCAATATTATTGTACTTACCGGTTTAAGTATAGGGAGTCGAGATTTTTTATTCAAAACTTTTACATCGATATTTTTGTAAACTATATTTTTTACATCGATATTTAAACAAGGAACTGTTGAATCCAATCCCTCCATCCCCTGAGGTGAACTCAATCCCTTGTATGAAATCAAGGTTGATAATGAAGACCCAGGCTAAAAGGGAAAAGTGGGTAAGAGAACAGAGAGAGAGAGAGAGAGAGAGAGAGACAGAGGCAGAGACAGAGGGAGAGAGAGAGAGAGAGAGAGAGAGAGAAACTCCTGCTGGTCGGGAGTTGGAGGATCCGCACTGGAATACTACTCAGACTTATTAAGGTTAGGTTTCAACCTAAGGGTTAGAGAACAGAAATTCACACAGACAGTAAATACTAAACACAAATTCTGGGACTTTCCTGGTGCCAGGAGATGGTACACTGTAACTAGCTCCAGGCATACCACGATACCAGCATAGGAGCTAAAGAGGAAGACCACTGCAGTATCTGAAAGGAAGGAGTCTGGTTGGGAAATACAAACTCAGCAGAAGGGTAAGCAAGAGGATTGAATTGAATTGAATTGAAAATAATTTGTATTGCGCAGGACAATAACCCGAAGGTATCAAGGCGCCTAGCAAAAGGTCAGGAAGGACCAAGAGGGGAGACATAGAACTTAAACATAAGCTTGCTTGAAGAGAAAGGTCTTTAAGGCACTGCGAAAAATCTGTAGGGATGGAAGGGATCTAAGATCCAAAGGAAGTTCATTCCACCACTTAGGAGCCAGAGTGGAAAAGGCCCTACCACCCCACCTGGCTTTCCGTACCCGGGGAGCTGCAAGAAGCAGCTTCCCGGAGGAACGCAGGTTTCTAGGGGGAACATAGTGGGAGATAATGGATCCAATTCCGGTATCGCTCTTTTTAGCAATGGCTCTGTAGGTCATACTCAGGACCTTAAACCGAATGCGCAGTTCCACCGGCAACCAGTGCAGAGTTTTCCTGGCTGCCGTGGCTGAGGAGCGCCTGGGGATATCCAGGACAAATCTGGCTACGGCATTTTGGACCACCTGCAAGCGCTGCAGCTGTCCTTTGTTGAGTCCTGCATACAGCGCATTGCAATAGTCCAAACGCGAGCCGATGAGAGCGACTGCTATTTGTTTTCTTGCCTGGAGGGAAAGAAATTTCCTAACCCTACGGAGAGTATGAATCAAGCCCCAGCAAGTGGAGACAGTTCTGCTCACCTGGTTGCCCAGGTCAAGGGCAGGATCTATTATCACCCCGAGATTTTTAGCAGAGGAGGTGGGGGAGGGACAAGTACCAAGGGAGTCAGGCCACCAGTTGGCTGACCAGATGTTTTCTTTTCCCCCAAACACCATCACCTCAGTTTTCTCCCCGTTCAATTTCAGAGAGTTCAGAACCATCCACCTGCCGACCGCCTCCATACAAGATCTAAATTTGGAGGCGATTGGTTCATCTGAATGGGGTAGAGAAACGAGGATTTGAGTGTCGTCTGCATACGAGACTACCTCCATCCCGAAAGATCTTATAAGTTTGGCCAGTGGGGTAACATAGATATTAAAAAGGGTCGGGCTAAGAGCCGACCCCTGAGGAACCCCACACAGCACCGGACGGGATGGAGATAGAAACTCCCCAAGTTTGACTCTCTGTTCCCTCCCTGTAAGAAAGGAGGTCAAGAGATCAAGAGCTGCGTTCTTCACCCCCACCTCCCTCAGCCGGGATGTAAGTACCGAGGGGGAGAGGGTGTCGAAAGCCGCCGTTAGATCTAGCAGGACCAGGAGAGATGTCTGGCCCACATCTACTGATGTACGGATCTTGTCAAGTACGATGGTGAGGGCTGACTCAGTACTAAATTCCTTCCTGAATCCATGCTGAGAGGAGTCCAAGCATCCAGAGCTTTCGACAAAGGCGGCGAGATGTTTGTTAAGATGAGTCTCGAGCATCTTGGCAGGAGCGGGGAGCAGGGAGATAGGCCGGAAGTTTTTTAGAACCCCCGGATCCAGGGAAGCCTTTTTCAGCAGGGGTTTCACTACTGCCTTCTTCCACTCTGCAGGGAAGACACCATCTCTAATGGCAAGATTCATTATCTCCACCAAAGGGGGCAGGAGGGTCTCCCTACATTGTTTAATGACCTTCAGCGGGCAGGGGTCCAAAGGAGATCCGGACTTAATCTTGGCTAACAAAAGCTCAAGATCTTGTACGGTCAGCGAGGGGAAGGTGTCTAGGGTGCAAGGAGTGGGGATTTCGGTGATGGTTAGACTCATCTCCACACCAGGTGTAGGTGCACTGAGGGCAGCTCTTTGTTCCTCCAGGGCTAAGTAAATGTCCTGGATCTTAGAGTGAAAAAAGGAGGCGATCTTCTCACAGAGGTCCTGTGAGGGGATGACGGGGTCAGGGACTTGCAGTCTAACCAGGGAGTCAACAGTTTTAAAAAGTTCCTTCGGAGAAGAAAGCGAGGAGGTCACTGTCACAAAGTATTGTTGTTTAGCTTGCAAGATTTCCGCCTTGTATTTTTTAACCAGAAGTCGGTGCGCATCCTTGTTTTTAAAATCCCAGCTGGCATGCCATAGTCTCTCCATTCTCCTCACTTCTTGCCTAAGAAGCCTAAGGGAGTTAGAAAACCAGGGGGCAGAAGGTCTCTTTCTAGCGCGGCATCGGGATTGTTCTGGGGCCAGTTGATTCAAGGCCTCAGTCGTGACCTGGTCAAAATGGGCGGCTGCAGTCTGAACGCTGCATGGGCCAGAGATGGCAAGGTTTGCAGCCCAGGGCACGAAGGAGTTGCTGTTGATATTCCTAAAATTCCTCGTCGTCTCTATAGTGTGGTTTGCTGGTATAGAGGGCTTTACCCTATGATGATTCAGAAGAAAAGGGACCGCCAGATGGTCAGACCAGGAAAGATGGATCGGATCCTTGGTAATCAGACGAGGATCATTGGAGAAGATGCCATCTAGGGTGTGTCCTGCACGGTGAGTAGCTCCCATGACAAGTTGCATAAGCCCACAAGATTGTAAAGCCTCAGTAAGACAGGAGGTGTCAGAGAGGTCGTGTCGTTCTAGGTGGTAATTAAAGTCACCCATAATGGAAAAATTATCTAGACCAAAGTAGGGTTCAAGAGATTGGAGAAGGTGGTACGTGAATTGAGTTCTCGAGCCGGGGGGACGGTAGATAAGAATGCCGTTAAAAAGGCACAACAGAAGAACATAGCAAGTAAACTTAGGAAACTGAACAGGGAGAGAAGAATAAAAGTGAAGGAATTTATAAAGCTGTGTGCAAACTAATGCCAGAAGCAAGGAGCGACAACAAACTGGGTGTCCAGCCAAATGAACTCTGTGTAAGTCAGGCACAACTACTCTAACTACCATTATTGACCTGGTGGCATATCTTGGTGTACTGGTCCGCTTCTGGCTGGTGCTGTGACTCAAATTCTGTGAAAAATACTTTGATATGTCAAATGCTGTAATTTCCATGTGTGCCATCTCTTCCACATTTGCCTTCTCTTGTGCTATACTGTGTTCCATGACCTGACAAGTGTTACCAGTGCTGACTCGGTGCCTCTCTCAGAACAAAACCAGTGCTTAATGTGTACCAGCGTTTGCCGGTGGACACCACTGGCACTTATTTTAGGGGACTGAGATTCTGTGCTGCCTCCAGCACTGACGCAGTCTGCAGGCCAATCCCTCTATTATTGTCACTAAAGTCTATGAAAACAAAAGGATGGCCATGTGAACTATCATGGAAGCTCTTCTTCTAGTTCCAAAACCTCAATGGAAATAAATGAAAGATTGTTGCTCACTTTCCTGGACTAGCTTTGTGTACCGTTCTGGCCAGGCTGATTCTAAAGCCTACAGGCAAGCAGCCATTTGAGCTGGAAGTGGTAATGGTGCAGCTGATAAAAAAAACAAGGAAGGTCAGCCCTACATTTCAGGCCCTCTCTCCCTGCTCGTGCAGCCTCATGAAAAAACTGTTTTTGGGGCCAATACTTTTTTTTAAACACATTCAGTATAGGTCAAAACCATGACTTGCACTGAGCCAAATATGCCAGGATTCTTGAGAAACGACTAGGTATTGGCTTACAAACATGTGTTCTTTAGCCGTGGCCTAATAGCTACACCTTTCCATGCCATGCAAGGACATTTATAACTACTGCCTAACACAAGCAATGTGGAGACATACAACTCTTTCTGGAGGTAAAGGAGCAACCTTAGTATTCTGGTCCTTACAGCATAGAAATAAGGTAAAACAGGGCGGGATAGTGGTGGATAGTTACCAAAGCAAAAAGTTGGTTCTAATAGTATCACTCAGTAGTTTCTGTGCACATTGAGAGCGACCGCTCAGAGGTAGGTTTGCAACATTGGACCTGGAATAAATATCAACATGGGATACTGTGAGAACTAATATCTATCTTCCAGAAGTCAGCAAATAGGTAGGGCCTACATGCTAGACATCAAATTATGTGGCTCTCTTTCTTTGTGGGGGACCACATGGTGTCTGTCCTACACAATAGTTCAGTAATTGTTTCTTTTAATTTAATTCATTAATTTATGCTGTTGCATTTTCTCTGGTACTCGTTGTTTCTAGTCCTATACATAATTGGTATCAGTATAAAATGGCAGCCATAACCCCACCTTTTTCACAACAAAGACTTAACAAAGGTCAGCCTGACAGACACTCTTCTTTTTCAGGCCAAGCAGCCAGGAGCTAGACATGCGCTAAATGTGAAAACTCCTGGCTGCCAGAGCTGAACTTTCCTGGGCTAGAGATTTCATAGCCCTGTGGGCATGTTCTCCTCTGCCTGGCAAAAGTGTCTTGAGGCTTTTCCCTTCTTGATGAGGAGCGTCACTGATTACCTCGGACCTGAGCACTTCAGTTTTAAGCCCTGAAGTGCCCAGGACCGAGTTTCAATCATTAACACCTCGTCATAGAGTGGGGTGGGATTAGCAGTCTCACTGACCCCATCCTGCTCTGTGACAAGTGAAGGACTGCTGCCTTCCCTCATTGGCTGACCTTAGGTCAGCCAATACGCAAAGGCAGCAGTGCCAACCTTCCTGGGACCCCTGAGACTTCACTCCTGAGCTACAATGAAGGTAAGTGTGATTTTTTGATGATTGGTGCCTGCCTTTATGTATGGATGTGTGTGTATTTGAATGAATGAGTGATGTGAATGAGTGTGTGTGCACATGTGAATGCATGGGTGTGAGTGAGTGTGTATGTGTTTGCCCCCCTGCCACCTTCCTGCTTATATTACCTGCCACCACTGCTAATTGGTTTTGTAGGTGAAAGTGCATGGTAGAAAAAAACACAAAAAGATAAGAATTTTGAAAAAGTCCTTTTAAACCCAATCAATAATCACGGTCACATGCTGGCTTGGTGCTGTTTCAAAGCTTTGACTATTCATTTTTAAAAGCTCCTTTCGCAAACCACTTTGTAGTGACTGCATGACTGATAACAGACCAGTGGACAACTTGAATGAATAATCTTTATTCTGCAGTAGTCACATCCATAAAAGATAAAAAGACAGAAATACAAAAACAACAATTAATTTAAAAACAACATGTCAAATTTTGTGCAAAGTCGCAAAAGTCCTAACAGGCATCAGTCACATCTAGAATTTCCGGATCTTAATGCTGCTCTTAGAAAGTTCATTACTACAAAAAGCGTGCGAACATTGGGCAGAAGCAGCAGAAAACAGTAAAGCAACACGAGCATGCTTAAATCTCTAGTCTTTTAAAAAAGGTTTAAATAACAGTCTTCTAGGATAAGAAAAATATTTACAAAAAAGAACCAAATGTAGGGTATCCTGTGGAGACCTATCCTCGCAGCCACAGGGACCTCTGCATGTAAACCAAAACCAGCGGGGGATGCCAATAGATGGTGCAGCAAGTTTAGTCTACAACAAGTTATTCAAAATCTATCAGAGGGACTAGTTAAAATAGAGAGATATTTCTCCATACCCTGAACTGATTTAACTAAAACACGCCCTCTTACCAGGGGTTTACTAAGCTCATTCCCCTCATGAAAGGCCGTGGCATTTTAATAAAACAATTATTTTACTATTTTCATGGCCCGGGGCTTCACTGAATCGTGTTTCAAGAAAATGTCTGCTCTTCCTAAGGCAGTGATGGTCTCCTTGACATACCGTAACCATGGGATTTTAAAAGCATGGTCTAGTGAGAGGCAGTACCGTATAACTGTGTGATTGAAGGCTGTCTCATCACTAGACCAGATCTTCGCCCAGCTCAACAAAGTCTTAACTGCAACCAGGTCAGTTATATACTTAATACCTACATCTTCATGCACGGAGAACGAGGGGGTACCCCGAGGGACTTTCACAATTCATCTCAAATATTTGTTTTGTGCAGTTTGTAGTTTCTCGACTTCTGATACCCCAAACCTCGCTACCATACAAGACCTTAGAAAAGCAGAAAGACTGATATAACTTTAAAATCTCCCCGGGTGACCAAGTGCCTAATCTTTGGGCGTAGTTTGCAATAGCTCCCATTGATTTTTTCATGTCCATTAGCTTCCTCTCCTGCACGTGTTTCCAGTTTAGCTTTGCATCAAATAGGATACCGAGGTATGAAAAAGCCGACCTCGGCGAAACTGTGGATTCCTTCCTTGAAGGTCTTTGATCTAATTGCTTTAGTTCCTAATTCCTTGACATACGATTTTGAGAAATTAGGCGACAGGTCCAACCCATTCATAAAAGAAACAATCCCATCTATTAGGGCCTGTAGGCCTATAGGTGTGCGTGCCATCAGTGTAGCATCATCCGCATACAGCAGGACCAGCACCACTCTCCTGCCTATCCGGAGGGTGTCAGTCCGTAATGATATCAAGGAGCATTCTAGACCGATAATATATAACATAAATAAAAAAAAGGGGCTAAAATGTACCCATGGCGAACCCACCTGGTACAATTAAAATAGTCAGTGAGACCCCATTCTTGAGAATGTCTGACTGCAGCAGTGATATGGGCATGAATAGTCATTAATACATTTATAATCGATGGCTCAACCCCAGGGCACCATGTAATATCCAAAATTTCTTAAGGTTCACCAGGTCAAATGCTGAGGTGAGATCCATAAAGCCCAAAAAGAGGGCTCCAGATTGGGCGATCGTATATTTAGAAATCAAAAGATAAAGATTTAAGCACTGTTCTGTGGTTGATTTTCCTGTGCAAAATCCATATTGCACCTCTGAGATAACTTGATTTGTGTCAGCCCAGGCGGAGAGCCTATTTAATAAACATGGCCAGAAACTTGACTATGGAATCAATAAGGGATATAGGATGGTAACAGTGAGGGTTGTCCCTGTCCCCCTTCTTAAAAATTGGGATGATGGTGGCGGTGGACCATGAGGGTGGCATCATGTTCCTTAGTGCGGCAAGTAGCACTCTTATCAAAACCTGGGCCCATACATCAATATTGTCCAGGAAAAGGTGCGGATGAATCCCATTGGGCCTGGGGCCTTATTCAGGGACAATCCCTCAATGCCCAATCTCACTTCATCGAGAAGAAAGGTAATAGAAGCATCAATATGGTAGGGCTCTAACTCGTTAGTTGATCTCTCACTTTCACCGAAGATGTAAACTCCCTCAAAATGGGCATTCCATTGCTCCGGGGAAATATTGTGACATAATTCTGGCCTTGAAGGTTTTGAGAAGCAGAGGTTGTTAATAACATTCCAGAAAAGAGTATAGATCCTCTGTTCACTTTCTTCTATTAGCTCCTCCTTTGCTTGTTTTTGTAACAAGCGCCTCCGTTCCTAAAGGGCCCTCTTATAATTACTACATTAACTTGCCACCCAAGTTCTATCACATGGGGTCTGATTCAGGGCCTTCTTAAGTAGCTGGAGAGCCCGGGAGCACTCTCTCTCAGACCATTTCAGGTATTCAGAGGGTAAAGTGACTACCAGGACTGTTAACAAACTGGCAATAGACCCAGCAATGGCAAGTAATGAGTGTATGCTTTCCTCTGCCGGAGCTAAAGGATCTAAGCATGTTAAAATCTCTAGTTGTCCCATTTGAAAAAGAGAGTGATTAAAAACCTTGGAATCTACCTGTGACCACCGTAAACGCCTCCCCTGATCACTTAAGAGTAATGTGCCTCTCCAGGAGCTAAAGGATCTAAGCATGTTAAAATCTCTAGTTGTCACATTTAAAAAAGAGAGTGATTAAAAACCTTGGCATCTAACTGTAACCACCGTAAACGCCTCCCCTGATCGCTTAAGGATCATGTGCCCACATTTGTACTATGGGGCGCTGTCTGATTATCTACCCCTTCAAGCACCAGAATCAGGGGATTGTAGTCACTAAATGGGCTGTGTGGAATGTTAAAACAGGATATGAGCCAGACCAAGGAGACCGAGACAAAGATATAATCAGTGATCGATGCTCATTCCCTGCCTTTATAAGTTGGGGGAAAGTACAAATTAGTGGGATAAGACGTCTTGTCTAAGATGAATGTTAGACCATGAGTATTTAAGAGATCATTCAGTTCAAGTCCTTCTGGGGAGTGTTGCATATGCAGTCCCTCAATAATTTCACACTTGGACAGATTTTGCGGGTTCTGTGAGGAGTCTGGGCATAGATGGCAGATAAAATCTCCTGACAAAATAAGATTCTCCTGGGGAAAGCCTTCTCCCTGTAATGATTCGAGGGTGCCACTTAGCTCTGATAAACTGGAGGACACTTGCTGCTTCCAGTTAGCATTGTAAAAATGAATTAATGTCAAACAAAGTGATCTCTCCACCACTAATTTGAGGCCCAGAAGTACTTTAGAATCCCTGTTGGAAATGGGATCCCCGGCTGGCCAGGGCTTTCGCCAAAGTCAGTCAGAGACCACCACCCCCAAGTCAGGGCAAGGGAGTTACACGCCAAGATAACCCCTACTCACCCTCTAGGTAACGTGGCGCGAGCAGCAAGGCTAAACCTGGAGGCGATGTAAGTTAAGTATTTGTGCACGCACCCCAGCAACAACAACCAAAGGCCCACCACAAAGGAAACTCCACACAAGGTTATGTAAAAATAGCCTTTGTATTATAATAAATATACATCAGATAAAACACACATCTTGTTACACTGTGCCAACAGGCACGGGCGGAATTTACAAGGGATATTCGTACAGGACAGGGCCACTTGGACCACTGTCAAGGGTATCAGCACTTTTCGAAATAATACTTTCAGAAAGTAAAATCAGTGTAGCACACAATATAAAAGTAGAGCATACAACCAGTAATCACTGGTAACAGGACCTCACTAGCACCACCTGTACTAGGGAGAAAACAACCACCTACACATCACAATACCTGTAGGGGTGTAAAAACAAAACACATGATGCATCAACATTCAGAGGTGTAGCAATAACATTGCGCAAAACTTAGATCAGTCACCACCTGTGACAGTCCCTGTGTCCCAATGTCAGGGCCTAAACGTAGCAGTTGCCCACAAAGTGCTGGGCAACTGGTGCAGGGAAAGTTAGGGCAACGTTGGAGCCTCTCTGGGCTCAAGAACCACCACTGTGGCACTGCAGAGCCTCTCAGGGCTCTCAAAACGAATATGGGCACCAGAGCCTCTCTGGGCTCAAAGAACAAAATGGGCTCTGCCTCACTGGGCAGGGGGGGCCCCTCACGGGGGACCCTCGAAACACTGGGGGTGCCTCGAGCCTCTCTGGGCTCTTAACAAATGACGGGCCCCTTTGAGCCTCCTGGCTCGGGAAGAAGATGCCCCCTCTGAGCCTCTCAGGGCTCAACACAAAATGCGCCGTCTCCAGAGCCTCTCCGGGCTCAACACAAATAAATGCCCGGGCCCCCACACAGGGCCTAGAACAATGGTGCCCCCTTCGTTGGAGTCCCCCCTCTGGGGACTCGAAAACAACTGGCACCTCGAGCCCCTCAGGACTCTAGACACCGAAATGCCCTCAAGAGCCTCTCGTGGCTCTGACAAATGTGGCGCCGTGAGCCTCGCACTGGAGGGGAGGGGCGGGCACCGTCAATGTGTCCCGACGCCCCCCTCTCCCTGAGCAGTCACTCACCGGCTGTCTGGGCTGCAGGGCGGCTCCTCTCGCAGCGGGGCTCCTTTCCCCTCGTCCCGGGGCTCTCCTCTCCACTCGGGGAGCCTCGGGGACCCGGCCGGCAGCTTCTCCCTTCCCGGCTCGGCTGAGGAGGCGGGACTTCCGGTCGGCCTTTCCTGGGCCGCGCTGGGATTGGCCGGGCCTCTTACCACTTCCGGGTCGCCGCGGGCAGCGCGGCGGCTTGCTTCTTAGGCAGGCAGGCGGCTTCCCAGGATCCGAGGAGTGGGCTCCCTCGTGAATCCAATAAATCACTGACACGGGCAATGCCGGGTGGGCACCGGCCTTCACGAACAAAGCGCTCCCAAGCGCTATAAAGGCCAGTAAAGCGCTCCCAGCGCTAAAGTGGCAAATAAAGCGCTATTAAGCGCTGGGTCGCCACAAAGCGCTCTCAAGCGCCAAAAGGCAATAAAAAGCGCTCCCAGGCGCTGGGGGCTAATAAGCCCAGCAGAAGTTCCTCAGGGCAGGCAGGGGGGCAAGGCTGGGCCAGAGCCAGCACACTGGGTCTCCAGGCAGGGAGACACCCCAAGTGGCGGTCCTCCTGGCCCCAGCAGCAGCAACAGCCCCCTCTGGCAGGATCCAAAAGAAGAACATTTTCTAAGGGGACACAGCCCCTTCTTATACCAACAAATCCTTTGTTTCAAGGTGCAGGGTGGGGGGAAAACCAGTTTCAGCTGGCTTTGGAGCACTCTTGATGGCCCAACCACCTATTTCTTTCACTGGGGAGGCTAGGGTCGTTAGACACACCACAGGGGGGCGGAGCCAGCATTGTGTGGGGAAAACCCAGCCCATCCAGGACACAGGTACACTCCTCCCACACATCACTCATGCTAATCTCCCACTCACCACCGGGCAGACCCATCCAGACTTCCTGGAGCCTGGCATGCCAGCCAGCTCCAGCCAATCACGCTCCAGCACCCTCACAGCACACGCACACATATCTCAATGTCCAGAAGTAGCACTTCCCTTCTAGACACATACATGCCGCAGACACCATCTCGCAGCATTCACTCTCACGAGTTTACACATACTAAACTCGAGCCTGCACTCCCCACGCATCAGGAACTACCAGGGACACACACATTCCCCATGCATTCCTTTGGGAGGGCAGGCCAGCCATGCTACACGCACGCACTTTCACTCTGGGACCCAGGGAAAAGTGCGCAGAGACCCAAAAATCACTGACACAGGGTCACACATAAGGCAAAAAGTTCAGGGGTGAACCAGCCCTGCGGGCCAAGTCCAACACAACCCCCTTCCAGCCAAAACGCAGGGGAGAACAATCACCACCGTGATGGACTTCCCTGCTTGGGGCGATAGAACACGGACGCAGGCCCGCCACTGCCGGGACATCCTCCTGTTCTATGCCATGGTGAACCCCTAGGGTTCCTTCTAAAGCTACTGTAAGGACCAACTGGGCTACCCCACTGGTACTCCTCAGCTGTCCGCGGCCAGGACCAGGCCCTAGGCCACCCAGGCGCCACTGGTTCCTGCCTACTCACGAAGTGGGGGGTAGTAACCCCAGGCACATAACAGCCACTCTCCACTCTTCCTGTCTGCAAGACAGGGCCAGACTGCCACTGGTTCTCCAGCCTAGGGTCTACAACCTCAGGCGGACCAGGAGTCTCAGGGAAGGCTCTCCTCCCCTTACCTCTTCTTTTAGGGTTCCTCCTCCTGCGAGGGGTACACCCAGAACGCCATTCCAACCCAGGGTTTAACCCCTCAGGTTGCACCGGGGTCAGAGGTGGGCTCTCCCACCCTCTGCACCCCCTTCCAGAGGTCTGCCCTCTCCCACCTGGAGAAGTTCCTCTGGAAGAAGAACCGGTCAGGACACTGGTTACAGTCATCCTACCCTTCAGGTCAGGCTGATCCTGAACCTGGCCTTCCAACCTCCGGTCTAAAACCTTTGGTGGAACAACTGCCTGGCACTCCAGGACTTCTGGGGACTCACACACAATCCCCCTGAGGCTAACAACTGACACATCTGTTGTGTGACTGTCTGTCTGGCGCAGATCTCCCGCCCTCTGTCCACCTGACAGTGCGTGACGATCCCCCAGACCAGAAGTGGCGCCACCCGGGTCCCTCCAAGAAGATCTAGCCCAACTGGCTAGTCTCTGGTCCACTGGTGCATCCACTGGGAAACTCATCCCCCAATCACTCCTCACGCTGGACTCCTGTACCCTCCCTACCGGAGCGGTACTGCCAGCCTCTAGAACCACAGGAGCTCTGGTTACAGACGCTCCAGGTCCTCTACTCACTGGGAGATCCTCCTCAAATGGACTTACAGGACAGCCTAGGTCCCCAACCCGGTGTTCCCTCAAGAAACCACCCCGGTTCTGAGACAGGGCTTCGGGCCTCTGGGGGCTCTCAGCCACCCACTGACTCCTGCTCCACTGAGCCAGGTAGTCAGCCCCTACACCCTTCTCACTATACTGGGACCTAGCTGGGCTACACTGAGCCTCTTCCACCACGCTGGGCTGGAAGATCCCTGAACCACTACTTTCGGAGTCACTCACCAATGACTCTAGAGAACCTCTAGCACTCTCCCAGCGCTCTGCTTCCTCAGCAAGCGCCCAAGGACTAAGGGATTCAGACTTCAACAGGTGCTGGCGCAACTCTGGACAAACAACACTGAGCAACTGCTCTTTGAGAAACATATTCAGTACTCCGTCTCTCTCATCATCCGAGCTAGCCTCCAGCCAATCCCACATTGCATCAGAACAGTCATCCACAAACTCTCCCCAAGACTGGTGAGACAGTTTCCTACTGCCCCTGAATGTCAACCTATATTCCTCCTCTTGGGAAACAGGTACCATACGTTGGGCACTGGGTAGGGGACTTCCTGCACTGAGGTCTAAATAGCTGCCACCACTGGACTCAACCCTCCCTGGGGGATCCAGAAAATTAAGACTGCGGTCAGGGGATAACCTACACTCTAGGGCTATCTTCTCCCTGGCCAAGGCCCTCTCAGCCTCTGCAATCCGCTCATTCACACCCAGCTGCGCCATCTCTCTGGCATGCTCTAACCTGAGCTTCTCCATGGCCAGCTGGTGCTCCCTCTCTTCTCTCCTATCCGCCCACTCCTCTGGGGACAGGGAAAGGGATGGGGTGCTACATCTGACACTGGGCCCAGCAAGGGACTCCCTATCTAGGGGGTACTCGCTCTCTGCTGGCGCCCATCCACTGTCAAACTCACTCTCCACATCAGACTCTTCAGGGCTCCCCTCAGACCCACCACCCTCCTGGTGTGCGGCCCGGGCCCTCTCTCTCTCACTGTGCTCACGCTCCCAGTCACTCTTCTGCCACAGGATCATGTTATCCCTAAGCTTGGACTGGGTGTCTGACTCACTCACTGGGATGTCTCTCTCCTTACATAACCGTACCAACTCATGCACACTGTACTTAAACAGGCCACAAATGTTAAAAGGAGATTCCATCTTGACAGGATGCTCACAGACACGTGCAACACAAGGGACCTTGCAATCTGAAGTAGGAGTACACAATTCCAAAACTTCCACACTCTCCTTATCAAAAGAACTCACTCATGCGTCCAGGGAAACACACCATTCATCCACACACACCCTCCCCTCGGATCGGTAAGGCAGTTTCTACCACCCCTGACTTCTCAACCTGACCACACGTGACACAGGTACCAAACTCTGGAAGCAGGGCGGGGGACAAATGTACAGGACACAATTATCAAAAGACACTCTTCAGGAGAAGAAACAATGGAATTTTACCAACAACAATAATCCCCAAAATGTGGTTATCTCAAAATGTAGAGCTTTGAAGTGTGGCCAGCCGCTACTGTGGTACAAGGCAAACACAAATTCTTATCCCACTCGCTGCCGCCAATGTTGGAAATGGGATCCCCGGCTGGCCAGGGCTTTCGCCAAAGTCAGTCAGAGACCACCACCCCCAAGTCAGGGCAAGGGAGTTACACGCCAAGATAACCCCTACTCACCCTCTAGGTAACGTGGCGCGAGCAGCAAGGCTAAACCTGGAGGCGATGTAAGTTAAGTATTTGCGCACGCACCCCAGCAACAACAACCAAAGGCCCACCACAAAGGAAACTCCACACAAGGTTATGTAAAAATAGCCTTTGTATTATAATAAATATACATCAGATAAAACACACATCTTGTTACACTGTGCCAACAGGCATGGGCGGAATTTACAAGGGATATTCGTACAGGACAGGGCCACTTGGACCACTGTCAAGGGTATCAGCACTTTTCGAAATAATACTTTCAGAAAGTAAAATCAGTGTAGCACACAATATAAAAGTAGAGCATACAACCAGTAATCACTGGTAACAGGACCTCACTAGCACCACCTGTACTAGGGAGAAAACAACCACCTACACATCACAATACCTGTAGGGGTGTAAAAACAAAACACATGATGCATCAACATTCAGAGGTGTAGCAATAACATTGCGCAAAACTTAGATCAGTCACCACCTGTGACAGTCCCTGTGTCCCAATGTCAGGGCCTAAACGTAGCAGTTGCCCACAAAGTGCTGGGCAACTGGTGCAGGGAAAGTTAGGGCAACGTTGGAGCCTCTCTGGGCTCAAGAACCACCACTGTGGCACTGCAGAGCCTCTCAGGGCTCTCAAAACGAATATGGGCACCAGAGCCTCTCTGGGCTCAAAGAACAAAATGGGCTCTGCCTCACTGGGCAGGGGGGGCCCCTCACGGGGGACCCTCGAAACACTGGGGGTGCCTCGAGCCTCTCTGGGCTCTTAACAAATGACGGGCCCCTTTGAGCCTCCTGGCTCGGGAAGAATATGCCCCCTCTGAGCCTCTCAGGGCTCAACACAAAATGCGCCGTCTCCAGAGCCTCTCCGGGCTCAACACAAATAAATGCCCGGGCCCCCACACAGGGCCTAGAACAATGGTGCCCCCTTCGTTGGAGTCCCCCCTCTGGGGACTCGAAAACAACTGGCACCTCGAGCCCCTCAGGACTCTAGACACCGAAATGCCCTCAAGAGCCTCTCGTGGCTCTGACAAATGTGGCGCCGTGAGCCTCGCACTGGAGGGGAGGGGCGGGCACCGTCAATGTGCCCCGACGCCCCCCTCTCCCTGAGCAGTCACTCACCGGCTGTCTGGGCTGCAGGGCGGCTCCTCTCGCGGCGGGGCTCCTTTCCCCTCGTCCCGGGGCTCTCCTCTCCACTCGGGGAGCCTCGGGGACCCGGCCGGCAGCTTCTCCCTTCCCGGCTTGGCTGAGGAGGCGGGACTACCGGTCGGCCTTTCCTGGGCCGCGCTGGGATTGGCCGGGCCTCTTACCACTTCCGGGTCGCCGCGGGCAGCGCGGCGGCTTGCTTCTTAGGCAGGCAGGCGGCTTCCCAGGATCCGAGGAGTGGGCTCCCTCGTGAATCCAATAAATCACTGACACGGGCAATGCCGGGTGGGCACCGGCCTTCACGAACAAAGCGCTCCTAAGCGCTATAAAGGCCAGTAAAGCGCTCCCAGCGCTAAAGTGGCAAATAAAGCGCTATTAAGCGCTGGGTCGCCACAAAGCGCTCTCAAGCGCCAAAAGGCAATAAAAAGCGCTCCCAGGCGCTGGGGGCTAATAAGCCCAGCAGAAGTTCCTCAGGGCAGGCAGGGGGGCAAGGCTGGGCCAGAGCCAGCACACTGGGTCTCCAGGCAGGGAGACACCCCAAGTGGCGGTCCTCCTGGCCCCAGCAGCAGCAACAGCCCCCTCTGGCAGGATCCAAAAGAAGAACATTTTCTAAGGGGACACAGCCCCTTCTTATACCAACAAATCCTTTGTTTCAAGGTGCAGGGTGGGGGGAAAACCAGTTTCAGCTGGCTTTGGAGCACTCTTAATGGCCCAACCACCCATTTCTTTCACTGGGGAGGCTAGGGTCGTTAGACACACCACAGGGGGGCGGAGCCAGCATTGTGTGGGGAAAACCCAGCCCATCCAGGACACAGGTACACTCCTCCCACACATCACTCATGCTAATCTCCCACTCACCACCGGGCAGACCCATCCAGACTTCCTGGAGCCTGGCATGCCAGCCAGCTCCAGCCAATCACGCTCCAGCACCCTCACAGCACACGCACACATATCTCAATGTCCAGAAGTAGCACTTCCCTTCTAGACACATACATGCCGCAGACACCATCTCGCAGCATTCACTCTCACGAGTTTACACATACTAAACTCGAGCCTGCACTCCCCACGCATCAGGAACTACCAGGGACACACACATTCCCCATGCATTCCTATGGGAGGGCAGGCCAGCCATGCTACACGCACGCACTTTCACTCTGGGACCCAGGGAAAAGTGCGCAGAGACCCAAAAATCACTGACACAGGGTCACACATAAGGCAAAAAGTTCAGGGGTGAACCAGCCCTGCGGGCCAAGTCCAACAATCCCATTTCAAAAGCTTCACAGACCCACAGAACCCAAGGGCTATAAAGATAATTAAACCTCTGCTCGCTCTACCTGATCTAGAGCCCTCTGCCGAGAGGAACAAGGTCTTATAGCCCTCAATAAAAAAGTTTTGTTCAACGTCCCAGGTTTCCTGAATGCAAATATTGTTAAAAAATCTAATGAATTGGATCCACCTCTCATCTGTGAATTTTGCAGCTAGGCCAGCCACGTTTCAAGAAATAAAACTTAGATTTTCCCCAATGCTCTGGTTGTAATCTGAACAGAGAACTGTATTACCCTCAAGATGATCTATGGGCCCATTAGCGGTTAAGCTACTTGAATAATGTCCCACATTTGGGTGAAATGGTGACTCAATGTTCGCCAATCCCTGTGACAGTGAATCTGAGGGTGTATCGCTAACTTTACTTTTAATAGAACTCTCTAGCTGTCACTCTAAAACATTGAGATCCGCCAAAGAGGCATAAGGTTTAGAAGTTGCCTTGTGAGGAAACTAAGACTGCCCTGCTGTTGTCGGGGCCAGAGGGGAAATGCTGGGGCTAGAGGCCTCTGAATCTGCCGCCAGAACAGGTTCCTGTGAGATCAGGTAAACCATGTGTAAAGCTTCGCTAGGCAATAACAGAGAGGGGCCACCAGATTCCATAGAGAGCCTCCTCTCTGCCTTGTCTATTTCCTTTGAAATGGCCATCACCGCTTTCGTTAGGAAGGAGTCAATGGTTGCCCGCTTAGGGCAAATAGGGGTAACAACGGGTGCTACCATTCTCTTCCCCATTATGCCCATGTGCATGGAGCTCACGATGAAAAAATGCGGGGCAAGGACCAAACGGCACACTGTAAACAAGTTACTCACTGTGCAAACGTCTGTTTATGTTCATGTTTATGTGTTTTCTAGAGTGCATAGCTGCCCAGGGGCTTCCCAGAGCTGCGGAGCAGGAGAGATCGGAAACCTGGAAACAACCATGTCTTAATTTTTTTCCCGAAGGCAGTCTCATATGTGAGAAGTCTTATTTCTAAAGGCATGGAGTTCCAGAGTTTTGGCACCAAATGCAAGAATGATCTTCCTCCCGAACTGAACCGCCTAATCCTTGTGGCTTTGGCAAGGCGTTCTGAAGAGGATCTTAGGGCTCCTTCCGGTTTGTAAGGTATGATCAGTGCCCTGAGTGGAGCAGGCCATCTGTCAATCAAGGCCCTGCGTGCTATGCATAGTGCTTTAAATTTTACCCTGGCCTGAACCGGCAGCCAGTGGAGTATTTTCAGAGCCTCTTTCGCTGATTCATACTTGGACCACCAGGGACTGTATCACTGTTCTCCAGGTCTCCTCTGGAATGAGGTCTAGAATTTTACAGAGCATCCGCAGTATTTCAAAACAGGTGGCGGCCAGGTTTCTGGCTTGAGTTTCCATGGTGAGGTTGTGGTCTATCCACCATCCTAGGTTCTTTATGGAGTTTTTATGAACCAGTGGACATTGCAGTACTTTTGGCGAGGTAATGGTGACTCGTGGTACAAGATTATTGCCTATGAAAATGAGTTCTGTTTTGTCACCATTTAGTTTCTGTTTACAGCTTTTCATCCAGCTGGCTGCCCTTTCCATGCGGGGAGACACTAGGTTGTGTTTCGAGTTGGGGCTCTCTGCCACTGAAACTGCCAATTGGGTATCATCCGCATACAATATGATTGATAACAAATATTTCTAGATGATCTCAGCCAGAGGTCTGTTGATTCCTATGGCTGGAAAGACGTCCAATGTCGATGTTAGATCACCTAGCCAAATTTAGAGTAGCAAGATGCTGCCCAGCCACCAGCATATGCAAGCCAAGAGACAAATTACTGCACGTGTTGTGTGTTTGCGCTTGTGTTTGATTGATGCATTCAGTTCTTTAGTATATTTGATCTACTGAGTGTCTACAGACCTTCCTGGGTCTTTGTTACTTCCCATATGAATGAATCAATCAGTGTTCTTGTAAAGCGTGACTGCTCACCTGTAAGGGTCTCAAGGCGCTGATGGGGTGGGGGGATGGGGTGTTGGGGGGTTAGGGAACTTCTGTTCAGTCAAAGTGCCAGGTCTTGAGGTCCTTTGTGAACTGAGGCAGAGATAGAGATTGCCTGAGATGCAGAGGTAGGGAATCCTAGGTGGGCAGGAGAAGGATCTTCATCCAGTAGTGGTCCTGCGGATCCGTGAGATGATAGCCAGGTCCTGATGGGTGGAGCGGAGATGTCTGGTGGGAGTGTGGAAGGAGAGGCTGTCGTTGAGGTATGCAAGTCTGGCATTGTGGAGGGCATTGTAGGCGTGTGAGGAGTTTGTAAGTAATCCTTTTGTTACCTTGGAGCCAGTGCAGGTCTGATAAGAGGCCAGTGATGTGTCTGCATTGGAGGATGTTGAGGATGAATCTGGCGGAGGCGTTTTGGATGTTATTCAGCTTCTTTCGGAGTTTGAGCATGGTGTTGGCATAGAGTGCTTTGCTGTAGTCGAGTCTGCTGCTGACGAGTGGATAGATGACCGTTTGCCTGGACTTGGTGGGGATTTACTTGAAGATTTTCTGGAGCAGTAGGATGAAACAGCATTGATCTGGTGGTTCAGTGGGAGCGAGGAGTCCTGGATGATGCAGAGGTTTTGTACGTGGTCCGTGAGTGTGTGGGGGGGTTCTGAGAGCTGCGGGCCACCAGAAGTCATCCAAAGTGGAGGGGGTGAGGCCCAGGAGGAGGACTTCAGTCTTGTCTGAGTTAAGCTTGAGGCAGCTGTCCTTCATTCAGGTGGCTACTGCCTTCTTTCTGCTGTTCTTTGCCGCTGTGGGTTCGCTGGTGAGGGAGAGGATCAGCTGGGTATTGGCGGAGTAGGAGATAATATTGAGTCTGTTGTTTCTGATGATGGTTGCATCCAGGCCATGTAGATGTTCAAGAGGGTGGGACTCAGGGAGGATAGGAGCCCAGTGGCACTCCACAGATGATTTGTGTGGGTTCTAAGAGTAAAGATGGAAGTCTGACTCTCTGTGTTTAGCCTGTGAGGAATGAGCGGGTTTAGTCAAGGACTTTGTCGCGCTAAGTGAGAAGGGTACGGCCAGATGTGTGTCCCATGCTCATTGTGCCACTGGATCAAAGCTAGCCTGGCTGATGTTTTATGTTTTTATGTTTTATATGCTATCTCTCGCACGCTTCAAGGAGGCCAAAACCTTCCTCATGGGTAAATTCCTCGTCTAAGGCCTGCCCTCATCCACCACATTATGCCTGATGAATCCAAGACTATCGCTGCCTCCCCAGATCACCAATTATCCCCGCAGAGAATACGTGGGACCTCTGTTTTTACTGACTCTAACTATGAGTGTAATCATTCACTTGTATCCCCCTTCCCCACGTTCTCAACACCCCTGTCCCCGCCAATCTGTTGTATAATTTTGTATTTTCTGCACTTTAAACTTTGTATGTTCACCTCTGTATACCATGTAAAGCGCTCTAATACCCTCACGGGTCAAGTTCGCGCTCTATAAAACACTAAAATAAAAGAATAAAATTAATTATATAGCGCTCAATTGCCGTGGCTTCTTGGTGCTGGGGTGTGTAAGCAAGAACAGTGCACTATGTTGACAAGAACCTATGCGGAAGTAAACAGCCATGTTTTCAGGCTCTTTCTGAAGATCTGCAAGTTGGATTGGAGCTTCATGGACAATGGGGTTTTGTTCCAGAGCTTTGCCGTGCATTGTGAAATCGCCCTGCCACCCTAACTTGCCCGACTAGTCTTTACAGTCTTAATGAAGCCCAAACTGGCTGATCTAAGAGCACATGAGGGAGTGTATGGTGGAAACAGTTTTTGAATATCCTTCGCACCACCACCATAAATTGCCTTGTGCACAAGGCTGAGAGACTTGAATTCCACATGCTGTTTAATGGGAAGCGAGTGGAGAGATTTGATTCCTGCAGAGGTTGACTGTCCTCTGGGCTGATGAGGGGTGATGCCCCGAAACTGGTCCCAGGATGCTTGTTTCCGGTCAAGGGAGGACCTGGCTAGGCAGTTCGGACTGGACTGTTCCCATGAGGCGTAAGGTTCAGACTGATTTGCATATGGCTGGATCCAAACAGAGGTGGTGTTGTGAGCAAAAGAACAATGGATTAAACCCAGATCTTTGTGACTGCGCGCGGTGCCTGCCATGTTGTGCATGGAACTGCAGGGGGTACCATAGGTACCACCCATGTGCACCCCCCAGAGTACCTGGGGGCCCGCAACGGGCCCCGCAGTCTATTTCGGCATGCCTTTCCGTGGCGGCAATGCCGCCACGGAAAGGCATCTTTCCGCACCCATGTTAAAATGGCTGGCGGTGTCTAACAGACACCACCACCATATTAAACCCTTTTCTGCCTGGTCAACACGTTAACCGGGCGGAAAAGCGGCGGACGGTCTTTCCATCTGCCGCGGTCCCCCCGCCATAGTAATATGGGGGGGGAATGGGTGGCGGGCGGGGTCGGATCACGGGCGGATCGCCACCGCCATGCGGGCGGTGGCGATCCGCCCGTGATCCTAATGGGACCCTTAGTCTGCAAATCAGACAAACTCTCACATTCTCATACACTCATAAAGCATCATACTCACCTGCTATTAACCATACAAAGCCACTCACAAAACCACTCAAAGATTAACTCATATAATTCCAATATTTTCTCAACATTTTTTGATACTTTTAACATGCTCACATACACATATATCTTTTCAATAATTTTTGTTCTCCAAATTAAATGTCATTTGCATACCTGAAAATTGAGTTTGTTGATCAAATCTTATTTATTGGTCATATCAGATAGATACAGTACTGCCAGGAAATGTAAAAACTAAGCATAAGAATGGCCCACCACTCTCAAAACAAAGTAGCCAAAAATGGCAGCATTTTCAAATTGCACTCTCTGATAGTGTGGAAGGCAGCAAATAAAAACATATATTTAATTTATTTATTTTTCACTCCATTCCTGAATGGTTAGTATGTCATAACCCGCTAATGCACTTATTTAAAGCAGCCCAATGCGTGTGCGTTTTGCACACTTCTGGAATTGGGCTATATTTGGGCTAAATTTGGTTTATATCTGTCCTAAATTTGGGCTCTTTCCTCTCTGGTGGCCATCGTGGGAGAATTATTCATTATGAAGCTCCCTAATCGCCTCCTTTACTTCAGTATCCTCAGTAGAAAATGCTTTCAGTTTTCCACTTAATTTCCATCAAGATGGCAGTCAGATATGCCACACTTTTGATATAATTGTGTTAAATGTTAGCACTCTAGTTGCTCATCAGAACACTGCAGTAAACTGCTGATCACCAGCAAGTTAACTTGCACTCTGCTGCTGGGGTTGAAAGTGCATGTTTCAATCGACATGTCAGAATGTTTTAATGAAATATAAGAGTAAGATATTTGAGAAGTCACTTAAAACATGTCCTAATTTTTCTTCTCTACAACACTAACCATAATTTCTATGACAAAATGAAACCCCTCATTTTGTTCCTTTCTAATTTTAAGGCCAGCTTTATCAATAATCCATTTTGGGATTTCCTAATTGCGAATCCTGGAGATTCACCATTAGGAAATCGCAAAGCGGCATGCATGAAAGTGTTTTGAACACTTTCTGCGATTCCTAATGGGTCGCAAATGACCTACCTCATGAATATTAATGAGGTAGGACGCAATTTAGGAACCATTAGGAATTGCAAAAATCACAGGGATGGTGGCCTGCTGAGATCAGCAGACCACAATGTCTGTGATTGCTTTTAAATAAGGCAATTTTTTGGGGGGTCCCACCGGAACCCTGCAGGGCCGAAAAAGCATTTTTTTTAAAACAAAATTGGTGGGAATCGCAATAAATTCAAGCCCGGCCTCTCACGCTTCGTTTAATTTGGGCCCCCAGGTGGACCAGGTCCCGGAGGCAAATGAAAATATGATGGGGGGGCCTGTGCGAGTATTTTGCTCTTGCTTGCTCAAAGTTGAGCACCCTTTGCTTTTTACACACAGGGAGCTGCATGTCAGCAGCTACCTGTGTGTAAAATGCAATGCTGGCTCCCACAGAAGGCGGGAAGCAGGCCAGGACTGCGGGGCCTTCAGGCTCCCACACGGTCCCCAACGTGGAAAATGTGCCCCTACACTACAGGCTGGGCCCCGGGGAATAGGGGCACCAGGTCCAACATCTGCCCTGGAGGGGGCCATGTGCCCCCTCCCTTAAAATAACAAAATCATTTTTTTTAAAAAGGCCGGGCCCCAGGGGTGGGTTCCCCAGGGTCAACATCGGCCACCCCTTCCATTTGAAAAAAAAATATATATATATATATATATTCACTGAAAAAACCATAGGTTAGAGACCATATATAGTTAGCTGGACATTTTATTGACATAAAACCAATGAAATTCCATATATAGTTAGTTGCACTAACTATATATCGCGCACCCGCAATCCACTGCTGATGATGTCACATATTACATCATTCATGACATGGTCAGTGACATCACTGATGACATCACTGATAACATCTCAAATGACATCACTGATGACATCACTGATGACATCTCAAATGACATCACTGATGACATCATCTAGTGTCTGTGTGTTTTTGTAAAGTTTAAATATGTTTTACATATTGAAGAATGAGTGGTTGTATGGAAGACTGAGTGTGTGTGTGGCTGGCTGGGAGGTGTGTGACTCTGTGCATATCAATGTGTACTTGTATCAGTGATTGTATAAGAGAGTAAGTATGTGTTAGTATATGTGTGAAAAGTATGGTGTTCTGTGTTTAACTGTATAGATGAGGAAATCGAAGTGTGATTGATTCTTCACAGGACTGACTAGGTGTATGAGTGCATATGATAGTGTTGTAATAATGAGTGACTGTATGTATGAGTGATTGTATGGGTGAATGAGTGAATGTGTGTGTAGACGTAGGAATCAGTGAGTGCGTATGTAGTAACTGGTATTGGTGTGTCATGATGTCATCAGTGATATCATTTGAGATGTCATCAGTGATGTCATTTGATATGTCATCAGTGATGTCATCAGTGATGTCACTGAAGTATGGTGTTCTGTGTTTAACTGTATAGATGAGGAAATGGAAGTGTGATTGATTCTTTACAGGACTGACTAGGTGTGTGAGTAACTCCATGGATGAGTGGCAGTGTGTGAGTGTCTGCATAGGTGTATGAGTGCATATGATAGTGTTGTAATAATGAGTGACTGTATGTATGAGTGATTGTATGGGTGAATGAGTGAATGTGTGTGTAGACGTAGGAATCAGTGAGTGCGTATGTAGTAACTGGTATTGGTGTGTCATGATGTCATCAGTGATGTCATTTGAGATGTCATTTGAGATGTCATCAGTGATGTCATCAGTGATGTCACTGACCATGTCATGAATGATGTAATATGTGACATCATCAGCAGTGGATTGCGGGTGCGCGATATATAGTTAGTGCAACTAACTATATATGGAATTTCATTGGTTTTATGTCAATAAAATGTCCAGCTAACTATATATGGTCTCTAACCTATGGTTTTTTCAGTGAATTTTCAAGGTTTTGTAAATGCAAATTCCTAACTATATATGGTCTATAACCTATGGTTTTTTCAGTGAATTTCATTGGTTTTTTAAAAGCTAATATCTATAGCTGTAAAATATATTCTTTATTACGTGACGTATCACGTAGCCACGTGAGACGCCTCATGACGCGTCGCATAACCGTGACGTATCGGCTCTGCAGCGCAAACAAAACCCGTAACGTAAGCGTGCCGGAGCACGCTTACAGATATATATATTTTTTTAACCTTAATTAGACAAAATCCACACGTGCACATATCTTGAGGCCTTGCAAAGGCACATCAAACAAACAGTCCCTACAATTTTGCCAAGTTTGCTGGAAATCTATTCCCTTAAATTTTTTTTTACTGTTTCTCTTGGTTTTCCCCTTCTTACGCTTACCGGGACGCTACCCGGTACGTGAACCGGACGCTCCAAAAACACAAGATGGCGGACTCCCGCTACGCTGCCGGTTAGCTGCCCGGTTCGCGTACCGGGAAGCGCCTCTACCGCGAAAAATCGCGGGGGACTTTAATATCCCCCTCATCAATCCTAGGGGGTCAGGAGGGGTTTACCTTGCCCCCTTTCCTTCATTTCCCCCTTCTTTTTTCACCACATCTTGTCTCTCGAACCTACCGAGAGACAAGATGGCGGCCGCTCCGGACTGTTTACAATGTTGAGAGCTACGCTGCCGGTTAGCTGCCCGGTGAGCTGCCCGGTGAGCTGCCCGGTTCGCGTACCGGGACGCGCCTCTACGGCGTAAAATCGCAGTTTTTAAAATTTTTTTATTTTTTGCCCCGCGGGGCACTTTAATATCCCCCTCATCAATCCTAGGGGGTCAGGAGTGGTCTACCTTGCCCCCTTTCCTTCATTTCCCCCTTCGTTTTTCACCACATCTTGTCTCTCGATCGTACCGAGAGACAAGATGGCGGCCGCTCCGGACTGTTTAGAATGTTGACAGACACCGGAGAGCCAATCAGCTTCGCTTCGCGAAGTTCCGTTACGCGTCAGGTACGCGAACCGGGGCGCTAACTGGAGCGCTGTCACAGATATATATATTTTTTTAAACGTTAATTTCTCAAAATCCACTGGAGCACATATATTGAGACATAGCAAAGGCACGTCGGGCAAACCATATCTACAATTTTGCCAAGTTTCATGTAAATCTATTCAGCCGTTCGAGCTAAAAGTGAGTCCAACCGCCCTATGGAAAAATGAATGGGAAATACGCGTTTTGGGACCCCCCTTTTTTCTCGGCCCCCCCTTGACGAAACCCCCCCAAATTTTCAGGGGCTGCTCAGAAACAAAATGTGCCATTTTCCTAAAGATTTCAGCCAATTCCGTCCACAAACGCCAAAGTTATTAGACATAGAATTTTCAGAAATCCCATAGAGAAAAAATCCTAACTATATATACCCACTGGCTATCGCCAGTAGGTAATATACATATATAAACATATATAATCTGCATATCTATATAAATATAAATGCATGCATACATATACATATATGCATACATATGCATGTTATTTACATGAAAGTTTTAAAAACACTAATAAAAGCAAAGCTAAAAAGCCACCTCATTACAAACAGAATGGCTTTAACTTAAACGAGGGCGAGATCTATTGCATTTTCAATGCTTGTTTACTTTGGTTCTATCAAGAAGGCATTCAGATGTGTCACACATTTGCCATAAATTCTGAATGTTAGCACTCTAGTTGCTCATTAGATCACTGTAGTAAAGCTAGTGCTCACCAGGGAAGTCTGCTGCTAATCATGGTTTGCAGCCATTTTCCCGCATTTTTTATCCCGCAGACTTTCAGTCCGCATACCATTATCCCGCAAGGTCATTGACCTCGCATACCATTATCCCGCATTTTTTCAAAACGCATGTGCATTTATCGCGCATGCCTTTACAAAGAATTACGTTTTAAAGGCATGTATGGTAAATGCATTTGCGTTGTGAAAACCACGATGACGAGAGAGGTAAGTGGGTTTGTGTTAATTTTTTCGTGGGTTAGTGATTGTGTAGTGTAGTGTAGTGTTGTGTAGTGTAGTGTTGTGTTAGTGTAGTGTAGAGTTGTGGTGGTTGTTTAGTGTAGGGTCATGCTGGGGGTAGTGTTTTAGGGTTTAGGGTTGTGTTGTAGTGTTTGCGTAGTGTAGGGTCATGCTGGGGGTAGTGTTTTAGGGTTTAGGGTAGTGTTGTAGTGTTTGCGTAGTGTAGGGTCATGCTGGGGGTAGTGTTTTAGGGTTTAGGGTTGTGTTGTAGTGTTTGCGTAGTGTAGGGTCATGCTGGGGCTAGTGTTTTAGGGTTTAGGGTAGTGTTGTAGTGTTTGCGTAGTGTAGGGTCATGCTGGGCGTAGTGTTTTAGGGTTTAGGATAGTGTTGTAGTGTTTGCGTAGTGTAGGGTCATGCTGGGGGTAGTGTTTTAGGGTTTTGGGTAGTGTTGTAGTGTTTGCGTAGTGTAGGGTCATGCTGGGGTGTAGTATTTTAGGGTTTAGGGTAGTGTTGTAGTGTTTGCGTAGTGTAGGGTCATGCTGGGGGTAGTGTTTTAGGGTTTTGGGTAGTGTTGTAGTGTTTGCGTAGTGTAGGGTCATGCTGGGGGTAGTGTTTTAGGGTTTTGGGTAGTGTTGTAGTGTTTACGTAGTGTAGGGTCATGCTGGGGTGTAGTGTTTTAGGGTTTTGGGTAGTGTTGTAGTGTTTGCGTAGTGTAGGGTCATGCTGGGGGTAGTGTTTTAGGGTTTTGGGTAGTGTTGTAGTGTTTGCGTAGTGTAGGGTCATGCTGGGGGTAGTGTTTTAGGGTTTTGGGTAGTGTTGTAGTGTTTGCGTAGTGTAGGGTCATGCTGGGGGTAGTGTTTTAGGGTTTTGGGTAGTGTTGTAGTGTTTGCGTAGTGTAGGGTCATGCTGGGGGGTAGTGTTTTAGGGTTTTGGGTAGTGTTGTAGTGTTTGCGTAGTGTAGGGTCATGCTGGGGGTAGTGTTTTAGGGTTTTGGGTAGTGTTGTAGTGTTTGCGTAGTGTAGGGTCATGCTGGGGGTAGTGTTTTAGGGTTTAGGGTAGTGTTGTAGTGTTTGCGTAGTGTAGGGTCATGCTGGGGGTAGTGTTTTAGGGTTTAGGGTAGTGTTGTAGTGTTTGCGTAGTGTAGGGTCATGCTGGGGGTAGTGTTTTAGGGTTTAGGGTAGTGTTGTAGTGTTTGCGTAGTGTAGGGTCATGCTGGGGGTAGTGTTTTAGGGTTTAGGGTAGTGTTGTAGTGTTTGCGTAGTGTAGGGTCATGCTGGGGTGTAGTGTTTTAGGGTGTTGGGTAGTGTTGTAGTGTTTGCGTAGTGTAGGGTCATGCTGGGGGTAGTGTTTTAGGGTTTAGGGTAGTGTTGTAGTGTTTGCGTAGTGTAGGGTCATGCTGGGGTGTAGTGTTTTAGGGTTTTGGGTAGTGTTGTAGTGTTTGCGTAGTGTAGGGTCATGCTGGGGGTAGTGTTTTAGGGTTTAGGGTAGTGTTGTAGTGTTTGCGTAGTGTAGGGTCATGCTGGGGGTAGTGTTTTAGGGTTTAGGGTTGTGTTGTAGTGTTTGCGTAGTGTAGGGTCATGCTGGGGGTAGTGTTTTAGGGTTTAGGGTTGTGTTGTAGTGTTTGTGTAGTGTAGGGTCATGCTGGGGGTAGTGTTTTAGGGTTTAGGGTAGTGTTGTAGTGTTTGCGTAGTGTATGGTCATGCTGGGGTGTAGTGTTTTAGGGTTTTGGGTAGTGTTGTAGTGTTTGCGTAGTGTAGGGTCATGCTGGGGGTAGTGTTTTAGGGTTTAGGGTAGTGTTGTAGTGTTTGTGTAGTGTAGGGTCATGCTGGGGGTAGTGTTTTAGGGTTTAGGGTAGTGTTGTACTGTTTGTGTAGTGTAGGGTCATGCTGGGGGTAGTGTTTTAGGGTTTAGGGTAGTTTAGTTGTTTAGTGTATGCTAAAGGCATATTCGTTCTAAAAGTTTTCGTTATTTTAATTTGCGGCCTAATAGTACATGCAGGATTTTTTTTGCGGACTGATGGTATGCGGGATTTCGTCATATATTCGCTAATCATACTTTCTATGGCAAAATGAACCCCCTCATTTTGTTCCTTTTTAAATTAAATGTTTTAAGAGTTACCACTTTATTCCAATCAAGATGGCTTCAGGTGTGCCATACCTTTGTAATAAGTAGGACTGTTAGCACTCTAGTTGTTCTTTAGAACACTCTGGGACATTCTGTCATTGGGCTATAGTTGGGCTACATCTGGCTGATATTTGGGCTACATTTGTTTTTTTTGTCTCTGGTGGCCATCTTTGGGCTACATTGGGCTACATTGGGCTACATTGGGCTACATTTGGGCTCCAACATATATATAGCCCAATGTAGCCCAATATATATTTTTCAAAGTTAATTTTCGTAAAAACCACTGGAGCCTATATCTTGAGACATAGCAAAGGCACATCGGGCTACCAGTCCCTACAATTTTGCCAAGTTTGGTGTAAATCCATTCAGCCGTTCAGGCTAAAAGTGAGGCCAACCGCCCTATGGAAAATTGCATGGGAAAAACATGTTTTGGGACCCCCCTTTTTTCTCGGCCCCCCCTTGACGAAACCCCCCCAAATTTTCAGGGGCTGCTCAGATACAAAATGTTCCATTTTCCTGAAAATTTCAGCCAATTCTGTCCTCAAACGCCAAAGTTATTCGACGTAGAATTTTCAAAAATCCCATAGGAAAAAAATCCTAACTATATATACCTACTGGCTATCGCCAGTAGGTAATATATATATATATATATATATATATATATATATATATATATATATATATATATATATGTATATATATATATTACCTACTGGCGGTCGCCAGTAGGTAGTTATAGTTAGGATTGATTTCCATAGGGAAATCGTAACATTCTATTGGGAATAACTTTGGCGCCGGTGGACGAATCTGCCTGAAATTTTCCTCAACTTTGCCTCGCGGCGCTCCGCTCCTTCCCTTAAAGTTTGGGGGGCATTTGTCAAGCGGGGGCCGGGATAAAAGGGGGGTCCCAAAACGTGTTTTCCCCATGTTAATTTCCATAGGGCGGTCGAACTCACTTTCAGCTCGAACGGCTGAATGGATTTTCACCAAACTTGGCAAAATTGTAGGGACTGGTAGCCCGATGTGCTTTTGCTATGTCTCAAGATATGTGCTCAAGAGGATTTTGAGTAATTTAGGTTAAAAAAAATATATATATCTATAAGCGCGCCCCGGTACGCGTACCGGGGAGCGCACCGGGCGCGCTACGCGACTTGCGCACGGAAAGCTGATTGGCTCTCGGGTGTCTGTAAACATTCCAAACAGTCCGGAGCGGCCGCCATCTTGTGTCTCGGTAGGATCGAGACACAAGAGGTGGCCAAAACAAAGGGGTAAATTCCGATTTACGCGGGGGGAGCGCCCGGTACGCGCACCGGGGGTGTACCGGGGAGCGTACCATGGAGAAAAAAGAATGACAGAGTTTCCAAAAAATGTAGCATTTTTTTATAAATTGGAGGTAGTTCTAAAAAGAACTGTTTTTTTAATTCTTTTTGTTGTTTTATATTTTTTTTTATTGTTTTTTTGAAATTTTTTTACTTTTTTTGACTTTTCTGAACAGTTTTATATTTTTTTGTATTTTTTAAGGGGAGAAACAAAAAACAGGGAATTCTAAAGGGCTCAACAGGAGCAAAAAAAAGGCGAAAAAAATTAATGTTTTCTTGGGCACTTGTGGTTATCCCAAGGACGGTTAATAAGTGTGATGCTTTGCTCTCCATAGCATATCGTTTGTCCACAAAAAATACAAACCATTTTAAAATTGGAAAATTTAGTTTGTATGGTGGAGCATATCTCCCTAACTTCCGGTCCCGATGGGGTGGGAACATTAGTTTGGGAGGTGCTGGCAGAAGATTGGACAGGGTTTCTGGCCAGTTCCCTGAGCTCTGCCCTTGCATAGTTATTTGGATGCCTGCGTCGCATATGCCTGATCATCGTGTGGTTGCCAAAGGAGTATTTTTTGTTGGGATTCCCCCTTGACAGCTCCTGATGACATATTAAGCAGGTTGCCTTAGGCGCATTTACTTTTTTCTTGTCCTTGGGGATTGAAAAAAACTGCCAGATGATGTGCTCTTTAGGTTTGTATATAATATTGTCCTCTCGGACGAATCTCCTCTCCTCCTCATCCTCATCTTCCTCCTCTTCTTCATCTCCACCACTGTGAAGTTGTGGTGGTCCTTGTGGTGGTGGTGGTGGTCCAGAAGCTCCAGCAGCTGCAGCTAATGTAGCCATTTTCTACTGAAATAACTGCAGGTCTACCTCTCTCAAAGCATAAAAGTAGAATGAGGAAAAAAGGTGGGGTCTTTCATCATTTAGAAAAGAAAACTGTTCTGAACCAATGAAAAGTGTTATATTTAGGTCACATGACCTGGCCTTACATCATTAGGAAACCGAAAGTGAAATGAACCAATAAAAAGTTTTATTTTCAGGTCACATGACCCGACGCGCTTTACTACGCGCCCCGGGGCGCCCTCCGGGGCGAGCCCGTAGTCGCGGCCCCAGGGCGCGCCCGGGGGCGCGTAGCGTAAGCGCGTCAGGACGTTGCGCGATCGTATGCGCTCGCGTGCTTCCGGGTGCGCTTACGCAGTGCGTCATATGACGCATCATGCGTTTACGCGAAATGTCACGATGTTGTTTTCGTTCGCGAGAATAGAGCTAACGGGACGCTCACCGGTACGTGCCCCGGGGCGCGCCCGAAACATTGCGCTTACCCGTCCGTTCACCGGTACGCGCCCCGTGAGCTCTCCAGGAAAAAAAAAATTCAAAAAATTACATAATTATACAATCTAAAATTCATTATAATTTTTTTTTACTTTTTATACCTATAGAGATTTGCTATTAAAAAACCTATGAAATTCACTTAAAAAACCATAGGTTTCACACCAGTTACAGTTAGCTGAGAATTTTACTGGCATAAAACTAATGAAATTCCCACGTTATAGTTAGTTGGACTCACTATAACTTGCGCGTGCAATGCACTGCTGATGACGTCACATATTACATCACTCATGACATGGTCAGTGACATCACTCATGACATCACTGATGACACCATCCTTGTGACAAAGTGACAGACCTACTTTCACTGTAATGTAAACTTTGAAACACATATTCAAAAATAGAAACTACAATTTTTAAAAAAATGGAGATACCCATACTAGTTACAACAACCAATTCAGTAATTCCACCATCTATATACACATCCACTCATTCACCAACAGTTCTATGTAGTCACTCATACATATACTCACTCATCATATATAGTGATACACCTATATATCCTGTTACACAACGACAGTCATCCAAAAGATACTCTCACACATATTCACACATGCAAATAAACTATTAAACATCCATTTATTTACATATACAGCTATACACACACTACCACTTTACTTCTAATGAAACTTACACATACTTACTCTCTTAAACAATCACTTATAGAAACACATACTTATTTAAACAGGAACTCTTACAATCCCTCACTCTCACATATACTCACTTATATACATCAATATTCACATATACTAGATTAAAACATATGTAGTTACTGATAAAGACACTAGTGAGACAGTCATTCACTCACTAACATACACATATACACACTCATCCACCCATACAGTCCTGCACATATGCTGTATTCAAAACATATACAAATAGAGAGTCAGTCATTCATGCATCTATGTGCTAAGTAACACCCCCACCAAACATATAGAGACTCATATTGATATAAAAAAAACATCTAATAACCCATATACCTACACATGTAGCTACTCGCCAACCCATGCAGTCACTTATACACAAAGTGAAACATTAATACATATATTTAAATATTTAAACATTACTCACTAATATTTATTTTTCAGAAAGACACACATTCACTGGATGGTGTCATCAGTGATGTCATGAGTGATGTCACTGACCATGTCATGAGTGATGTAATATGTGACGTCATCAGCAGTGCATTGCACGCGCAAGTTATAGTGAGTCCAACTAACTATAACGTGGGAATTTCATTGGTTTTATGGCAGTAAAATTTCCAGCTAACTATAACTGGTGTGAAACCTATCGTTTTTTCAGTGAATATATATATATATATATATATATATATATATATATATATATATATATATATATATATATATATATATATATATATATATATATATATCCAACAAAGAGTGCCCCACAGAGAGAGACCACCACACGTAAGTAGTTCGTCTGTTTCTTTTATTGCAGCTTGCCAACAGGGTTTTGAAAAGAGCACACAGCTAGATGAGCCAGACGCGTTTCAGGACGTGAAGATCCCTTCATCAGTGGCTAATGTGGAAACCAAAGAAAGCGGCAAAGTTGGCACATTTGTATTTATACTCCAAAGTCCTGCCCCAGTGGGCGTGGCCTTTCGCTTGGCCTTCTGGACTTTATAGTTGCACAACAAATTCTCTCAAGTGAGTCCGCTCCTTAATGTTTCCAAAGTATCACATATATAAAATTAATCCCAGTGGGGCTGCGAGCCTGCAGTTCAAAGGTTCCTGTCACTGCTTTACAGGTGAAATCACGAACTCGCGCTGCATAGTGCCGTGTCTCCTAATGGCAGCACCGTCAGGCATCAGCTAGGACCCGCATGGAGGCGGTGGGCCTCTCTCTTTGCAGCTGGGCGTCGCTGCTATTACATCCAACAAAGAGTGCCCCACAGAGAGAGACCACCACACGTAAGTAGTTCGTCTGTTTCTTTTATTGCAGCTTGCCAACAGGGTTTTGAAAAGAGCACACAGCTAGATGAGCCAAGCGCGTTTCAGGACGTGAAGATCCCTTCATCAGTGGCTAATGTGGAAACCAAAGAAAGCGGCAAAGTCGGCACATTTGTATTTATACTCCAAAGTCCTGCCCCAGTGGGCGTGGCCTTTCGCTTGGCCTTCTGGACTTTATAGTTGCACAACAAATTCTCTCAAGTGAGTCCGCTCCTTAATGTTTCCAAAGTATCACATATATAAAATTAATCCCAGTGGGGCTGCGAGCCTGCAGTTCAAAGGTTCCTGTCACTGCATTACAGGTGCAATCACGAACTCGCGCTGCATAGCGCCGTGTCTCCTAATGCCAGCACCGTCCGGCATCAGCTAGGACCCGCATGGATGCGGTGGGCCTCTCTCTTTGCAGCTGGGCGTCGCTGCTATTACATCCAACAAAGAGTGCCCCACAGAGAGAGACCACCACACGTAAGTAGTTCGTCTGTTTCTTTTATTGCAGCTTGCCAACAGGGTTTTGAAAAGAGCACACAGCTAGATGAGCCAGACGCGTTTCAGGACGTGAAGATCCCTTCATCAGTGGCTAATGTGGTAACCAAAGAAAGCGGCAAAGTCGGCACATTTGTATTTATGCTCCAAAGTCCTGCCCCAGTGGGCGTGGCCTTTCGCTTGGCCTTCTGGACTTTATAGTTGCACAACAAATTCTCTCAAGTGAGTCCGCTCCTTAATGTTTCCAAAGTATCACATATATAAAATTAATCCCAGTGGGGCTGCGAGCCTGCAGTTCAAAGGTTCCTGTCACTGCTTTACAGGTGCAATCACGAACTCGCGCTGCATAGCGCCGTGTCTCCTAATGCCAGCACCGTCAGGCATCAGCTAGGACCCGCATGGACGCGGTGGGCCTCTCTCTTTGCAGCTGGGCGTCGCTGCTATTACATCCAACAGCGGACTCACTTGAGAGAATTTGTTGTGCAAATATAAAGTCCAGAAGGCCAAGCAAAAGGCCACGCCCACTGGGGCTGGACTTTGGAGTATAAATACAAATGTGCAGACTTTGCCGCTTTCTTTGGTTTCCACATTAGCCACTGATGAAGGGATCTTCACGTCCTGAAACGCGTCTGGCTCATCTAGCTGTGTGCTCTTTTCAAAACCCTGTTGGCAAGCTGCAATAAAAGAAACAGACAAACTACTTACGTGTGGTGGTCTCTCTCTGTGGGGCACTCTTTGTTGGATATATATATATATATATATATATTACCTACTGGCGGTCGCCAGTAGGTATATATTGTTAGGATTTTTTCTCTATGGGATTTTTGAAAATTCTATGTCTAATAACTTTGGCGTTTGTGGACGGAATTGGCTGAAATTTTCAGGAAAATGGAACATTTTGTTTCTGAGCAGCCCCTGAAAATTTGGGGGGGTTTTGTCAAGGGGGGGGCCGAGAAAAAAGGGGGGTCCCAAAACACGTTTTTCCCATGTTAATTTCCATAGGGCGGTTGGCCTCACTTTTAGCTCGAACAGCTGAATGGATTTGCACGAAACTTGGCAAAATTGTAGGGACTGGTAGCCCGATGTGCCTTTGCTAGGTCTCAATATATGAGCTCCAGTGGATTTTGATAAATTAACGTTCAAAAAAATATATATATCTGTAACAGCGCTCCGGGTAGCGCTCCGGTTCGCGTACTTGACGCGTAACGGAACTTCGCGAAGCGAAGCTGATTGGCTCTCCGGTGTCTGTCAACATTCTAAACAGTCCGGAGCGGCCGCCATCTTGTCTCTCGGTAGGATCGAGAGAAAAGAGGAGGCCAAAACAAAGGGGGAAAATGACCATAAGGGGGCATAGTAGATCCTCCCTGACCCCCTAGGTTTGATGTGGAGGCTTTAAAATGAAAAATGAGTAGATGTAGAAGTGCCTAAATAAAAGATTTAGTAGGTGCGTGACTGACTTTATGAATGAGTAAGTGATTAAATGTGTCTCACTGAGTGCATGGGTTAGTGACTAAACTGTCTTAATTTGTGCATCATTATGTCTGTTGTTCTGTAAAGTGCTGCATGTGTTGATCAGTAGCTATATGAGTAACTATATGGGTTATTGATTGATTGTCCAAGTATTTGTATGGGAGACTGAGTGTGTGTGTGGCTGGCTGGGTGATGTGTGACTCTGTGCAGATCAATGTGTTCTTGTATCAATGATTGTATAAGAGAGTAAGTATGTGTTAGTATATGTTTGAAAATGTAAGGTACTCTATGTTTAACTGTATAGATTAGAAAATGGAAGTGTGATTGATTCTTTACAGGACTGACTAGGTGTGTGAGTAACTCCATGGATGAGTGGCAGAGTGTGAGTGTCTGTATAGGTGTATGAGTGCATATGATAGTGTTGTAAAGATGAGTGATTGTATGTATGAATGATTGTATGGGTGAATGAGTGAATGTGTGTGTAGACGTAGGAATCAGTGAGTGCGTATGTAGTAACTAGTATTGGTGTGTCAATGGTTTAAAAAATTATATTCTGTATTTAACACTGGGTGTAACAGAGGTTATATTAAAGTGTGAGGAGATGCATTATATTGTCACTTGAATGATGTCATCAGTGATGTCATTTGAGATGTCATCAGTGATGTCATCAGTGATGTCATTTGAGATGTTATCAGTGATGTCATTTGAGATGTCATCAGTGATGTCATCAGTGATGTCATTTGAGATGTCATCAGTGATGTCATCAGTGATGTCATTTGAGATGTCATCAGTGATGTCATCAGTGATGTCACTGACCATGTCATGAATGATGTAATATGTGACATCATCAGCAGTGGATTGCGGGTGCGCGATATATAGTTAGTGCAACTAACTATATATGGAATTTCAATGGTTTTGTGTGAGTAAAAAAAAGGTTTCTTAAATGCTAATTCCTAACTATATATGGTCTATAACCTATGGTTTTTTCAGTGAATTTTCAAGGTTTTGTAAATGCTAATTCCTAACTATATATGGTCTATAACCTATGGCTTTTTCAGTGAATTTCATTGGTTTTTTAAAAGCTAATATCTATAGCTGTAAAATGTATTCTTCTTTAAATCAAAAAATATATTTTATATGTTTATTAATAATTTTTTTTATTATTATTTTTTTTGTTCGCTCCCGGTTTGCGAACCGGGAAGCTTCCCGTTAGCTCAATTTGGTGCCGCGACCCGGTCCGCGACCCAGTAAACGTTCCGTTTGCGCAACTGTCGCGTTAGAAATCAACATCGTGACGCGTCGCGGAAGCGCGACGTATCACGTTGTCGCGTAATGCGTCTTATGATGCGCCGCGTTAGCGCACCCGGAAGTGCTCCGGTACGCGAACTGAGACGCGAAGTGCAGCTCCCTGGAAGTGATCCGGGGCGTGTCGCGAAAGCGCGACGTATTGCGTTGCCGCGTAATGCGTCTTATGACACGCCGCGTTAGCGCACCCGGAAGTGCTCCGGAGCGCGAACCGAGGCGCGAAGCGCAGCTCCCCGGAAGCGATCCGGGGCGCGTTCCGCAGCGCGTAACATAAGCGTAACAGGTCATGTGACTTGTTAATAAAACTTTTCATTGGTTCATTTCACTTTTGGTTTCCTAATGATGTAAGGCTAGGTCAGGTGACCTAAAAATAACACTTTTCATTGGTTTAGAACTATTTTTTTTCCCAAATGATGAAAACCCCTCCTTCTTTCCTCACTCTGACTTTCATCTTTGTGAGAGGAAGACCCTTTGTGATCACTGAGCAATGGCTTCATTAGTAGCTTCAGCTGGTGCACCCCCACCACCACCACCACCTCCTCATAGGAAGAGAGGACCACCTCCACAGCTCATTACCAACACAGAGGAGGAAGAGGATGAAGAAGAGGAAGAGGAGATACAGGGAACACAGTTTTTACAAGAGGAGCCCCGGGTATCTCATCATAAAAGAAGTTTCATTTGGCAGTTTTTTTCTTTTCCTGAAGGACAGAAAAAAGTTAATGCTCGATATGTCACGTGCCTGATATGTAAAGAGGACTTATCTAGAGGCACAGAAAAGAAGTATAGTTACGGCAACTATACTATGCACCGTCACATGGTGAGGTGGCATCCACTAAATTACAGCCGGGCAGAGATGCGTGACCTTCAGGATAACCCACCATCTCCTGTGGCCAGGACATCAACACAGATATCTCTGTCGGGGCCAGAGGCACGGGAAACAGTGCCAAACATTCAGGAAAACTTTGTCCACATAAAGATGGTCTGTTTATATTGCGGTACATTACTCTCATGTGGCAATATGAGCATTAACTTAATAAACAGAGCATTTGAAAACCACAAGTGCTCTAAACGCCCCAGAAAATAAAACATTTTTTTGCTCCTGTTGAGCCCTTTCCAATGCCTGTTTTTTGTTGTTTCCCCTCCAAAAATAACAAAAAAAACATAAAACTGTTCAAAAAATACAAAAAAAACAAAAAATGTTCAGAAAAAAAAAATATATATAAAACAACAAAAACATTTTAAAAAAAGTTATTTTCAGAACTACCTCCCCTTTATAAAAAAATTGCTAGAATGTTTAGCACTCTGCAAGCTCTATTTCTTTTGGTTCGCTTCCCGGTTCGCTCGCCGGTACGCGAACCGGGAGCGAACCAAAAAAATTTAACAAAAAAAAAAGAAGAGTATAAGGGAAGTAAACAGAGAGTAATGTTAAAAGAAAGACAGCTATAGGGACTAAACCAGAGATACTGTTTAATAGATTTATTTACCGAAGAAAAGAGGGAAGAGGATATAATTCTGAAAAACAAAATAGATAAGGAAGTGAAAGAAAAAAAGGAGAGTAGAAGAATAACAAAGAAGAGTTTGTTAGAGAATGTGAGTGAATGTTCAAAATAAGATTAAAACATGTGGAATAACAGAGAGAAAAAACAGAAAGCAGAAAAGAAGAAGTAACAGAAAAAGAATAATTGAAACAGCAAAGAAATGTAAATAACATAGGGGCATATTATCAACATAGGCGATAAAAGTTTTGCAGCTTTTATCGGCAGAAATGTGTCGCTAAAGCCGCTTTTGCGGCAGAAAACTGCCGCTAAAACCGCTTTTGCAGCAGTTTTCTGCCGATAAAAACAGCAATAATTTTATTGGCTGTGTTCATAATATGCCCCTTAGTGTGCTTCAACTACACAGAGAAAGCATAATGAACAAGTAGTGAAAGAGTGATCAGTCAAAGACACTAAGAGTAATAGAGACGGAGTGAGTGAACAAGAGTGAGGAACTATGAGAAGAGAGGGACTGAGAAAAGGAGTGGAAGGAGTAGAGTAAGTAAGTAATAGAGAAAGGAATGAGGGAAGTAGCAAAGGCAGGAAAGTGAGGGTTAAAGAAATGAAGAAGTGGAACTAATAGTAGTTAAATGTGATAGAAATGTAATGAAAAGAGTACAAAACATTTACCTTATAATTGTCGTTAACTTAGTCACTTGTTATTTTTATACTTTCAATCTGTGAAAGAGAGAACAAACATTTGAAAAATATTAAAACATGTATTTAAAAATTAAAAAAGACAAGGGAAAAGATTGAAGGACAAACAGTTTTTCAACAACTTTGACACTTATAGAAGCTTCTGCTTCTCCAGGCCCCCTACACAGTCCTAAAGATATACATTTTAAACTAACAGTATCTTGATGCAGATGAAGTGAGGCCTATCTTGGAACATGGTGCATATTTTGCACTGCTGTTGTCTCACAAAAGTGATGCAACGGCAGCGCAAAAGAGGTGCACAGCCATCATAAAGCTGTCCCTAACATTTTAAATGATTGTTTCAGGATGCCAATAAGGTGTGTCCTTTCCAGAGGTTTGTTTGAGGTGAGGCCTACTCAGGGTTGCAGATGAAATTTAGAGTTGTTGAATAGTACAGAGGACATAATACATGTGCAGGCCTACCAACGAAGTGAGTCATGCCCACTGCACTTTTGAACAAATGTCAGACCTCCTCTGTCTCCTGGAACAGGCCTAAACCTCATCTACACAATGTGATGTGTAATGTTAGGAAACACAGGTAATATAATAGAAAAACGTGCAATTTTTTTTGCTCATTCCACAATCACATCACCTGTGTTTCCTTTGCTTAGATATCTCATTGTGGAAATGTAGTCTATCATATGAAAGACTACGTAAAATGTGAGCACTGTATGCAACAACTTTGACACTTACAGAAGCCTCACCTTCTCCATGCCTCCTACACAGTTCTAAATGTACATCATAAATACAAACAGTACAGAATTAATTATACATGTTAAATGGTTTATTTTTGCTGTTCTCAGAATGTATCAAATTTCACTAAAAACAGTGAGTTGAAGGTATTCATCATATAACAGCGGGGAAAAAAAAACACAATCAAAATGATTGTGTTTAAAAAACCCGTATAACATAACCAATCAGAAATCCGAACTCCTCAAAAGTAACTTACTTTCCATGACGTCGAAGGATGTCCTATGAACAGCTTACACTCGGTTGTGCTGTTTTTATTTTCAGCCCGCCACTTTCTGAAAGAAAACCTCCATCGTTTTGAGAAATATGTTACATACAATAAATGACTTCTCGCTCTCTACCACACGTTTCCACAAGGCCAAATCATGTAAGAGCCATTTATAACTCTTGGAATTCTTGTAAGCAAATCCCGTCATTTTCTATTTCTGCAACTTTCAGAAAGAAAACGTTCAAGATCACTTTCACAATCCTAGACTAGTAATATCTTACCCTTCTTGCTCAGTCATGTTCTACATTTCCTATGACACTGATACTGCTTACTATGAAGCAGACTTACACTACCTCTATGACTACTACAATTATTTAATTATCTACATCACTTTTAATCACAAAGCAATATAAAACAGTAGATAAAATTATATCAACCCCTAGAATCATTATACGCCAGTTACCTACCCTAAATTCTCTTTTCTGAAAACAGAAAGTAAGAATATTTTTAAGTAAAAAGGCAACATTGTATCGTAGTCAAATGGCAATAATTTCCGAAACAGCAATTTTTTTTACATTTTATATAAGCTGTGTAATAAGCGGATCTTGTCAAATGTCCATCATGCCATATAATAGCTGCAGTTACAAATGTTCTTCTTAAAATCAACGACTGTGTAGCCACAACATTTGTAATTAAAGTTGAAGACTTACTTTCATCAGGTTTATATACTTGGATTTTTAAAATGACATTATAATCAAAAGTTTGGAACAATAATCTAGACAGCATTGCAGACTTACATTCCCTCTACTCCATGTTTTGATTCGCAGCTTGAATTAGCTTATAAAAAAGAAACAGTTTTTCTGAACTCATTCAAAGTGCAGTTATTTTTCCATGACGTCAAGTGTTATGGTAAGAAGACCGTTTGCTTTGGGAAATACTCTGTTGTCCCTCAACTAATCTGTGCCCACCACTTTCTGTAAGAAAATCTTCTTTTTTTCCAGGAACTATTTAATACTCAAAAATATTTTATGTCTCTGTACTACACTTATCCTCAATGCCAAATCGTGTAGGAGCCATTAGAACCTCTTGAAATTCCTCAGAGCACATCCCGAGATTCTTTCCCTAAAATTTTGGTTTTAAAAACACCAGGTAAGAATTTTTAAGGTCATACGGCAATTTTTTTTTGAAAGTTAAAACAGAATCGTTGCAGAATGACCAGCCGTTTCTAGACTTTAAATAAGCTGTGTAATGTCCTGATGTTATTGAAGGACCGTCATGATATATAATTGCTGCAGTTACAAAAGTCCTTCCTGATATTGACAACTGTGAAGCCACAACATTTTTAATTAAAGTTGTCAATTTTGTTCCATCAGGCCTACATCGTTGGAACATTAAAATGACATACTGGCCATATGTTCGTATAAATAATGTTGACATCATTTCAGATTTACATTGGCTACACTCCATGTTGTGATCAGCTGCTTTTACTAGCTTATTAAAGGACACTGATTTACTGTCTGGCAAAGTTAAATATATAAATCTTTCTGAGTCTACACTAGTAGTACTTGATACCGTACAGTTCTCGCAGTCATGCTGCCATTGATAAGAAAGCCCAAACAGGTGATCTACATCTACACCTTCAGCATGCAATACATCAAGCATATACATTAAAAACTCCTGACAATCTTGCTGAATATTTTGAGAGAATTGTGTTTGACCTGAACATCTGTCTAACAGATTTCGAATTTCAGACACACTTTCTATTTTTGTTCTATCAGTGCTACATTTCTCTAACACAGAATTTAACAAACTGCAAAATCTGTGATCCGAATTGACCACAATCTCTTCTTTTACATTTTCTAGAGAAAACAAAACATTAACCACTACATTAGCATAGCAGTTGACACCAGAACTGTTTTCAAATTGAAAACCAACAACATCTTCAACAGAATCCTTTTTCTTTCTGCTTATAATTTCAGGTTCATCAACTTTTCGTCTTTTTGCTACAACCTCCCTAGTATTGGTCACATTTCTTTGTTTCCGGCCTACCACACGTTTCTCAAACAAAGGATATTGAGGCAAATGTGGCCCATACTCTCTTCTTAACCTATTGTATTCCTTAACACAATCTAGATCCGTACAAATGTTTGTGACATTACACTGAATCAAGTACAATCCCGATAAAGTTCTAACTCGTGACAATGCCACATATGCCATACCCTCCTTGAACACAGAACTGCCAATATTCACCAATGCACTGTCTACACTTAAACCTTGCGATTTATGGATTGTCACCGCATATGCCAAGCAAACAGGAAACTGCTTACGGCGAACATATAAGTCTTTTACAAGCAAAAATCTAGCAGAGCAATGACCAATTAGCTGTACTTCCTCAATGCCATCAAATTTAATTTTTAAAAATTCAATTCCATCTCTATTTCTGTATTTCACAAAATCAACAACATTACCCATTGATCCATTTACCAGACCTCTTTCAACATGTAAATTCCTTCTTAAAATTATACGGCAATTTAAGCACACATTCAGAGTCTTTTCAAAACCTGCAGTTTTAGATATAGTCTTCTCTAATGAATCCAATTTTGTTTTCAAATTCTCAGACAAAATAATTGTTGACCCCATATGCTCTACTCTGTCAATAGCTTCCAGTTTCACAATCTCTTGGTTTTCTAAATGCAACATTTTGTTGTTGAAGATGGCACATTCTGCAAGAGTTGGCATCAAACATATTCCAGGTTTCTTCTCAGTAATTTTCTGAAAAATATTCTCAGGCACAACGTCTTGTTCTGGATATAAATTTGACAGTAATCGTGCATGTAAAGCTTCTTTCCCATGCTCGGTCACTTTTCCAATTCTAACATCTTGTAGAATATTCTTGTAAACTTCATCCTTCGCCTGACGCATATTTTCATGCAGTTCAGCATAATTGAAGTTTAACCATATATTGACGTTGCCAATGCTCCCTAGGCACTTCCTGGTATCTTCATGCGTGAGCATTTTGAAAACAGGTTGTCCTTTCACTGGTGTCAGCTGCAGAAGATCTCCGAAAACAATGATGTGTTTGCCACCAAATAACACATCATACTCTGTTTTAAGAACTTCTTGCATTCTCAAATGCACAAAGGCAAGCATGACATTGGAAACCATGCTTACTTCGTCAATGATAAGAAGTTTCATTTTCCTCAAGACTCTTGAAACTTCACAACAAGCATCTCCAGATAACTTGTGGTATTGTAATTTGTTATCATGCTCCACTGGCAGCATCAGTAGACGATGCAAAGTAATACCTTTAATGTTATGTGCTGCCAGTCCAGTTGGAGCAGTGACAACACAAGACAGCGATGACTCAGTCCTTTCCTTCAAATAACATGAAATTGCTTTAATGAGGAAACTCTTTCCAGTTCCCGCTTCTCCACTCACGTACAGTCGGACAGGCTTCAACGACGTACATGAGCACTCTTTCTTCTCATGACTTAATCCATGATCAATTTGCCTGGTAACTTCGTCATATATTTTCCTCTGCTCAACGTTGAGTTGTCTTTCCAAGTCTTCTAAGTTAACCGCATCCTCCTGAGCATGTGCCATGGCTCTTTCCACTTCATTCATGGCAGTGGCAGCTTCATTTTCGATAACAGGTCCTCCTAGTGGATCCTGACTCAATGAAACAGAACTCTGACTGTCCTGAGAACTGTCTCTGGCAATCTCGGCTGCAATCGTTGCTTCCTGCTCGATTTCCGCATTCAACATTTCTACATATTTGGGAAAAGCAGGACATTCTATGGTCTCCTTGGCGGCAGTGAAAGAGTCTTCGTAACAGAGGAAATCTCCAAGCAGTTCCTCTTCTGCACGCCAAGGCTTGAAAAGTTGCAAAAGTGCTAAATAGAAAAACTCCTTTTTTTCAGGAGATTCGCCACTCAATTTTCGATGGTTTACCAAGTGGCATTTTCTTTGCTTGACCAGACATCCCTCACTTCCAATTACAGCATACACTCCTTTATCAATATCTTCTTTGATGTTCCTCTTGAATATGTAATTTTGTAGAACCTCATACAGACAAACATTCTCAAGGTGACTGCTTCGATTTGGATAATATGTATCCAACATGTTGGTCTTCAAAATGTCAGTACTGTTTGGCTCCTTTTCCGCCAAATACTCAATTTCCCGCACAGGTTACAGAACTCGATTACGCGTTGCAGCAAGACCAAGACTCGCCCAAACGATACTCCTAGATTTGGCATAGAGACTTGCTGAAGACAACCGGTCAGACATTCGTAAGCTCCGATTTCTCGATGCGACAACATCTTCAGACTGAAACTGTACAACTTCTTACTGAGGCTCTTTTCATGGGAAATGTCCTCCCACATATCCTTCAATTCTGTCTTTTCTTTTTTGGTGATGTAAGATGTCACATACCGAGCCACAGCCATACAGTTATCAGCCACAAACTGTATATCCATGTTAGCATTCCACATGGACAAAATCACTGGGTTGTAGTCGTTGATGTACTTGGACTCTTCATTCCTCTTCAAATTGTATGTGTTTTTAGGTGATTTCTTCATCACATTATGTCGCAGCGAAGACATCAAACTGTTCAATCTTCCTTTAGAAATCACCGGTCGTGGAAAGGCGAAACGACATTTGGTGTAGAACTTGTCCTTGTTTCTGAATTTACGACGACAGTACTTTCCGCAACGATGGCTTTGGAAGCGTAGAACTTGTTCTCTTAGGCTTTTGTCCTCCTTTGCGTTTGGAACAGCACATGTAGAATACTGTTCTATGAAACTCATCACTAAGTCTTCTGGATCTGTTCCAAATTTAGGTGCATCCTTGATCCACAGCAGCATATGTATATGAGGAGCACCTCTTGCTTGGTACTCCTTTCTCCAGAAGAAATCCAACACCTCTCCAAGAGGTGGATTCTTCTTATTCATGATGAAAGACATCATAGCTTCAAATCTATGATTAAAGTACCTGCATACATTCACTGGATCCAAAGAGCACAGTTCTCCGGGTGTCTTGAATTCGATGTTTTCGATGTTTCCATTTGCCTCTCGTAGAAATTCAAGTAAGTCTTCCCAGCCATACTCGGCACAGCTCAGAGTGAGGAACCATGTGGGAGTTCCTAAGTTCCTTAGCATACATTTTAAATCACCATGACGACGGTACCAATACTCATTAGTACCACGCTGACACGCCATGAGATTAATCAGGTGACAATCCAAAATACTGTCTTGGACATTGACTTTATCCATAAAGTCACTTGCCGAGATGTTTTGCATCTGTATACCACTTTTCAAGATGTGGTTCACTGCATATGACAGTCCAGACAGATCGCTTTCAAACAGGAGATGAAACAAATAGGGAATGCATTGTCGAAACCTAGCATCTTCTGCATACAATCGTAAAGTCCGGTATTCAGAAGCAGGAATTTGATGAGGTCGCTCATCATATCTTCCTCCTTGACCTGTTGGAAATAGCTGTGGGAAACACCGAGCTTCCAAACTTTCCTCCCAGACACTAATGGGACTCCCTTTGGCTTGTTTCATTTGAAACAACTCAATAGCATTCCCCATGACTTCCTTGGAATGCAAAGGATGAACACTATAATGTTCATATATTTCTTCACTTTTAGAGGGTTCTACTTTCTCAATTTGACCAGCACACAAATCGCTATCCTCTTCCTCACTTACTTCCTCTTCTGCAACATATGCATTCTTATAGTACTTATTATTTTTTTTCAAATACAATGTTGCCTTTTTCACTTTCCTAACATCTACTAAATCTTGCCATATTTTCTTATTCTTTGCCGGAACCCCATTAACTAAGATAACCAGAGGTTCCTCTTCCACTTTTTCTACTCCAATTGTGTTAATGTTTTTCTTCAAATCTAGAGGCAAATAAACAACTCTTCCCTTTAATCCTCTCTGTAAATCTGATGGAGGCAATTTCCCTGTCTTTGGCTCCATTCTTACAATAGCCTGAAAGGGATGGATACTTTGAATCAAAATAGATTCATAAGTATTTAAATCCTTCAATTCAGAAGGAATCTCAACCAATTCCAGATTATTATGAACCGCTCTAGCAGGCATCTGGTTTTGATTTAATTTATTACAACAATAAGTACACACACGTTGATCCGATCCCAAATCAAAACAATTTTCTACCATCAAGTATGTTGCGAAATCCTTCCATTCACTATTATTTTCCCTTTCACTTTTTGCATATAAATCCACTAACTTAGTCTGATTCTTATAATAAGTGCGTCGACAACACACACAAGTGAAATTAGGCCTCTCACTTGATTTCACCTGAAAAGTGGCAATTTCCTTCTGAAAATTATCTGTACTGGAAACCTGTACACTATCTTCCACATTACCCTCTTCTTCTGGGTCAATTTCAACATTCTCCTCTTTACTTCCAAAGTAACAAAACTCAATTTCTTCACACATATTCTTCACATCTATTTCAGAACCATGCAAAAGAGCAGCGCATAATTGATTAAGCATAACTGCTGGACTCTTAGCATAATACAACATTCTAACTAATTTCCTCACTTTATTATGATGCACTGCTAGCATCCTGAAATGATGAAAAACACTCTGGCATACTCTCCTGGAAAGACAAGCCAGTGAATGACCATGCAAACCTGTCACTTCTCTCACTCTGCAAGGATCTAATTCTTGCAACAACTTCATTTTCTGCTTCAAACTTTTCTTATTAAATGTCCGTACAAAATCACAAGCAAATTGATGGAATCCTGTCGCACACTGCAAATACTACTACACTTCCAGGTGTACACAGGTCCCTTAGGACGTCTTCCTAAAACCTCATTACCTAACATCTCTTCTGCCTCTGTTGTCACAAGTTTTTCTTTTTCAACTGGACAACCATCTTTCACCTCATAAGCTCGACCGCTGGTGTCAACTGCATGCACCAAATCATTATCCTGGAAATAACTCTCCTCATTGAAAAATGCCTCACAACTTGAACTATGCATCCATTCTCCGGAAAAAACTTCACAAAAATTACTACGATTAACTGTTCTCTTCCATCTACTATTTCTTTTGAAATCATAAATTGCCTTGTTTAGCTTTCTAATTCTATTGATTATCAAAATAAATAACTTTCGTTTAATTTCAAATGCCTGATCAATAACTTTCTCAACTTTTTTTTTTCTCTTATAAAAAACAACTTTCTGTTGACCTTTCTTAATATTTTTTAACAAATTGCCAATTATCCTGTTGCGGAACATTCGTTTACGAATGTCCCTAAACTGTTGTTTCCTTCTACTATCATGCACAGAGTTATCTCTTGCTCTAGCAGTAACATTTTTGACTGGCCTTCCCTTTCCGTTTAAATTGCTTCTCTTTTTCTGGACAAAAACATTTTCTGTAGTACTACTTTATTTTCTAGAAATGTTTCTTATGAATGTTTTCGTGGTCTTACCCGGTGCTTTCTTGGTGACTTGACGATTTTTTATTGTAGAGGACTGCTGCAGTAAATGATGGACCTGCTGTCTTTGACATTTTGTAGCCTTTCTCATTCTATCCTTAGTTGGCATTCTCAAAATTTGAAATGATCTGCAGTTGAATTTGTGGTAAAATATAATAAAAAATGTTATTAACCACTATTACCAAACAGTAAATCAATAACAGTCATCAAAAACTTAACACACTACTTGACATTTTTACATAGAATATTTTTTAGTGCTTTGGCAAATTTAGAATACACAAATATCAGAAAAGAAATGGAATTCTTATTCATTTTGCCTGTCCTGTTTTATATGTGAATCTGATCTACTTTTATGAGCATATTTTAATATTTTATTGAAGACACTACACATAACCTGTTTTTGAAGGTGTGTTTAATTTTAAATGAAACGGTTTACATTTTTATTTTTCATTTATTGTAAATTTTAAAAATAAATGTTTATAGTTCCATAGGCTCAAGCAAGTCAGCTTCCCACCCTATGTCATACAATTCTGACAAATCGGCATCCTCATCATGTTCTTCATCATCCTCAGGATTTAAATCATCCAAGGGATCTACTTCCACTGACGTTTCAATTACAAGTTCAATGATGAGGTCGAGATCAACTGATTGCTGATTGTCACTCATGGTTGATGCTGTCGTTATCTTTAAAGAAAGAGAACAACAATGAGATGTTGCAGAGTAAGAGACAAATCTCAGAGATTATAATAGTAAAATTGTTTAACAAGAGTAACATTTTGCAGCTATTATTTAGCCATGTCCAGCGATGCTGAGGAGGTGAGGCCTATGTCCAACTTTTCAGTGAACAGGACTCATCTCTTCTTAACCTTGGATAAGCCTCACCGACTCTGTGTCCCCTGCTCATACTTAAATGTACAGGGGCAGATTTATGCTAAGTGGCGCATCCCCACGGATGCACCAGTTAATGTGCACCGCTGCACTGCCACCCATAGTGTGCCGCATTTACAATGTGGAGCACCATTGAGCAAAAACAGCACAGATGCGTCACACATCTGTGCCGCAAAAGCAGCACATTGCAGGAATCTTGCATAAGCGCGACATGTCTACTGCAATGCACAGGAGGAAGCCTCACATTGCATGGTGCATCACTTCTTATGCCATTTTCAAACAGGCGTAAGGATTTGATTCAGCAATGCTATAAAGCTGAGTCAGTGAAATCTTCTAAATTTCACTGTGTTAGTTTTACAGGGCTTTCATGCAAATTAATGCATACCTTGCAACAAAACACCTATATGAAAACTGACGCAGGTTTCATGTGGCACAGGACTTTACAGCATGACACATCTGCCTAGATGCATCAAGTTATAAATATGTCGCCACATAGCAAATCTTTTGCACCGCCGCTGCGTCACAAAAGTGGCGCAAAAGAGACATACACCTATCATAAATCTGTCCCTAACATTTTAAATGATTGATTCAAGATTACGATAAAGTGTGGCCTATCCAGAGATTTGTTTGAGGTGAGGCCTACTCAGGGTTGCAGATGAAATTTACGCTTGTTGAAGAGTACAGAGAAGATAATACATGTGAAGGCCTACCAATGAAGTAAGTCATATCCACTTCACTCTTGAACAAAGGCGAGATCTCTTCTGTGTCCGTGGACAGGCCTAAACCTCATCTGCACAATATCATTCGTAAACTTAGGAAACACAGGTGATGTAATTGAAAAATGTGGAGTTTCTTTTCCTCATTTCACAATCACATCACCTGTGTTTCCTTTGCTTAGGTATCTCATAGTGCAGATGGACTCTAGCATATCAAAGAGTACACATAAGTTTAGCAGTCTATACAACAATTTTGACATTTACAGAGGATTCAGCTTCTTATCTTGTTGGAGATGAAATGAGGCCTGTCTTGCAACATGGTGCATGTTTTGCATCACTGCTGCATCGGTTTCATGTGGCACGGGACTTTACAGCATGACACATCTGCCTAAATGCATCAAGTTGTAAATATGTCGCCACATAGCAAATATTTTGCACCGCCGCTGCGTCATAAAAGTCACACACAGTGACGCAAAATAAGCTTACACCTATCATAAATCTGTCCCTAACATTTTAAATGATTGATTCAGGATGACGATAAGGTGTGGCCTATCCAGAGGTTTGTTTGAGGTGAGGCCTACTCAGGGTTTCAGATGAAATTTACGCTTGTTGAAGAGTACAGAGGAGATAATACATGTGAAGGCCTACCAATGAAGTAAGTCATGTCCACTTCACTCTTGAACAAAGGCCAGACCTTTGCTGTGTCTGTGGACAGACCTAAACCTCATCTGCACAATGTCATTCGTAAACTTAGGAAACACAGGTGATGTAATTGAAAAATGTGGAGTTTCTTTTCCTCATTTCACAATCACATCACCTGTGTTTCCTTTGCTTAGGTATCTCATAGTGCAGATGGACTCTAGCATATCAAAGAGTACACATAAGTTGAGCAGTGTATACAACAATTTTGACATTTACAGAAGATTCAGCTTCTTATCTTGTTGGAGATGAAATGAGGCCTGTCTTGCAACATGGTGCATGTTTTGCATCACTGCTGCATCGGTTTCATGTGGCACGGGACTTTACAGCATGACACATCTGCCTAGATGCATCAAGTTGTAAATATGTCGCCACATAGCAAATATTTTGCACCGCCGCTGCGTCATAAAAGTCACACACAGTGACGCAAAATAAGCTTACACCTATCATAAATCTGTCCCTAACATTTTAAATGATTGATTCAGGATGACGATAAAGTGTGGCCTATCCAGAGGTTTGTTTGAGGTGAGGCCTACTCAGGGTTTCAGATGAAATGTACGCTTGTTGAAGACTACAGAGGAGATAATACATGTGAAGGCCTACCAATGAAGTAAGTCATGTCCACTTCACTCTTGAACAAAGGCCAGACCTCTTCTGTGTCCGTGGACAGACCTAAACCTCATCTGCACAATGTCATTCGTAAACTTAGGAAACACAGGTGATGTAATTGAAAAATGTGGAGTTTCTTTTCCTCATTTCACAATCACATCACCTGTGTTTCCTTTGCTAAGGTATCTCATAGTGCAGATGGACTCTAGCATATCAAAGAGTACACATAAGTTGAGCAGTGTATACAACAATTTTGACATTTACAGAAGATTCAGCTTCTTATCTTGTTGGAGATGAAATGAGGCCTGTCTTGCAACATGGTGCATGTTTTGCATCACTGCTGCATCGGTTTCATGTGGCACGGGACTTTACAGCATGACACATCTGCCTAGATGCATCAAGTTGTAAATATGTCGCCACATAGCAAATATTTTGCACCGTCGCTGCGTCATAGAAGTCACACACAGTGACGCAAAATAAGCTTACACCTATCATAAATCTGTCCCTAACATTTTAAATGATTGATTCAGGATGACGATAAAGTGTGGCCTATCCAGAGGTTTGTTTGAGGTGAGGCCTACTCAGGGTTTCAGATGAAATTTACGCTTGTTGAAGACTACAGAGGAGATAATACATGTGAAGGCCTACCAATGAAGTAAGTCATGTCCACTTCACTCTTGAACAAAAGCCAGACCTCTTCTGTGTCCGTGGACAAACCTAAACCTCATCTGCACAATGTCATTCGTAAACTTAGGAAACACAGGTGATGTAATTGAAAAATGTGGAGTTTCTTTTCCTCATTTCACAATCACATCACCTGTGTTTCCTTTGCTTAGGTATCTCATAGTGCAGATGGACTCTAGCATATCAAAGAGTACACATAAGTTGAGCAGTGTATACAACAATTTTGACATTTACAGAAGATTCAGATTCTTTTCTTGTTGGAGATGAAATGAGGCCTGTCTTGCAACATGGTGCATCTTTTGCATCACTGCTGCATCGGTTTCATGTGCCACGGGACTTTACAGCATGACACATCTGCCTAAATGCATCAAGTTGTAAATATGTCACCACATAGCAAATCTTTTGCACCACCGCTGCGTCACAAAAGTGACGCACAGTGACGCAAAAGAGGCATACACCTATCATAAATCTGTTTTTTTTAAGCCCTTGCTCCATTTTTAGATCACTTTTAACATGGCTATGTAAGTCAAATAATCAAGATCTAAATTTGCCAAGCACAGATGGGGGCGTATTTACAAGGACCTTGCACCACAGGGAAAGGTCTTAAATTAAAATGGGAAAAATACCATCAGAGAGACTCAAAGGCCTTATAAATATGCCCCAAGCAACCTATGAACCTCTAGCATTACATATCAACAAACCTAATTGATTTCAAAAAACGTTTTTAAACACAACTTGAAAAGCAATTATATTCATACATTCATGGGGAAGTTACTTAAAATACCCTAAGACACATGAAACCGTTTTTTTTAAGCCCTTGCTCCATTTTTAGATCACTTTTAACATGGCTATGTAAGTCAAATAATCAAGATCTAAATTTGCCAAGCACAGATGGGGGCGTATTTACAAGGACCTTGCACCACAGGGAAAGGTCTTAAATTAAAATGGGAAAAATAACATCAGAGAGACACAAAGGCCTTATAAATATGCCCCAAGCAACCTATGAAGCTCTAGCAGTACATATCAAGAAACCTAATTTTTTTCATAAATCGTTTTTAAACACATCAACTAAATCAATTAGATACCTACATTCAAGGGGAGATGACTTAAAATGGCCTAAGACACATGAAAGTGTTTTTTTTAAGTCCCTTGCAACATTTTTGGGTCACTTTTAACATGGCTATGTTAGTCAAAGAATTAAAATCTAAATTTGCCAAGCACAGATGGGGGCATATTTACAAGGACCTAGCACCACAGGGAAAGGTCTTAAACTAAAATGGGAAAAATTACATCAAAGGAAGTCAAAGGCCTTGAAAATATGCCCCAAGCAACCTATGAAACTCTAGCAGTACATATCAAGAAACCTAATTGATTTCAAAAAACGTTTTTAAACACATCTTGTAAATCAATTATATTCATACATACATGGGGAAGTGAGTTAAAATACCCTAAGACACATGAAAGCATTTTTGTAAGACCCTTGCACTTTTTTTGCATCACTTTTAACATGGCTATGTAACACAAAGAAACAAAATCTATTTGTAAAACTCTTGACACAAAGCAACATTTTAAATACACAACTTTCTTCATAATTTTCTCCCTAAACCATACTATTCTCTACCTAAATTAAATGAATCTTTTCTCACCTTAGCAAATACTTTATGAGTTTCAAAACAGTCTCAGAAACACACCAAATTGTCTTTAGCAGAGCAAAAGGTATGCACTCCAGAGTCTGCAGCTATGAAAAGCACAGAAATGCTGTAACTCATCACACATATCTCTCATGTCACCCAATCAAAACTCTTCCCTCCCTTTTTTCAAATCAACACCCTTCCCCCCTCTGGCCTTTCTGCCTTTTTTGCATAGCAACCACCTCCTGAAAGACCTCTCATGTTTGCAAGTTCACACAACAATGTTTCAATTGAACTCTGAACTCTCAGTGCACCTGCGTATCCAGTGCAATCTTTCATTAAATGATTTTTTCTTGACCATTCAAATTACATCTTTCAAACAACACATCCATGCACCCTAACTTTCTGTTTTCAGCAATCAAAATCCACCAATCACTGCTACTGCTTCCTTAACACAGAAACTCCACAGTTTTATTCATTTTAAACTCTTATTTTTTCAACTCCCATTTCATTGCCACACTTCATCTGACTGCAGCAGAACCTCCTCTCACCATATTTTCTGTCTGGATTGTTGGACATAGTTACATCTACTGGGCTCAAAGGTATGCTGAGAACAGAAATTTACCTAACCTCAATTTACAAGATGTGGAAATTAAGTGGTTTGGCCACAGAGGATTAAAATGTCACCAATTGATACCATTGGTGAAAACCTTTATGCATTTGCCAAAACCTGACCTGTTAATTGTGCACTGTGGAGGAAATGACTTGGGCACTTTGACTGGTGTAGGTCTGGAAATGCTTTTAAAGGACACCTTTGAGCAATTGATGGCACTTTTTCCTCAAACTGCCTTGGTATATTCAAATATATGCCAAAGACAGAAATGGAGGTGGTCGAACCAATTTTGTCCACAAATTGAGAAGTCGAGGAAGCATGTAAACAAATCTGTTTCAGCTTACATGAGAGACCATGGAATGGGCTCCATGTACAACAATAACTTGCGTTACTACATGCAAGATATCTACAGAGGAGATGGAGTTCACTTCTCAGATGAGGGCAACAGAGTTTTCATTTTGAATTTAAGACTGTGCATTGGTACCTACTTATAAGTACCTAAATGTACCATAAACCCAAAAGCTCTTCTCAGAGCTACCCTACATCTGATCACTCACAATTATTATTTTACTCTGACTTTTTTCACAAATTTTCAACAAAGTACGCTCCCCGGAGCGCTACCCGGTACGCGAACCGGAAGCTAACCGCGCGAAATTTTTAAAAAAAATGTTTTTTTTCCGCACATATGGGCCTCCTCAGCCACCCTCAGAAAACCTAGGGGGTCAAGATACGTCTACCGTGCCCCCTTCTACCCATTCTGAACATTATTTGCCCTCCATCTTGTATTTTAATTCGACCGAAACACAAAATGGTGGACTCCCGTAACGCTGCAGGTTCGCGTACCGGGGCGCTCACCGGGAAGCGCTCCATCAAAAAAGGTGGGAAAGTAATTTACAGAAGAAACCCTGGAGACACTTTCACCAAATATAGATTTGCTCATACTACATACCAATCCCTACCATTTTCAAAAATTTGGTTGGAATTCCATTTAGCCATTTAGCCTGTAGACCTCTCTAAATACCCTGAGGTAAATTACTTCACAAAACACATCTGAAGTGTTGGAATTCACAACCAATTAAATGTTACTTTCATTTTCTATTTTTTTTTACCTGACATTTGATTGGTTATGTACCTGAATATATATAAAGGAAGAGAAGGAAACACAATCATTTTGACTACTACTTCCTGGTGTACATTTCAATAGGATTTTCACTAATAACTTCAACTTCTTTGTGAAGGTAAGTTGTTATTTTAAAAACTGAAGTATATTGTGCACTTTAAGTTAATATGGTAAACTTTTTCTGATAGTTATATACTATCCCTCTGTAGTAGTTATAGATTTAGATAGACTTCTCTGTTATAGTTATGGATGGAGTTACGCTTCTCTTTTATAATTATGAATTTACTTACGTTAAATTACATACACTTTTTTATATTCCTACTTCCACTCTGATACTATACACTGCCCAAAGATAAATTCACTGTTAAAAACTGCCTATCTAAAATTAATCCCAACAGTGCCCTATCTCTACTAATATATATTTTTTTTATGCAAATTTCAGACAAAATGGAAGGCGAACAGAAAGTTTCATTTGAAATTGTCCTTGCAGAGACCAACCAAGAAATCATTGATCCAAATGACATTGAATTTATGGATGGAACTTGGGACCAAGAACTACTGCAATGTGTGCAATCAGTAGATGTCCTCCTTGAAAATTAGGACATTTTACACACTCAAACATTACAAGCTATGTTCAATGAAAATAACGACATTTCAGACAGTGAAATATTAGACATTTTATTAAATTTTGAAACACAATGACAATAATAAAGAATTGCTTAAAAAATAAAGAAATAAAAAAAAATCAACAAAACAAACAATCAATTAACATCCAATATTTGAAAAGTCTATCATTCTTTTTTCCTTATAGTACGCTCCCCAGAGCGCTTCCCGGTGCGCGTACCGGGCGCTCCCCACGCAAAAAAACCAAAAAATTATTTATTTATTTTTGCCCCGCGGGGCCCTTTTAAAGCCTCCACATCAAACCTAGGGGGTCAGGGAGGATCTACTATGCCCCCTTATGGTCATTTCCCCCTTTGTTTTGGCCTCCTCTTGTCTCTCGATCCTACCGAGAGACAAGATGGCGGCCGCTCCGGACTGTTTAGAATGTTGACAGACACCGGAGAGCCAATCAGCTTCGCTACGCGAAGTTCCGTTACGCGTCAAGTACGCGAACCGGAGCGCTGCCCGGAACGCGCTTACAGATATATATCTTTTTTTGAACGTTAATTTCTCAAAATCCACTGGATCACATATATTGAGACCTAGCAAAGGCACATCGGGCTACCAGTCCCTACAATTTTGCCAAGTTTCGTGCAAATCCATTCAGCCGTTCGGGCTAAAAGGGAGGCCAACCGCCCTATGGAAATTAACATGGGAAAAACACGTTTTGGGACCCCCCTTTTTTCTCAGCCCCCCCTTGACAAACCCCCCCCAAATTTTCAGTATCTGCTCAGAAACAAAATGTTCCATTTTCCTGACAATTTCAGCCAATTCTGTCCACAAACGCCAAAGTTATTAGACATAGAATTTTCAAAAATCCCATAGAGAAAAAATCCTAACTATATATACCTACTGGCGACCGCCAGTAGCTAATATATACATATATATATATATATTACCTACTGGCGGTCGCCAGTAGGTATATATAGTTAGGATTTTTTCTCTATGGGATTTTTGAAAATTCTATGTCTAATAACTTTGGCGTTTGTGGACGGAATTGGCTGAAATTTTCAGGAAAATGGAACATTTTGTTTCTGAGTAGCCCCTGAAAATTTGGGGGGGTTTCGTCAAGGGGGGCCGAGAAAAAAGGGGGGTCCCAAAATGTGTTTTTAACATTGAGTTTTCCATAGGGCGGTTGGCCTCACTTTTAGCCCGAACGGCTGAATGGATTTGCACGAAACTTGGCAAAATTGTAGGGACTGGTAGCCCGATGTGCCTTTGCTAGGTCTCAATATATGTGCTCCAGTGGATTTTGAGAAATTAAGGTTCAAAAAAAGATATATATCTGTAACAGCGGACCGGGCAGCGCTCCAGTTCGCGTACTTTTCGCGTTACGGAGCTTTGTGAAGCGAAGCTGATTGGTTCTCCGGCGTCTGTAAACATTCCAAACAGTCCGTAGCGGCCGCCATCTTGTCTCTCGGTAGGATCGAGAGACAAGAGGAGGCCAAAGCGAAGGGGAAAATGACCATAAGGGGGCATAGTAGATCCTCCCTGACCCCCTAGGTTTGATGTGGAGGTTTTAAAAGGGCCCCGCGGGGCAAAAAATAAATAAAATAATAATAATCGAACGGCTGAATGGATTTGCACGAAACTTGGCAAAATTGTAGGGACTGGTAGCCCGATGTGCCTTTGCTAGGTCTCAATATATGTGCTCCAGTGGATTTTGAGAAATTAACGTTAAAAAAAAGATATATATCTGTAACAGCGGAACGGGCAGCGCTCCAGTTCACGTACTTTTCGCGTTACGGAGCTTTGTGAAGCGAAGCTGATTGGTTCTCCGGCGTCTGTAAACATTCCAAACAGTCCGTAGCGGCCGCCATCTTGTCTCTCGGTAGGATCGAGAGACAAGAGTAGGCCAAAGCGAAGGGGCAAATGACCATAAGGGGGCATAGTAGATCCTCCCTGACCCCATAGGTTTGATGTGGAGGCTTTAAAAGGGCTTCGCGGGGCAAAAAATAAATCGTTTTTTTGGTGGGGTGCGCCCGGTTAGTGTAACGGGAAGCGGACTGGGGAGCGTACTACAAGGAATGAAGAATGATTGACTTTTAACTTATTGTATGTTTATAGACTTTTTTTAACTTTTTTTTCTGCTGAGTGACGTCTCGGCCTATCTTCACGGGATGCAGTCCCTACCATCTCGGCGTTTAAGCCCAGGGGGACCGGTAGTGTGGGAGAGATAACGGGGCATATTATCAAGGGGGTTTATCTCCGCTTTTTTGGCTTTAAAAGCCAAGAAAGCGGAGATAAAATTATCTCCGTATTACCTAGCTGTCGCTAACACCAGTTAGCGACCGCTAGTAGGAGATAGCGACCATCTTGGGCCCCACTTTGCATGTCAGTGATATTTATCACTAATGACATGCAAAGTGGGCATGCCAAGATGTTAGCGACTGGAAACAGTCGCTAACATCGCTATCTCCTATTACCAACTTTAGGAGATATTCGCGCTAAGCGCGAATATCTCCAAAAAGTAACACCTGCCCTGAGCAGTTCTTAGCCATGTTATCCAATGGGAGGTGGATAACATGGCTAAGAGCATTAGCTCGGTAATGCATGAATATCGCTGACTTTTCAGCGATATTAATGCATTGCGGCCGTTTTTTGTCGCATTTGCGATAAACCTTGATAATAGCAAGGTTTATCTGCGATAATTTCTGACGATGCTTAGCGGTAAAAAATTCGTTGCTAAGCATCGTTAGGGATAAATATCGCTTAACTTTGGTAATAGGCCCCAACGTCTGTTAACGTTCGATTCGAAGGAAATCAGGAAGTGTTGAAAAACATTGTCTGCGCCATCTTGCCTTTTTTCAAATGCCACACTTTTGTCGTGCACGGCAGCCATTTTAGATGACTTGACCAGACCCACTCTCTGCACGCTGTCGATCCTTAGCATGGCTCCCCACCCTCGCAAGCATCTCCCCCAGGCACTGGTCACCCCCGCTCTCTGTCTTATGCATGGGCAATAAACCTCCCCCCATCTGCGCTGCTCTTCCCTGAGAATCACACCCTGTGCCCGCCCGACACCTCCCTTTCGCCCTATTCACTACCGCACCCTCTGACACTCCTCTTCCTCTGTGTCCGATTGTCCAGGCCGGTCCCAGGCTATCAGCTAGCCCTGCAGATGTAGTTTATGGCCCCAGCTGTAAAGAATTACCCCTCTTCAAAGGAGTTATAGTAGATCAAGGCCCACACCCGATGAGATCCGTCACACCACACGCGTTCCTACTATCTGAAAACCATCCTGTATTGTGATTGGGGAGGGGACCGAGCCTGAAGCGGAAGATTCCAGGGATGACTCTTTGTACATCAAAGTTTTTACAATTATGTGTCACATTAAAAATATATAGCACTCCAACAAAGTAGTAGGATTATAAAACTTTAATAACTTATAAATATATACAACAAAACAAAAACAGTAAAAACATTTAAACATTTTTAGGCAAAAAGAAGGAAGTAGCGGTCGGTTGTGCGAATAGTCCCAAGGCAGCACAACGTCCAGATTTCTGGACGGCACCCAGGTGATGTTGCCTGGGTGCCGCACTGATTTCGGTATCCGGCGTGGGGCGTCGCGGGGGGTGGGTCATCAGTAGCGGTCTGTTGTGCGAATAGTTCCAAGGCAGCAGAACGATGGCACCAAGGTGATGTCCAGTAAGTTGCCACCCTCCGAATAACGGCGTGGGGCGCCCCGGGGGGGGGGGGAGGCGGCGTGAACGGGCCTCCCCAGGTGGAGCCTCGTCTGCTGTAGTGGGGCGCCCCTTTACCGTTTCAGTTGCCATTCCGTCCGCTTTTGGTCCACTGTGTCAAAATCCGCAATTCAGCTGAGTTGCCGCCCTCCGAATAACGGCGTGGGGCGCCCCGGGGGGGGGGGTGTCGTGAACGGGCCTCCCCAGGTGGAGCCTCGTCTGCTGTAGTGGGGCGCCCCTTTACCGTTTCAGTTGCCATTCCGTCCGCTTTTGGTCCACTGTGTCAAAATCCGCAATTCAGCTGAGTTGCGCCCACTCTTGCGGTGCAGCGATAGGCGGCTGTCACAGGACTCTCAAAATGGCGGCAGGCTCTTTCCTTTTTGGGCCTGGTCCACTGAAATGGCCCTGGGACACCTTGGAAATCGGACGCTTGTCTGCTAGGTCTTGGACCCCATTCTCGAAAGCGTCCCCTCCGCCTTGAGGATTCTACAAAAGTCTTGGGGGCCCCCGACTCCTGTAGGCTTCCGGTGGGGAGCGGCTGCCATGATTGCTCGCGGAATGACCACGACGGAGCCACGAGATGTTGGTGCTTTCATGCTGACGCCAGCTTCAGTCTGAAACATCCAGAAACAAGGTGGGGCTTTCATCGTTTGGGAAAAAAAAATAGTTTTCATCCAATGAAAAGTGTTATTTTTAGGTCATATGATCAAGCCTTCCATCATTAGGAAACCAAAAGTAAAATGAACCAATGAAAAGTTTTATAAACAAGTCACATGACCTGTTATGCGGCATAGGGTATAAAAAGCGTAGAAAATCCGTTGGCACGTGAGGCGGCGTCAGTAGCGGACCGATGTGCGAATAGGCCGAAGGCAGCACAACGCGCCAAGATCCGGATGGCACCGAGGTGGTGTCCAGCAAGTTGTCGCACTGGTGTGGCCATCCTACAATGCTGAAAGTCGGCGTGGGTCGCCCCGTTGGCCTGTGAGATGGCGTCAGTAGCGGACCGATGTGCGAATAGGCCGAAGGCAGCACAACGCGCCAAGATCCGGATGGCACCGAGGTGGTGTCTAGTAAGTTGCACTGGTGTGGCCATCCTACAATGCTGAAAGTCGGCGTGGGGCGCCCCGTTGGCCTGTGAGATGGCGTCAGTAGCGGACCGATGTGCGAATAGGCCGAAGGCAGCACAACGCGCCAAGATCCGGATGGCACCGAGGTGGTGTCCAGCAAGTTGTCGCACTGGTGTGGCCATCCTACAATGCTGAAAGTCAGCGTGGGGCGCCCCGTTGGCCTGTGAGATGGCGGCAGTAGCGGACCGATGTGCGAATAGGCCGAAGGCAGCACAACGCGCCAAGATCCGGATGGGACCGAGGTGGTGTCTAGTAAGTTGCACTGGTGTGGCCATCCTACAATGCTGAAAGTCGGCGTGGGGCGCCCCGTTGGCCTGTGAGATGGCGTCAGTAGCGGACCGATGTGCGAATAGGCCGAAGGCAGCACAATGCGCCAAGATCCGGATGGCACCGAGGTGGTGTCTAGTAAGTTGCACTGGTGTGGCCATCCTACACTGCTGAAAGTCGGCATGGGGCGCCCCGTTGGCCTGTGAGATGGCGTCAGTAGCGGACCGATGTGCGAATAGGCCGAAGGCAGCACAACGCGCCAAGATCCGGATGGCACCGAGGTGGTGTCCAGCAAGTTGTCGCACTGGTGTGGCCATCCTACAATGCTGAAAGTCGGCGTGGGGCGCCCCGTTGGCCTGTGAGATGGCGGCAGTAGCGGACCGATGTGCGAATGGGGCCAAAGGCAGCGCAACAATATTTTCTGAATAGAAGACACCACAAGGCGCTGAGATGCCAAGATCCGGATGGCACCGAGGTGGTGTCTAGTAAGTTGCACTGGTGTGGCCATCCTACAATGCTGAAAGTCGGCGTGGGGCGCCCCGTTGGCCTGTGAGATGGCGTCAGTAGCGGACCGATGTGCGAATGGGGCCAAAGGCAGCGCAACAATATTTTCTGAATAGAAGACACCACAAGGCGCTGAGATGCCAAGATCCGGATGGCACCGAGGTGGTGTCTAGTAAGTTGTCGCACTGGTGTGGCCATCCTACAATGCTGAAAGTCGGCGTGGGGCGCCCCGTTGGCCTGTGAGATGGCGTCAGTAGCGGACCGATGTGCGAATGGGGCCAAAGGAAGCGCAACAATATTTTTGGAATAGAAGACACCACAAGGCGCTGAGATTCGGTTAGCACCTCGGTGGTGTCTAGCAAGCTATGCAGCTGAGTTGCGTGCGCACTTGCAGCGAATAGGTCGAAGGCAGCACAACAATGTTTTCTGAATAGAAGACACCACAAGGCGCTGAGATTCGGTAGGCACTGAGGTGGTGTCTAGCAAGTTGCCGTACTGGTGTGGCCATCCTACAATCCTGCTCCGAATAACGGCGTGGGGTGCCCGAAGGGGGGGGGGAAGGCGGCGTGAACGGGCCTTCCTAGGTGGAGGCTCGTCTGCTGTAGTGGGGCGCCCCTTTACCGTTTCAGTTGCCATTCAGCTGAGTTTTGGCCGCTCTTGATGCTACAGCGACAGGCGGCTGCAAGAGGACTCTCAAAATGGCGGCCTGTTCTTTGGATTTGGGCCTGGTCCACTAAAATGGCCCTGGGACACGTTAGAACTCGGACGCTCGAATTTTTTTTCCTTTCCTCTACATGCAAAAAAAGGTAAATGCCCGGTACGTTACACGCTTCATCTGCCACGATGTACTCTCCAGAGGAACCGAAAAAAAAATATAGTTATGGTAACTATACCATGCATCGTCATATGGAGAGGTGGCACCGATTAATTATAGTGCTGCATAAAAGAGAGATTTGGAGGAGAACCCCCGACCTGCCAGTACATTCATCAAAGAAGTGGCACTGACAGCATCAGAGGCAAGGGAAACGGTCCCAAATATTTAGAAGAACTTTGGAAAGATTAAAATGACATGTTTAGATTGTGGCAAATTAATTTCATGTGGACAGATGAGTGTTACTCTAATAAATACAGCATATGAACATCATCATAGTCGATGGTTGGTAGAGACATTTTGACTATATCCTGGACCTGCCCGTCCTCGCCCAAAATGGCGCCGGAATAAATGGGACTCGTAACTCCTTGTTGTGTACTGGTTGCACAACCTTGATATCACGAGATACGTATGCAGTTTTGAAGCACATGGCGGGCGGGGACGAGAATAGATTGAATATTTCGATATCCCTATTGATATTAAGTTCTGATGTGTTATTGATTACTGTACTATTGAAAGTTCGAATTAACGTCACCCATGGTACTTGCCCGCAAATGTATATCTAGATAATTTTATTGTAAGTGGCCCTGTCGTATTTTAATTATAAAATGTACGTCCACCGATTCCGCAACTGTTAGACACTTTAGTTCTTGCAACCTAATGGCCCGCCCGTTACGTTCCTCTACAGTGTAAATGTCTACTCATCATATACGATTACAGTTTGCTCCGTGGCCGGCCCACGTGGTTATAGGCCCGTATTTGTATAATGACATTTTCACAATAAAGGTTTTTAAAAGAAAACATGGTAGTAGTATATACATTGGTAAAGTTTTTAATAATAGTCACTGTTTTCGAATCAGTAAAAGGCAGGTGAAATAAAGCAGTCCAATTACATGAAGGGTAAAAGGTATAATACGCAGGAACGCAGTAAAGATAAATGGTCAAGGGCTGTTGTGTTTTCTACTCCTGCAACATAAAGTGATCGATAAGAATCTGATATTCAGGCGTATCGGCGACTAAGACAGCAGGCCGACCCTCTTTTGCTCAACGGCTCCGTCATGGCACGAAGAAACGCCCTTTTTCTCGAAAAATCAATATATTTTACTTGCAGGACAGTTGTAAATTTTCCGGGAAAGTACATTAGCCTGGAACATTATAACATATATTTAAGAAAAAATAATATTCGAAAGCATCATTAGAATAAGAAAAGTAAAATGAACCAATGAAAAGTTTTATTAACAAGTCATATGACCTGTTATGCTTACGTTACGCGCTGCGCGTCGCGCCCCGGATCACTTCCGGATGCGCTAACGCGGCACGTCATATGACGCATTACGCGACAACGCAGGTCTAGAATATAGTCAAAATGTCTCCACCAACCAGCGGTCGGAACACAACCCCTTTCAGCAGGCTAAATAGTTCTGCTAAATGACAACAGAAGGGACAGGCAACAAGAACCATCAGTGAAAGAGGGGAGGGCTAGTTCTTCTCTACCGGGTCACGTTGGGGCGCTACCGGAACTGATCGAATTGGTAGTCTACAGTGTTTCTGGATGTTTCAGACTGAAGCTGGCGTTAGCATGAGAGCACCACCATTTCGTAGCTCCGTCGTGGCCATTCGACGAGCAATAATGCTAGCCGCTCTCCACCAGAAGCCTGCGGGAGTCGGGGGCCCCCAAGACTTTTGTAGAGTCTTCAAGGCTGAGGGGACGCTTTCGAGAATGGAGCCCAATCTCTAGCAGACAAGCGTCCGAGTTCCAAGGTGTCGCAGGGCAATTTTAGTGGACCACGCCCAAATCTGAATAGCCGGCCACCATTTTGAGAGTACTGTGGCAGCCGGCTATCGCTGCACCGCAAGAGCGGGAGCAACTCAACTACATGGTGAGCGAGACGCTGTAGTCGAAAGAGCGGGCGGTAAACAGCTGAATAGCGGAAGAGGCACAGTGTAGCAAAAGCGGGCGGAATGGTAACTGAAATGGTAAAGGGGCGCCCCACTACAGCGTGTCTTTAGGTGAAACGGATTGTGGGACAAGGTCAAGAATGGAAGAGTTACCAAAAGGCAAAAAGTTCCGCTTGATCCCGGGAGCCGGCCACCTATGTCGGGGGCGATCTCAGGCTACACCAGGAGAACATGACTTGGGGAGGGAGCCGGAGCCAAGCGCCCCCTCCTAGTCCGCGCCATCACACCGTCCCTCGGGGGCCTCCGTCAAGCGGTTCAGGGTGGCACCGCATTACATTGTTCACAAATACAGTCACGTCCTCAAACAGTCCCCACTTTACTTTGACAATAGTGAAGCTGAAGCAAGTGCAAATAGGCTTCAGACAGTGTTACAAGCACTCCTCAAAACTTTGAACCATCAGAGTGCATGAGTTTCATGCTCGATCGATTGAGCTAGCCGGATCGGGCATCAAAAAGTATAAAATAGTTATGTAAATAGTTGTTTAATAAAATGTTTTACCCTGTTACTTTGCTGGTGTGTTGTATATATTTGTAATATTTGCATAGAGTTTATCGTTATTTTGGGCGGGGTGGGTGGCGGAGCCGAGCTGTATTGCAGCCATCATGGTGTGGAGTTCAGTTCATCTCAATAGTTTCGTGTTTGTCATGAGGGGTTGTTCCTAATGTTTCTATTTTAGCGAGGTCAAAAAGAGATCCCATTAGTGGCCTACTGATTTTGCTCGATTCCTTTTGTTTTTTTACACGATTTTTCGCTATCTGCAAAGACTAAACAGAGTATTGCGACTCTGTGCTTGTTTGTAAATAGAGAATGAACCAAAGAGAACCAATTCTAAAACAGTAAATGCTTGGATAACAATCAATCAAATGGAGAGAGAAGCAGGCACGACGGATTACAACGGGGGCAAAGGCCTGCGTTAACTACCCTTCACTATCTGCAAAGAGAGAGTACTCCTAATAGAAATGAGGGGGAGGGGGGGGGCAGCATTCAAAGCAGATCAGTGTGCATAAACACGAAAATGTTTTTACTTACCACGTACTTGACATTCGACAGCTTATGATATTTGCTATTAAAAAAACATTGAAATTCACTGAAAAAACCATAGGTTAGAGACCATATATAGTTAGGAATTAGCATTTAAAAAACCTTGAAAATTCACTGAAAAAAACATAGGTTATAGACCATATATAGTTAGGGAGTATCATTTAAAAAACCTTATTTTACTCACACAAAACCATTGAAATTCCATATATAGTTAGTTGCACTAACTATATATCGCGCACCCGCAATCCACTGCTGATGATGTCACATATTACATCATTCATGACATGGTCAGTGACATCACTGATGACATCACTGATGACATCTCAAATGACATCACTGATGACATCACTGATGACATCTCATTTGACATCAATGATCACATCACTTATGATATCATTCATGTGACAATAAAATGCATCTCCTCACACTTTAATATAACCTCTGTTACACCCAGTGTTAAATATGAGTATAATTTTTGAAACCATTGACACACCAATACTAGTTACTACATACGCACTCACTGATTCCTACTTCTACACACACATTCACTCATTCACCCATACAATCATTTATACATACAATGACTCATCTTTACAACACTATCATATGCACTCATACACCTATACAGACAATCACACTCTGCCACTCACCCATGGAGTTACTTACACACCTAGTCAGTCCTGTAAAGAATCAATCACACTTCCATTTTCTAATCTATACAGTTAAACATAGAGCACATAACATTTTCAAACATATACTAACACATACTTACTCTCTTATACAATCATTGATACAAGTACACATTGATCTGCACAGAGTCACACACCTCCCAGCCAGCCACACACACACTCAGTCTCCCATACAAATAATTGGGCAACCAATCAATAACCCATATAGTTACTCATATAGCTACTGATCAACACATGCAGCAGTTTACAGAACAATACAAATAATGATGCACAAATTAAGACAGTTTAGTCACTAACCCATGCACTCAGTGAGACACATTTAATCACTCACTCATACAGTCAGTCATGCACCTACTGAATCCTTCATCCAGACACTTATTCATCCACTCATTCTTCAATATGTAAGACATATTTAAAGTTTACAGAAACATACAGACACTGGATGTTGTCATCAGTGATGTCATCAGTGATGTCATTTGAGATGTCATCAGTGATGTCATCAGTGATGTCACTGACCATGTCATGAATGATGTAATATGTGACATCATCAGCAGTGGATTGCGGGTGCGCGATATATAGTTAGTGCAACTAACTATATATGGAATTTCAATGGTTTTGTGTGAGTAAAATAAGGTTTTTTTAAATGCTAAGCCCTAACTATATATGGTCTATAACCTATGGTTTTTTCAGTGAATTTTCAAGGTTTTTTAAATGCTAATTCCTAACTATATATGGTCTCTAACCTATGGTTTTTTCAGTGAATATATATATATATATATATATATATATATATATATATATATATATATATATATATATATATATATATATATATATATATATATATATATATATATATATATATATATATATATATATATATATATATATATATATATATATATATATATATATATATATATATATATATAAAGGTGCAGGCCCTGGGGATAGGGTCCGAAATTGGCCCATAAAAATGGGGCCCCCTCCCTTAAAGAATTACAAAATCAGATGGATGGCTGAGAGATCGTCAGAGGCCACGCCCCCTTTCACCACCACTTTTCAAACGTGCCTCCTGGGGGATGAAGTTCCCAGTGGTGTTGAGTGTCCACAGAGTCCAGGGACCCCTTCTGTTACCTCCAATAACTCCCAGGGAGCGGGATTGCTGATAGGACTTGGAGGCCATGCCCCCTTTCTCCACCACTCTGCAAATGCACCTACAGGCGTACTGCCGATTGGCAATTAATTCCAATGGGCTCCTGATGCCCTCAGGTCTACAGTGGACTTCTCCCCCAACCAATAGTGCACCAGGAAGTGCATTTACACAGTGGGGGAGAAAGGGGGTGTGTTCTCTGACAGTCTCTCAGCAATCCATATGTGTGAGTCTTATTGGAGGTTACAGGAGGGCTAGTTGGCCCTCAAAGACCCTCAGTAGTCAAGGGGGCTTTATCCCCCTAATAGTAGTGCGCCAGGAGGCACATTTATAGAGTGGTGGAGAAAGGGGGCATGGCCACCAAAACCTCTCAGCAAACTCACTGTGTGAGACTTGCTAGTGGGTACAGGAGGGGTATTTGGCTCCCAAGAACCCTCTGGAGCCTAGGAGACTTCATCACTCATCTAGTAGTGTGCCAGTAGGTTCGTTTGCAGAGTGGTGGAGAAAGGAGGCGTGGCATCTGACAGCTTCTCAGCAATCCTGCTGTGTGGGACTGACTGGAGGTAACAGGAGGGGTAGTTGGTATTTGTGTGTACATCTATGAATCAGTGAGTGGGTGTGTAAGTTCTGGTTTGGGTCTGTGAATGGTTGTGAGGGAGTGGGTGTATGAAAGGTTCTATGGGGATGTGTTTGGGTGCGTTAGTGGTTTCGTGGATGACTATAATTCACCCCCCCACAATGCACTGCTTATGACCTCATATATTATGTCACTGATGACATGGTCAGTGACATCACTGATGACACCGCTGATAACATCTCGAATGGCATCACTGATGACATCTCTGATGACATTATCCAGTGACTGTGAGTGTTTGTGAGTGTTTAAAAATAATTTAAGTGGTAAATTATATAACAAGGTGTATTGGTGAATTAGTGGGTGTATGAGTGCTTGTATGGGTGACTCATTGGGTGCGTGGCTGACAGCATAAGTGAGTGATTAGGTGTCTTAGTGAATGTATGAGTGAGTGACTAGGTTGTGTAAATGTCTGTATCAGTCTGTCAGTTGGTGTCAAGTGGCCGTATGCATTGGTGAGTAGGTACGCCAATGATTTATTGGTTGCCCGAGTACCTGTCTCAGTGTCTGAGTGGGTGGGTGAGGGGGTGTTTGACTACCTGTAAGATGAGTGAGAGGGTGAGTTAGTGGTTGTGTGGGTTACTGAGTGTGTGTATGGGTGAATGAGTATGTGTATGACTGACTGTGTCAGTGAGTGAGTGCATGTGTCAGTGGTATATGGGTGAGTAACTGGGTATGGGAAAGGTTGTATAGGTGAGTGAGGGGTATGTGAGTGACTGTATGGGGGAGTGATGGGGTATGTGAGTGACTGTATGGGTGAGTGAGTGAATATGGGAGTAGCTGTATGCGTGAGTTTGTACTTGTGTCAGTGACTGTATGGGTGAGTGAATATGTGTTAGTATATTTATGAGTAAGTAAGTGTGTGTGTGTGTAACAGTATGGGTGAGTAGGTGACTGTATGATTAATTGTATGGGTGAGTAAGTAGGTGTGTGAGTAGCTCCTTGAGTGACTAACTCAGTGTGAGTGGCTGTATGAGTGGATATGTCAGTGGCAGTATTAGTGAGTGAGTGGGTGTATGAGTGGCTGTATGGGTGAGTGAATAGATGTGTGTGTTGATCTATGAATCAGTGGGAGTGGCTGTGTAAGTATTGGTATGCCCAGAGGACTTTCTCCCCTCACAAGCAGTGCCTCAGGAAGCGTGTTTGCAGAACGGTGGATAAAGGGGGCGGGGACTCCGGCATGAAGTCCACTTTATTCCTGAGGCCCTCAAGAGTAAAGTGGAATTCATTCCCCAACCAGTAGTGTGCCAGATGGCACATTTGCAGAGTGGTGGAGGAAGGGGGTGGGGACTCCAGACACTTGCTGTAGTGTGTTTTTGTTTAATTCATTATTTTTAGAAAGCGGAGCTCCATAGCCCCCTACCCTGGACTGTTTTGAGCACCAAGGACCCCATTACCTGGGGCCCGGCATCCTTTTTAAAATGTTTTTATTTAATTAATGGGAGGGGGCCAAGTGGCCCCCAGCCTGGGCCAATTCCGGCCCCGGGAAACCAATCCCCTTGGGCCCTGCTTTCTTTTTTTTCATCTTTAAAATTAATTAATAGGAGTGGGGCAGAGTGGCCCCCTCTTGGGCCAATTTCAGCCCCGGGGACCTCATACCACCGAAAAAAAAACATAATGCTTTTTTGGGCCCAGGTTGGTCCCAGTGGGACCCCTGAGAGGCCCAGGGGGTCAGGGTGTTTCTACCCTGCCCTCTTTTCTTTATCTTTTACATTTTTGGTGGGACTCAGTTTAACCGAGTCCCAAGATGGCTGCCAACACTTCCTGGTTGGTGTTTGCAGCCAATCAAACTTCAGTAGAGTTCCAGAAGGCTGTTAGGCTTCCAGACATCTATATTTTTAAAACTTAAATATCCTTGAAACTACTGAATGGATTTACGCCAAATCACAAAAAGCACACTTTCTGAACCAACAGCTAGCTTTCTGCGAAATTTGGTGTAATTCCGTTTATCGGTTCGGGCTGTGGTTATGTTAAAAAAAAGAAAAAATCCCCATAGACATAACATGGGGAAAACGTGTTTTGAGACCTCCCCCTTTTTGCTCGGCCCCGGCTTGACAGATCACCCTAAAACTATCAACACAGCAGCTGAACCAAAACAGGGACTTTTTAAGGTCAAACCTAGCATGCGCTGCTCTACGAGGCTTCTTGTAACTGCTCTGTGTGGGGCTGACTCCCCATAAGCATTGGGTTGGCTTTTGCATGTGTCTTTCAATAATGAAAGCATGCAAATGGCTAAAGGTGAGTGCATGTCCGACCTCTTTTCTAATGTTCACTCTCCCAGCATTTTGCCTGCGGGAGCGAGCACCGCTGCACAGGGTGGTAGCTGCATTCCTCGTGGGTCAGGTTACTATCTACTTGTTTTTGTTCATCGCAGTTTTGAAAAGCTGTTGCCAACAAGCTATCTCTGTTTGAGGATCGTTACTATCTTGTTGTGTAATGTAACTGGTGCTCATTTAAGAGCTCCAATACTTTCAGGTCGAGTTTGGGCTAAACAGGTGTAACTTGATTCTGTCTGATAGTGTGTTACATGCCAGGAACAAGGCCCTGAATAATACTTTTAAATGCAGCACTAAACCACTTCAATAATCTGCTGGTATATCACGTTTAAGTTTTTCTAATTTACAGTGAACATTTGTATATTCTAATTAATTTTTTCCAGACATGCCCAGTAGATGATTTTAAAATTATATAAATACCATTTTCTATATTGGTTCGGATTGTTTCACGATGCAAAAATTAATAGTGGTTGTTGTGCTGCCATACTGCTTTACACTATAATACAATTACTGGGTCTGTGTATAATGTAAATGTATCTTTCATCCGAGGGGCTGGGGTGTTATAAAAGGCAGAGGCCAAACTCAAAAATCTTTCCTCCTTGTAGAGAAATGCTGGCTCAACCATGCCTAGGTTAAATAAAAGGCTCCTGTAATAAACAAACTGCTTTTATATAACACTATAAATATCAAGCAGTATTAGTATGCACAATAAATGATCAAACACGGAGAATGACAATGTGAGTTGGGCCGGATTAGATTAAAATTGTTGAAATGCAGATCACACACCACATGCCTCCTAAAAAAGGTTTAACGTACATGGCCATTTTACCTACTGTTCCAGTGTAGTAAAATACATAACACAGATATAAACTTTGATATTATTAACAACGATATTTTTACAAATGATATTACTGACTTCGCATATTAACAAAAACTATATTTCTTACCTTCATGTCGATATTCTAGTCACCAATATTCTTGATGTCGATATTCTGCCCCTTTGATATTTCCAACTCGATATTTTTGTACTTCGAAAATAAAAACTCGATCTTATGTTTGTACACCATATATACATATATATACCCGTGTACAATGAATTTGTTTTGCCACAGTGATAGTGATTGGTCACAAACAGGAACTAAGGTTGCAAGTTGTGCGGATTTTCTGTAGTGAATTATTTTCCCTGTGGACATTTCACCAGGAAAAAAATGGTTGGAAAGAGACAACACATGTAGTAATCTTATGTGAAAATTCCAATGCCATATGTTGTGTTTTATTCTGACCTCTCCATCTCAGAATCATCTAGTAATGCTTGCTTGGCGCTACAACACCCTGCTAGCTTTACTAGCCGGGGCACTTGTAATGGGAGTTAAAATATTTAACCTACTGACGTTGCTCCCCCCCGACAATTTCTAATGATCCAATGGCTATGAATCTCGGGATCAACTGAAATGAACAGCAAATGTGAATTTGAAGTGACAAATTCTTGCAGCATCATTGCTGACATAAACTGTCATACCAGATGGGATATTTGTTTACCACTCTCTTCAGATGCCAGCTGGGGAGATTTTGTATTGTTTCCCATTCATCATCTTTTTTTGCCATTCCAGACCTCATGTTGTCCAAATAGAACTGAAAGATATTGTATAGTCGGCGAAGAGTATAACTCAGCGTTATTTTATGGAGGCCATTTGTTGATAGGCAAATGGGAAGGATATGGTTGCCTTTTCTGCAGTTTGAGTTGTGGAGAACCTCATGAATACTCTGGTCAGTCTTGATTTTTTTGTCAAAAACCCTTTTCTGATCTCTCCATCATTACTTTTCAGTTTTTCAGACTTCAAAAAAAATAAGTAATATTTGTAGCAAAAAGGTGGGAATATTCCACAAAATCTTAAGGAGCAAGTGATGTATCACAACAATTCGTATACCTAAAAAAAACATGTATGTAAAGTGTTTCAAAAATAGTTGTAGCAGTTATTAGAATGGTCATGGAGGAGACATGATTGTCATTACATTTGTGTTTTGTCCGATGGAACTATGTAACCGACATTCTGCTCTCGCTTGTCCATCTCCTAGGATGCTATACTTAACTTGCGCCTTTCCTTCATTTTGGGGAATTCATTTAATTGTTTGAGCGCTTCACGGAGTATGTTTCTGTGCCAGTTTTTTCCGCCTTGGAAATAGAAGAACTTGAATGCACACACGTGTCAATGAAAGTCTGTGTTTACAACTGCAGTGCTTCGAAGCACCATAGTTCAAAGAAGTGCGCCTATAGACAGTACACTAGAACGGGTTGCTGAAGTTTGGCACCCCTGCGCTATGTTGGCAAGTATGCAAGCAAAAGACGTTTCTGTCGTTACTGTTGGCGTGGTTTCAAGCGAGGGCACGAGCAGACGGGCCTTGTGCAGCTGGGAAATCCTGCACTTATCTCACACGGACATGCTTGAGGCTGGTGCCACATCTGCCACGCGACTGGGTTCCAGCACACACAGATAGCAGATGCTGACGCTTTTCCCAGCATGCACCCTGCACCCTCTGGCAGTTTACCACTGAAGATGTGGGCCAGGTTACTGCTGTGCAAAATATGATGATTTTTTAACCGAGAGGAGAGCAATGACACAGCCCACGTTGTGAAAACTACACACATCTTGATATAGATTTATAGTCACCATGAAGCTACTTTTGTTTTGTATGTATGTGCATTTTACTTCCAGATTTGTGTCTGAGTGCCCATATCACCTGTTCCTGTCGTCAGCCGCAAGCGCTGTTGGGGACGGGAGCTGTTGGTTCTTTTGAGGTGATCCAAAAAATGCTGGCCGGGTAAACGAGTTGGCTCTAGTGGCTGGAGCAGACTCCAGCTGCTGCTGGCACAAGCCATCTTTGTGTGTCATGGATCAATGTGAAATGCTTGGTGTCAGAGCTGGATATGGAAACACATGACTGCAGGAGCCCATATGTTGGGAGGTAAGGTGTGACAGCAGAAAGGCGTGGAACCACAAGGGGGGAGCCATGAAAAGAAGATTCTGACAGTCAAAGTGCACATTTAAAAACTCTACCACGGAAATTAGCAACAAGGACAATACAACTGTGACTTTTTTAACTGGTGACAAGTAGGCTGCGTTTTACTCATCTTAGAGGGCTACGGTACTTACAACAGAGATCTTTGAGTGTTCAACAATTTTTTGGGGATAAAAATAATGGTAAAATAACTCTGATAGCTAATGCACTTACCTCAGAAATCTGCAGATATGTTTTTTTTTTGTAGAGCAGCATTTCTGTCAACTTTAATTGTTAGTCACGTTAGTAAATATGTGATCTTAATGTTACAAAGATGTAGAGCAGGTATAATAGGAGAGATGGATAATGTGCCAGCCGCAGACCGCAACGTCTAGTGTGCAGATTTTGATGTTATGTAGATAGTGCAGTTGGTTATTGCTTTTGACTCGGATATCTTTTTGCTACTTGCAGTTCATAATTTACAATCCTTCTAGTATAGCACAGTGAGCTATAAACCTGACTAAATGAACTCCATGCAGACTGCAAGGTACATGTTTAGGACCTTATTGTGTTTTTCTCAATCTTTTGTGATTCTAAGGTTGCTAAAATCGTCGTTTGTGTTGCAATAAAGTGTTAGTACAGCCGGCGCCAAGCACTGCTAAATTTTAAATCTTGACTTGGCGTTCCTTCAGAGCAAGCACTCTTAAGAAATATAGGCATATCAATATGGACTCCATTCCTGACATCTCACTTGTCCAACACATGTAATAATGAGAAAAGTGCTTTACCTCCTTAGCCTCAGTTCCATTGAATGCAGCTCCTGAATGGACAGGATTGCTACAAGCATTATTGGAGATATGTTGGCAGTGATCTAAATTTGCACTTGATCTACAGTGTGTTGACTTTCAACAATGTTACTAAGCAACAGTACTGAGAGGGGCAGCATATTACACCTTGCCCTGGCCGACAGTAAACACTGTTTATTTATCTTTTAGATTACGTTCAAAGGTTGCAGCGTAAACGTCATTTGTTGTTAACACATAATACCACTAATTATTTTTTTATTAACTGTATAATTAATTAAAATCTTTACAGTGGAAACAATCAATATATAAAAAGTTTTAAAAAACAATGGTTTCAGACCTCAATACTATATAAAATTTGGCACCCCTCCCCAAGTCACACTTGGTCTTTCCCTGACATTTAGGGACATGTTCTTGGAGTCCCTATTTATGCCCTGCAGATGAACTGCTTTGCAGAGCTCTTGAACTGCCCTCTATGGCTCAATTGGTCTCTCTCAAGGGACGATGCTGTCTTTAGGGACCATGCGAGAGGGGTACTGTTGGTGGATCTTTGATGCATCGTTTAGAAAACCCATCAGCTAACCTCTGCAGAGATTACAGTGTTCTTCGCAGGGGTTTTGCTGCTTTCGCTGGTGACTTTTAGGGTTATCCTAATTTGATGGGTAAGTTTAGCCAGTCTCGCTAGTACCATGGTGTTGGTGGTTGAAAAACACAGGGCTGATGCTTCGCTGCACGACTTTATGCCTTTGTTGAGACAAATCGGGCGTAGAAGTCGCCGACGTTCGTTATTGAAGTTGGGGCAGCAGTACAAGAGATCTAGCCAGGATTCCCTGTTGTAGGGACATAGCGTGCAAGTTATGGATTCCCCTCTTCGGGCCCATGCAGGGTTGAATTCCGAAATCCCTAGCATGGTCAGCCTCATGTATAAGATTTTGCTTCGGACTTGTGTGGTGATGGACTCACTTAGGTAAGGTTGTGTTTTACCTAATGTGAAGGAATTATTCAACGGGCATAAATGAGAGCTGCAGCGAAGAGATTTAAAGTCTTGTTGAAAAGAGATTTCGCACACTTGTTTATTGATTGCTCTCTTCCAGGCATTCAGGGGGATGTCCAGCCGCCGGATACTTTCTTCCTCGATTTTCAATGCTTTAATCGCGTTTCCTAGGCTAGAGTGCTAGACCGAGCTCGGCGTCTCAAAGATTAGTCTCAGATGATTTTTTAAGGAGTTAGCCAGTGCCCTTAATAACCTTAGGTATGCCTTTATAATCTCCCCCTGACACATCAGATCTGGCCTTGCCAGACCTAACTCCAGTCTTAGCCTTGTCTTTCTGGCTGTCCTCGGTATCAGAAGCACTGCCTTGTGTGCCTTGGCTTGGGCTGTGTTAAAGAGGGCATCCAATTTCCCGGGAAAGGCAAGATGATCATAATTAATTGCTGGAAGGAGCTTCGCTCTTAAAACTGTAAGAATTGGGCTGGCAGATGGACTGATCAAACGCTGGCTTAGTTGTTTTAATAGATGTATTACCTTGCTGGCCTTGGAGCTCTGCTGTTTTAGATGTACATTCGCCTTAGCACGTTCCGTCAGCCAAATCACCTAGGTAATTGTACGAGGCCGCCAAGTTGATTTGCATGTTTCCCAGTTGCCACTGTACATTCTTTTTCAGATAATACCACTAATAGAAGCACAGACAAATACTGTTTCCTTAACATGAGATTACTTTGCGGAGTTTTGAGTTTATCTTTCGGGTTTGTATTTTTTTGAATCGATATTTCTTAAGCGCATGGCTACCCGCTGTCTTCCCAGCGCTAGAAGCAGGACTTTCAAGAACACCGAGCAGCCTAGGGGAACAGTAAGGTTTTAATTAGTTTCTGGAAGGTCAGATGGTTAACCTTCAGATGAACCTGGAGGGGAAGGGAGTTCCACAGCTTGGCGTTATTATATGAAAATGGCCGTCATCCACTTTTTTATTTCTGAATTTTTGGGACTACCGCCAGATGTTGATTATCCGACCGCAAGGCCCTATTTGCACGGTAGGGGAGCAAGATGGAGCGAATAATAGGCGGTCCCTTGCCTGCTAGCGCCATGTGTGCAATGCACAAAGCCTTAAACTTGAATATCTTCTGAATAGGGAGCCAGTGGAGGGTGGCCTGGGCGGATTTCGCTGATTGGCGGTGAGGGATTCTCAGGAGCATGCACGCAGCACAGTTTTGAACAATCTGTAATTTTTTTTAGTGTTAAGGCGTGGCGCTCCTAAATAAAGGGCATTGGTGTAATCCAGCCATGAGAGAATCAGTGCCTGTACCATAAGTCTTCTGGCGTGGAAGGGTAGGAGAGGGAGGACTTTTCTCACCATCCTAAGGATGCCGTAGCAGCTAGTAGCTACCTTACGTGCTTGCTCCTTAAAGTCGAGATTACGGTCAAGCCAGATGCCTAAGGTCTTAATCTTGTCCATGGGGATGGGAACAGGGCCAAAGCAGACTGGCCAAAATGATCCTACATTCAGAATGGGGGTTTGCCCAGGAATATCAGCTCTGTCTTGACCCCATTCAGTTTCAAATATGAGCATTCCATCTAGATCGCTACCGTCTTTAAACACAGAGCCAGACCTGGAATTGTGTTGTCAAGATGGTCAAAGGAGACAACCAGCTGTGTATCATTGCGTAGGTAACAATCAGGACTCCAAAAGGTTTCACTATCTCTGCCAATGGGCTCATATATACATTAAATAAAGTGGGGCTTAAAGAAGACCCTGTGGGATGCCGCGTCGAGGGGCATATGATCAGAAAAATCTTTGTCATCAAAAAATGTTAAAATACCTGTGCTCCAGAAAGGATTGCAACAACTTCAAACCACCCCCCATCTCACTCCCACCTCCCTACGTCTCTGGATCAGTACCTGATGGTTAACAGTGTCAAAGGCTGCACCGAGATCTAAAAGAAAAATCGCACCACAGCCTCCGGCATTTAAGATTTTTCTGGACCCCTCTACCAGATCACTGACATAATATCGAATACACAAACATAGAATTACCAAAATATCGAAGAAAAAATATAGAATGCAAAAATATAGAATTCCTATCTACAAACAGGTAAGTACAAAAATATCGAATGAAAAATATCGTTTTAAAAAATATAGTTAGTAAAAAGATATTTTTTTTTTAAATGTCTTAAAATTTATTAAAAATTATTGAAATAATAAATATAATTAACTACAACATACTTAAACATACTTAAATAACGTTAAAATTATTAAATAATTAATTTAAGTTAAAAAAACAATACAATTTTATTTTTGAATACATATATATATATATATATATATATTAACATAATATTAATAAAAAAATATACAATATTTTTACCGTAGGATAACGGGAGGGTAACATTTACTATTACCACTCCAGTGAGTGCAACAGTAGGGAAAACATTGGATAGCGTAGGGGTAAAAATTACTATTCCCACTCCAGTGAGTGCAACAGTAGGGAAAGCGTTGGATAGCGTAGGGGTAAAAATTACTATTCCCACTCCAGTGAGTGCAAAAGTAGGGAAAGCGTTGGATAGCGGGAGGGTAAAAATTACTATTCCCACTCCAGTGAGTGCAACAGTAGGGAAAGCGTTGGATAGCGGGAGAGTAAAAATTACTATTCCCACTCCAGTGAGTGCAACAGTAGGGATAGCGGGAGGGTAAAAATTACTATTCCCACTCCAGAGAGTGCAACAGTAGGGAAAGCGTTGGATAGCGGGAGGGTAAAAATTACTATTCCCACTCCACAGAGTGCAACAGTAGGGAAAGCGTTGGATAGCGGGAGGGTAAAAATTACTATTCCCACTCTAGAGAGTGCAACAGTAGGGAAAGCATTGGATAGTGTAGGGGTAAAAATTACTATTCCCACTCCAGAGAGTGCAACAGTAGGGAAAGCGTTGGATAGCATAGGGGTAAAAATTACGAATCCCACTCCAGAGAGTGCAACAGTAGGGAAAGCGTTGGATAGCGGGAGGGTAAAAATTACTATTCCCACTCCAGTGAGGGCAACAGTAGGGAAAGCGTTGGATAGCGGGAGGTTAAAAATTACTATTCCCACTCAAGTGAGTGCAACAGGAGGGAAAACGTTGGATAGTGGGAGGTTAAAAAATACTATTCCCAATCCAGAGAGTGCAACAGTAGGGAAAGCATTGGATAGGGTAGGTTTAAAATTACTATTCCCACTCCAGAGAGTGCAACAGTAGGGAAAGCGTTGGATAGCATAGGGGTAAAAATTACGATTCCCACTCCAGAGAGTGCAACAGTAGGGAAAGCGTTGGATAGCGGGAGGGTAAAAATTACTATTCCCACTCCAGTGAGGGCAACAGTAGGGAAAGCGTTGGATAGCGGGAGGGTAACAATTACTATTCCCACTCAAGTGAGTGCAACAGGAGGGAAAACGTTGGATAGTGGGAGGTTAAAAATTACTATTCCCACTCCAGAGAGTGCAACAGTAGGGAAAGTGTTGGATAGCGTGGGGGTAAAAATTACTATTCCCACTCCAGAGAGTGCAACAGTAGGAAAAGTGTTGGATAGCGTAGGGGTAAAAATTACTATTCCAACTCCAGAGAGTGCAACAATAGGGAAAGCGTTGGATAGCGTAGGGTAAAAATTACTAGTCCCACTCTAGTGAATTGAACAGTAGGGAAAGTAATGATTTAATATATTAATAACAATAAAATACATATCAATACCAATAAAACATTAATTAAAATTAATTGCCCTGGAACCCCCGATTGACCGGGAGATGGATCAGGAGATGGGATAGGCGGGTCATGAGGAAGGGGTACATATGATATTGGTCGGTGGTTGTATTGGAGAAACCAGGAAGTGCTGTCGTGCGACAGGGGTGGGTGGGATCCGGGTGGGGGGCGATGGGGGGGTGGGGTGGGTATGGGGGAGGGGTGGGGGGATGTTTGGTCAGTTTGATGAAACATTGGACTCTAAAATGCTGTATAGATTGCCAATTTCGTGATGATTCAAATTGATGTGTAGTTAACTTCGGTGTGCGGGGTGCTGCCTTTACTGTGCGATCTATCAATAAAATCTGTTTAAAAAAAATTAATTAATTGCCAATTTATATTATGTAATAATTAATCAATTATAAATACAAATAAATATTAGTTATCAAAATTAATTGTCTACTCATAATTAATTAACAACTAATTATTTCCAACAACAAAAACTAATTAATAAAAATGAATACCAATTAATAATTAATGAACAGTAAATTAATTATTAATACACAAAAAGTATTTTTAATATGTAATTACTTACAATTTAATTACTTCCCACCCCATTCCCCTATAAACCCACAATCTGCTACAGAAAATAAATTGATACAATTATCGTAATTATCAATTAATAAATTAATACAAATTAATGACCAATTAATTAAAATTAATTACCAATTAACAATGAATTAACAATAATTAAACAATCAATACCAATAAATAAATAAAAATATTTACTTAATTAAAATCAAATTACTACCCACCCTATTCCACCTATAAACCCACAACCCCCTACATACAATAAATAAATACAATTAACATAATTATCAATTAATCAATTATTAAAAATTAATTACCAATTAAAAAATTATTAACCATTAATTCAAAATGAATACCAATAAATAAATAAAAGTATTTAATTAATTACAATTAAATTACTTCCCACCCTATTCCCCTATAAACCCACAACCCGCTACAGAACTAAAACGCGAAATTAAATTTAAAAAATGAGTAATTTCTAAAAATTAATATTTAATTTAATATAATTAAATTACTTCCTACCCTATTACCCTATAAACCCACAACCCGCTACAGAATTAAATTACGCAAAAATTAAATAACATAAAATTCATTACTTAAAATAAATTACAAAAATAATATACACTTTTCACTTATATACTAACATATAAAACACTGAAAAAATTCGATATTATTTAAAATTCGATATATTTTAATACCTATATTATATACTTCGATATTTTGACTTTCTAAATTTAAAAAAAATCGATATTATATTACTTACCTTCAATTCGATATTTTTTACCACTATATTCTGTCCATTCGATATTTTGTCCATTCTATATTTTGACTTCGATATTTTGGTAATTCTATATTTTGAATTCAATATTTTGTCTTGTTACCCCTCTACCACAGCCAAGAGGGCTGTCTCGGTACCTTGTTGGGGTCTGAATCCGGTCTGTGAGGGATGTAGGCAACTGTGCCTCTCCAGAAATACAGAAAGAACTGAATTGACTTGCTTCTCTGCAACCTTACTGAATGCTGGCAATAATGATATAGGACAGTAGTTCCCCAGCACCTTTGGGTCCAGATTAGGCTTCTTTAACAGTGCTTTTACCATTGCACATTTCTACGGGGGGGAGAAGTCCTGTCAGAAATTAGGCATTAACCAGTTCCAGGATAAGTGGGGACACTGTGTCGAAGACTTGCTTTAAAATGGTCGGATGAGCTGGATCTACAGGAGAGCCAGATTTTAGTTGGTCAAAAATACTTTGCAGTGACATCAGGTTCAATGGAGGAATTTCCTCCAGCAAATGTTATGGGGTTAGAGAACTGCTGTCCATTGAAGGTAGAGTTCGCTGAACCCCCACAGGAGGAAAAGAGGTATATATATCTTGTCTTTTATTAAAAAAAGAACTCTGCAAGTTGGTTACAGCGAGATGACGCATCATCAGATACAGCCTGTGGGTCAGGTGGTTTAAGAAGAGAATTTACAATGCGAAAAAACTTCGCCTGGGGAGTTAGATGCAGATGTAATTCTCTTTTCATAATAGAGAGCCTGAGCCAATTTAATATTTTCTTTACAGGTTTTGATTGCTTCCCTATATTTAGTTTTGCTAGCAGATGAAAAATACTTTCTCCATCTTCTCTCCAGTTTTTTTTTATACAAATTTGCTTAAGCTCTCGAAGCTTAGGGGAACACCAGGCAGTTCGATTGGTACCAGCCTTACTACAAATCAATTTTTTAGGAAAAACTTTATTTAAAGATGATTCAAGCCATTCATTAAGCTTGTCATTTGCACTAATAGGATCAGAATCGAGTATAGGTCTAGTATTCTTCAGAGTGGACACCCAGGCCTCTATAGAAAGTCTAGACCACAGGCAAACCTGTGTTCTGGTTTTCAGTGACAGGGTGATAGCTGCCTGCGGGCCCCAGGTGAATGGAATCAAAAGATGATCTGATCAGGGCACCGGAATAGGGACCTCGACCAGGAGACTCTCCATGTTTGAAAATATGGGGTCAAGTAGATGGTCTATTGAATGGGTGGGACCAATAACTTTTTGATTAAGTTGAAATGCCCAAAGGCCATCAACCAACTCACATGGGGCTGGGTGATAAAGATCATCAAAATGAAGGTTGAAATCCCCTAATAAGGTAAAGTTGGGGAGAGAGCTAGCTAGATTATCTGGCACATCAGGGAGGGCTTTACAAACTTGCCCATGGGCACCAGGGGGACGATAAATTAAAATCCCAGAAAGAGTGTATACATGTGAAACACTGATTGCAAAAAGAAAACTCTCGCCATTGGGAAGCGGGCTTGAGGAGGTGCTGCATTTTAACTCAGTTTTATATATAATAGCAATACCACCACCTCTACCTAACACCCGGTCCTGCCTCTGAAGAGCATACCCCGAGGGGAGCCCCTGGGGAAGGTCAGGATCTGTCTCACTATTCAGCCAAGTTTCTGTAAGAAACAGGACATCAGGGGCTGCTTCCTCTCAGAATACCGGAATTTCTGTCGAATATTTGGGGAAAAAGCAGCAGTTAAGTAAGAAAATATTCAGAGTATACTGAGAGGATTTAGCAGTTGGATAATTGGCAGAAGAACAGAATTTAAAAGAACAGTGGGGGCAATGGTTAATACTGCTAGCGGGCAAGATGGAGTGAGAACACTTACTCAAGGTTGACACTCTAAGGTCAATCAGCTGATCCACGGTGTAAGTATAAGTTTCCTAAGAAAACGCAGACAGGGGATGTGGCCCCTTGTCCCGGTCGGGCGCGGACGGGCACAGATGGGCTTGCCATAGGTGTGCTTTTGGCACGCCAGCGGTACGCCCGCTGCCCTCGGTTGCGCCATCCCCCCCTTTTGTAGCCGGGCGTGCGTGTCAACCTCAAGGAGTGGAATGCTGACCAAGGAATGCTACCCGTGCAAAAATGGTAATTAAAGGCCCACCGGAGCTATAACACAGCTCCAACAGTGCAGTCAAAGATGAAGTGCAAAATGAATATTTAAAATGCTGCCATACAAAGTTTAGAACAATTAAAAGAGATTAAAACACTTAGATGTCTCCCGCGCCCAGCGCAACTCGCGTTCAAACTAATGCGCCGCTGCACGGTCGCGTCATCTGCCCCTTTTGTAGCTGGGGGTACGTGTCAGCGTCAAGGAGTGAAACGCTGACCAAGGAATGCTACCCGTGCAAAAATGCTAATTAAAAGCCCCCTGGGGCTATAACACAGCTCCAACAGTGCAGTCAAAGATAAAGTGAAAAATGTATATTTAAAATGCTGATACTACACATAACTATCCACGGGTCTGAACAGACACAACAGACAAGAGAGAATCTGAGAGAGCAAGGTTGCTGACCTCTCCCTAACTGTCAAAGGGAAGCTTCTTATTATCCTAAGCATTTTGAAGTCCTATTCATAAGAACGAATTACCATCACTCACAATTGGTGACATTTTTCATCATCTGTGTCTCCTCCTAGCGTCACGGTAGTGACTCTAAGGGTTTGCTACCCTCTCAAAAGGAAAGGGGAGCTCGTGGATGTGTTAATCAAGAACTGTTGGTTATGTTTTCAAAATAACGCGTTTAACTAATTGACCTACAGATGTGAGAAACTACTGAGTGTGGGAAGAAATATGTGCAGTGCAAGAAAGATTTCAAAAGGTGGGTTAAAATTGGGCAGTGAGAGAAGGAAACTTTTATTAATGTCTCCCAGTGCTCAAATCTAAAAACAGTGCAAATAGACAGATTTTAGCAAATAACTGTCATGGTGATTAAATGGGTCGACATGTTTCAGCAATGTGAGTAAACAACTAATCCTCTGCCTTCTTCAGGACCGCAACAATGTTGCTACTGCAACATGAAATAATAATGTAAAGTGAATTAGTATATAGGTTGGAATCAATACAACCTTATCACCTGCGATCCTAGGTGTATACCATATTCTCTGCAAGTGACGTGATGCAAATGGCAACTGTAACAAAAAATATATTGAGTCTTTAAACAGTGCTTTCCCTTATATGTGAGATTAACATACTCTCCAATTCAGAACTCTCATCATCATAAATCAACTTCATACAGTGTGTTCTTAGTAGTGATGTGTCTCATCATCATCTATCATGTTACTAATTTGTAAACAAGCATTACATGCTTACCCGTATCTGTTAAGGTGCCCTGCTTATCTCGTATTTCCTTGATTCGTCATTTAAAATTAACAAACGCTATATATTCACAAAAGCACAGATTTAATGACAAAGGCTACTTGATTGATTGTACTCTGATGCATAGTGAAGGCTAATGGATGCTCTTTACATGATGTAATCATGTTGTTATAAATATAACTAGTCATGCCCAACAGTTTTGCTGACTCCTTAGCCCAGTGTTGTGCAACTGGGCCCAAACTAAGGACCTTCAATGCTATTGTCCTCATCCCAGTATCATCGTATATTAACCTAATTATTGTGCCTACGCGCTCAATGAGTACCCTCAGTATTGCTAACAATAGTATTCACATATCGCATACATAGCATAACGGCATCTCAATAGATTCACTCATAAGTAAAAACCGCTATGTCCAAGCATGTTTTTAACCAGTTTACCTGTGACTATGAGCCCATCGCTTAGATACCAATGTTGTTCTCTACTTTCAATGGTCTTCAAAACAATGCATAGTGTAAATCCACTCGCAAATCCTTAACCCTGTGTGTGCAATTGTTCCTTGTTTGTATTTGAAAGCTACATAACATGTAGCCGTGCAACTGAGTTCTCCAAAACTGGCCCGCAATAGAATTTTCAAAACTGGCATCCCATTCCGAACAGCGGTTAAAATCTTAAAATGTGTGCGGACTCCTCTGAGTCTCGAACACAGACAATCCCGTTTTAGCACAATTGCTTTCCTGTCCGTCCTTACCTCAATCAGTCATCCGAACCGTCTGGGGCGGTATCCGACTTTGGAAGCTGTCATTATTTTAAACGGGTCCCGCAGCATTCGCATCAGTCTGCAACCCGATGACATGATCGCATCGCTAGGTTGTCCCGAGGTTTACTAGGAAATGTAGTTTCTTTTCAAATCTCACAAAGAAACAAAGACACATCTGCACAACTGTCGCAATTGGTCTCATTCACAAACAATGTACTGTAAGTGTGCTCATTTGTCATCACCGGGCACCATTGTGTGTATAAAATACCATGTAGATATCGGAAAAAATACCATATAGTTATCGGAAAAAATCGTCCTCCGTAGTTTTGCATGCATTTCTAGTAAAATACATACTTTTGTTCCTCTCAATTGGTAGGTGTTTTTACACTGATCCTGTATGGTGAAATCACGTATTTCTACCTACTCGGTACACCTCCCCGGGACCGCATCGGTACCGGGGAGGTGTACCGAGTAGGTAGAAATACGCGATTTCACCATACAGGATCAGTGTATCCCATAAGTGAAATCGACCCCCCAGAGTGACCAGGAAGTGTCATTTCTCACTTTAAAAACACCTACCAATTGAGAGGAACAAAAGTATGTATTTTACTAGAAATGCATGCAAATAATATTGCTTTTTCTTTTTGATTTATTCACTATCCCCACTATTGGGATTTAGGAGTGGCATATGCAGGGCTGGTCCCAGCATGGTCCTGAAGAAATGCTAGGGGGTAGCATGAAACATGTCGACCATATTGATCACTGAGTCAACCACATTATAGGTTGCCCTACAGTGACATTAACCCCACTTTTAATATACCTACATAGGAGCTCAATAAAACAGTTAGGCCCACTAAGTATGGTATTTTTAATACTCACACACACCCACTCCACTTATTATTCTTTTTTGCACCACACATAGTCATTTCACACTAAAGTGCTCCTACGTAGTCCGTGAGTCGCAGCACGCCCCTTTTCGTAGAGAACTGGGAGGGCCCCAATGATGAAGCATGTCACCGTGGGGAAACCCCGGTGAGTGAGGGGACACTAGAAAGAAATTTTTCTTTCTTTAAGGTATTATGATTTAACATAACCATACACCTGAACTGAGCTAGGTCTCAGGGTCCCAGGACTGGGACCCGCTTTTGAATCTCATAGGGTCCCCACCTGGTGGATAGTCTTAGTTCTTGGTCTGGTGTGAACCAACTGATCTTGCAAATTGGTACTCTTTTTGAATGAAAAAAGAGGAGGTGTAGGAACCAGGCGACCAGATTGACCAGCCATTTCTTAGATACCAACCATGGTCCAAATGATTTCAACTAGACGGTATTTGACCAACCATTCATCCCTGATCATATCACTGATGTTTCAAAATTCCTGTTGGTAAAAGATCAAAAATGGGTTTTTAAACTACAAAGTGACAAACAGGTTCTAAATGACGAGATACCTTGGGATTTGCTGTGACATGAACTCAGGGATAGGAATTGGGAAAGTTCTGCTCAGTAAATAAAATTCAAACAAGTATCCATATGTATGGGCACCCATGACAATACCATACGAAGGTACATTTAACATATTACTCCTCTACACAGAATGCTGATAACTAGAAGGAGTTCCTTCTTTTCCTCCCTTCTTTTCGGTATTGAGTACACTAGAGATAATGTACTTCTGGGGTAGGACTGCGTGAGAGGTGAATGAGAATGCCAGCCATGATTATATGGTTGTGCAGATGTTTCTTTGTGAGATTTGAAAAGAAACTATATTTCCCAGTAAACCTCGGGAAAACCTAGTGACGCAAATACCCCGGGACCCGTTTAAAATAATGGCAGCTTCCGACGTCGGATATCGCCCCAGACGGTTCGGATGACTGATTGAGGTACCGACAGACAGGTAAGCAACTGTGCTAAAATGGGCTTATCTGTGTCCGAGACTCAGAGGAGCCAGCGCACATTTTAAGATTTTAACCGCTGTTCGGAATGGGATGCCAGTTTTGAAAATTCCGTTGCGCGCCAGTTTTAGAGATCTCAGTTGCACGTCTACATGCTATGTAGCTTTCGAATACAAACTAGGAACAATTGCACACACAGGGTTAAGGAATTGCGAGTGGATTTACACTACGCATTGTTTTGAAGAGCATTGAAAGTAGAGAACGACATTGGCATTTAAACGGTGGGCGCATAGTCACAGGTAAACTGGTTAAAAACATGGTTGGACATAGTGGTTTTTACTTATGAGTGAATCTGTTGAGATGCCGTTATGCTACGTATGCGATATGTGAATACTATTGTTAGAAATACTGAGGGTACTCATTGAGCGCGTAGGCAAAAGAATTAGGTCAATATATGATGATACTGGGATGAGGACAATAACATCGAAGGTCCTTGGTTTGGGCCCAGTTGCACAACACTGGGTTAAGGAGTCAGCAAAACTGTTGGGCATGACTAGTTATATTTATAACACCATGATTACATGATGTAAAAAGCGTCTATTAGCCTTCACTATGTATCAGAGTACATTCAATCAAGCAGCCTTTGACATTAAATCTGTGTTTTTGTGAATATATAGCTTTTGCTCATTTTAAATGACGAATCAAGGGAATACGAGATAAGCATGGCACCTTAACAGATGTGGTCCTGTTTACTTCTTTTCTACTCATAGAGCGGTGCCACCTCTTTAATGAGCCGCAGCCAGGTGAGGTGAGGTTTGATCCTCATGCATTATGGGTAAGCATGTAATGCTTATTTACAAATTAGTAACATGATAGATGATGATGAGACATCACTACTAAGAACAAACTGTATGAAGTTGATTTATGATGATGAGAGTTCTGAATTGGAGAGTATGATAATCTCACGTATAAGGGAAAGCACTGTTTCAAGACTCAATATATTTTTTGTTACAGTTGCCATTTGCATCACGTCACTTGCAGAGGATATAGTATACACCTAGGATCACAGGTGAAAAGATTGTATTGATTCCAACCTATATACTACTTCACTTTACATTATTATTTCATGTTGCAGTAGCAATATTGTTGAGGAACTGAAGAAGGTAGAGGATTAGTTGTTTCCTCACATTGCTGAAACATGTCGACCCATTTAATCACCATGGCAGTTATTTGTTGAAATCTGTCTATTTGCACTGTTTTTAGATTTGAGCACTGGGAGACATTAATAAAAGTTGTCTTCTCTCACTGCCAATTTTAACCCACCTTTTTGAAATCTTTCTTGCACTGCACATATTTCTTCCCACACTCAGTAGTTGCTCACGTCTGTAGGTCAATTAGTAAAACGCGTTATTTTGGGAACATAACCAGCTTGATTAAAGCATCCACGAGCTCCCCTTTCCTTTTGAGAGGGTAGCAGCCCTTAGAGTCACTACCGTGACCCTAGGAGGAGACCCAGGTGATGAAGCATGTCACCAATGGTGAGTGATGGGAATCCATTCTCATGAATAGGACTTCAAAATGCTTAGGATAATAAGGAGCTTCCCTTTGACAGTTAGGTAGAGGTTAGCAACCTTGCTCTCTCAGATTCTCTCTTGTCTGTTGTTGTACTTGTTCAGACCCGTGGATAGTTATGTGTAGTATCAGTTCTATATGGAGAGAATATCCACGCTAGGTCTTAAAACATTCCCTGAGACCCTCTTTTAATTAGTGTGTTTTTTATTTAAAATGCTGCCACACAAAGTTTAGAACAATTAAAAGAGATTAAAACACTTACATATCTCCCGCGCCTAGCGCGATTCACGTTCAAACACATTTCTGAAAAGTGTTACTGAATGGCCGTTGTTTGTTGGTGCAAGGTATGATGGAGTGAATCGAAAATCATTACCAAGGCGTAGGCATGTGCCTGGTACAAGACATGATGTATGCTTGAAGGTACTAAGCATGATTTACAAAAGTGGAACAGAGTGAGTTATATGCTTTATCGAGAAACACCTGTACATAACATATCTATGACTTAAATTAGAAAAGTAGACAAGGTGTCGGAGTAAAAGAGCGTAGGGCGTGACATAGAACATAGAAAACGAATTAGGTTACAATCTGCAAAACAGCACCTTTCTGGTGTTCATAAACATGCTGAGAAGTTTTTTACAACTTCTATGATGATAGGGTTATCAAAAAGATACCTCAGTCCTGATGTCACCGCTCAGAAAATTTGCAGAAAGACAGTTTTATGCTGGGTGAAAATGTGAGCATCACACAAATTTAAGAAAGATCCTAGAGGATATAAAAGCCGACTAACTGCAAGCCACTTTTTCTGCTGAGTATGATTCTGGTTCAATGTCGCACCTTCACTGGAGTTATATAGGAAAATATCTTTGGTAAGCCACCATACATACTCCCAACCTGGCCTCTCTCACTAGGAAATGGGGTGGATCATTCTGGTCTTCTAGCCTATGCCATTTTTGCACTTGCTATAAATAGACTGAAACTCACTTCATCCTTTTTGGCCCAGCAAACCCCAGCTTACACAAACATTTACTGGTTCCTCTTTTTAAATTGTTTGCTATAAAATATACCATGTTATTACACATATTAGCAACTCACCTAAATCTGTTTTTGCTGGATCGCAATTTATTGTCCTTTACATTTATACAGTAGAAAAACTAGAGTACATAAGAGCCGCGGCCCGAGCAGGTAAGTGCGGTGGGGGATTTTGACAGACGACAACAAGGGAAAATTAATTATTTGTTTAATTTTCCCTCACGGTTGTCTGTCGAAGCCCCCCCAACCTGGCCCTATCGCCTCACCTCTCTTACCTGCACAGGCTGCGGCTCTTACCTAAAGCTACAATTATGCCTCCATTCTGGGTCTGTCTAGTTACTGTTAAAAAAAATCAACAAAAGTGCATGAGTTTTCTACAACAAAGGAGAACAGCTGTGCATGCAGAGTGTGGGCGCTGCTTGATGTGAGGCCTCATGGCTGCCACCTTTGCACAGTGCGAAACTCATGATTGGAATCAGGCTATATTACATTTCCCAGACCACCACAGAACACTCTCTCAAGACCTGTAATGACAGCAGCTATCTTTAATCCATTGAGTAGAAATTACCAGTGTTTTAGAACATTCCTTACTAGACAGTCTAAATACTACTGTGGTAGAGCATGGTGGAAAGGATGCTCCATTGCAAAGGTGACAGTGTATTCTTTCCGCCGTAATGAAGGTACTCCCACCTCATTTAGAGTTGAACAGACAGTCAGTATGTCAGTGGCAGAGGCTTCACCATCTCCATCTCTCTGACAACCCACCAGAATAAGGGCCAGCCCAGGTTTTGACATTTGTCTGCTCACCCTATTTAGAGTTGGAAATCAAATGATATGTTTTACTTTCCCTTGCCACCATCCAAAACATGTGAGTAAAAGTTTTAAAAAAATTCAATGACCCCCCAAGCAATAGAAAAAACTTCAATGGCGAGGGGGATCATTTCTTTTTATTTTCAAAAATAAAATCCTGTTTTGGAATTTTATTTTTTTAAATAAAAAAATGAATGGAAATTATGCGTATGGCTCCATCATGGTGTCAGAGCACTACAGTACACATTCAATCAATTGACAGGAACCGCTGTCATGGGTGTTCCTGCAAATGTTAGAGAAATCTGCTTGGACATCTCTAAATTAGGAGTGCAGTTTTTGCACTCTAAATCAGGCCCTTAGTTGTTGCTGCCAGAACCTTGTTGGCAGGAGTTTGGAATTCACCACTCTCATCAAGAGCGATCAAGCTCTTTGTCCTCTGAGAAATATTCTGGATACACATTAAGGTCAAGGATATTGATTTTGATTTGCACTTTAGAAGTGGAGTCACCCTGCCATGAACTGTGAACTCTATACTCTGTAGTCACCTTGTCTTAGATAACGAACTCTATTACACCTATTCACAAGAGGAGCCAGTGACACTTCTGTTTAGACAGAGTTTGATAATAGTACTTGAATCATGTATGATATTGCTGTCAGTGTGGGACAAGTGATTGTATTTTACAGGAGTGAAAGCACAATGCTAATGAGTATTCATTATGTTACAACTAATGATTTAAGCATATTGAGAATCATTCATATCAAAGACTTGATTTCTAACTTGCTGAATGTGTGGAAATTTAGTTCGTGTACTGAACATTATCTACGCCATCTTGCAGACTCACGTATGAGAATACACGACAGCCATTTTAGGTACCATGGTCTCCCTGTTCACGATCACCCGTCAGCACATTTCCCTGACCATGCAAGCCTTCCCCGCGCACCCTGGCTGCCCCCGCGCTCACATGCACAAGCCATGAAACCCCCCATGACTCTGTCTCAGGGAATCACACCCCGCGCCTGACCAACACCTCCTTCCCGTCCATGAATACCCCTCTGTGGATAAACCCTTCCACCATGCTCGATTGTCCACACCAGTCCTTTCCGTCCATGAATACCCCTCCTTTGATGTCCCCTTCCTCTGAGCCTGAACGTCAGCACTGACAGCTGGTCATCCTTTAGCCCGAAGATACAGTTTATTGCCCATTACCGTACGCCCTCGCCTCTCCTGAAAGAGGCCACTATTGATCATGACATCCCCGCCCCGGAGATTCGATCAGGCGCACACATTCCAAAGAGATCAGCAGAACACTCAGCTGCGTGATAGCCCCTCCCAATCATATGAGGGGAAAGGGTCTCTACTGTTGTCATGTGTTGGAAGGGGTTGGAACTGGGGGGGTGTCAGAGATATCGTTCTGATGTCATTCTCATGCTCTACAATGTCCCTGTTGTAATAAAGGACGTTCACATGTCATAAACCAGTGTATAAAAGACCAGGTCTCAGAGAGGTTGAGAGAGCACCTCGAGACGATACCTTGTTGTCCGATCTGACGTGTTCCACTCAAACGGAATAAAACTTGTTTCCTGTCTTCCAGTCTCCAGAGCCTGCCTCTTTATTGAATAACTTCGTATGGTATTAGAGGCGTTTTCACGCCGGGCAAATTTAACTTAGGAAGCAACTACTGAAACCGCCTGACCATTGTAAATTGATCTTTATCAATTGGCGTCCCAAACGCGGGGCCCATCAGCGACACGTGGATCCAGTGGGAGAGGTCCCGACGACAGAGTGAACGACTGCAACGATCGGAAGAGCTCCTGTCCGATAGACCCTCGTCTGACAGCCGATCATCTGAACTTCACTGATTCCGAGCAGACCTCTCCCGAGTGATCTACGGTCCTGACTGGGAACCACCAGGAGTGCCGCGATAGCAACAGAGAATAGAGGACGATCGGGCGCTGGAGGCGGAAGACGAGAAACTGTCCATGCGGTCCGGGTAAGGTCGTGACACACGACAAATTGCGAAATTGATTGATTGATTGTTTGAAAATACTAGTATTACTTATTGACCGTTTCTGAGAAATTCTCTATTTGCAAACAAACACAGAATCGCCATACTCTGTTTAGTCTTTGCAGATAGTGAAGGGTAGGCAACGCAAAACTTTAACACATCGTGCCTATTCTTTTTTTCTCCCCATTGATTGATTGATTGAATCGAGCATTGAATTGTTCGAAGTTGGTTCTCTTAAGGATCTTCTCTGTCTACAAACGGGGAAGAATAGGAATATTCTCTCTCCCTTTGCCGATAGTGAAGGGTAGGTAACGCAAAACTTTAACACGTCGTACCTATTCCACTCCTTCATTGATTGATTGTTTGCCCAAACATTGACTGTTTTGGGAATTGGTTCTTTCTGGAGGTATTCCCTGTTTGCAAATAGCGTAGAATAGAATATTCTGTCCAGTCTTTGCAAATAGTGAAAAGATAGGTAGTGCAGGCTTTTGCCCCCCATTGTAATCCGTCATGCCTATCTTCTCCCCATTGGCTCATAGTTGGGTCAACCCGGACCGCTTATTAGAGATGAACCATCCAGCTCCACTGGAGGGCACCCCTAATAAGGACATGTTTACTAAACAAGGACTAGTCCCTATAGCTTATAGTAAGTTATGGCATAAATATACAAAAAGGGATCCTAAAAACCAGTGGCCACTGATAGGTTCTTTTGATGAAAATAAAATAAAAACACTAGAAGCAGCTGTAAAAATAAATAAGGTAACGCCCACTATGCTTGTTAGTATTGGCATGTGGCGCAAAGAAGTAGACCATCGCAAAAAAAAGGAAGAAGCAAAAACAGTGAAAGAATTACGAAAAGCAGCCCATCTAGCTGCAAAAGAACTAGATGAAGAAATAAGAAGAAGAGAGGAAGTTAAACAAACGCAAGAACCAGGACTGACAGGTCAATGCCCTGTCAGGACCACCTCTGCGCTCTACCCGGAGATTCCCTCCAAACAGCGGGCAAATGACGAGTTACTGCTCGGTCCTCCAATTATCTACATGCCCCCTCCTTATGCTCCCAGCCAACCTCTAGCACAACACTCACCAGTTCAAAATGCAGGCATGGGTGACCATAGCGCTAGTGCCCCGGCTCTTACGGCCTTCGCACCAGCCGCGTTGGTAACAACAGCAGATGAGCATGAGACCAACAGGCATCTAACAGCTAGACCAAACAGCTTGAGCAAAGATGAGCGGGATGGAATCGACCAAATAGCAAAAACCCTGGTAGAACGAAAAGAGAGCGAAGAATATACGATGAATATGCACAACTCGCATGCCGGTAGTCACAGATGGCATTTTATTTTACGGTTCAGCTACCACACTCTGAACGCGTATGAGGATAGGTACCAGACTAAGGGTCCTGCTAAAGTGACGGCTCTATATAGAAGGGTCGATGTCGGAGATGGGGCTGAAAGCGATGTGACGGACCTCTTCATGCAAACGCTTGAGGTCTTCCGCCACCTCGCGGAACAGAAACCAGAAGTCAAGATCACAGTCCCCGAGACGATTGGGCCCTCATTAGAAGCAGCCAACACCATGATGCCTATCCGAGAAGCCGCCCCCTATTGGGTTCCCCCAAGAGGTCAGGGAACGAACGATGATATCAACCATGTAGATGCCAAAGGGAGGGTTGTGTACAACTGGGTTTACCTACCATGGGATCGGCAAGATATTTTAACTTTTAGACAAACCCTGCCCGATTTAAGAAAGAACCCTACAGCATTCTATACCGAATTAGGCACAGCCTTGGGCTCAACCATAATGACTCTAGCAGACATGGATTTGTCTTTCGGGTTGTGTCTGCCGGCTGATGTGTGGAAGCAAATCCGGAGAGCCGACCACACAGATCTGTTCGGACACACCTGGACAAAACTCGATGAACTAGATAGGCAGCGAGAGCCCGGAAAGAAACCTGTAAAAGACATATTGGAACTCCCCGACAAAATAGTGCAGAAGCTAAAAACGTTGATCCCAGAAAAGAAGGTAGACTGGTCGAGAGTCACAGCCTGCCGCCAGAAACCTCAGGAGGACGTATCAGAATACTTCTCACGATTTGAAACAGTGTTCTCCGACTACAGTGGCCAAGACATGACCACCGCAACCGGTCAACACCTATTCGTGCAGAACTACGTAAAGGGGCTATCGCAAGAGGTCTCCCAAAAGTTACAGACTAGCGAAAGTAGTTGGGGAGCCTCTAAACCTACAGCTATCCTTCAGATGGCTCAGTATTACGAACACCAAAAGAACGAGAACGAAAGGGCAACTGAGAAAAAGAAAAAGGACCTAAAGGAACGAGTAATGATTGCACAACTACAGGGAGTGACCACAGGGAGGGAACGGTATAGGGGAAATTACCAGTCAAATACCCCTAGGAATTCGACCCCTAGAGACCGCAACCCCACCCCTGGCGCTCCACGAACCGACCTTGATGAGAACCAATGTGCATTTTGTAAAGAATTTGGACATTGGAAGTCTCAATGCCTAGCCCTTCGGGAACTGATTAAAAATAAGGAGACAAGGGACATGGCAAATGGCCCCAAAACTGGAGGGCAGGGACGAGGACAGACCCACGACACCACCAATGACCGATCTGGTAGACCAAACACATTTGACCGCCCCCGACAGAATCAGTGCCAACAGTCCGATGGCTACAATGATCACGACTCTGCATAGGACTGCCAGGGGCAAGGGAGGGATCCAGTTGAGCTCTGTGTTGACCAGCAAGGTCCTTATGTCACTGCTAAGGTCCTGGGTACAAAGTCTCCATTTTTAGTAGACACTGGAGCGACACGTAGTGTGTTATCAAAACGACTGATTCCAAGGGCACCCTTGTCTGGCTCGCACATTATCTCGATAGGTTTCGATGGGACGCCCTCCACTAATCCCCTGTCGGTACCTATCTCCTTTGACCTAGGAAACAATCCCACTGACACGACGTTTCTGCTCTCCTCCAACTCCCCTGACGCTATTATGGGTATTGATTTACTGAAACATTTCCGAGCTACTATTAGGTGTTCCCCGGAAGGAGTCCGAGTCATCCTGTACGACAACCCGAACTTGACCGGACCCTACCCCGCACGACATATGTGCACTTTAACAGATGTTGACCTATCCTTGCTCGATTCGCTACCCCTGCACCTATGGGCCAGAAACGACTCGGATGTGGGACGAATGATGATCGATCCTGTACACATAACTGTTCGACCAGATGCAATACTCCCGAAACTCCCACAGTACCGGATATCGCCCGAAGGCGAGAAGGCGTTGGTAGCGATTATTCAGTCCTTGGTAAATGCAGGAGTGGTAGAGGAAGTGGTTAGTAATGTCTGCAATAGTCCTATCCTACCCATTGTTAAGAAGCAAGGTGAGGGGGATGAGAAAGCGTACCGCTTCATCATCGACCTGCGAGAAGTCAACAAAGTGGTGGTGCCACAGTACCCCGTAGTCTCAGACATCGCCACCATTCTGACTCTCGTCCCGTCCACTGCCACCACCTTCACCGTTATAGATCTTAAAAATGCATTTTTCTCTATCCCCATCCATCCAGACAGCCGTTATCTCTTCAGTTTCACTTTAAAAAACCGTTCATACCGATTTTGCAGAGCTCCCCAGGGCTACACTGAAAGTCCCAGCATTTACAGCCAGGCCCTAAAAAGGCAGCTGGACGCCGTCCAGCTACCAGATGGAGTGGTGTTGATCCAATATGTCGATGATATCCTTTTGGCGGCCGACACCACTCCACTTGCAATCACAGCCACTATCCAACTCTTGCACTTTCTCGCGGAGAATGGCCACAAAGTCTCCAAAAAGAAACTGCAGTTCTGTCAGTCCCAAGTAACATACCTGGGTCATCTCCTGTCAAAAGAAGGGAGAAAACTTACACCCGACCGAATCCAGACCATCCTAGACACCCCTATTCCAAAAACACAGAAGCAAGTCCGTTCATTAGTAGGCCTTACTTCTTTCTGCCGACAATGGCTACCAAATTTCAGTCTCATTATAAAACCCCTACTTTCCCTGTTGACCAAAGATGTTCCGTTCCCACTCCCGTGGACCCCCGAATGCCAAGCATCCTTTAAGGAGTTGCGGGATGCCCTTTGCTCGGCACCCGTTCTAGGAACACCAGATTACTCTAAGCCCTTCTCCCTCTACACTCACGAAAGGGAGGGATGCGCATTGTCTGTTCTGACTCAGCCCATCGGCGCCAAACAGCGCCCTTGTGCCTACTTTTCTGCCACTCTTGATCCAGTCGCCAGAGCTCTACCAGCCTGCCTTCGAGCGGTAGCCGCTGCTGCTGTCTCTATCCGACAGAGTGAGGGAATTGTACTTTCGGACTCCCTCACAGTATTAGTACCCCATGCAGTTGACACGCTTTTGAACCAGACAAAGACTCAACACCTGACTAGTGCACGACTGACAGGATACGAATTTACTTTGCTTGCGCCCCACATCACCCTGAAGAGATGCACGACATTGAATCCTGCCACACTGTTACCCTTGCCTGAAAATGACCTCGATGTGCCCCCTATACACGACTGTGTGACCCTCACGGACGAACAGACTAGGAGTAGAGTTGACCTCCGAGACATTGCTTTCACAGACCCTGACGGAGAACTATGGGTAGATGGCTCTTGCATCAAACTCCCAGACGGCACCACTTCTGCTGCCTATGCGGTAACGACTGCTCGAACAGTAGTTGAAACAGCTTGCATCACACAACGAGCCGCACAGGCAGCAGAACTAATTGCCCTCACACGAGCATGTATCATAGCAGCAGGAACCACGGCAAACATTTACACGGACAGCCAGTACGCCTTCGGGGTAGTTCATCATTTTGGGATCCTGTGGAGGGAAAGGGGATTCCTGACGTCCCATGGTACACCCATCCTTCACGGAGATTTAGTCTCCGCCCTGATTGAAGCAGTCCTTCTCCCCACACGATTAGCAGTGATCAAATGTCAGGCACACAAGAAGGTGACAGATTTAGTTGGACAGGGAAACGCACTAGCCGACATCACTGCCCGAACCACAGCTGAGAATAGGGCCACGACACGCATGTATGTGACCAGGTCACAAGCAGAAAAATGGACCAACGCTAGGGAAACGATTAGGGATATCCAATCGACCAGCACACCACACGAACTGACTGAGTTGGCACGGGTGGGTCTAAGGGACGATGAAGGCTGCTGGCGGACAAAGGACACAAATAAATGGTTGCTGCCTGATGCATACTTGATCCCCATACTGACAATGGCACATTCCCCTGCACACATAGGTTCTGCCCCCATGATTGAACTCATTTCCAAAGTCTGGCACAACGGCAAGATCCCCGACTCAGCCAAACGCCTAGTCCAACAGTGCCTTATCTGCTTACAACACAACCCCGGGAAAGGAACTGTAGTACCCCGGGGAGGGTTTGGGATCCCCGACCACCCCTTTGAGGTCCTCCAGATGGATTACATCCAATTAGAGAGGTGCCAAGGCTTGAAGTACGTATTAGTCATTGTATGTGCCTTCAGCAAATGAGTGGAAGCCTATCCGACCCGTGATAACACTGCCATGACTACTGCCAAAGTACTACTGAAGGAGTTTTTTCCCCGCTACGGCCTTTGTCGAATTTTATGGAGCGACAATGGCCCCCACTTCATAGCTGAAGTTATCCAACTCATCCTGAAGGGGTTGGGGGTCAAACAAAGGTTCCATGCGGTCTTCCACCCCCAATCCGCTGGCCTGGTTGAACGACACAACGCTACACTGAAACTGAAACTGTCAAAAATAGTGGCCACCACAGGACTTAAGTGGCCAGATGCCCTTCCACTGGCATTGCTATCGATGCGCTCCACCCCCACTAAGCATCACTTGACCCCCTACGAGGTTGTGTTTGGACGGCCTATGAACCTCTGGACTGCCCCAAACCAACCTCCATTCATGACGTCCCCGACGTCCTGCTGTCAGATTATTTGTACAAGTTAACTAAGACATTGTCTGTCATTCATCAACAGGTGCAGCAGGCCATCCCCGATACTTCCAGGGGTCCCGGTCACGATATCCAACCGGGTGACTATATCTTGATCCGGAACTTTCAACGAGCGAAGAGTCTGGAACCCCGGTGGACGGGCCCCTGGCAAGTACTGATCACCACTCGGACGGCTCTTCGAGTGGAGGGGAAGAAGCACTGGCTGCACGCCCATCACTGCAAAAAGATTTCCTCGACCCTGGCCACGACAGACAACGTCAGCACCCAGGAAGAGCTCCTGAACAAAGACCGACCATCACTGAACTGCTATCCTGATACTGAGGCACTTGAACTTGCAAAACACTCTGATCCCACTGTGCCATCTCGAGAAGGGTATTTCCTGCGTCGAAAGGAGGGAGCTTCGGCTAAGTAGGCCACTGACTAAGTTAAAAATCTCAGAACGGTGACCCAAAGCAACCAAGGGTTACCTGGAGAGAAGCTAAACTAAGTCTGTGGTTCTGCCCACTACCGAGCACCTTGAAGATGAAGATGATGGAAGCGCCAGATAAGAAGATGATGGAAGCGCCAGATAAGAAGACGTCGAAAGCAACAGGAAATACCCACTATAGGAATCCAAAAACTGACAATTTGCACAAATCAAAGACAATTGCTTTCTTCATTATCTCCCTGTTCTGCCTCCTCCTCATGACTTCCTTCTGGATCCTGGAGGAAAGCACGCCCGCTCACCAGATGTTGCCAACAACTGTCCAGCCAACAACTGTGAAAGAGCACCACCTGATCACCCTTTCACCTCAGCTTCGAGAAAGGCGTAGGGAATTCTGGAACAATTCCTTTGTACAACTGTTGCACCAGCACAACCTTGCTGCAAATGCCACAAACTGCTGGATCTGTGGGTTGCTCCCACATGCTACCGGACACTCCATCCCCTTTATTCCTTCACCTTTCTCAGTTCACGGCTCTTGCCTCGCCTGGTTGATCCTCATGCAGGAAAGCCACAAGGACAACGCCACTTCTGGTCAGACAGTGTCGCACTTCTACTATGGGTTCTGGCCGAACAACACAGGAAAGCCCTTTTGTCCCGCAATTTCAGGTTCAACCTTCCTTACGAACATCCCTGCCAACGAAAGGGTCGAAATGCAGGTGCTCCACAATCCAGCCAGATCCACCTTCTCCCACCTGCGGAAACAAACGGCTGCCACCCTGACTGCGGCCCTGTCTGTCATCAATGTCACAGGACTCGTATGCCTCGAAGGACAAGGAACGCAGCTGGTGGGTCACAGCTCTTGCCGCATCACCAAAACATTGGCCTCAGCCAACACCCCCTCCTTTGTTGCTTCCCCGAATATGTACTTTGTTTGTGGCACCAAAGCTTACACGTGGCTCCCAAAAGGCTGGAAGGGTACGTGCTACATCGCCTTCATTCTTCCTCCCACGTATGTGGCTCCAGCCAACCACCACCGGCAAAAGCGCGCTGGAGATGTTGAACAAGCCGACTCCACCGGAGCACAGTTCCTAGATGCAGCAAAGGGACTTGTTCCTCTGTGGGGACCAATGGCAAATAGCCGCGCTATCCGACACCTGACTCAGGCATTAGAAACAACCATTAACATCACCGCTGGCGTCCTCGCCAACAACACGGCTGAGCTTCAGGCAGTCCGCCTGGTGGCTCTTCAAAACCGTCTTGTTCTAGATGTGGTTCTGGCCGACCGTGGAGGTGCATGCCGCATCATCGGCTCCAACTGTTGCACCTACGTGCCAGATAACTCACCTTCAGTCTACAAAGCAATCGAACACCTCCACAGACTGTCCTCGGAGGTTCACCAGGAACAGGAAGGATGGTCGCTTGGAGGCTGGTTCTGGGACACTTTAAAGAACTGGGGATGGAGAGTGTTAACGTTTTTATTGATACCAATCATGATACTATGTGGGTGTTGCTTAGGTATTCAATGTTTACCATCTTTATGTGCACTCATTTCCAACTGTATGTGCCCGAAGACTTTGAACTTTAAACCTGAGCACATGAGTCCCCTATACGAGGTAGAGGTGCGTGGTCCCATGGGGATCGATCCGAACTGACAAGCTGGCGAGACATGTTAAAGGGAGGACTGTGGAAATTTAGTTCGTGTACTGAACATTATCTACGCCATCTTGCAGACTCACGTATGAGAATACACGACAGCCATTTTAGGTACCATGGTCTCCCTGTTCACGATCGCCCGTCAGCACATTTCCCTGACCATGCAAGCCTTCCCCGCGCACCCTGGCTGCCCCCGCGCTCACATGCACAAGCCATGAAACCCCCCATGACTCTGTCTCAGGGAATCACACCCCGCGCCTGACCAACACCTCCTTCTCGTCCATGAATACCCCTCTGTGGATAAACCCTTCCACCATGCTCGATTGTCCACACCAGTCCTTTCCGTCCATGAATACCCCTCCTTTGATGTCCCCTTCCTCTGAGCCTGAACGTCAGCACTGACTGCTGGTCATCCTTTAGCCCGAAGATACAGTTTATTGCCCATTACCGTACGCCCTCGCCTCTCCTGAAAGAGGCCACTATTGATCATGACATCCCCGCCCCCGGAGATTCGATCAGGCGCACACATTCCAAAGAGATCGGCAGAACACTCAGCTGCGTGATAGCCCCTCCCAATCATATGAGGGGAAAGGGTCTCTACTGTTGTCATGTGTTGGAAGGGGTTGGAACTGGGGGGGTGTCGGAGATATCTTTCTGATGTCATTCTCATGCTCTACAATGTCCCTGTTGTAATAAAGGACGTTCACATGTCATAAACCAGTGTATAAAAGACCAGGTCTCAGAGAGGTTGAGAGAGCACCTCGAGACAATACCTTGTTGTCCGATCTGACGTGTTCCACTCCGACGGAATAAAACTTGTTTCCTGTCTTCCAGTCTCCAGCGCCTGCCTCTTTATTGAATAACTTCGTATGGTATTAGAGGCGTTTTCACGCCGGGCAAATTTAACTTAGGAAGCAACTACTGAAACCGCCTGACCATTGTAAATTGATCTTTATCAAATGTAGTTATAGGTATAAGAACATGCATTAAGGTTCAGGTTATTTTGTGCATTTGGTACAAAGGTTTATTGTGTCCTTTAACTCTATGACGTTATAGTGTTGTCAGGAACCACAGAGATTAGGGGCCAGATGTATCAACATACCCTTTTGCGATTTCCAAATAGCGATTTTTAAGGAATCGCTATTTGGGAATTGCAAAATGGCATGTATGTAGAAATTCGCTATTTTTTAGCGATTTCTTAAAATTCCTTATTTGCGATTAGCAAATTGCTAATCACAAATAAGGAATAATTTCCCATTCATATCTATGGGCCAGGAGGCCCATAGGAATGAAATTGAAATTATTCTCAATTTGCGATTCGCAATTTGCTAATCGCAAATTGAGAATTATTTCAAGGGTGCAGGGGTGTCTCAAGGACACCCTGCTGCACCCCTGAAAACGACATTTGTAAGCATATGGCGCACATACATGCCCTAAGGGCATGTATGAGCGTCACATGGCACCTTTACAAATTGCATAAAGTGCATTTGTAAAAGAATTCGCAAATTACCACTAACTACAAGTTGGCGGTAATTTGCGATTTCTTAGCCAAAATTCGCTAACATGAAATGTTTCATAGATAGCATTTAAGAAATCGCAATTTGCGATTTCTTAAATGCTTGCGCAATGTTAAGGAAGCGCAAAATTTGCGATTCCTTAATATTGCAAACTTTTTGCATGATACATCTCATTTCCCGTTTTTCTTGTCGCAAACGCTGCTATTTTGCAAATCGCAGCGTTTGCGACAAGAAAAAAGCTTGATACATCTACCCCCTAGTTACACAGCTATAGTGACAAGATGTCAGCAGGCTGCTACCGGACGGGGCTGGTCGGGCAGGGGTAAGGAATCTAATTTAAAACAAGCATTGGCTATGCCAATTGGTTTCACCATATTAGTGTATTATGAAAATATGTCCTCGGTGTGCAGCTTTAGCGGCTGGTCCTAGCACCATGATGCCCTTGGAGAACAGTTTGTGCTTTATAAATGTCAAAATAGAAATGTTTTAGAATTTGCTCGTGGCAATGTTGATAGCAAAGGTGCAAAAAGATAAGTTACTAGATCAACAATACACAGCACTGAGATCCAGCAGTAGTAGGGAATCAGGACAGGGGTTCACAGTAAGTGCACTGCTACAACAGAGAAAGGCTGTGATCTGACCCAGCACACTACAATAGTAGGCAGCAGTAGTAATCTTGACCTCACAACCTGGTAGTCTGCCGTAAAAAGTACCTGCGGGCAAAAGAGAGGCACAACTGAATGTGTAAACCGGCACATGAGCAAAGCAACTAGGTGGAAAATCAACAGTAGTTTTTAGCATGTGTTTTCTAACTGCTGCGTTTTCTTTCCTAGGTGCTTCGATTATACAATGTAAACACTTGGGACAGTTTAGGACTTGGGGAGCTCCATTTTTTGGGCATCTTCCAGAGGAGCCTCAGTCCCTGTGTAAGCCAGGGTACACTGGAAATAAAATGAGACCCAAACTCCAGCAACTTAATTAATGCAATCCCCGAGTTAAAAATCTGCAACATACTGATCTACGATAGAGATATTTCCAACTGAAAAGGAGCACGCACAGAGGTCAAAAAGAACTCGCAACACGGCACTGAAAGGGTTACCTCGAGAGAAGCAACACGCCTGGCCATTTATCTGGTACAACAATTTAGCAGAAAGTGAGAATAAACCCCAACTGGTAAAACATTTGTGCATGCCGCCGCGAACCAGCCAACTGCTGCAAAAATACCAGAGGCCAAGAAGTCACCGTGGAAAGTTTAATATGGAAGCACACAGGTCTAAATGCCATGCATGCAAGAAGCTCCTGTGATTTATGTCAAAATAAAACACTATACAAAAGACGAAAACTTGTAAGCAGCGCCCGAGCTGAGCATAAGATTGTGACACGACGCCGATAATTCTATCTTATTTCCCTCCCCCTCACCCCCCCCCCTACAACTGGGAGTGTCAATGAAGTTCACAAGCAAAGCTTTCATTCTGCAGGTTGCCACGCGTTTCTAATCGAATGTACGAATGACCTTCAGGCAATAACATTATTACATCATATAGACACGCGGTCCGGCTAACGGCTGGTACCACCGCACTTTAGTAGCGGCATTGCTCCAGCAAGCAATCAAAATACTGAACGCTTATTACCAATTGCACCGTGCTGGAGATCCTATGTCTCGTGTGCTGGAATTACAACGTTCTTTATATTGCGCGTGCAGTTCATCTCCCCAGGGGGAGGCGGGTTCAACTCCCAAAACCAATGTGTTGTATATACCGTTCCCCTTGCAAAGGCGCACGCCTGTAATAACCATAAACCCACCCTGCGTGCTACATCTGTGCTGCCCGATCTATCCTGTGCAAGGGGAAATAAAGTTTGAGAATACAACAACTTGCTGACAACGCCCCCTCCTCCCCATCACGAGAAAACATACTAGAAAAAGCAGTCAACTGCGAGAGGTTTGCTACATGCCTGGATTATTCCTTAATTATCTCTCGCTATTCAGTGACATGCCTGTTCCGGGCTGCACATCACAGCTGATTGGCGGCAGGAGCTCAGGGTCATGGCCACCGTGTCAGCACACGTGCGTGGCTGGAAGTCACCACTGCGGGCATAGAGCGGGGCTGCTCTGGGCAAGAGCCATGGGGGCAGAGCACACATCCGAGACCCTGAAAGCAAAGAGTCAGCACTGAGGGGCGGGTGCAGACGCTGCGGGCGAAGCCAGAAAGAGTGCGAAGCCATCAACCAATAACGCCCCACTCAAGCACTGAAAATACAAGATGACTTATTTACAAGAGACATATTGCATTTTCTACAGAAGTGCAGGCGTGAAAGAACGCATGGACGGGAGTGGGTGGGGGGGTGCTGCTGGCCTGAAAAGTCGCGAACTGCAGGATGGAACAGGAGGAGGCAGGGAAACAAAACTTTTGTAAAGGTAATGGGACCGATAGCTGTTGAAGAACAATAATGACGACATGGCCGTCAGGAGGCGGGAGTAAGACTACATAAACCAATCAGCATGCAGCATTTACGATTGCGGCCAATGACAAAGATAGGTAGAAAGTGGGCGGAGCTTCCCCCACTATAGTGTATACAGCATCTTTCGTCGAGACAGCGCATGCGCTGCCTAGGCGAAACCTAAAAAGGACTTTGTGCCTTTAACGGCCCGCTGCTGCCTCTCCTCCATCCTCTTCATCTTCCTGTCCCGGCCAATAGAAGGAAAAAGCCGGCACACAGGCGCCCCTGATCCAATCACAACACTCGCAATTCAACATTGCTAATGGTCTTAGCACTGTGGATCGGCGCTCGGACTTGAACAGGAAGTCTGTGCATGTTCTTCACCAGGCTGTGTAATGCAGCCTGGTAGTGAACATGCAAAGTGCACATGAACTGCTTGGTCAGCATAAGAGAGCCAACCAAACCAGTTGATGGCCACATTTTTAACTATCTAATTGACAAAATGGGTCACTTTTATTTTAAAGCCCGGGGCCGAGCCTATTTTCTTTCAGTCTCAATTCGAGCCTACGTAGAGCAGCATGTTGCACTGAGGGAGCAGAGAGCATTCTCTATTATGCCCACTGGTCCCCTTTAAATCCAGTTGTGACCTCTGCCGCCTAAACGGAAAGGACTCCTGAATCCTGTGTCAGTGACATGTGTCTGCTGTCACATGCAGAAGTCTTCCATTTTTCGCGCTTCTGTTGGTAGAAGTACGCAGAACCGAAACCCAGTGTTAGAAGTGGCCGGGAACGGAAGGGCACGGCGTGCCCCTACTTTTAAAAATTATGTTAGTCGTTCCCCTACTTCTTGGTTTTGAAAAAGCGTACCGGGGCTGTAGGGTTTAAAATGACACATGTGTGGCGCAACGTGCATATTGAGGAAGGCCTCTGCAGTGCGCCCGACCTCCTCACCTTCCCCTCTGTGTCTTGGGGCCTGCAAAGGGACAGTGAAAGGGCCATCAGTGTAGCACAGCGTGAAAACGGCTATCTCTGATGGCCCTGCTGCTGCCATGAGCCCGTGATTCACACCTCATTTGTGAGGAGGCTGCCTGCCTGCCCCCACTGTGACCTGTGACAATGGTCACACCAGGATACAAGCAGACCGACGGACGCCACCTGGGGGACTTTGTGTCAGGCGTCCGCAGGGAAGGGCAAGGGGGGGCACTTGCCCCCCCTGGATCGCCGGTCCATCCGGTGCGGGGTGCACTGGGGGTGACGTGGACAGTGTTGCCAGATTGGCCTGTTTGCCGCCCAAGGAATTATTCGAAGGGTGGCGGTGCAATTGCTGAAAATTTAATCAACCATGTTCTCTGTGCAAAGCACCAAGATCTAATAGCCTGTAGTAATGCTAATAAGTGACGTTTAATCTGCTCGGGTCCGTTTAGTAAACTTAATTTGAAGAAATGTAATTTTAATAAATGGGGGCATACAGAAGTAGCCGCTTCTGTATGCCCGGGGTCTGTTGCTGACACTACCACAGCTGACTGAGCCTGCTGCCAGTTCCCAGGTGTGCTGTCTTGGCACGGGCTTTGAACATGTAGTCTGTGAGTTCAAGCGCCGGTCATGTACTCCACTATTTGTGTGATCTTGGACAACTTAACGTCTCACTGGGCCCGGCTGACGCTACACTCTTAGCAAATAACACTGATGTTTCTTCGTGTCACAGCAGAAAACACAATTTAACCTTTGTACACTTCCTAATGTGCCCCACAATGCTAATGTGCCTGGTACTTACATAATAATTGTCCAAATAATGATGGTGCCAGCCACGTAGACCAGCACTTTGTTGTTTTTTCCTCGTCCACACCGTGTGTAACATAGGAAAAACACAATATAAGTGTTTGCAGTTAGAGTGTTCGATTTTGGTTTAAAGGTCTGTCATCATCATTGTGTGTGTTATACCTCGCTTGTTTTAAATGACTGATTTAATTTAATTAAATGTTTAAGGGAAAATAAGCATTTTGCTAAAATAAGCTGTATCTTTCAATCGTAGATTTTGCAATGCGCATGAGTTAAAACTTGTCCCATGTCAGATCTTTTATTTCAGAATCAAGTCAAGTCAAGTCAAAAAACACTTTATTCGATTAAATAAAAATCATAAAAGTATGCTATACATTCAAAGTTGATCACAGGGATATACAAAATAATTTTTTATATAACAATATTAAAACAAGCGACATTATGTGCAAATTTCTAATAATACAAAGATATATTTACAAGGATTTTACAAAGAGTTTACATCATATTTACACTGTCTATAGTAGCCTACAAAATTTCGGTTCATTTACACAGGTTGTACTAAAGGATTTGGTGCATGATCTATTTATAATAATATTTACAAGCCTATAATACAATCATTTTATAGTGCTACCCTGACAAGGCGTACAGTTTTTTACAAAGACTAAGTCAGGTTGTTGGTGATTAAAGTCTTTTTCGTCTAGACCTAATAGACATTGTAAGGAAATTTGCTACCCCATACATAATTAAAGGTGTTTCCATCAGCTGTAGGTATAGAAAAGCCGGTTTAACTTGGATAAACATTTGTTCTTTTAGTATAGGCTTAATATATTTCTCTCTAGCATGTCTAAAGAATGGACAAAAAAAGAAAAAATGCACAGAATCCTGGTCTGAGAAATCGTCACACTTGCAAGGGGCATTCTCACGGGGCTTACACCATTTACTATAATCACCCAGCAAAAGGTGAGCCTGGTTGAATCGGAATTTAGTGAGAACCCACCGATGGAAAGGTTTGTTTACTATTGCCAAGTATGGTTCGATAGCTAATGATGTAATAGTCAGGAAATGTGATCTCACGGTTGGCTTTGTGATTTCGCAAGATTCTCTTTCAGCTTCTCTTTTCTTTACATATTCCAATTTTACCCAACTAATGTCTTCTTTTTTTAGGCCTTCAGGATTTGAGTATAGATCAGGGCGGCCCAGATATCCTGCTGTTTTTTTAATGTATGCAAGCCACTCAATCTCTGCCACTCGATCCCGCCCCATGCAGTCTTTAATAATCTTGTGATTAAGTGTTAAATTGGGGTTAAGCCAAGTTTTAATCCATGCCCTTAATGGTGCCAGGGACAACATATCTTCAATATAACCCATCCCTAATTCCATATGGATTGAGAAAGCAGGTGTGGATTTTGGTAAGCCTAGGGCGGATCGCAGGAATATATTCTCTGCTCTTTGAATGTGGGTTGTGTTCTTATAACCCCAAATAGAGGCTCCATATCTGGCTATTGCCAGAGTTTTAGCTTTGTATATGGATAATATGGCCTCTGGAGGTTTGCCACCAAGGCGTTTTGCGAACCCCAGTATAGCAGCAGATGATCGTTTTACTGCAGCGGTCTTGTTCTGGATTTGTGGTGCCCATGTCCCCTTCTCATCGAACACCACTCCTAAGTATGTAAAGGCTTTAACTTTGGTGAGTGCGGATCCATTACAGGACAGGGTTCTGGGATTACTCTTGCAATTACCCACAGCCATAACATGTGATTTTCCTGCATTAATCACTAATTCCAGCTCTTGCATGAAGGCCCCAAAAGTGTTTAATAGATGTTGAAGACCCCTAGGGGTCCTTGACATCAGTACCGTGTCGTCGGCATATAAAAGTACCGGCATCACGGAACCACCCATACGAGGCACATCTGTAGAGGCAGTTTTTAGGGACTCACCCAAGGAATTAATATAAAGAATCATTTTGTACTGCTTCTGCAGTGCACTTTTATCAAGGGTGTTGCAGAGCAAAGCACAACTTTGCCAATGTGCCTCATCCCTGTCCTGCCCTTTCATTGTAGTTGCCAGGTCGTCTGCTGTGGCGCCTCACAAGTTTGTTCTCTCCCCCCTATGGGTTTCTTTGTTTATTTAAGCTCTTTGTTTTATTAGATTTTTTTTAATTATTTATTTAATATTTGTACTCAATCATGTAGGAGGATGGTGATGAAGTTAAAATGTTGCACCCCCCCCCCCCGGAAAGATTTCTGTGGACGCCTATAAATCTGCTCTTTAAAATTCATACTTGTTAATAGGTCCGATTCAGGCGGGAGACGCCCAATCTTTAATGCCAAAACCGGCTTTATTTCAGCTGCCTACCGCCTCTGCTTCAACGAAAGTCAATGGGGGAAATCCATTCTTCCGGTTATTTTAAACAAATCTCCCTCTTTACTCTTCTAAAATGTTGGCATGTATGAAAATGCCACAAAGCTCCACCGAAGGGCATCTATCCCGATCTGCCACTGCTCTCTGTGCTGCTGGTAGTAGGGGCCCGACATTGCTGTCCCTGCCTATCTCAATCCAGACATGCAGCTTAACTTGCAATTACAGTACCGAGGCTCTGCTGATGCGCCTCAAGTCTTATTATTAGGTTCTTTTATCGCTGATGTACCGCAGTTCTGACCCCCAGTCAGCCTTGCTGCTCTCACATTTGGGCCCTCCCGCCTCTTCCAGTGCACCCCAGTGGTGACCTATTATTCCACTCCCAGGGCCCATACACCGCTTCACCCATGTGATTCAGCCATGGCTTGAAGCGTCCATCATGTGTTTCTGTACACTGCTCTGCCAATGCACCTCCGTCCTGACCCACAGTACTGGGACCCACGGGCAGCAAGGACAAGCAAGCTCGGTGCGAGGCCTACCCACAGCTCTACGAGTGCTCCTCAGTACTAGTCTGCAGGTTGCCAACAGGTGCAACAACAATGTTGCGTCTCTCGTTAATTATAAATATATGTGCAAACGCGATGCTTTCACTTTCGCTCGCGCACACCACTTTCGAAGCCGGGCTTGTATTAAATGCAGCTTATGATTGTGTTAATGTATATAGTGTGCCGCGTTATAAGCTGTAACTGGTCAGTGAAATGCCAAATGCACTAAAAATTGGTATATTTTGCTATTTTTAGCCATACCTCTGACTCCGCCCACAAATCCAATCCTCTGCTTATTCCTGCCCCCTGAGTCTCCGCCCACAGTTCCCCTACTTTTTTTGTCCCCACTTCGACCACTGCCGAAACCAGTATCTTGGATATTGCTTAGGTGACTTTCGTTTAAAGAACTGCTCTAAAAAATCCTTTTCCTAACTCACTACTGTGAGATGGTTTCACTATGACCTAGCAAAAATGTTCATACGAACCGTTACCTGGATGACACTGAGTGCATTCGAAGAATCAAACCAAATGTGTCAGGGACCTATGGAATATGCCTGTGCTCTCAGCCTCTCGCCTAGAGGGATGAGGGATGCTGCCTAAAGTGGCTTCAGGTGGATTCACAGCTTTCTCCTCGCCGTCTTCAAATGTCCTAGTGATTTCCAGCCCTAACGTTCTAGGAATATTAGCACATTTTATAAACACGCGCCACTGTATAGAGCTAACAACATAGACCGGAAGCCGCTACGGTGCAGATACAAACACCCCCGCGAGCAGCGTTCAGCGGACGTGCACGCCGGTGGCTTCGGCGTCTCTTGTTCAGGCGCCTTTGTTCCGCTCCGGTGGGTGCATTGCGTATTTCTATGCCGCACGTATTCGCCCTTTGAAGTGCCCGTGCATCTGCACACGCTAGAGCAAGCAAACACACTTGCATTTTATCCGGTTTGAAAGCAGTTTTCTCAGGTGCTGAATGCTGATCGCGCAGAACGGACGTGTGGACGCCGACGGACGCTAATGATAAGCTTGGTGGGGACCCAGATCCTCGATATGCTGCTTCGAAAAACGGACCAGAGTTCAACCTTAGACATTGACTGCAAATGATAGAATTTATTCCCAAAACATAACATTTTTAAGTTGTAGTGTGGTTCTCCCAAAAAGCAATATAGAAACTGAGAACAATAAGTAAAAGAAGAAAAAAAATAATAATAATGTGAAACAACAAATTATTTTAAAAACAGAAAATGCATTAGATGTCGGCGAAAGAAAACATATTGAAGGGCCGTGCTTTTTATTCATTTATGCCCGATGAGACTGTGAACTTTTAAAACTTGTAATGACTATTTCAGAAACTCTGAATGTTTTTTTAATGGACATTGCTGTTCTTTCATCAGGACGATGGAATCAGCCTCTCTCTAAACCTATGTATAATGTATGCTCACATAGGCTTTTCTTAAGGAATGAATTATTTTGTATTCCAGTCATTGTTATTAGTGTTACCTTGGTGCCTTATATTTTCTGTGAAGAGAATTGAGAGATAAAAGAACAAACACAATTGAAGTAGCAGCATAATGTAGTGATGCACACCACGACAATTGCATAGTTCAAACTAGGAGAACGACTAGAAATTGGAAGAAAAAATCTGAAGTCCGGTTTGGCTGCTCGTACATTGATGTGGTGCTTGGTTTAGTGTCACGTTGAAAGGCGTTAACGTGAAAAAAAGACTCTTTTTACTCTGTCAAGTGACAGTGGTAGTGTTTCTGTAGGTAATGTGATGCATGGGTGTTCTACTAAAGGTATTTACACCCACGTGGATGGTGACATAAAGCCAAATGATGCTCCCCCTGCAGAATGTGATGAGGGGCTCCCGAGTCTCGTAAAACTCAAATATATCCTTTTGTCTTGGGCTGAGTAGCGTCCCCTTGAAGGGTGGGGGGCTACTTGAAGAGTTGGTTGGAGGACCTTTGCACCACAGAGACCTGTGTTTCGCCCCTGTACATGGTGGATAATCAGTGCTTAATTTGACCTGGTGGTTTCTGGTTCTCGGCACTTCATTGCCGGCAACAGCACTTTATTGCCTGAACCTGCACTTATGACAGCTGCCACAGGCGCTGTTTGTGTAATTCAAAGATGAGCAGAAAACAGCTGTTTGATAATTCATTATACTTTAACTACAACTAATACCTGCCACCCAAGCCATTCTTAAAGTGTTAAAAGACACAGGGAGGACCTGGCCTGGCAGTTCAGGCAGGACTATTCCCATTGAGCGCAGGGTCAAGACTGATTTGCATAGGGCTGGGTCCAAACTGGAATGGCATGGTGAGCAAAAAACGCTGGATTTAGGCCCAAATCTCTGTACTGGGGTGAATGTATTACATTGTTCTGCATTCTGTCCATCAATTGTTCTTTTTGCATTTGTCACCCCGAGTGGGACGGAAATGCCCAGACGTCGGTCCTGTGTTCTCCATGCCACAGGAGTCAAGCTATCCTGACTGATGAGGGCTGAAAGCCCGAAACCAGTCCTAGGATGCTTGTTTCCAGTCCAGGGAGGACCTGTCCTGGCAGTTCGGGCTGGACTGCTCCCATTGGGCGCAGGGTCAAGACTGATTTGCATAAGGCTGGGTCCAAACTGGAATGGCATGGTGAGCAAAAAAACGATGGATTTAGGCCCTGATCTCTGTGCTAGGGTGAATGTTTGACATTCTTCTGCATTCTGTCCATCAATTGTTCTTTTTGCATTCTTAAAGTGTTGGCTGCCTCGAACAGTGTGAATTGTCACTCTTCAGTGTGATGGTAAGTAGTTGTGTAATTACAGTGGCATTGTGTGGTGCAAACTGCAGTGGCCGCCTGACGAGGGCCGGCACTTTTTTTAAAAAACAAATTAAGCACTGATAATACAGCTTTATCTGCACATGTGTGTGCTGCTCTTGCTCCTTATTGGTATTGACTTCCAGACACAATGGAGGCACCATCAGGGCCGGACTGGCCAGAGCAGGCTCCAGGCATTTACCAGGTGGTCCGGAGGGGTGAGGCCGGTTTTGTGGCCGTGGGGACTGTTTTTGTCACAGGGGGCCGGTATTGCAGCGGTGCTGCAATATTGGCCCCCTGTAACAAAAGTGGGAGCGTACTTCCTATTAGCACCCCCCACTCCCAGGGCTGGTCAAGCAGCAATCTTCCAGGGCTGGTTGCTGCCCCCAGTCCGGCCCTGGGCACCACCGCACCTTCAGCCTCTGGAAGTACATGCCTTATGCCAGGAGTCATATCCATAATGCCTCATTAATGTTCACATGGTTAATGGCCTTTTTTCATGGTTTGCTCTCTGTATCTGACAACAAGACTACATCTTTACTCCCTGGCTCGGACTTTACGCTCCTCTTAGTCATTTTTGACTGAAGTACCTAGGATCAGACCAGTCGGGAGAGGTGGACGCTTCTTTTCCTATCTGGCTGTGAAGCCCTGGGATTCAACTTCTGCTCGAGCTCTGCTCTCTTAGTTCTGAGTCAATTGTATAAAACCCTAAAACCTGGTTATTCACTCTGACTTGAGTGTTTTCTGGCTGTTAATCATTAGCGCCGGGGCACTCAATGGAAATTCAGTATGCTTTATAAAATCCTATTCATGCTGTCATGATTACTCCATGTTCACAGGTGTGCTTTCAAAGTCTGGTTGTGGATAAGATAGCTCCCATACTGGAAGTCAAGCTGAGGAGAAAAATTCCTTCAGCCCCATGGTTCACAGATAGACTGAGGTTGCTCAGGCAGGCCTGCTGCTGACAAGAGTACGCGTGGTTGAAAAACTATGAGGTGCAGGAAAGGTCGGCTTACAAGATCATGATCAGAGAATATAAATTAGCTCTTAAAAAAGAAAAATCCATCTACTGTAACAACAAAATTGAAATAGCTAATTCCTCAAAAGGACTGACTTCTTTCAACTTAAAATCGCCAACATTTATATAGAGCTTGAAGCGTCAAAACCAGAATCCTAGACAGCTGCAGTTACAATCTTCTAAATCTTCAGAGCTTAAGGAAAAAAACGTAAATATGCTCATGTGTTTCCCTTTTCTTACCCCAGACTTTGTTGAACTGCACCTTCTGAACACCAAGTTGGGTTCCCCCTTTAACCTTGTGCAGCAAAAACTTTGCATTTGGTGGCTGGCTTGGTAGCGCACTCACTTTCATCTATGATGAATAAAGCCATCTCTTCCGGGTGCTTCCTTCAGTTGTGGAAGGAAGCAGTAGTGAAGCCACTTTTCAAGAAGACCCCAATGACCTTAAAAACTAGAGCCCTATTTCTCAACTCCCAGTCACAGCTAAGATCTTGGCGAAGCATCTCAATTGCCACTTAATAGCGTATGTGGAAGAACAGAGTTGGTTAGATGTGTCACAGTTTAGGTTCTGGAAAGCTCATTGAAATGAAACAGTGTTGGTATCTGCTGTGGACTGTGTTAGGCGGCCAGTGGATGCAGGGCAGGGTGCGTCTATGATCCTGTTGGATCTGTCCACTGCTTTTGATACCATCTCCCCATCGCTGCTGATCGATCGCCTTTGGGAATTGGAAGCCATAGACAGGGCTTTGAAACTACTGTCTTCCTTCCATAAGGATATTTCCCAAAGGATGATGGTGAACCACAGGGCTCATCTTTGAGCCCTACACTTTTTAACCTTTACTTCTCCCCACTTGCCAGGATCATATGTTCATTTGGGCTACAAGTGGTCTTGTATGCCGACAACACCCAGATTATCATGTTAATTTTGAAAGAGACAGTAGCTACCGCAGCTAACTTTAACAATTGTACTTTTTTGTTGTTATTTTGTTTAGAGTTTTGTATAGCGCAAACTAGACCAGAGGATATCAGGTATCAGATCGCTTTACATGAGCACCAGTTTTGTTACAGATGGACACATTCATTTTTGTTAGGCATGGGGAGATTACATGATTTGCCCAGAATCACAGGATGTTGAGCATCGTTGCAGAGGATCGAACCCCGTTCCAAAAGCTTCAAGGTCGACCGCTCTAGTTATAAGGCGCAGTAGCAGGGTGGATGGGAAAAAACGACTCAAAAGTTAATAGGGAGAAGACTGAGATGTTCTTTGGAACACAAGCCTCTATTTAGAATAATAACTGGAGACCTGATGCACTAGATACTTTACCGGTTCCAATAGAGAAGGGAAAAAATCTAGGGCTGATACTGGACAACAAGCTCTCACTGGACCGACAGGCTAACCACACCTTGTCAGCTTTATTCTGGCTCATTAGAATGCTGAAGAAAATCTTTCCTATGCTCCCCTGTCGGCACGGAAACAGGTAGCCCAGGCGTTTGTCATGTCAGGGATCGACTATGGTAATGCACTTTATTTAGATACCAACAGCAGCACCCAGGCCAAACTGCAGTTAGTGCCGAATGCGCTGGCTAATCTTATTTTGAATATTCCAAAACGGCAGTCGGTGTCGGTAGTCTGAACTGTCTCCCAATAAAATAATCACATTATGTTCAAGGCCCTCTGTATAGTGAACAAGGCCCTTTACAAGGTCAGTCTGGATGGATTCAAGGTTATGTTTCACTGCTATATCCCTGGGAGAAATCTTCGCTCAGCTCACCTTAATTTGGTGACAGTGCCTAGAGTTCTGAAGTAGAGATGGGGAGGCAGAACTTTCTCTGTTGCGACAGCAAGACTGGGGAGCTTGCTTCCTAATCATCTGACCTATGTCAAATTGCACTCTCCCTTTAGAAAAGCCTTAACGACCTGGCTTTTGACCCTATCCTGAGATCTCCCAGTTCATTTTGTAATTCTGCTAAACTGCTTTCTGGCTGAATCGGACTACCAAGACTATAGCGCCTTGACGTTTATAGGCAATTGTTGCGCTCTATAAATACTGTTCATTTTCTTTTTTAAAAGCTTTATTAGGACATCAAAACACAAGATAAAAAGCAAAATGGCAAATACCACATAAAGAAAACTGTGACTGATGCCCCATTTTTTTAAATTTTTCGCCCTTCACCCACCACCCCGGTGGATCCATCCTTCTAGAAAAAACAAACAAATCTCAACAAAAATAATTGTCTACTGTACAGAGACCCAACCACAATCATACTTCTCAGGCTATATGCCAATCCTTGCTTAGCCAGTTAGTTAGAGACAACCACAAATGTTCCCCTTTTTCCCTTGCCCGCCTACCCTTTCTTCTATACACAACATTATAACCTGCGGGGTCAGTAATACGGTGTAGCCCAATACAGATTCCAGTCGTCGTTCAATTTTGGATAGTACTTGAGAAAGACCTGGATAGGTAGCAAACACGTGTGTGCTGTCCGCAGCCAACAACCCACAGCATGAACAATGTATCCGTGAAGTGCCCCCCATCGGTATATAAGTGACAGGGTTACGTAAAGACTACACCAAGTCTTAAAACATTGCACCTGCAAATTGGCTGAGATACCCAAAGTTTGACTAAGCAACAAGGAGTCCTCACACTCCCCCTGTCCAGCGTGCAAACTTGTTTGCCATCTATCAAAATGCCTGGCAAGATCATCTCCCATTTTTTCATTAATTAATTTGTAAACAGCAGAGGTGACAGGATGATTACTATTGATCAAATTTAATAACGGGATTCGGTTCAGATTCAAACATCTTTTGGCCAAAAAGTCCCATATTTGTAAATATTTAAAAAAATCCTTATTCTCGTTACCAAATCTTTCTTTAATGGTATCAAAGGAGAGCAGTTCAGTACCACAAAAGAAATCCCCAATATACTGAATCCCTCTTTCGCCCCATCTTCTAAAATATATATCATGAAAGATTTCCGGAAGTAAAAAGTTATTAACTAAGGGAGAGTACCGATGGAGCCGCTCAATCTCAAATCTTTTTCGGACTGCAGTCCAAACTTTATAAGCATCTAGCAAAACCATAAACTTAACCCTCTTATAATATGCAAAATCTATATGCCGCAAGAGGAGACCCATATATTAATTGAAAAAGTTAAGTTTCAGAACCTCCCAGATTACCCCCATTCGCCAGCTCCCCCAAATACTTCAATGTAATCACCCAGTAGTATATTTGAAAGTTCAGGACGGACCAGCCGCCCCGATCTCTAGGTAACGTCATATACCTAAGTGCCCGTCTTGGGCGCTGCCCCACCCATAAAAACCACAACACTACCTGGTCAAATTTCTGAAAGCATATCTTGCTGATTTTCAGGGGCTTAGCTCTGAAATAATATAATGTTTTGGGAAGAAAAATCATTTTAATGACATTGCATCTTCCAATTAGCGTCAAATGGAGATTATTCATCCTCCTGGAGTCTGATTTTATACTACATAGTAACAGTGAGAGGTTCAGATCTACGATGACTGCAGGGTTATAGCTTATTTCAACACCTAAATACCTGGCATTTGACACAATGCATTGGTCTACTAGAACAACCTTATCGTTAATAACTATTTGCGTTTTACTGTCATTAAGATGATAGCCAGAAATCCTGCCAAATTGTGATGTTAAAATGCCTATTTCCTCTAATGCCTGCTGCCGTGCAGAATTAGTAATAGCTAGGTCATCTGCATACCCTAAAATTTTCACATCTCCTCCTCGGGCAGAAATTGGCAGGATTGTCTGATTCTCCTGAATCAATCTTATTAAAGGATCAATATAGATCGCAAATAACAAGGGAGAACAAGGACACCCTTTTCCAGTGCCTCGCCTTATGTTGATCTCGTCCGACTGTGTTCCCATCAATGCAATTTTGGCAATTGGTTCCTTATACATACTTTGGACTGCTCGTAGGAATCCCTCCCCAATCCCATAATGCTTCATAACTGCCCATAAAAAAGGGCAGGAGACCCTATCGAATGCCTTTTCAGTATCTAATAAAATTAAGGCCATAGGGTCTCCTGTCACCTTAGTATAATCAAATAAGGTTATTGTCCTGCGTATATGATCTATTGTTTCCCAACCTGGGACAAAGCCATGTTGCTGCGGAGAGACTATTTTTTTAAATTACTGACGCCAACCTATTTGCGAGAATCTTAGAGTAGATCTTAACGTCATTATTTATCAATGTGATGGGCCGATAAGCCCCCAGATCTGTAGCCAGTTTACCTTTCTTTAAGAATATAACAATCTTTGCATACCTCCATGGGATGTATGACGGTACAACGTGTACCGTCACAACGCATCCCTTTAGCACGCATCCCTTACAACGCAAGTCTTTACCACGACTTGCGTTTGGGGTGCGGATTTCGAATAGTATAATTTACTATTCTAACACGAGTCCCCGTGGACCCTAGGGAAGGTGTTGGGATAGTAAATTTACTATTTTTAATCCTTTAGCGCCCTCCAGCGCAAGTCGTGGTAACGACTTGCGTTGTAAGGGATGCGTGCTAAAGGTACCGCGTTGTTAAAACTTCGTGGTAAACGATGTTTACCACCTTCATGAGAAAGGGGGAGGTTCCCCCCTCTGAATCAAACAAAACATCTCCAGCATAATTGGTGCCAACTGGGATAGAATTTTTTAATAAAATTCACCTGGAAGGAAATCCGGCCCAGCCTCTTTTCCAGATGGCACTGAGTCTAAAGCACTAATAATCTCTCCAAAACTAATCGGAGCATCCAACATTACTCTGTCTTCAGAGTCCAGGATAACCTTATCGAGATATCCAGTGATTTCTGCCTGCAACCCGGATAAATCTCTGACATCTTCGGCATATAGCCACTGATAAGATTTCTCAAAAGCGGCGAGAATTGCACCTGACTCAGTCACTAAACCAATATCGGGATCATTAATTCCTGCCATCTGGGTTTGTGCTTCCTTTCCCCTCACTCGCATAGCTAGAGTGTGCCCTACCTTCTCATTACTCTTATACACTTTAGTTCGCCAAGCAAAATATCTACCCGTGGCTTTAGAAGAAGAAATCTCCGTTATGGCAGATCTAGCGATTAAAATCCTGGTTTGAGCCATATCGATATTCCCTCCCTTGACCAAATTTAGCTCAGCTTTAGTCAGCACCTCATACAGATCATTTAGCTTACCTCTCTTTCTTCTGAACCTCCCACCCGAACTGCGTGGTGTGTCCCCCAATACCTGCCTTCAGGGTATCCCATACATTCTGAACACTAGTACTACCCAGGTTCTCATTCAAAAATCTGGTGATCCTTACAGCCATACGGTCTGTATAAAAATTATCACTCCATAGTGTCCTGTTGAAGGTCCAGCTAGACACCTTTTTCTGACATTTAATATTTACTTCCTAGACCATGGGGTTGTGGTCGGACATGACCCTAGGAAACTTTACAATTTTGCTTCCCTGCACCAGACTTTGAGAGATAAAAATATAATCCAATCTTGAATGTGATTGGTGCGGAGCAGAGTAGTAAGTAAAATCAGGATCCTTGCTAATGCCCAAATATCCACCAACCTGTGCAACTCCTTTAATTGGCTGAGAGATCTAAATACTTTCGGCTTACGCCCTTGATATATTATTTCCGGGTGATTGGATATTGTACAATCCAGATTAATATTGAAGTCACCACACAGTTTGACCGCTAGCGGCCAGCCCACCAATTCAACTCTCAGCCAATCATACAACTCAGGGTCATCTAACACCGGGCCGTATACTGAACACAGTGTGAACAAACTGTTATCATTTGCGCATGGAGTAATTACCCATCTACTATATTTGTCTGCAATGGAGCATGAAAAATGTGCCAACCCTCGGCGAGCAAATATTGCCACCCCCCCTAGTCTTGACTTCTTGCTTAGACCATAACATCAGCTGAAACCCATCCAGCTCCATAGTCTTACTTCTGCTGGCTTCGATGTGGGTCTCCTGGAGACAGATTATATCTGCTTTCAGGATTCGAACATCTTCTTTTATCCTTCGATGTTTCACTGGATCATTTAATCCACAAATATTAATAGTGGCTATCCTAACACACCCCATACTTTATAGTACATACACCAAGAAATATTAACCAATGCCTCAGAGAAAAAACATATTTTAAAACATCCCCAGAAGCTTCCATTTGTCCTTCCCTTAAAGTGGATCCACCCCCATACCCATCACTAAGGCAAAAAAGGTCTCCAGACCATTGTGATGCCTCCCACGTTAGTGCACCCCCAGTTTGTCCCTGACCTGTAGCAAAAAAAAAAACACGTAAGGAGCCAAGCCCTGCCATCCCTCCCCTTTGCCCGCTATGTTTACTTTCCATAAACCATTCAGTAAAACGTATACATTGAGGGCGTGGCCAAGATGGCAGCGGAGTAGGACGTGTTATTCAGTCCCTCCGGCGCTGCATTTTCTTAGCATTGTATATCGCCCTGAAAGGTGCCCATCCAAGCATGGAACAGTGGTGCCCTTTGCCCTGACGCTGCACGATGGCGAACAGCGGCGCTATTTCCTGAGTTGGAGTCAAAAGCGGAGGGAAGGCACGGTGCGGCCCAGACGAGCGGCAAGCCAGACGGGCCTTGTGGTGTCAAGGGCCTGGATGTATCCTCAGGATCGAACCAATGCTGTATGGGGTCCACCTCTCAACCGCCCCAAGTCTGGATAGCATTTACACGCAGACTAAAGGGAGGTTAAGCGGGGGAAGGAAAGGATGGGGACAGCAGGGAGGGAGACCTGAAACGAGATACAAAAGGAGAGGTCAGACCTAACCATCACCCTTATATACTATTTCTGAAAATCTCTCTGTACCCTTTCTCCTTCTGACCTGTAAAAGAAAATACAAAATCTGGTGCACAGTGGGGTGAGCTGGCTCTCAGATCACATAGTCGTCTGTGAAAACATATATATATGCATATGTTAGAACCTTCTAAGCAAGTCTTAAATCATAAACCTGTATACCTTTCTGCCCTGTATCACCTGTGATGCTGAAGAACTCTCATTAGGCTCATTCATGACATTCAGTCGTAGAACCCCACTGTAATTAGGAAACAGAAAACAATGCAACAGTATGAGCTGAAAACAGTGTTCCAAATAAAGTCATCCAATATGGTATATCGCCAAAGATTCCTTGAGGCGGTGTGGTCACCAAAAACATCCAACACACACACACGACAAACGAGGGAAGTTACGCCACTCAACCTCATTCATAGTAAAGTTATAGAAGGTTCTCATGGCTGTGTAGTATCAACAGGAGAGGGCGTATCCTAACTGCCTTCGCATGAACTCCCGGAACAAGGAGTTCTCCAACGCAAGGAAGTTGAGGCGCCCTCCCGGTAAAGTCACTATCAATCAATTTGATCACAAGACCCTTAGAGCAAAGCAGGGAACTTTAGCGTTATCAAATAGAAATACTATAGATTCTGAAATAAGGCATAGGCACTTTCAAGAACCATCCAAATTCTTGTACGATAGTTTTTAGGCATCCAAATGATTACATAGAGGAAAGCGGTGCACTAGGCACCCTTACCCGACCAGGGAAAAACAGGCAGGACTGCAGCAACAAAGGTCCAAAGAGGTGGAATAATCGGCAGCGTCTTCCGTTCGCTTGCCCGATTTACTCCAGTTCCGCATCACGTGGTGCGCGTCAACGCCGTGACGTCTGACGTGAGGCGTCACAGGAGGCTGCCGGGAATCGTAGTTCCTGTTCAGCGCGAACCTGTGTGTGTCCCGTCTTCGTGCCCCCTGACACATGGCTTGCGGAGTGCGGCGGCTTGCACAGCCGCGGAGCAGACCGGGCTGTCCTGCAGTGGCGGTGGGGCCGCTGAGGAGGTGACGGTGACGCTGGTAACGATTCTTGGGCGTCCTTAGCCGGGAGCAGTGAGAGCGACAGCCAAGTGTAGAGTAGTGGAGAGGCCCTGCTGAGACGCGACAGTGGAGGCGGCGGCGGTGCTCGAGTCTGCGGAGAGGCGGGTGCGGGCTCCGGAGCTGCCTGGAGCCGTCGGAGGGGTTGTTCTTCCCTTCGTCTACAGAGGTGAGGATTGGGAGAGGGAGTCCCCGGGGTGCCTGAGATTTGGTCTGCGGATCGGCGGACGGCACCGGGCTCCGGAGGCCGGCTGCCGGCGGGCATTAGCAGGCGGAGCAATGTACCTGACTTGATGGTGGGCGGCGCGGCAGAGACTGTGGCCTGATCCCTCGCCTGTATCCCCGGGGACCTCGGGGAGGAAGCCTTGAGTTGTGGTGAGGCCCCTTCCCCGCCCCTTGCCTTGCTTACGACAGCGCTCGGTGACAAGTGGAGGGTCGCTGGGCCCAGCGAACCCTTGCCTCTTCCCGCCTATGCAAAGATCCCTTTCCCGCCTGGACTATGCGGGTGGCTGTGCTGGATATTGCCTGCTGTGGCCCTGTGCCTCGCTTGCAGACAGTGCTTTGGGATGGTCCATGCTGCCTTGCGTGATCGACGGGTACTCCCTGGCGCCCGACCGGGGTATTGGCCTGTCCTGGGCGAGGAGATAAGGAGCATTGAGGAGGCCTGGTGAGCACGGCAAGGCCCCATTCCCCAGTTCTAGCACAAAGCACAGCGGAGTACAGAGCCTGGAGGGGGGACGGCAGGCCCTCTCACCACCTTACTTACGACCCGCGCTGCAAGAGGTGAGGTGTTGGCAGGAGACTGCCTGAGCAGCCAGTAGATCGGTTCGCAGATCGGCAGACAACACCAGTGGTTGGTGGTCGACAGGTGCTGCGGAGTGGGGCGGTGAGCCTGGCCCGGAGGAGAGCAGTGCGGCCTGGTTGGGCGTGTGCGCCCGTGCCTGCAGCCTGGGGGCCTCAGTAGGCCTACATCCCGAGGAGCATTGCGGAGGCCTGGTGGGCACGGCAGGCCCCTAGTTCCCGCTTTAGCGCCAAGCGCAGCGGAGCACGGAGCACGGAGGGGGGTGGCAGGCCCTCTCATACCCCCTTCCGCGCAGCCCTCATTACTTCCTCCCGCCTTGACCCTCGGCTTTCCTCACGGAAGGTGCAAGGGCGATTGTGCTGGTCTCCCCGTGCCGGGGGCCGGTTGAAGTGATTGAGGAGAACGTATTGGGCAGGCCGCTGCTGCCGTGGTGGTCCATCTACGAGACGGTAGGGCTGCGACCGGAGTGTGCCGTCTGTACCTGTTGAGACCTACGAGGTGGGGGCCGCGAGTGCGCAGAGATCGCTGGCTGGTCCCTTGCGCCAGAAGGATCTGATTGACCGGGTGTGGCACGAACACGCTGGCCGCTGTGTGTGGACTGAAGCAGGGTGCCCTCCGCGACGGCGGACTTGACAGGGGTGCTTGGGCATTGGCTGGAGCACCCTCCATTGTTGCTCTGCCTGTGAGCTCCCTAGGGTGACAAAATGGCGGCGAACAGGATCAAGAAGGACAAACTGCTGAAGGAGAGCGCTCAGAAAGCTGCTCTACAGCCTGCCTCGCCGACTGCCGACAAGTCCCCACGGCGGGATGACACTGAAGCGCCTACAACCAAAGCTTTCATGTTAGAATTATTTGCAGCTATTAAGGAGGACATTACTGAACTGCGCTCCCAGCTGGCGTCTGATCTGAGAGAGTTGCGGCGAGACGTGGATGGCGTGGGGGAGCAAGTCGCGACACTGGAGGAGCATGATCTGGGGACAGCGGACGACATACATTGGCTTCAGCAGGACGTAATACGTTTTATGGAGCAGAACCTGGACCTGCAGGCCCACACTGAGGACTTAAAGAATAGATCTAGGCAGAATAACATCCGGATCAGGGCGGTCCCATGGAAAGGCGAGGGATCGGACCTGCGGGAATATGTAGAAGCTCTCTTTCGGCACATCTTGAACGAGGAGGACCGGCAAGAGCTTCAAATGGACTGAGTGCACCGTGTTGGCCTGCCGCGGGGTCCCAAGGCCCCTTCACCTGATATATTGGTGGGTGTGCACGATTTTCAGCTCAAAGAAAGGATTCTCAGAAAGGCACGCAACCTCCCTCCCCTTCAACTTCGAGATCACCACCCCATGCTGTTTCAGGACCTTGCGGCCTCTACGCTGGTCAAACGGAGAGATTTCAAGCTTGTCACTAACTATCTAAGGGAGCAGGGTGTCCCCTACTCGTGGGGGCATCCATTCAGGCTTATCTTCAAATGGAAGGCCAAGCTGATCCAAGTCTGGTCTCTGGAGGCGGCCCTCGACATTTTGGGTCTGGATCGGCCCACTACCCCGACTGAGCCCGACGGCTCATCCAACAGCTGACGGCGGCATTCCACGGAGTTGCAGAGGGTCGGCAAGCCGGCATCGGCGACAAAACCTGACCTGTCAGTAAACCTGCGGGAGAGAGGAGCGGCGGTGGCTTCTGCGGCGTTGGTGACGGACGCTCCAGGGGACACGTGAGAATCAGACCCTTCGCTCGGCCCTTACAGGGCCTATAGCTGGTGCCAGAGGAGACTGCTCACAGGATCTAGATGAGTAGTATTTTCGTGACCTTATGTGGGGAGGTGTCCTGTATCAGGAACTGGGTGGAAGGTGGGTTGGAGCCATGTTCCCCTGCTGTTGGGACCTGTTTAACGGACTATCATTTACTCCTTTTGCTTACACTGTTGGGTCCTGTGTTTCTGGGGTTTTCTTTGTTTTGGGGTAGGGGGTGTTGTGGGCAGGGGAGTCAGGGGTGGGTTGGGGGGCTCCGCATCAGCTAAGGGGGTTCTGAGTAGGCCCTGGAGGGTCCCACATCCATGTGCAGGGGGCCTGAGGGGGGTCCTTTAGAGGATTGTAATGTTTTGGCTATGCAGTGTTGGTCTAGGCGCAGTATTAGGGGTTAGCGCTGCTCCTCTGATGAATGTAGAATGACCAGGACTTTGAAAGTGGTGAGACTCAATGTTCGGGGACTCAATAGCCCGTTGAAGCAGGCTGCGATCCTATCCCTTTTAGAGGGCGCAGATAGTGATGGGTGCCTCTTACAAGAGACGCATCTCCTTTCTAAGGATGTCCGGCGCATGCGAGATAAGCGCTCCCTCTGCAGCTTTGGTCCTCTGGCCCGAATAAGAAACATGGGGTTGCATTACTGTTTAGTGCCCGTATGCATTGTAAAGTGCTTTCCCAGGTAGTCGACATCAGAGGGAGGTTCCTGGCTGTGCGGGTGCAGTGGGGAGGGATGATCTTTACGATAGGGTCTATTTATGCCCCGAATGTCCAACATGAATCCTTTCTGCGTTCAGCCCTCGCCCAGGTACTGGCGTCCCCAGATGCACTGATTTTGGTGGGTGGTGCCCTCAACCTTGTGATGGAGGGGGGAATAGATAGATTAGAGCATCGTTCAGGCCAAACGGGCGCTTGGTCGCAGGAAGGGAAGCAGTGGCTTTCAGAGGGGGGACTGCATTATGTGTGGCGCGCCCAGCATCCCCAGGAGCGTGATTACACCTACTACTCTGCTGCTCACAAGACCTATGCGCGCCTAGATCCCTTCTCAGCTTCATCCCCCGTCTTGCCTCACTTGTCTGCTGCAGATATCACGCCACGCTCCCTCTCTGATCATGCGCTCATATCCGTAGAAGTATCGTTTAACATCGACCGGCCGCCTTCGGCTGGCTGGCACCTTCGAGACTCCATGCTACACTCTGACTCTGTGGTGACGAAGATTCGTGACACTATTACTCACTATTTGGCAGAAAATAAGGTGGAGGACACTCCGCTGGCCTCGATCCGGGAAGCGCTGAAATTAGTGGTAAGGGGAGATTTTATAGCGCTTTCGGCAACATACGCTAGGCTGCGCAGGGAGAAGTGAGCAGAGCTAGAGGGAGATGTGCGTGGCCTAGAAGCAATACACAAGAGAACCGGGGTGCCTTGGGCATGGAGAGAGCTCGAGACGAAAAGACGTAAGCTCAAACACCTGGATCTTGACAGAGCGGCACATGCACTACTGCGCTTGCGGCACAAGTTTTTCCTCTGCGGGGATAAGAGGGGTCAGATGCTTGCACATAGGCTCCGAGCGCGGGCACAGGCGCACACAATTCAAGCAATCAAAGATCATCAGGCATGGACCCACATCACTGACGCTGACATTGTTAACACCTTTCGCCACTTTTACCAAGCATTCTACTAGAAGGAGCGAACGGCACCTGAGAGCATGTAGGAGTATATTGCATCCTCGGGTATTACACCTTTGTATCGAGACTCGGCTGAGGCGCTGGACGCTGAGATACGAGTGGAGGAGGTTATCTCGGCCATTGCACGGCTGAAACTGGCCAAATCGCCCGGGCCAGACGGGTTCTCAGCTATCTTTTACAAAATGTATTGTAGGGAGCTGGCTCCTATCCTGACTCGCCTCTTCAATTCTTTCCTCGACACCGGGGTGGTCACTCCCTCCATGACTGAAGCGGCCATAACTGTCATTCCCAAACCAGGGAAGGATCCTACGTAATGCGGCTCTTATAGACCGATCTCACTCCTTAACATTGACGCTAAATTATTTGCGGGTGTGTTGGCTGCGAGGCTTAGCCCTTTGATGGATGGAGTGATCGACCCTGATCAAGCGGGGTTTATACCAACTAGACTGGGGGTGATAACACTAAGAGGTTGCTCCACCTACTGGACTTGGTACACCGCTCCAGGTCGCAAGCCTTCCTGCTTTCTATCGACGCGGAGAAAGCATTCAACCGTGTCGACTGGGGCTACATGTTCGAGGTACTACGGGCTTTTGGGATAGGCGATAACTTCCGGCGGTGGATTCAGTGCCCCAATGCGACTCCTACAGCTGCGGGTGAATGGGTGTCTGTCTACCGCCTTCTCTATCAGTAGGGGGACGCGGCAGGGGTGCCCCCTATCCCCGCTGTTCTTTGCGCTCTAGATGGAGCCTTTCGCCCAGCGCGTGCGCTCCCACGCTGATATTTCGGGATCCGTTTCGGGGCTGATGTCCATAAAGTCAGTCTGTATGCGGACAACGTCATCTTGGTTATAACTAACCCCCATCCTTCTCTGTGATGTCTATCCGCTGAACTTTTGGCCTTCCAAAATGCAGCAGGATTTAAAGTCAATTTTTCTAAATTACAAATTCTCAATGTCTTGGTTCCGGACGCTGAGGTGGTAGACCTGCAGAGAGACTTCCCCTTCCAATGGCTCCAATCGTACATCACGTACTTTGGTATACGTCTGGCCCCGACCCTTCCCAAGACCCTCTCCTTGAATTATTCTATATTTGCTGAACAGGTCACCAAGACCCTGGCCGACTGGTCCCGCCTTAAGTTGGCCTGGTCCGGGAGGTTGGCCGCTATCAAAATGACGGTGCTGCCCCACATTCTTTATCTTTTTCAGATGTTGCCTCTGAGCCCACCGCCGGGCATGCTGCGGAGACTTCAGGGCCTCCTTAATAAGTTCTTGTGGAATCACAACGGCCTCGCTTTGCATTTGCCGTGACCACTACTCCGAAGGCCGCTGGTGGGCTGGGTTTTCCACTGCTTGCTGCATACTTCCAGGCATCCTGTCTTAGGTGCATAGTCTACTGGAATAGGCCTTTGTCCAGTAAGCACTGGAACTTTATGGACCAGTCGGTGGCTGGATGTAATATTTGGCGGGAGCTATGGCTACCGCGCAGGCGTAGGGCATGGGGTTTGTATTCCTCCCCGGTGACTTCGCCGACACTCAAAGCCTGGGATCAGTTGGCGCTGCGTAAGGGATGGATGCCCTTCCCCTCCCCAATGACACCCATAGTGGATAACCATGACTTTCCGCTGGGTTGTGCATCACCGGTCTTCCATCGCTGGCAAGAGGAGGGCTGCAAACGGGTGGGTTCGCTCTTCGATCTAGATGGGCTGATTCCGTTTTCCACGTTGCGCTCCGAATATTTTCAGTTGCACAAGGAGGACGCGTTCTACCATGCACAAGTGGCACATTGGGTGACCCAACCGGCCAATGTAGCACTCATGTCGCGGCCACTCACAACCTTTGAACGTTGGCTGGTATGCAAAAAAGATGACCGGAGTCTTATCTCAGAGCTTTATGCGATGGTTCTACGTTGCCCACGGAAGCAACGTACCAAAGCGCAGGTCCGCTGGGAGGTGGAGTTAGGGCGTCCTCTGTCAACCAAAGAATGGGAGCATGTGTTCTATAGAGCACACCACACGACATCTAACACTGCTGGGACCGAATCGGCCTACAAAACTACGACCTACTGGTACTACACGCCTGCGCGCATAAAGATGTGAGACAAAGCGAAGTCAGGCCTCTGCTGGAGGGGTTGTGGATGTCCGGGACCTTGACCCATTTGTTATGGTGATGCCCGAAGCTGGAACGCTATTGGGCGACAGTCCTTGACAAGCTAGATTCTGCTTTTCAGATTACACTTCCTCGGCTACCTGAGCATACGCATACGCATTCTAAATCTTTCCCTTTGCGCTCTCTTAGGGGCAGACAGATTGCATTGGCTTTGCTAGCTGCGTGACAGGTCCTTTTGGCTCAGTGGGGTTGCCCGGCGATACCTGATTCCTGAGATTGGATCCAACGATTGTGACATACCCTTGCAATGGAGCGCCTCTCCTTGGGTATAGACGGGGAGGGCTCGGAGTATTCTAGGCTCTGGGGTCCTTTTCTACAACTCCTGTCCAAAGACCTGCAGGAAGTGACATGCCCGAAGTACTTGCAAATCTTGCAACTTATACCCCTGGAATCCGTGGGGGCCACACCGGGCACTTGAAAGACCATGACATGCAGTCGGACTGTGCGGATGGATCCGTGGGGATAGTTAAGATGTAGCGAAGCTGATGCGGAGCGAGGTGGGTCTAGGAGGTATGAGGGAGGGTGGTTTCAGATGGGTTCAGGGCTAGGAAGGGGGAGGGCTTGTTTTTCCTGTTTCCTTCTGTTTTTTTCCTTATAAAATGGTGGCTATGAATCAGGTGGGGCGGTGGAGTTTCTCCATTTACGCGGGGTCGACCTCCAGGGTGTAGACCCAGACGCTGTGACTTTGATCTGTGTATCCGCCCCGCCCGGCAGGTTGATGTAGGCAGCTGGGCTGTGTTCTGAGATGTCCTTGCCGCATAATAAAAACGATTGATTCTAAAACGTATACATTCGGCCCCTCCGAAAGGAACAGAAGACCTACCCAAGACCCCCTCTATTGGAACAGGAGGAGAAGGAGAGACATCTGGAAAAAAAACAAGAAAAAGAATCAGAAATAAGACGGAGCCCCACACCCCGGACCCCAACCTATAATTTTCAGACAGAGCACAGGCTCGCCTAATCACCAGATATCTCCTTTAGATAGCTCCCTGCCTGGATCTCGAAAGTAAATACCCTGACCCGCCCCTGATGTATAACTTTCAACCGAGCAGGGTTCATCAGATATACTTCACAGCCAAGTTTCTGAAAGGGGGAAATCATCTGCCTCAATCGCCATCTTCTCTCAACGGTTGTGTTGCAGAAGTCTGGTCGCACAAAGAAAGTCTTCCCTTCTGCTACTTTCTTAGCATCCGGCCGGGCCTTTTCAAATATCGCTTGCCGCAATAAAAAATTCCCCAAAAATATCAGGATTGCTCGTGGTTTTTGGTCCGGGTCAGGATTGCTCTTTACCATTAACGGAAATCGGTGAACACACTGAATCTCAGTTTCCCAATTCCAGTGTGAAAGTTCTGGGAAAGCGGACTTGAAGAGCCTGAGCACAAATCCACGTAAATCCCCTCCTTCAGCTTTCTCTTCTATAACTAGCAAGCGTAGATTGTTCCTTTGTTGTCTATTTTCAGACTCCTCAAGTTTCCATAAAATGTCCATCATTCTAGCATCGTTCGCAGATATCTTTTACTCAGTGCCCTCCAGCCCAACCTCTAGACTTACTACGCGTTCTTCCAAAGCCGTTGTTCGAGCCATAACTTCAGTACAAGCTTTCGTGGTCTTTCGGATAGCTCCCTGGATTTACTTTGTTGCCAATTGCGCTCTCTTATGCTCCTGGCGAGCCTCAACTTGCATTGCCTTAAGAGTCGCATAGATTAGAGACATTGAGGGAGCCTGCTCACTCTTAGTTCCTGAAGCATAGAGGTTCGCCTCCTGGAATCCAGGTCCTATACCTTCCTCGCCCCCCTCACTTCTAGGATTGGTAGTAGAGTAGTCCCATTGGAGATGGGCATTAGAATCCGAATGAATACTCTCATGTCGGGAGCTAGAGTGCTTTTTCCTCCTAACATGACTAGAAGCCTGTCTAAGCGTGTCAGCGGTTGTGGGAGCGCTAGCTGTGTCGCTATTATCTGCAGAGCCATCTACATCTGTATTATCCAGGTCACTGTCCCCTACAGAATCCGACTCCTCAGCCATAGAAAAAAAGTTCTCGCCATCAGGGGTACACAGAATTTTATCCCCTCCTTCTTGCAACTCACCAGGTATAATATGAAAATCGGGATCCAAGCCAGGACCCCCCTCTGGCTCCATCCCAGTAGGTGGCTCAGGTAACATAGGCAACATAACAGCATGGGTGTCTGCAGCTTCTAATACAGTGAACATACTATCTGTCCCGGATACAATGTTGCTTGAGTAACTAATAGCCATAATGGAGTTACTGGGAACAACAGTAGCAACAGTAGCAGTGACAGTGACAGATGAAACTGTAGTGGATACAGATCCTGTACTCCTTAACTGAATTGGCGTTCGCTCTAGGTGTGGCTTAGACTGGTAGCTCGGTTTCCCACATACCGGCTTGCCAGAAAACATTCCAGGGATCGTTAGAGTCTTTCTCTTGGCTCCCTCGTCAAGCAAGACCTGCTCCATGTCAGGAATTTCGCCGCTCTCCACTGCCTTCTCTGCCGTCTCCCTAACCCCCTGGATGGAGATGGGAACCGCATCCAGGCTCTTTACCGTCAGATGTTTTTTTGTAGCTACGTTAACCTTCCCACTTGGAGCTCTGTCCTTAGGAGCAACTCAGCGAGGCGGCATCTTGATCCGGATTGCGTGTTCCCCCGGCGGCTTGCCGGCAACCAGCAATCGCCACAGACCCAGCGCCTGACACGCTCGGCTTCGTGGAACCCGAAAGCGGAGTTCCGTCGAGCGGTGCCAGATCCTACACAATCCAGGCAGGAAGATCATTCAATCCGGGGATCAACTGAAAACAGGTACAGCTTTTTGCCGGGCTCAAAGGGTTGGGATTAGCAGCAAATTAGCTCGTAGCTCACATTCGGAAAACTAACTGGTCAGGGAGCAAACACCGCCCAGCTCCCACAGCTGCCACCTTGCCAACCAGCACAAGCGGCCCTATAAATACTGATCAAATCAAAGATGAGTAGGGTACCTGCAAAGGACATTAGACCACTATTACTGGATGAGTTTCACACCATGGATGTCATTAAAACACCTGTCAGTTAAAAAGACATGGTCACAATCAGACTGCAGATCCTTCTATGGACGTGCAAATCGGAGAGCAGCAGTTCTAGAGTAACAGCTCACTGCTCCTCTGAACACACCAGAAGAATTAGTAAAGTAAAAGAGAAATGTTTGTAACTTCTTTGAATGATCTCAAACCATGCACGACTTTGCAGGCATGCCCTAAACTCTTAAAATTGTTCCTGATCATTTTTACAGAATAATGATGGTTTTGTTCATCTAGCTAAATATGGGGCAGATTTACGAGAAAGTGAGTCAGTGTATTCTGCAAGCCATTTGGCTGCACTGCACTGAGTCACTTTCAGACCACAGAAATGTGACATATTTACAATAATATTTTGCATTCCTGTGCTCTCCCCAGCGCTGGAGCACAAACAGCTGCCATGTGCCGGCGCAGGCACCCTTTGTGCAAGGATGTCTGCGTCATGGGGAGATTGTTCTCGTGCAGGAAGGGGCACCTTCTTGCACGAAAACAATGACTACAGGCATTTTCCTCTTTCAATGAGTGCTGTAGAATGCAGCACATATTGAAAGAGGGAAAAACGAGGAGAAATTAAAACATTTCTCCTCGTTGCACCTCCCGACGCCACCCCTAGGGTGGTGTAGAATACTGACGCATTTCCAGATTTCCGATTCCTCTTAAATCTGGAAATGTGTCTGGATCCATGTGTGTTGCGTGGGAATACCCAAAGCAACACCCAGGGGCCATATTTACAAGGACAGTAAAAGCCACGCAGAGTGGCTTTTCCTGTCTTTGTAAATATGGAGCAGTGAAATATGGCACCAGTACATCACAAAAAGTGACGTACTGGTGGCGCAGGGGGCTTGTAAATCTGCCCCATGGTTTTGCGTGAGTTCTGATCAAAGCATGCGCTCAGTCACTAATCCTCTCTTATCGTCTTCAGGTGTTTTGTTTTGCATCTATTCTTGCCCACCCTTGTGGTGTGACGTAGTGACACATCCCAAATAACTTTAGAGCTTTGTCCACTCCTCTTGCTTCCAGTCCTCAGCGGATGGTTTTGTTGTTGTAATATGCAATACTATTTACTTCAGTCTTCCCAGTAGCACAGCTCCTCCTCAGTAAGCCATCCCAAGCTGAATGCTCAAATGGCAACTAAAACAACCAGCCTCACATATAGAGTATGTGGCTCTCCCCCCAAAACTGGCAGCCTGGGATCAGGTACTTAACTTTCTACTTCTCTGCCTGGCCTCACTATGGCAGCCATCCTGAAATGGGTAAAACATATATTTCTCACTGACTGCCGGTTGGCTACATCCCTTCTAACAAGGACTCTGTAGATGCCGTACCACTGTAGCCTTCCAGCACTGCTCCACCTTACTAAAGTGATATCAAGAGGTACATTTAACCCTCCAAAGTCTGTGATCAAGTGCAAGGCTTGCCCTATTCACCTAACACACCAACATCTCTCCACCACCAACCATTAATTCCTTTGGTAATCTGCTTGACCTAGCAACAAAGTTTTCCAAATATTTTTCTTCTTAGTGATGATTTTCTGCAGTTATATTCTGTGGTGTGTGTAGCTGCTGTGACACTGGAATCACAGGATAACAAAGTACACATTGCAAACAATACCCCCCTTTGTTGGGTCATGTGGCAATATTCCAAATGAGGAATCCGAACTTCCTCATCACACTGTAATTCATCACAGAAAAGAGCAGGCATTAACCCTATAGCAAGAACTATTCATGGCACCCTCCCTTAGGCCCCTGCACACCAGAGCATAATACCTATACGCCAAAAATACAGGATCACTCCCTCTACAAAGCTCCAGCCACCGTATTCCTCACTGTACCCCTCCACAACACACCCTGTCCATACTGTATTCTACATATGAGGATGTCTTAATGGATTGACGAGGGATCAAGAAATTGTCAGACGAGAGTGCTGAAAGTGGTCCATTTGGATATTTTGCAATATGGTACATTACTACTGATCAGGGCCGGCGCAAGGCATGGACAGCGTGGGCAGCTGCCCAGAGCCTCGCACTCAGCCCACCACCAAACCTTTTGTGCCCCTGCCGATCCCATTGAAAAAGGTATCTGTTTGCAATTGGGCTTACAGGAGGGGGCCCCTTACCTGAGCCTCTCAGGGATGGTGTGGGGAGACCTAGGGGAGGGGGGCACTCCATCTTGTGCCAGTTGCAAGGGGATATATTTTGTCCTGCAATTAGGCCTTCTGCCTGGCTGTCCATTGAGAGACACTGCAGGACACCATTGTCAGCACTTTACCATCTGCACAGTTTTAACTCTCAGCCCCCAAGCAATTCTCACACCTTCAGCCCGATATGAGCTGTAAAAGAGGTGTTTGTAGGTGGCAGAGAGGGGAGCTGTGGCCCAGGAGGAGTCTGCACAAAGCATTTTCCGGAGCCCTGAAGGTGTCACCTATGTAAATTAGAGCGGTATCGCACATTCCCCTTCGCCTGGGGCCTCAAAAATCCTAGACCCGGTCCTGCTACTGATATCATATGTTACCAAGATATTTATGCCCTATTTAATTTTGAATAATACATCCATATCTGTACTTATCACTTGGAAGTTGGACAGAGAGATTTGTTGTGGGGTTTATAGAGTGTTCAACTGTTTTGAAGAGAGCCTTGGTAGAGGCTTAATATCTCACCATGGATGACATGAAAACCTGTCATTGAGTGGTGTGGAGTCCTTTCAGGGCTAGAAGAACTTCTTGTAGCTTAGTTCGAACAATGGAAGTGTGGTCAATCCTCCACATCAATTTTAGAGGGATTCGGAGAAGAGTCATTATTTTAGAGGAGAGGTTTAGCATTATGTGTGTGGCAGTAATATGATGTGCTAGGAGATGTATGTGGTACTTAACAGCCTCTGAAAAGCATATTTTATAGTGTTGGTTGAGGTATCATCTGAGAGGTTCACATCTTTGGGAAATATTTTGCTGGCATAGCCTGTCAAGGATGAAGAGCAGTGTGGGACCCAAGAGGTCGTATATGAGATGGAATATGTCGTTCTGAGTTTCTGACACTGAGAAGGGGCAGGAGAGGAGGCCATAGGAGCTGGCAATTGGTTTAAGATTCAGTGAGTATTGGATTTCTGATTGGTGAATAACACCAACTCCTCATCCTGACTTTTGTTGTCTGTTCTGGATATTGTAGTTTTGAGAGACCAGAATACTGAGGATAAGGGTAATTATTGATGAGAACTGTTAGAAGCTAAAGAAGGATTGTTTTAAACCACAGCCACTGCACAACCCGCCATCTCACCAATGCCCAAACCGTCAGCATTCATAGGATACTGTGCTGACATAGAGGAACCAAACAAGGAAAGAGGAGGAATAGGTTGGGTCTATAGAAAGTCTCACAAATGACTCCAAAGGCTAGGAAGATTGAAACAAGCAATAGGTAATGAACAGTGAACAGGCTGGTTAAGAATCTATTACAAATGCAATAAGCAATAGACTCACCCTTCAATGGCCAGATGTGTTCATTGGTCTGAAAAGGAGCTCTGAAGACTTCAAAACTGAACCAGGACTCTGCAGCAAACAAATATAGAAGGGGGAAAACAAGCTAAGCCACAACAAGCCCACTCGGGAATAGAGCAGAGGGAGCAGCAAAAACATTAGAGGTGCTCAGGAAGCCAGTTGAAAACTTTATGATGAGAGAGACAAAACCAACCAACTCACAATGTTGCCAGTTAGAGAGCAAATTTCCTTGTGGCCTTTATACTGTCTCTGCCCTGGAAGCACAACCATATTAGTAAATTAAGATTCAGCAAGATGTGTTCGCCATGCAAGATGTCCCAAAGCAAGATGGTCGCTGGCCAAAACATTACACCTCTGTACCTATTCTGTTCAACCCTTTTCTCTTTCCAAAATGGTGATTGCATGTTCAGAACAATGCTTTTCTAAGTGTACCTACTTAGTGCAGAACTCACAGTCAAGTAATGTCTGGGTCTCACTGCCTCCACTGACCAAACCTTTGGTGAATTCTTCTTTCACAAACAATTCTTAGTAACGAGCCACATTACCTAGTGCAATGCTGAGACTGATGCTGAATCCCCTCAAGAACCAGGCTTTCCCTGATGCAATTGTGGATACGTTTGATGCCTTCTGCATATAGGAAAGAAGAGGTGTGGGTGGGAGATTCCTCTGTGGAAGGTATCTTATAAAGGTTACCTGTGGCGGAGACTATTGCAAGCATTCCACCTATAACCTTTGTGTTTTCTTCAGTGAAGCACCCTATATGCAATGGGCTTGTCCAGATATGGATCTCATGCTCCCTGTGCCATAAGGATCCAAGCTTAACCTCATGATGAGGTCCAATAAGTTGAATCCAGTCTGGGATTACACAGGAACACACCCCAAGAGCTTGCCAGTGGCTGAGCCTTTTACAGGTATTCCACCCATTACCTTTTGTTACATTAGTATGGACTCTAAAAGTGACAAGTATACAGAGAGGTGGGTAGAATGTTTACTGTAGTATTGGATCAAGCTGCATCTCATTGAAGAGTCCCGAAAAGACGGAAATCAATCTTGGGCTTCTTGTGTTTTCAGAGGGGGTACATGACTGTTTAAAATCCTTATGAGCAGGACCAAGATTGTTTTACATATATATGCAATCCCTATCAGTAGTGGTCCAGTGTGCAAAAATAAATGGAATGGGATATCGCCTGAGAGATTCCAAGAGGCTAAGGGCCATGTGTACAGAATTTAGGGATTGCAATTTTCTAATTGTAATTGTTTGCGAATCGCAATTAGGAAATTGCAATTCCTAATGTTCAACAAGTAGTGATTCCTAATGGGGTTGCAATAGACCTACCTCATGAAAATTAATTGTAATTGCATTTACACAGTGCATTCTACCACTGACGAGATGTCAACGTGCTTTTCGGCGAGTAGCAAGCTACTATGGAACCCAAAAAGGAATACGGGTGAATTAGTATAGGGCGATATTAAATTAATTTGAGCGGTGGACATGTCAGTTTGTTATTTGGATTAAATAAGGATAATGGAGTGACAGAGGATGGAAGGGTTTGCATTATTATAGCACTTACTACCTCTGGTAAGGTGTTGAAGTGCTTTTTTGGTGGGTGGTACGCTACTCCAGAATCCGAACAGGATTAGTGGGGAATTAGTATAGGAAATATGAAATTAATTTGAGTGCTGTACATGTGAGCCTGTTAGTGGATTGAAAAGGATAGTGGAGGGATAGAAGAGGAAAGGGTCTATAAAGTGTTTTTTGGAGATCATAGCAGTAGGAGGAGGCTTGTCATGACTAAAGAGGAGGTGGGGTGGTAAATTCAGAGGGAATAGCTTAAAAAGGCTTCTTTGGGAGATCTGAATAGTAAAATAAATTTGAGATGATGCAAGGAGTGGTAGATGAGGGAAGAGTTTAGAATGGATTTCTTTGCGTTTCATTGTAGTAGAATGAGGTTCAGGATGAGTAAGAGAGTGGAATTAGAAGATATATTGAGAGAGGTATAGGGTGAGAAATAGGGAAGTGCATTGGTAGATTTAAGTTGTATTTAATAAACTCAGACTTTCAAGTGTTGCTGTACGTTTAACGAATTCATTTGTTTTTATAATTTATAATCTTTTATTGTAATTTAATAGTGAAGCAATTGTAGATAGTTGTAATAAAAATGTACTTATTTATGCATTCACCTATGTGTAGGAAGCTGGCTCTGTATATACTATACTAACGTGAGGTATAGTGTGCACAGTGTCCAGTGGAACCTCAAAGGTAGGCAGAGGTAAAGCTAAATAGCACCTCACTCTCTATTTATGGCAGTGTGGTCAAGCAGTGAGGCGATATCGGAGGACAGTGTTAAGCATTTGTTGTACACACTCAGTCAGCAAATGAATTCACACACTCAAAGACTGAACTTCAGACCAGTTGTTTTTGGCTCAAAAATATTCTTTAGGTGTTATATTTCCTAGAACCAAGCAAGCCTGGCACAGGCTGGCAAAGTACTTTGCAGTAAATATATAGATTGTAACACAGTTTGGATTGCAATTGTAAATGTACTTTGATTTGATTACAGTAGTTTTACTGATATTGTAATGCTTTTCAGAATACAGTACATATACGTTGAATGTGATTTTCAGTAAAATTACAGGTAATTTACTTTTGGATTACTTTTCGTCCTCAGAGTAATATACCTGGATACTACTCTGGGACATTTCCTGTAAACAGGTAAGTAAAATCGTTTTTGTTAAAGAGTACAATTTTAAAGAAGTAAAGGATGCACTCTAGTTACACCCTCAGCAGCACTAGGGCGGCCTGGTTGTAGAGTGCTGAGGCCCAATGTTATCCAATTTGGGAATAGGGGGTCTCTGGTTGGTGGCTGCGGTCGAGCATGCCACAAGTGTGTGGGAGCCAAGATCCAGGTGTTAGGCTCATGGCAAAAGGGGATCGTGTTTAGCACAAAAAGTGCACTCGCAGCGGGGGATGGGCTGGGTGCAGGGTGCAGGTTTGGCGTTGGGTGCCCCATTATTTTCAATGTGGATTTACGGTTTTGGTTTTCAGCTGCAGGCTCGGTCCAGGAGGACTTCCAGGAGGAACCAACAGCTGGGCAGGTAAGTTGGAGGGCTCAGGAACAAAGGTGCTCCTCGGGTTTTCTTCACCAGGGTGCAGGGAGGCAGGATGCAGGGGTGTTGGGGATCTCCGTGCAGAGGCTGCAGGCGACATTGGGGAGTCCTGGAGGGGTCAACCCACGGTGGACTCGGACTCTGGAGCGCTGTGGGACCTCGCTGGGGCCTGTGGGCCACTCGAACCTTGGCCGTAGGCGACAGGTGCAGTGGTGGTTCTAGGCATCGGGTTTCTTTTTACTCAGCAGGCTCGGAGTCTTTCTTTGGTATTTCTTCTGAACAGAGCTGCTGTTCATAGGAGATCCGGTCTTTGTTAAAGGCAGTCAGTCCTCCCAAGGTTTCTTGAGGTTGCTAGCTGCATGACAAGATGATTTTTGGTGAAGGATCTCTGGAAACTGCAGACGGCTGGTAGGGCTGGTGCCAAGTCAGTTGCTCTCTGCAGTAGCTCTACTGGGCGTCTTCTTTCTTAGCTTGCAGGAATTTGTCTTCTTGGTTTAGGGCTGCTCCCTAAATACTGTATTAAGATGGTGTTTTAGGAGTCCCGAGGTCAGTAGCCCATGGGCATTGAAGAGAGGGATTCACTTCACCCCCCCCACTTGAGGGTTGGAGTTGGCTGAGGTGGGCACACCTTCTGAGCTGGCTAGTTTTTCCCACCTGTCTTCCCGCCGAAAAAGAGTGGAGACAGGACGGCGGGGCTGCTCCCGATAGCAGGAGAGGCTGGGATCGCATTACAAAGGCTGCCAGGCTTTCAAGCTCCCCTGCCACATATGGCTCTTCCTGGCCTGGGGAGGTGTGAATGCCTCTGCCCAGGAAAGGTTTTGTTTCTGGGCTCAGGGAGGAAGGGCACCCACCCTAGGGGTCCAGAAACATACCTCAAGGTGGCAGGTTGGGGTGTACCAGTCAGGAAACCCACCATAGGCTGGTCATTTTTCAGGGGGCATCTCTAAGATGCCCTCTGTGTGCATGTTTCATTAAATCTCACACTGGCATTAGTGTGGGTTTAATGTACTGAGAAGTTTGATACCAAACTTCCCAGTTTTCAGTGGGGACAAACTCCCAACACCATATACTCTTAATGGCAGCACTGCACTTACACTGTCTAAGAATTGACTTGGACACTGTTGGGGTACAGGGCTCATGCACCTGTACCCTCACCACTGGTTTAGGGCACCCAGCTAGAGGTATGACTGATCAATGCCAGAGGCAGTGGTTTGTAGGCATGGAGCACAGGGATGTGTATAAGTGCAGATTTAGAAACAGATGCCAAGCCTTTGGGTACTGTGAAGTGGTTTTTTATTTTTGTAGGATCGTTTTAAGGTGCTCCAAGGGTGGCGTCCTCCGTCTCAGACGTCATATATAAATGAACCAAAACGTGCTCCTAATGGCTCATTAGTTGCACCCCCTATAGGCACACAATTTGAGGTTCCTATCAAATTAGGACTCCACAAGTTAAATTGCGTTTTATGTTTCTTTTTTTATTCGCAGTTGTTCATAGTTATTCATAAATGAAATTCATTAGTCATTCCATTCTTGTACGACTATTCATTCTTTCATGATGTCACAAGTTTATGTTGGCTCCAATGCATTTCGGGCATTCCTTAGCCCTTCCTCAGGGAGCATCACTGTAGATATAGATTGTGAACACAGTCAAAGTCTATGATACAAAAAATAACTTAAACCTAAATATAAGCAATTTGCTAGAATATCATACCATGCTGTTCATGCTGATCACGTGTGCTCTCAATGATAAAATATACGAATATGTATGGATATTGTGAGGTGAAAACAGTGCCCGTGAATACGCCGAATCAGTGACAGGGACGTTCGATAAGGTAGAAAAGTAATCCGAGTTACCAATGTGCCTGTAAAACGAAAAGAAAAACTTACGTTTGCTTAATCAATGCTTGCCTCGAATTCCTAAATACGAAGTGAAATTGACATGAGTTACGGTTGCACGAAATATATGAAGTTGAGACAAGGTTAGTCACCAAGATTAGTCACTCACCATGTGAGTCTGTTAATTCAGCAAGTATTTCCAAATGGGTTCACCAAGACGTACGAACGTGTCTCCATGTAACTCAAACAAAAGCTGATCGCGGAGAAATAGCGTCCGCGTCACGTGATGCGGGTCCCTCAATAAAGATGGAAGAAAGACTACATGATCCAAACTCGGTTACTTTAGACAAAATACCAAGAAAGATAATAATCAGAAATGTTATCAAAAAATATAAATGGAAATATAAATGGAAATGCGGTTTTAAAACATGGTTGATGTAAAAAATAAATGAAAACGAGAAAAACGAGAAATAAACATCACCCGTGGAATATAATGATTCGTAGAAAAGGTATCACTGTATCTGAAACTGTGTCTGAAAAAAGATGATAAGCGTGAATGGTGATTTAATGGTTTGATATAAACGATGTAAAAAGATCTAACCTGAACAGTAAACAATCTATGAGCAAACAGTGATGTGGTCAACAAACAACACACAGTAAGCACCTCAATAGACCAAGAACATAGGCACATGGCCTTCATTGTTACATCTTATTATACAGGCTCATAAATAACAGGCAAATTCAATGCAGTCGTTAAGACCATGCGGTTTGGTAGAGTTAAGTCTTTGAATCCAAAAGTTTTCTCTTTGTAGTAAATGTTTGTTATTGTCCCTCCCCTCCTTTTTTTCAATGTGTTCCAACACGATGAACTTCAATTGTGAGATGTTATGGTGTTCTTCAACAAAATGATGCGCAACTGAAGATTTCATGTTACATGTACGGATGTTTGATTTGGGTTCCGTAATACGTATCTTTACTTTTCTTTCAGTCTTGCCCACGTATACCTTTCCGCATGGGCATTTTAGTAAATAGAGTACGTTGGTTGTGTCGCAAGTGGCTGTGATTTTTAATTTAATGTTAAAACCCTTCATCGGGTGTGATATGACATTTCCACTCATGATGTTATTACAATTGCCACAATTGCCACAATTGAGGCAAGGTCTTGTGCCTTTATGTGAAGTTGCTTCCGTTGTTTTATTTCCCCCATGTTTCTTCCCCTGGTGTGAGCAAATAGTGATGGTAGTGAAAAAATTGCGTTGAAGTCTGGTTCCAGATTTAAAATTGACCAGTGTTTTCTAATGATTTTCTTGAAGCGTGTGCTTAAGGTAGAACATTTAGATACTGCTACAACTCTCTTGTTGTCTGCTTTTTGGTGTTCCTTTAATAGATCAGTTCTGTTTTTGTTCATGGTGCGTTCCTTTGCTTCCTCAATGGTTTGTTCTGGATAACCTCTATCGAGGAATCTACCACCTATTTCATCCAGTCTTTGTTCAACTTTAAGGGGATCTGATGTTATCCTCTTCACCCTTGTCATTTGTGAAAACGGAAGATGTTTTTTTAGGGACATTTGGTGGAAACTTGAATAATGTAACATGTTGTTACGATCTGTCGGTTTGCGATAAACATCCGTTTCCAAACCTTTCGCTGTAAGTGTCACTTCAACATCCAAAAAGGTTACTCTTTTCTTAGAAATTTCCCAAGTCAATTGAATGCGTTCATCCAAGGAGTTGAGAGAGGTTAGGGCTGTTTCCAATTTTACTGCTGGGTTTTTCCAAATAATAAAAATGTCGTCAACTATTAATTTGGTGTTGTCATGCCACTCCTTTTGTGAGAAAATATGCCGTTCTTCATATTCCTTCATGAAGATGTTAGCGTACGCCGGCGCGGCACAATTGCCCATGGATGTACCCACAAGCTGTTGGTACCATTCCTCATTGTACTTAAAATAACTTTGGTAAAGGGTGAACAACATAAGTTTCATAAGAAACATTTGCATCGGTAAGTCTAGTCTGGTATTGACTAGTGCTTGTTCCACTGCTTCAATTCCAGAAGAGTGTGGGATCGATGTGTACAGTGACTTGACGTCAGCTGTACATAAAACTAAATTCTCAGTTTGTTGCAAGGTCACTGATTGGAGTTTTAACAAAAAGTCTGTTGTGTCTTTTATGTATGTTTGCATGTTCTTGACTGTGGGTTGCAAATATTTGTCAAGAAATTGGCCTATTGGCTCATGTAAGCTGCCACATGTCGAAACAATCGGTCTCATGGGGGGGTCTTCTAAGTTTTTATGAATCTTGGGAATCATGTATAAAACCGGACTTCTGGGATTTTGTTTAGTGAGAAAGTTCCTGGTTTTTTCATTGATAGTTCCTGTTTTATGTGCTTTATCAATAATGTTTTTCAATGCCCTTGTATATCTCATTGTGGGATTGTCATCCAATTTCATATATGTGTTCGTATCAGATAGATGTTCCATTACTTTTGTTTCATACATTGACGCATTCATAATCACTAGTGCTCCTCCTTTGTCAGCCTTGACACAGATGATTTTGTCATTGTTTGCCAATTTCTTCAAAGTGTCCATGTCCTTTTGTGTGATGTTTCTTTTATTTTTTTGATTACAATTGAGTTTACTTAGATCTTGTTTCACCAATTTCTCGAATAAATCTAGAGATCTCAGTCCCATCAATTGATTTGGTTCTGTGTCATCTTTGTGAGGTAAGATATTATCAAAAAAGTGCCTCAGTCTCAATTTCCTCATAAATTTGAAGAAACTAACTTCCAATTCTAACGGATCAGTGTTATTGGTGGAAAGAAACGAAGTTCCTTTTTGCAGCAAAATCTTCTCTTGAGGTGACAGATCATAGTTTGATATGTTGATCACTAGTTGGCCTTCACCACTGTTTTCTTTTTCTCTTTGTCTTTCTTCAGTGTGGAAAGGCTCCTCGTATTGGGGTGCTCCTTTTCTTTTTCTTTTTCCCCTCCTGGGTCTTCTGTTAGTGATTGGCCTTCCTCTAAAAAAGCACTAGTAGTTGCTGTTGTTATTTGTGATTCATCAGTTTGCGGTGTTGCTCGTGCTGTTGGCTGTTGTTTGAGGTCTGCCACTTTGTGTTCTGTTAGATGTGTCACTGCCTGATGACGAAGTCTCAGTGTGTTGGGTATAGGGGCGATTCCTCCTCCTTTGGGCATAGACGTCCGCCCAGGTGTAAACTTCACCCAACTTATAATCGAGGGTATCCCTCTTAAACTTCCTGAATGAATGAATGAATGAATGAATTATAAATTTGTAAAGCGCAACTAAACCCAAAGGCATCAAGGCGCTAGCAGATGGTACAACTGTTTGAGCAGAGGGGAGAGAAGAGCAGATTATAAATAGGCTTCAATGAAGAGCCAGGTCTTGAGTGCTTTGCGGAAGAGAGCATGAGAGGCCAGACCCTTGAGGTCGTCTGGAAGCGAGTTCCACAGTCTGGGTGCAAGAGAGCGGAAGGCCCTTCTTCCACATCTGGCCTTGGAGAATCGGGGGAAGACTAGCAGTTTTTTGTTAGCAGAGCGGAGGGCCCTGCGAGGAGCATAATAGGACACAAGGGACCGGATATCTTCGTGTCCAGACTCAAACAAGGCACAGTGCGTGAGGCAGAGGACCTTGAAGTTGATCCTGGCCTGCATAGGGAGCCAGTGCAGATCCCGTTGGCATTGTTTGAGGTCTGCCGCTTTGGGTTCTGTTAGATGTGTCACTGCCTGATGACGAAGTGTCAGTAGGTTGGGTATAGGGGCGATTCCTCCTCCTTTGGGCATAGACTTCCGCCCAGGTGTAAACTTCACCCAACTTATAATCGAGGGTTTCTCTCTTAAACGTCCTGATTTTTCTATCATTGATTTCACGAGAATGTCTGGCGATTTGGTCATTAATGTCTTCCAAAATTTTTGACCAATCCTCCTTAGACATCATATTAGTTAGTTCAGTTGACACTTCAGCTTTTTCTTTGGTTAAATCATCCAGGATGGTCCATAATTCTTCTATAATAAGTAAGATTAAGTCTAAGGATCATTTGTTTAAAATTGCGTACAGCTTATCTTGAAAACTTTTAGAGTTTTTGCAAAGCGATGGTTTTAGGGCTATGCGTAAACCCCGGGGAATACGCTGCGAACGGTGATATCTTATCAGGGTGCTGGCGTGCAGTTTTTGGTTAATTTCTCTTTTTGATAAATAAATTTATTGCCTGATGTTTTGTTCCTTGGTCCTGTGGGTGGATGGCTGCGTGATTTCTTCCTGGATTAAGGCGTATATTTTGGATGCCTCGTCATCTTTAAAAGCAAAAGTGTCAGCTCTTGCTTCTGTGCTTTTAGCAATGTCTTCATATGACATTTTTCCACTGTATGTGTTCAATTGAGTGGCGTGCTATCCGTTCTGGGTGGCGGATCAGGCTTATGTATAAGTGCAGATTTAGAAACAGATGCACAGCCTTTGGGTACTGTGAAGTGGTTTTTTATTTTTGTAGGATAGTTTTAAGGTGCTCCAAGGGTGGCGTCCTCCGTCTCAAACGTCATATATAAATGAATCAAAACGTGCTCCTAATGGCTCATTAGTTACATCCCCTTTAGGCACACAATTTGAGGTTCCTATCAAATTAGGACTCCACAAGTTAAATTGCGTTTTATGTTTCTTTTTTTATTCGCAGTTGTTCATAGTTATTCATAAATGAAATTCATTAGTCATTCCATTCTTGTACGACTATTCATTCTTTCATGATGTCACAAGTTTATGTTGGCTCCAATGCATTTCGGGCATTCCTAAGCCCTTCCTCAGGGAGCATCACTGTATATATAGATTGTGAACACAGTCAAAGACTATGATACAAAAATAGTCGTACAAGAATGGAATGACTAATGAATTTCATTTATGAATAACTATGAACAACTGCGAATAAAAAAAGAAACATAAAACGCAATTCGCAGCGCATTCCCCGGGGTTTACGCATAGCCCTAAAACCATCGCTTTGCAAAAACTCTAAAAGATTTCAAGATAAGTGGTACGCAATTTTAAACAAATGCTCCTTAGACTTAATCTTACTTATTATAGAAGAATTATCGACCATCCTGGATGATTTAACCAAAGAAATAGCTGAAGTGTCAACTGAAGTAACTAATATGATGTCTAAGGAGGACTGGTCAAAAATTTTGGAAGACATTAATGACCAAATCGCCAGACATTCTCGTGAAATCAATCAATCTACTCCTGAGGCGGAAAGCCGGGAGGTGTGCTGAGTGAACTATCAGACGTGTGTGTGTGAACTCTCATGCTCTAATTTAGGCAGTTTTAACCTTCATTTCCCCGCACTCCGGGCGGTACTCAGCCGATTCAGGTGCTGAGTCCCTCGGTCCCGGGTTGTGCAATTCGGCAGCGGCCATCTTGGGTGGGAGGCATCACACTCTGCACTCTAGTCGTCAGTACTTAAGGAGCACTCTTGGGGCAGGCGCAAGATTGCTGTTTGTTTCTACTCCTGAGGTGGAAAGCCGGGAGGTGTGCTGAGTGAACTATCAGACGTGCGTGTGTGAACTCTCATGTTGTGTTGTGTCACGGATTTAACGCGGCGCTTCTTCTTTTTAAGCAAAATAAAAAATTATTCACTGTAAAATTTTTACCTTCCACTCTGCTCTAATTTCAGCAGTTTTAACCTTCATTTCCCCGCACTCCGGGCGGTACTCAGCCGATTCAGGTGCTGAGTCCCTCGGTCCCGGGTTGTGCAATTCGGCAGTGGCCATCTTGGGTGGGAGGCATCACACTCTGCACTCTAGTCATCAGTACTTAAGGAGACGGGCATGCCTCCGCGCAGCGGACGCGATCAGCGGACGCGCCGCATTTGCGCCAGAGTCGCGCCAGAGTCTAGCCCGTCTGCGCCCGTCAGCGCTAAGGAAGCACCAGGGAGACTAGTTCCACTCACATTCATGTCCCTGCTAGTCCCCTATACACCTTACGTGTATTACAAGCCCTCAAACCCCCCTGGCAGCCTTGCCATCACACATTCGTCCTGGAAAAGCTCATTGCTTCCTTAAATTGCCGATGTAATGGGAGAGGAAGTCATTAAACACCTCTGATTCCTCCCATTAGCGGGCCTTTCCTAAAAGGCCAGGCCCCCTCCCCTGATAAAAGATACTGGGTTCCTTATCAATGCTCGTTCACTAGTTAAAAATAACTTGGCGCTCAGAAAATTTATCTTGGATAGAAATCCCTCTTGAGCCTTTATTACTGAGACCTGGGCCTCTGAATTTACAGGGCCTGAACTAATAAACGCAATCCCTGAGGGATACGCCCTGGCAAGAATGGACAGAGTAGGTCGCAGGGGAGGAGGGCTGGGCATACTACACAAAAGTTCAATAAGATGTCGAACTGAGCCCCTGCCCTCACCGCTGGACTCCTTCCAGGCCATGTATTTCGCGTTAAACTCCTCCCCCACCGTGTCCTTCACTGGGATTCTGATCTATAGACCCCCAGGCCCTAGGTCTGCCTTCAGTCAAGATCTGCTTAAGACTCTCGAACCCTATATTGACAGACCCAATATGACCATCCTCGGGGATTTCAATTTCCACTTGGAAAACTCTAATTCCCCTGACACCGGCCACTTGTTAGACTCCCTGGCCTCCTGTGGATTGCTACAAGGAGTAGGGAGTTCTACCCACTCAGCGGGACACACTCTGGATGGGGTCTTCACCAATGACTCCAGGCTTGAAATTGGTTCCCCTTTCCCCCTGTCCTGGTCGGACCATCTGGCCGTCCCCCTCAAATTCGCACCTTCCCACCCTGTTATCTCTCCGCTGGACCATAATAAGTGGGAACTGAGGAGGAATTTCAGGGGGCTGAATAATGAAACGCTTGCCCCTCTGATGGCTAACCTTAAGCCCCCCCTCTGGAGGGACACCGACGCAGCTGCCCTCGACCTGTCAAACACCCTGGCAAGTGCCGTGGATATTCTTGCGCCAGTCAAACAACACTATTCTGCCAGGAAACGGCCCTCGGCCCCATGGTTTTCAGATTCCCTCAGATTGCTCAGACAGGGGTGCAGGAAACAAGAAAGACTCTGGAGGTCTCATCTGGACCCTAAAGAGAAGGATAAACTGAATGTTTACTTAAAGGATACAAAATCACGGTGCTGGCGGGAAAGAAAGCGGATTTCGCTAAACTGACTGCCTCACTTAGCTCCCCCAGGGAACTGTTTAAAATTGTCGAATCCTGTCTCTCCTCCAGTCACCCGACCACATAGTAGCTTCCCAAGAACTGTGTGATCAGATCTCCACTTTTTTCCACACAAAGATTATGGATATCCACACTGCCTTGGAAGCCCTCGACCTTGAGAGCCCCTCCTTGCCCGCTTTACCCCCTCTGGAAAGACAGACCTATGAATCTTGTAGTAACTTTTCCAAGTTCCCCTCCTCACCCTTGATCAACTTAGTCTGCTCCTGGACAAGCTTAATTCCGGATCCCCTTTGGACCCTTGTCCACTGAGAACCTTCAAAGAGTGCAGGGAGGTATTGCTGCCCCCTCTCTTGGAGGTCATAAACCTGGCAATCTCGGAAGGTGTCTACCCATCATCTTGGAAAATGGCCACAGTCAAGCCTCTCCTAAAGAAGGCTACCTTAGACCCTGGGATCTTGAAAAATGTCCGTCCCATTTCCCTTCTCCCTGCCCCCGCTAAGATGCTAGAGGCCCACCTCAACCACCATTTGAGTGCCTTCCTGGATAGCGCCAGTTTCCTGGACCCTTCCCAACATGGCTTCCGGATGGCACATAGCACTGAGTCGGCTCTCACAGTGGTTGTCAATAACATCCGCACTAAGGTCGACAGTGGCCAGACTACCTTGCTGGTACTGCTCGACCTTACTGCCGCATTCGACACCCTGTCCCCTTCCATTCTGGCTACCCGCCTCAGGGAGTTAGGAGTCGATGGACCAGCGCTTAGCCTCCTGACATCTTTTCTTGACCAGCGAAATCAAAGGGTCAAGTTGGGTGACTTCCTCTCGTCCGTCAAGCCTGTGCAGTGTGGGGTCCCCCAGGGCTCATCCCTGAGCCCCACACTTTTCAACATCTATGTGGCCCCACTCGCCAGGCTTGTAAGATTGTTTGGGCTGGAAGTTCTTTCTTATGCCGACGACACTCAGATCATGGTCTCCCTATCACAATCAGTTTATATAACGGCCTTAAATTTTAGGAACTGTATGGAAGCAGTCGCAGGCTGGATGATTAAGAACTTCCTCAAGCTAAATGGGGAGAAAACTGAGGTTCTTATTTTCTGAAGCACACAGGAGATCTGGTCGATGGACTGGTGGCCCTCTGCTCTCGGCACCTGCCCCATGCCCTCTACATCGGCCCGCAACCTGGGTGTAATTTTGGACACCACCCTCTCTTTTGACAAACAAATAAGCAGGACAGTCTCTACCTGCTGTGGTGCCCTAAGGATCTTGAGAAAGATCACACATTATCTTTCCTTTGAAGCCTGAAAACAGGTTGCGGTGGCTCTTATATCCTCCAGGCTGGACTACTGCAACGCACTATACTTAGGCCCTAACAAAGGTCTGGTCCAACGCCTTCAGATAGTGCAGAATGCAGCTGCCCAGTTTGTTGTAGACGCCCCAAAGCGCTCCTCAGGCTGTGCCATCAGGAAGGATCTGCACTGGCTCCCTATGCAGGCCAGGATCAACTTCAAGGTCCTCTGCCTCATGCACTGTGCCTTGTTTGAGACTGGACCCGAAGATATCCGGTCCCTTGTGTCCTATTATGCTCCGCGCAGGGCCCTCCGCTCTGCCAACAAAAAACTGCTAGTCATCCCCTGATTCTCCAAGGCCAGATGGGGAAGAAGGGCCTTCCGCTCTCTTGCACCCAGACTGTGGAACTCGCTTCCAGACGACCTCAAGGGTCTGGCCTCTCATGCTCTCTTCCGCAAAGCACTCAAGACCTGGCTCCTCTTTGAAGCCTATTTATAATCTGCTCTTCTCTCCCCTCTGCTCAAACAGTTGTACCATCTGCTAGCGCCTTGATGCCTTTGGGTTTAGTTGCGCTTTACAAATTTATAATTCATTCATTCATTCATTCAGAAAGTTTAAGAGGGATACCCTCGATTATAAGTTGGGTGAAGTTTACACCTGGGCGGAAGTCTATGCCCAAAGGAGGAGGAATCGCCCCTATACCCAACACACTGACACTTCGTCATCAGGCAGTGACACATCTAACAGAACACAAAGTGGCAGACCTCAAACAATGCCAACAGCACGAGCAACACCGCAAACTGATGAATCACAAATAACAACAGCAACTACTAGTGCTTTTTTAGAGGAAGGCCAATCACTAACAGGAGACCCAGGAGGGGAAAAAGAAAAAGAAAAGGAGCACCCCAATACGAGGAGCCTTGCCACACTGAAGAAAGACAACGAGAAAAAGAAAACAGTGGTGAAGGACAACTAGTGATCAACATATCAAACTATGATCTGTCACCTCAAGAGAAGATTTTGCTGCAAAAAGGAACTTAGTTTCTTCCCACCAATAACACTGATCCGTTAGAATTGGAAGTTAGTTTCTTCAAATTTATGAGGAAATTGATACTGAGGCACTTTTTTGTTAATATCTTACCTCACAAAGATGACACAGACCAAGATCAATTGATGGGACTGAGATCTAGCAGTACATTTCAAGCCCCTGTGAGTCACAAGACTCTAGATTTATTTGAGAAATTGGTGAAACAAGATCTAAGTAAACTCAATTATAATCGAAAAAAAAAAAAGAAACATCACACAAAAGGACATGGACACTTTGAAGAAATTGGCAAACAATGACAAAATCATCTGTGTCAAGGCTGACAAAGGAGGAGCACTAGTGATTATGAATGCGTCAATGTATGAAACAAAAGTAATGGAACATCTATCTGATACGAACACACATATGAAATTGGATGACAATCCCACAATGAGCTATACAAAGGCATTGAAAAACATTATTGATAAAGCACATGAAACAGGAACTATCAATGAAAAAACCAGGAACTTTCTCACTAAACAAAATCCCAGAAGTCCGGTTTTATACATGATTCCCAAGATTCATAAAAACTTAGAAGACCCCCAAACGAGACCGATTGTTTCGACATGTGGCAGCTTACATGAGCCAATAGGCCAATTTCTTGACAAATATATGCAACCCACAGTCAAGAACATGCAAACATACATAAAAGACACACCTGACTTTTTGTTAAAACTCCAATCAGTGACCTTGCAACAAAATGAGAATTTAGTTTTATCTACAACTGAAGTCAAGTCACTGTACACATCGATCCCACACTCTTCTGGAATTGAAGCAGTGGAACAAGCACTAGTCAATACCAGCCTAGACTTACCGATGCAAATGTTTCTTATGGAACTTATGTTGTTCACCCTTTACCAAAGTTATTTTAAGTACAATGAGGAATGGTACCAACAGCTTGTGGGTACATCTATGGGCAATTGCGCCGCGCCAACGTACGCTAACATCTTCATGAAGGAATATGAAGAAGGGCATATTCTCTCACGAAAGGAGTGGCATGACAACACCAAATTAATAGTTCGGTACATTGACGACATTTTTATTATTTGGAAGAACACAGCAGAAAAATTGGAAACAGCCCTAACCTCTCACAACTCCTTGGATGAACGCATTCAATTGACTTGGGAAATTTCTAAGAAAAGAGTAACATTTTTGGATGTTGAAGTGACACTTACAGCGAAAGGTTTGGAAACGGATGTTTATCGCAAACCGACAGATCGTAACAACATGTTACATTATTCAAGTTTCCACCAAATGTCCCTAAAAAAACATCTTCCGTTTTCACAAATGACAAGGGTGAAGAGGATAACATCAGATCCCCTTAAAGTTGAACAAAGACTGGATGAAATAGGTGGTAGATTCCTCGATAGAGGTAACCCAGAACAAACCATTGAGGAAGCAAAGGAACGCACCATGAACAAAAATAGAACTGATCTATAAAAGGAACACCAAAAACAAGAGAGATGCAGCAGTATCTAAATTTTCTACCTTAAGCACACGCTTCAAGAAAATCATTAGAAAACACTGGTCAATTTTAAATCTGGAACCAGACTTCATCGCAATTTTTCACTACCACCACTATTTGCTCACACCAGGGGAAGAAACATGGGGGAAATACTTAAACAAAAAACAATGGAAGCAACTTCACATAAAGGCACAAGACCTTGCCTCAATTGTGGCAATTGTAATAACATCATGAGTGGAAATGTCATATCACACCCGATGAAGGGTTTTAACATTAAATTAAAAGTCACAGCCACTTGCGACACAACCAACGTAATCTATTTACTAAAATGCCCATGCGGAAAGGTATACGTGGGTAAGACGGAAAGAAAAATAAAGATACGTATTACGGAACACAAATCAAACATCCGTACATGTAACATGAAATCTTCAGTTGCGCATCATAACATCTCACAATTGAAGTTCATCGTGTTGGAACACAGTGAAAAAAAGGAGGGGAGGGACAATAACAAACATTTACTACAAAGAGAAAACTTTTGGATTCAAAGACTTAACTCTACCAAACCGCATGGTCTTAACGACCGCATTAAATTTGCCTGTTATTTATGAGCCTGTATAATAAGATGTAACAATGAAGGGCATATGCCTATGTTCTTGGTCTATTGAAGTGCTTACTGTGTGTTGTTTGTTGACCACATCACTGTTTGCTCATAGATTGTTTACTGTTCAGGTTAGATTTTTTTACATCGTTTATATCAAACCATTAAAGCACCATTCACACTTATCATCTTTTTTCAGACACAGTTTCAGATACAGTGATACCTTCTCTGCGAATCATTATATTCCATGGGTGATGTTTATTTCTCGTTTTTATTTCCCGTTTTCATTTATTTTTTACATCAACTATGTTTTACCACCGCATTTCCATTTATATTTCCATTTATTTTTTTTATAACATTTCTGATTATTATCTTTCTTGGTACTTTGTCTAAAGTAACCGAGTTTGGATCATGTAGTCTTTCTTCCATCTTTATTGAGGGACCCGCATCACGTGACGCGGACGCTATTTCTCCGCGATCAGCTTTTGTTTGAGTTACATGGAGACACGTTCGTACGTCTTGGTGAACCCGTTTGCAAATACTTGCTGAATTAACAGATTCACAGGGTGAGTGACTAATCTTGGTGACTAACCTTGTCACAACTTCATATATTTCGTGCGACTGTAACTCATGTTAATTTCACTTCGTATTTAGGAATTCGAGGCAACCATTGATTAAGCAAACGTAAGTTTTTCTTTTCGTTTTTCTTTTCGTTTTACAGGCACATTGGTAACTCGGATTACTTTTCTTCCTTATCGAACGTCCCTGTCACTGATTCGGCGTATTCACGGGCACTGTTTTCACCTCACAATATCCGTACATATTCGTATATTTTATCACTGAGAGCACACGTGATCAGCATGAACAGCATGGTATGATATTCTAGCAAATTGCTTATGTTTACGTTTAAGTTATTTTTGTATCATAGTCTTTGACTGTGTTCACATTTTATAACTACAGTGATGCTCCCTGAGGAAGGGCTAAGGAATGCCCGAAATGCATTGGAGCCAACATAAACTTGTGATATCATGAAAGAATGAATAGTCGTACAAGAATGGAATGACTAATGAATTTCATTTATGAATAACTATGAACAACTGCGAATAAAAAAAGAAACATAAAACGCAATTTAACTTGTGGAGTCCTAATTTGATAGGAACCTCAAATTGTGTGCCTAAAGGGGATGCAACTAATGAGCCATTAGGAGCACGTTTTGATGCACAGAGATGTGCGCCATGTCGACTCTTTAAGTTGTTCGGCACCAAAACACGTAGCCTGCAAAGGCAGTGTGTGTGTATTTGTAAAGATACAGGGCCTCTAAGGGTGGCACAATAAGTGCTGCAGCCCTTAGAGGTCTTCCATGGTCACAGTACCCTGGGTACCTGTGGTACCATTTATCAGGGGCTGATCTGTGGCTAGAGATGCCAATTGTGTTAGTTTTGGGGAAAGAACACAGGCCCTGGGAACCTGATTGGCAGGGACCTAGCGCACATCAAGTCAAAGTGCATCAGTAATCTGGCAAAAAAGTGGGGGGTTACTGCAACAGAAACCCACTTTCCTACACTATATGCATGTTAAACATAGAATAAAATAACCATAAGTAATATGTACATTTGTTAAGCAGAGCTAACGAATATCTATATATTTATAAAGACAATTATTACACATGTTTATACACAGGAATACACATATGTAGGTTCACATATATCGTCCCAAAAAATGCTTCCATACACAGAGATATACTGTATATTTATGTTTGAGTTTGATGGTTATGTGGGGAAGAGCCAACTCTTGAGTAGTCTTCTGAAGATAAGGTGGTGTAGTATGGCCGATAGGGATATTGTCAACATCGCCATGATGCTGCTTTTGCGCACGTTACTACATGACTTTCTTTTTGCAAGACTCTGTTTATGCCTTTCACATGAGAACCGTCTGCTTGGTGCGTTCTCTGCTGGTTCCTGGAGTTTAGTCTGAACACTGTAGGCAAGGTTAATAAACAATAACTCTTGTTATTCTGTTCTGGTCAGTCCCTATCACCTAGACAAAACATGCTATTTATTTATTTATTTATTAATAACATTTATAAAGCGCAAACAATGGCCCGTGGGCGTCTCGGCGCTGAAGTATCTGCAGTATTTAACCCAAGAGGGGAGAGCAGTGTTTGCTAATTAAAAAGCCTGTGTTTACTGATTAAAAAGCCAGGTCTTAAGTTGTCTGCGGAAGGACCATAGCGAAGGGCTTGTCTTAATTGAGTGAGGCAGAGAGTTCCAAAGCTTGGGGGCTGACACCAGGAATCTTCTGTCACCCCATGCGACAGATTTGGTACGAGGAATCACAAGGTCATTTAAACTGGAAGAGCGTAGGGTTCTGGAAGGACAGTAGGGGGTGAGATTTTGGGCAAGGAAAGCTGGTCCCAGATTATGCAAGGCCTTGTAGACTATACAGAGGGATTTGAATTTTATCCTATTTCTGATAGGTAGCCAATGTAAGTCTCTGATGGTATTCGAGGCAGATTGATATTTGGGAAGTCTTCCCAATAGCCTAGCGGCAGAGTTTTGAACAATTTGCATTTTGTTCAAAACTCCTTCTTGAGCATTTAAAAACGGGGCGTTGCAGTAATCAAGGGTGGATAATACCAAAGAGGAAACCAAGGTTTTGCCAGCTGTATCGGGAAGGAAGGGAAGAATTTTCTTGATAAGTCTCAGTTTAAAAAAGGGCGAGGAGGTGATCTGGTTGGCATGTGAAAGGAAAGTGAGGCTATCGTCAAAAATGACTCCCAAATTCCTGACCTTGCTAACCGGCTCGGGAGGGGGGCCAAATGACAAAGGCCACCAACGCGGAGACCATTCCGGGATCAGATGTCCAAAGATTACTACTTCCGTCTTTTCGGAATTCAATTTTAGGCAATTGGAAGCCATCCACGTCCCAATTGCCCGCATGCCTAAGTTGAGGTCGTCTACTCTTTTGTGGCCGTCATTCTTGATGGCAAGGACTAACTGGGTGTCATCTGCATAGGACGTAAGGCTCATCCCATGGGCACGAATGATGTTGGCTAGGTCCGACACATAAATGTTAAAAAGTGTCGGACTTAGGGATGAGCCTTGCGGTACTCCACATGGCAGAGACAAGGTAGGTGAATGGAAAGATCCCAGTGTGACCACCTGAGTCCTATCAGCCAAAAAAGAGGCCAAAGGTTTCTTCGCATTATGAAGAACACCCATGTTCTCGACACGGTCGATCAGAATAACATGATCGACCGTGTCGAAAGCTGCCGATAAATCAAGCAGTATTAAAACTGCTGTCCCCCCGGCATCACGGATGGTTCTGATATCATCCGCGGCTTTTATCAAAGCCGTCTCTGTCCCATGGCATTGACGGAAGCCAAACTGGGATTCGTCCAAGAGATGATGTTCCTCTATAAAAGCCGTGAGTTGTTGGTTCAATGCTTTTTCGGCTATTTTCGCCAGAACTGGAAGGCTGGCAATAGGACGATAGTTCTGTAGTTCTTCCATATCAAGGTGTGGCTTCTTTAGCAATGGTTTAATGAGAGTTTTTTTTAAAGGGGCTGGATAAATGCCAGTACTGAACATGGAGTTACAAATCAAAGTGATGGCAGGAAGAACAGCTTCAATGACAGGTAGTAAAACTTTAACCGGACATGGGTCCAGAGCGGAACCCGATCTGATGGTGGATATAATATCAGCGGTCTGGGAGCTGGAGATATCTGCGAACTGAGAGAGAGTAGGACCAGTACGGGATGTAGTGAATAGCTTGGAGGGAGTGTTGATATTGTTGGCAAAAACCGAGTAAATGTCATTGACCTTGCTAAAGAAAAAGTTGGCCAAGGCATCGCAGAGAGATTGGGAAGGAGGGGGAGTCAGATTATTGGAGAGACCGGCTAGCTGTTTGGTGGTTTCGTATAGTGCCTTGTTAGAGTTTTTAGCTTGTTCAATTCTATCGCTGTAAAAAAAATTCTTGGCATCACTAATCATAATTTTATATGTAGCCAACGTTTCTTTATATTTTATTTTGGCCTCTCCCGAGTAATCTTTCCGCCAGTGCCTCTCCTTGTTTCTACACTGCTGCTTCTGTAATCTTAAGGCTTCAGAGAACCAGGGGGCTGACGGGGCGGACCTATTACGAGAGTGTTGTTTAATCGGAACCAGAGAGGTGGGCGCAGAACCCACCCACTTATTAAATTGCATAATGGCAATATTGGGTTCGGCAGATAGAAGGGGAATAGATTTAATCAAAAGTGTTTCAAGGCTGGAATGATCAATGTCATTCCACGCCTGAAAAGACTGACGAGAAGTAGAAGACGGTTTAGAGGCCCGAGAGGCCCCGGAGTCATTAATGGTCAGTGTAGCAAGGATAGCATGGTGATCTGACCATGTGAGGGGAAAGATTTGTGGAACATGTAGATCCATCAAATTAGTGAAAATACCATCCAATATATGGCCACCTTCGTGTGTGGGTGTTTTAATTAACAATGGGAGACCAAAAGTTGTCATATCCGCTAAAAAAGTGGCTGTGTCTTTATCCTCGGTTTTGTCAAAGTGAAAGTTAAAATCACCGAGGACAGAGAAGGAGCTGTCCAGAGCTGATGATTCTAGGATGGTCCTAAAATCAGAGATGAATCCAGTCCTTAACTCGGGTGGTCGGTACAAAAGAATCTCTTTAGAATTGTAGGAGGGAGTTAGCTTAATGGAAAATTGTAGTGCTTCGCAGGACAGTACTGTAATGATGTTAGTTCTGACAGTAAAAGCGTCACGTGAAATAATAGCAATACCACCACCTTTCTTACGTTGTCTATCTAATCTGTGGACAGTGTATCCGCTAGGCACTGCAATCGCTAAATCCGGATCGGACGAATTGTCCATCCAAGTTTCTGTCATAAATAGGATGTCTAATTTTCTATCCTCTATGAGATCCGCTATGTCCTGTCGGTGTTTGCCGAGCAAGCGGACATTAGTGAGAGCCATAGAGTAGGTTTTGGTTGGCTTGGTCTTGATAGTAAAAGGGGGGTTTATGACAATTGGAAGCGAGGTTTTACAATGGGGACAAAGTGGAGCGGCGCTTCCTATCAGAAGCAGAAGATCGAGTATGCAACATGACTGGTAAAGAGGAGGACGCAGCTCCCGGAGCATATCCGATGTGTAAATTCTTCGCGGAGCCAAGGGATCAGAACCAGGGGGAGTGGCCCTTGGCCCGGTCCAGGCGCGGACGGGCGCAGACAGGATCGCCTTTGGCGCGCCGCCGGCGCGCCCGCTGCGCGGACGGGCAGATCTGTTATTTTTATCCATAGTTGGAGTGGGCGGGAGGAGGGTGGGAGGGACGATAATCTGAACCGCCAACCTTCCCCTGCCCAAGATGGCGGCTGCGGTGGGTGGAGTGAAGCTCCTCGGGCGAAGCAATCTCGCACCAGGTAGGGGACAAACGTTTTTTAAAAGCTGCCAGGTAAAATATGTACAATTCTTAAAAGAAGTTATTCGTCAATCAATAACGCGCGCTCTCGGCGAAGGCACACGTGGGCGCAGGATGCACTTGTGACGGAAGTTATTATCAATCAATAACACACGCTGTCAATAAAGAGGCGCAAGAGAGCGCAAAGGTCCCCCGGCTTCCACCTCAAGGGTGAGAATAATCAAATACTAATGCAAATGCTAACACTGCTGCGGCTGCTGGAAATGCATGCTTTGATATTATGGGGATGCATGGTTGGTTAACAGACACTTGGAGAGGGATCTTTCCAGGGAGAACAGCCATGAAGTTCCTATGATGTAGATATACCATCTAGGCACTAAGGTATGGGGTCTGCTGACAAAGCCCTGAGATCTTCTATTATATAATAATACAACTACTTACCAAGGGGAAGGTGGTTAGGCCTTATAGTCCTTTATCCACTGTCTTTATGTGATGACATCTCCCTTTATAATATATGGCCTTGCTGCAATGCTAACTGTATCGATATTATGCATTTTGCTGCTGGTTGTGGCTTGTATACTGCGTTTTAGAGCACAATAGTTAAAATAAACATTTTAACTATATTCATGTCTTGTTCAATTCTTATTGTGGACATGTGCGAATGAGTGAGCGAAAAGGTGTGTCTTGTTACTGCGATTCCTGAGAGATCCGGGAGTGTTGTGTTCTGGGGTGTCTAATCATTTGCATATTCATGATTGGTTAGGAGAGCAAGTGAGACAATACAGCTAGTCGGTCCTGCGGTTGTGGGTACTGAGGTGGTAGGAAGGCATAGCCCCTATACACAGAGGTTCCGTATTCCTGCGCATAGTTCTGTGAATGTGCAAAAACCCTGAAACATGGTGCCACCAACATTTGGTCTGGTACTTATTCGCGAGACTCCTGAGTAGTGCTTGTGTGTGTCCAGAATACCGTCTCACCGGTTACCAGAAATGTCAGGGGTGAGTGAGCTTAGCCTCCTATATCTGATGTTTATCGTTTTTTCAAGCTTGGATTTTAAAAAGTTGTTCTTTCTTTTTGCCCCTGTTTGCGATACCACTCTTTTGTTTTTCTAATTATGGTGGTTGCCATTGTGCTCCAAGCCACGCTCCACCCATGGCTTATCTGACTCAATATGGGGTCCCTCATGCTGGGGCTGCTCTTATTTTTGTTGTTGAACCGGATGCAGGGCACCGCTTCAAGGTTTTCTGTTCTTGGGCTACCTTTCCAGCAGTGGATGGTAATAATGATTTGTTTTACAAATACGGCCTCCGTGGTTCAGCGGGAATATAGACCTTATAGAACTCTTGAAGTTTTGCTGACAGTTTGGCAGCAAACCATGTGGTTTAATGGCACCCTTCCTCACCCTATTTCTGTTTGCCCCTTATCAGTAGATGGGGCCAAGTGTCCCTTTTTGGCTGGGTTTACACCACATCCAAATTACCTTAACGTTCCTAAGGCAGAGCTCCGTCATTACATACGTCTTTGATACATATACATAGAGCTGTGATACAGTTTATGTCACGCAACATACAAGGGGTACAACCTGGAGTTGCTGCAAAGCCACACTTCCAGTGGCTTTGCAGCAACTCCAGGTTGTGCCACCTGTATGTTGCGTGACATAAACTGTATCACAGCTCTATGTATATGTATCAAAGACGTATGTAATGACGTAGCTCTACGTTAGGAGCGTTAAGGTAATGTGGTGTATACCCAGCCAAAACGGGACACGTGGCCCCATCTACTGATAAGGGGCAAACAGAAATAGGTGGTCTGGTTATTAGTCCCCTCATGTTTAATTATGTGATGGGTAACCATCCACAGAATAAGGATGATCTCCCTTATTGGCTAGCAGAAATGTTTGAGTAACTCAAAGCTGTTTTTCCAAATACTAATCCTGTGGAGAAGCACAGGGTCATGACCTTGAGTTTACCTAAAGCCTCATTCCCGAATTGGCTGACTGTACCACTTGGGGAAAAATGTTTGCAGTGGTATATTCACCGTGTTTTGTCACCCCCTCCATGACCGTTCTACTGTCCGTCCCTAAAAGGGTTCACGATGAACATGGGGCAGAAGCTGACCTTGAGTTGGGGATTACGAATGGTGGGGGTGTTCGATATTGTTTGCGATATGATCCTTGCTAACGTAAAGGGAGAGGCTGTTAGCTTACAGGTGAGTCAGGGTTTAGAAGCAGTTGCAGACAAGCAACATGATTGCCAAAGATTATCGCCAAGGCATATAAAAACTTAGGGCAAAATAGTCTAGGAGTTAAGCATTTTACACAAGCTCAACAAAAAGCCCAACCTGAATAAGATGAGTGTCCAGTCTTTCCTAAAAAGACCTAGAATAATAATCAGCGGCAGCAACAACAGAAACAAGGTTTGCGTGCTGGTTCACCGACACCTGAAGCTTCTGAGCGAAGATATGATTTGCGAGCCTGCTCTAAAATTAGGACACCTGAAAGGTATCAAGTTCCTGATCAGCCCTTTCCTCATCCTTTACAGACACATTGGTTTCTCAAATCAGTGGTAGAGAGCACCAAGATCGCAGATAAGGCAAGACCGCTCAGCAGAGACTTAATTCGCTACACCAGTTTGACGTAAAAGCCAAACCTGAGGGACTGCCTTTTAGGCCTCCAAATCAAAAGAAGAAAGTTGCCCCTTTAACAGCGCAGTAGGCCTCAGACGGTGAGAACCCTGCTCCTAGGTTGCACATGGGCAGTGACACTCTTCAACAGCAAGGTGTAAGTTACCATAGAGAGGGAGGCACTCCGTCATTATCTGGCGGCGAGACCAACCGACACTTTCATTACAGTGGAAACAGCAGATACACAAGTTGCACCTCCAGATAGATATACAGCGTACCATTAATGCGCTTTTTTGGGAAACCTTACCTCCTCGTATGACATTTTGTTGGCGGAGGCGGACTGGTCTCCACCATTTGTTCTAGCCTCTTCCAGAGGGGAGGACGTGATGCTTCCGAGTTTTTCCAGTTACATCTCTGAAGAAGTTAAACAGGCTTACGCATCGGAGTGGGTATTAGCCTTGGCCCCGGCGGTGTATCGTAATCAGGTGGGCTGGGATCGAAACTTTCCGGCACATGAGATTCCTTTACATTCCAGCCACAACCTCAAACCTCTAATCAGACATGAGGCTAAGGCTTCCGTTTGTCACATTTTATCCCAATTGGAATATCAAGGTGTGATTGAACCTTGTGTAACCCCCATGAACAATCCTCTTTTTCCGATATCGAAGCCTGACGGTTTGTATAGTATTGTGTTGGATTACCGCAATTTGAATAGCCATTATCGTACCTTTGCAGTACATAACACTCAGAGCACTGCGTTAGTGAATAACATTGTTTGTAAAAAATACAAAACAAGGGGGCGTGTCCAAGATAGCAGACAAGTAGGACGCACCTCAAGTTTCAAGTTTCAAAGCTTTATTCGATTTTCTCCGTACTTAAAAAATCATAAAAGCATTTCATATTTCACAGTTACAAAGTATACATAATAGTTTGTTAAAAAAAAAAAAAGTATTAAATTGTTAATAATGAACAATCGATTAAGCCTTGATACATAGAGAGTTCCGTTGTTTTAACACGCTTTTTAAAAACATTGCCATAATCTTAATACATAGAGGATTTCCTAATTGTTGAAGGTTCAAGTAAGCTGCCCTACATTGTCGCCACGCCCCACTTTTTAAATAGTATTTCAACCATCTAGCGCGCTCTTTCTTGTATAACATACATAGTAGTACGAGGTGGAAGGTAGACTGGACAGATACATTATCGCATGGGCAGGGGGCCAAAGATCTGTTCCAGTCATTCTTATCTGGATATGAGACCAGGTGGTGAAAAATGTTAAACCTGAATCTACATAAGACAAAGCGTTCAAACCCCAAGGTCGTGATGGTCAAGTATGGTTGAATATTATAAGAAGTCAGTAGCGATTGATGATCCATCACAGTTCTTTTACTGACTTCAATCGCAAACCTCAAGTTATTAAAGTGCTCCATACATAGGTTTCTTAGAAATTTCTTGGGGATTTTCCCAATCAGCTCAGGTTTATTGAACCATTCAGGTCTTTCAATGTCCACGAAGACTTTCCTCACATACTCCAGCCATTTAATGCTTTTTACATTGTCCAAAGCCATGACATCGTTAATTACTTCTCGGTTTAGAGCCAATTCTGGTGTCACCCAGATTCTCCTCCATAGTAGAATTGGCTGCGTTTTAATCAAGTCTGTCAGGTGCGCCATTCCTAGTTCCATGTGGGAATTATAGACTGAAATGCTTTTTGGAAGGGACAGGAGGTATCGGAAGAAATCATTTTCGATGGTTTGGAGGGCTGTTACATCATAATATCCCCATATTCCCGCTCCGTACAGGGCGATGCTTCTACACTTAGCCACATAGATCCTAAGCATTATATCTGGTTGTTTTTTCCCTAGCTTACTTGCGAAATGTTTTACAGCCGCAACCGAACGTTTAAATGCTAAGGATCGGTTTTTCACCTCAGTGGCCCACGCCCCCGTTGCCTCTATTGTGACACCTAAATATGGGAATGTTTTTGTAGCCTGCAAATGAAAGTCTGCCACACTAAGTTGCTTACATCTTGCCCCACCTTTGCCAGATCCCATCACAAAGGATTTTTTAGCATTTAGGATGAGGCCCCTCTCCCCCATGTAGTCAACATATTTTTTTAGAGCTTTTTGGGCACCAACCTTAGTTCTTGTCATCAGCACAGCGTCGTCCGCATACAGAAGGGAGCAGATCTGTCTATTCCCAACCTTGGGGGAATCGATGCCGCTGGCTCCCAATTCCCTCTCCAGACTGTTGGTATATAATGAGAACAGGAATGGGGCCAGCACACATCCTTGTCTCACCCCCTTCTGTATTCGGAAAGACCTAGTGCATTCCCCGCTCAGCCCATACCTTACTTTAGCAGTAGCATTCATATATAATTGTCTCAGAAAGCGGACAATAGCTGGGTCTACCTTCATCTCTTCTAGAGTTTCCCATAATTTGTTGTGTATCACGCAGTCAAACGCCGACGAAAGGTCGACGAAGACTGCGTAAAAACAACCCTTTTTTGCCCTAATGTATTTCCCCTGCAAGAGGACGAGGTTCAAGACTTGCTCTACCGTACCCATCCCTGGGCGGAATCCATATTGAACTGGGGTGAGGATGTTCTTCTCTTCTGCCCAATCCTGTAACTTAGTCAGCACCACTCTCCCTGCAATTTTCGATAGTGAATCTAAGAGTGATATTGACCTGTAATTTGATGGGCTATCCCTATCACCCTTTTTATGTATGGGGATAATTAGCGACTCTGCCCATGTTTTGACGAATCCTTTTTCACAACAAGCCTCTATTACACGTAGGCAGACGGGAGCCCACAGATCTACATTTAATTCATAGAGATCACTTGGGATCCCATCTGGCCCCGGTGCTTTATTATTCTGTGTGGATTTTATGGCCGTCACGACCTCCTCTAGATTAAACTCTAGCGGTATGGGACAGTAGTTACATTGAGCTTCGGGCTCCTCCTGGGCATTACAGTATACTTTTGAGAAAAACTCAACCCATAAGTTCTCATCAATGGCAATTTCCATTTTGGCCATCGCTTTATTATTAATAAATGGTGAATTGACTACTTGCCAAAATAATTTAGAGTCACCATTCTCCGCCGCATTTGTTAGATCTAGCCATGCTTTTTCCTTTATGGCCTTTTTTCTTTGGACCCTTGCTGAGTTATATGCCTTCCTGAGTGTTGTGATCATGGCATGGTCCTTTACTTTTTCCTTTAGTGCCAATTTAAGAGCTTTATGTGCCTTTCTACATAACTTATCGAACCATCCCTTGTTGACAATGTGCTTCCTGGTGGACTTCTTAGTCAGCACTCCCTGTATACTCTTTGTGATATTACTAAATGCCTCCAGGATCTCACCTTTTCTAGGGTTGTCCTGTAAGCATATAAGTAATGATGGGAGTGCCTCTTTCACAATTTTTTGTGAAGTTCGTTCGGGATCCAGCATTCTCCACTTTATGGCTATACCGTTTTGACGTGCAACCGCTAAGTTCTGCGTCCAAGCCAGGGTCTCAATTATTGAAGGGGTTTTTATTCCCGTTTCACTAAGAAGGATTTTTATTGGTAAATGGTCACTCAGACCCGAAACAAGGGTCTCAAAGTTCATCACCCGACTACCATATCTATTGGGCAGGATAATAAAATCTATAATAGAATGTAAGCCCCTTGCCAGAAAAGTGGGGGTGAACTTTACCTTAGGGTGGCATAACCTGTTTGCAAAACCAAGATCAAACTTGGCCATGATGTTATTTAAAATTTCCCCTTTCATATGATGTTGAAAGTGGCTGCAATCCCCGTGCTCGCCCATGTCATATTCTTGATAACCACATGTTTTCACTGAGCATGGATTTACATTAAAATCCCCGACCCAAACCCAAATTAAGTCCCTCCCTGGTATGGGTTTTATCGCCCTCATTTCTTTTGACATTTTCAATAGTTCATCGCTGAAGGCGGCGCTCTCAATGTTGTTATAAAAGTTTACCACCATTAGCACGTCTCTACAATTTAAATGAATGGTTACCACTTGGAAGTGTGGTGAAATTGATCTGCCCGAACTAGTGGAAGTATTTAGACGGTTTGTCACATAGACGCATAAGCCCCCTTTATGCCTGCCATGACTGGATGGTACTGCAGGGACGTGAAATGTCTTAAAGCCATCTATGTGCACCTCTTTTAAAGCCCAGGTCTCTTGAACACAGAGTATGTCCATGTCATTTACAAGCTCTCCCCATGATGTTTCTGACACCTTGCTAGCAATCCCACATACATTCCAGGTTACTACGCTTATTTGGGATGCTTTTGCGGTTATGTTCTTTATCTTAGGAGTATTTCCATCTTTGGTTGTTATATTCAGGGGCACTTTTCCCCTTACCTCCCTCCTTGGTACCCCATCTGTTGTATTTATGATTTCCTCCTCCCTGCTCTGATTTTCAACTTTACTGTTTTGAGTCTTCCCTATTTCGTTAACTCGGTTTATGTTTAACCTACTACCGGTTGTCTGTCCTCTTATAGATCTCTTGGGTACAGGGTCCTTTATACTCCCTGGCTTTCTGCTTGTGTTCTTTGTAAAGTCATCAAGTCAGTCATTTTGATCTATGCCAGAAAATGGGTCAAGGAGGTTGCGTAGTGGGACATTCCAGTAATGATTCGGGTTGATGGGATGATGATTATACTCGAAACGGGAGTTATGTCTGTTAAGATATTGACGAGTCGGGGGAAATGGTGGAAATAAGGGGTAATTAAGGTTTTGCCTTGCTGGGGTATAATTAGGTTTATGTTTACCAAAAGCGTAGAAGTTAGAGTGCCTCTCTTTTAAGGGATGTACATGGGGCTTCATCATTGTTTGTGGATAGAAATAGGTCAAATTGTGGGTAGATATGCTCCCCTCCTTTCTTCCTGAGTACCAATCTAAGATGTGAGTAACAACTCGGTGGTCCCTGAAATTTATAATAATTACGTCACCTTCTATATCTTTAGGTCTCACACCCACCCAGTCACATCTTCTCATAGACACTATGTCCCCATTTAGATGTGGTGGCAATGGTCTGTTCGTTCTTAGCCAGTGTATGACCCTATTCTTTAGACTGGAATCTGACTCTATGCTACCTGTTTGTAACCTAGGGACCCCAGTCAGGATAATGACGTAGTTTGTTGACTCTGGAGGGAGGTCAACATTACCTTTATGTTTTATTTTGACCCACTTATCTGGTTGTACATTTCTTCTGCTTGCATCTGTGGCTGTGGGAACCTTTGTGGGCATAATCTTGGTTTTTCCCGCATGTAATACTTGTGTGTCCGCTAGGCCAGGCGTTATATGACTCTTGACGGGAGTTTTTCCCAGGAGGGCCTTACTTTGGGTCGCTGTTGGTTGCAGCTGTGCTTGTTCAGTTTCTTTAGAATTGATTTGTCCTGTGGCCCCATTTAGTGTCCTTTCTGCTAAGATGCGGTCCATAGTCTTGCCCAGCTTTTTTACTCTTTCTAGAAGGGGAAGCATATAGGATCTAAGGAGGCGTTCAAAGTCCTCAATTATCCCTCTATACGTGTGATCTTCTAATGGTATGTTCAAATCCCTTTGTGGTTTACTTGTTACCTCTTCAACAGTGGGTTTGTTGGCTTTAGGCGGGGAGTTCTTTACTAAACGTGGTGTTTTTATGTTAAGAGACTTTTTTCTCCCCATTGTATTCCTCCTTTTTTTCCTCGGTGGCGAACGGCACACATCGAGGCTTCTCTTTTTTTGTGTTTTCCCTTCTAGTGATTTGGTCGTTTGGAGTGAGTGTACTTCGCCTTGAGAGCCCTCCTCCACCGTCCAGATAGGTACAGGGGACGAGTGAATAGGGACATGTGGCAAATCATAATCCACAATGATGGGAGAATTAAGATCGATCAGGGCTTCAGTACTCGATGAAGGCTGTATCGTATTACTCAAATTAATGGTCTCCTTTACATTTATTTGTAGGGGGCTATCATTAATATTAAATAAGTCCATCTCAGGCTCTCCTACAGATGTGGCATTGTTATTTAAAGGTGGACTCTTTGGGACAGTTCTTACGGGGACCAAAGGTTTCTGCTTTAAGAGTTCTATAGATAGACGGCGTTCTGCTTTTCTTTCTGCCATCTCTATTTCTTTGTCTATGTCCCTTTTGGCACGTGCAAAATATTTATCCAAGGGGCCTAGTATACTTATAGTTACAGACGTGGGAAGCGACGAGTTCAAATTGACTGTTGCCATATTTTTTAGATAATTGTGCAGGGACTTACAATGGCAGGCACGATAATCAATTACCTTTTCCTTACCCCAAATCCAATGTTAGATGGTGGGCCCAGCCCAGCCGTATCCAGCCCTAGACGGCCACAGACGGCCCGCCCTTTGCCCGGGCTTAGCCCCGGGCGCTCCCGCGCAGCGGTGCACTCACGTATTTGTAGGGCCGTAAGGAGGTAGGTGGAGGTGGGTGTGGCGGTCAGGGAGAGCGGGCCAGGTCACTCGGCCAGTGGAATAACCGGGACTCCTGGGAAAGCGAGTCCCGGTTTCCACGCTCGCAGCCCTGCCCTGTCGCACACCCTCAGGCACCACAGGAGTCAGGCGCTCAGTCCACGGCGCGATGCGGGACCCGCGGAGCGGGTTCCGCGAGGCTTGGGTGTGATGTAGAATTAACGGCAGTAACAGCAATCAAACAAGAGACCAGGGTATCCCACGATGCTACGGCGTCCTCGCCTTTTCAGCTGGATGGAGGTGGGCGGGGCGGTCAGGGAGAGCGGGCCAGGTCACTCGGCCAGTGGAATAACCGGGACTCCTGGGAAAGCGAGTCCCGGTTTCCACGCTCGCAGCCCTGCCCTGTCGCACACCCTCAGGCATCAAAGGAGTCAGGCGCTCAGTCCATGGCGCGATGCGGGACCCGCGGAGCGGGTTCCGCGAGGCTTGGGTGTGATGTAGAATTAACGGCAGTAACAGCAATCAAACAAGAGACCAGGGTATCCCACGATGCTACGGCGTCCTCGCCTTTTCAGCTGGATGGAGGTGGGCGGGGCGGTCAGGGAGAGCGGGCCAGGTCACTCGGCCAGTGGAATAACCGGGACTCCTGGGAAAGCGAGTCCCGGTTTCCACGCTCGCAACCCTGCCCTGTCGCACACCCTCAGGAACCACAGGAGTCAGGCGCTCAGTCCACGGCGCGATGCGGGACCCGCGGAGCGGGTTCCGCGAGGCTTGGGTGTGATGTAGAATTAACGGCAGTAACAGCAATCAAACAAGAGACCAGGGTATCCCACGATGCTACGGCGTCCTCGCCTTTTCAGCTGGATGGAGGTGGGCGGGGCGGTCAGGGAGAGCGGGCCAGGTCACTCGGCCAGTGGAATAACCGGGACTCCTGGGAAAGCGAGTCCCGGTTTCCACGCTCGCAGCCCTGCCCTGTCGCACACCCTCAGGCACCACAGGAGTCAGGCGCTCAGTCCACGGCGCGATGCGGGACCCGCGGAGCGGGTTCCGCGAGGCTTGGGTGTGATGTAGAATTAAGGGCAGTAACAGCAATCAAACAAGAGACCAGGGTATCCCACGATGCTATGGCGTCCTCGCCTTTTCAGCTGGATGGAGGTGGGCGGGGCGGTCAGGGAGAGCGTGCCAGGTCACTCGGCCAGTGGAATAACCGGGACTCCTGGGAAAGCGAGTCCCGGTTTCCACGCTCGCAGCCCTGCCCTGTCGCACACCCTCAGGCACCACAGGAGTCAGGCGCTCAGTCCACGGCGCGATGCGGGACCCGCGGATCGGGTTCCGCGAGGCTTGGGTGTGATGTAGAATTAACGGCAGTAACAGCAATCAAACAAGAGACCAGGGTATCCCACGATGCTACGGCGTCCTCGCCTTTTCAGCTGGATGGACGTGGGCGGGGCGGTCAGGGAGAGCGGGCCAGGTCACTCGGCCAGTGGAATAACCGGGACTCCTGGGAAAGCGAATCCCGGTTTCCACGCTTGCAGCCCTGCCCTGTCGCACACCCTCAGGCACCACAGGAGTCAGGCGCTCAGTCCACGGCGCGATGCGGGACCCGCGGAGCGGGTTCCGCGAGACTTGGGTGTGATGTAGAATTAACGGCAGTAACAGCAATCAAACAAGAGACCAGGGTATCCCACGATGCTATGGCGTCCTCGCCTTTTCAGCTGGATGGAGGTGGGCGGGGCGGTCAGGGAGAGCGTGCCAGGTCACTCGGCCAGTGGAATAACCGGGACTCCTGGGAAAGCGAGTCCCGGTTTCCACGCTCGCAGCCCTGCCCTGTCGCACACCCTCAGGCACCACAGGAGTCAGGCGCTCAGTCCACGGCGCGATGCGGGACCCGCGGAGCGGGTTCCGCGAGGCTTGGGTGTGATGTAGAATTAACGGCAGTAACAGCAATCAAACAAGAGACCAGGGTATCCCACGATGCTACGGCGTCCTCGCCTTTTCAGCTGGATGGACGTGGGCGGGGCGGTCAGGGAGAGCGGGCCAGGTCACTCGGCCAGTGGAATAACCGGGACTCCTGGGAAAGCGAATCCCGGTTTCCACGCTTGCAGCCCTGCCCTGTCGCACACCCTCAGGCACCACAGGAGTCAGGCGCTCAGTCCACGGCGCAATGCGGGACCCGCGGAGCGGGTTCCTCGAGGCTTGGGTGTGATGTAGAATTAACGGCAGTAACAGCAATCAAACAAGAGACCAGGGTATCACCTACCCGCTGCTCCTGCCCCTAACCCAGGCCTCACCTGCATATCCTTGTCCAGCACAACCTTTATAGCGGAATTGGACCCGGTCTGGGCCAGTGATAAGCCTCAGCATCCCAAACTTACTTGTTTGCCCGATTCTTGCACACTGAACCGATCCGAGTCCCGCTGAGCTGCGGAGTGGTGCGTGCTCGGGGATCGTGCGGTGGAGTATAGAGAAGCGGAGGCGGCAGCGGATATCAGAGAGCACCGCTGCCGCTCGTGAGAGTTCCTGCTGAGTGCCAGCCTTGACCTGAAGGGCACGCCTGGATCTGACGCCCGCTGACCGCAAGGGATTAGAGTGGTTGCAGAGTCCCTTCAGATTGACAGCATGATGGCTGCGCGGGGCTGAACTCGCGGGCGAAAGAACAGCATCCTCGGCGAGGTGAGCCGCCCTCCAGCGCACTTTGCCCGCCGACCCTAGATGCTGGCCTTGCCTTCCTGGACACTACAGCACTGATTGGGTCCTAGCGCCATGGTAGCTCACCGCCATGGCAGCGCGATGCACCGGTCCCTGGCTGTCGACCTCTGCAGTGTCGTCCTTTTCCCAGCACCTTCAGAGTGAAGCATTTAGCGCTCCTCCGCCCGTTGCCCCAATTGAGGAGAAGCACCGCACAGCACGATCGGATCCATCGCCCAATGACTGCAGGAGATTAGAACACTTGGGCATAACTTTGCAGCGGCAGCAAAATAGCGGCACGGGGCTGAATTTGCAGGCAGAGCCACAGTGTCCCCGTGGAGGTGAGCCGCCCTTTAGAGCACTCTGCCAGCCGACACTAGATGCTGCCCCTGCCTTCCTGGACACTATAGCACCGACCGGAACTTGTCACCACTGTAGCCCAACGGCGCGAGAGCGTGGTGAGCCATTCCCGGGCTCACCCTTGCGTCCCTGGCTCCCGACCTCAGCAGTGTCACCCCTTTTCTTAGCGCCTTAGGAGTGGAGCACTCAGTGCTGCTACACCTCGTTGCCCAATTGAGGAGATGTGCCACACAGTGCAACTGACACATCAGACACGCCCGAGCCACTAGGTCCTCCATTTTGTTCCATTCATCTTGTGCCGCCGGCTCCTCTTACTAACTTCGCCTGTTGTCATTGCTCTGGAGCTGCTAGACGCCTCCAGTGAGCACGCCGCACCAACTCTAACATACCAGGCTCCTCTGCCCCCAAGGAGCCGGAAGCTGAGCAGGTTGACGGAGAGGGTCAGCCACCAAGTAGCTCATCGGCCTGCTCTGTGCTGAGCGTTGAAGACTGCATCACACTATTTCGCCCTTAGAAGCACGTTCACTGCGCTTATTGCCACGTGCCACCCCTGTGCGCATCTCCTCTGAAGCAGACTGGTAGTGCAGGCTACTACTAATGGCTGCGGCTAGGTCCCGGAAAGATAGATCCGTTAAAGACCTGCTGCTCAAAGCGGGGGTTAGTGGAACAGAGACCATGTCCCATGCTGGAGGAGCTAGCGAGCGGAGGGGGATGGCTGAACCCGAAAGACCTGTCAAGCAAAGTGTCCTGGAACTACTCTTTGCGGATTTTACCTTGGAGTTTCATACGATGAAGAGGGACTTTACAGCCAAGATCCGCGAGATGCGCAAGGGCATCGATTCTGTGGGGGAGCAGGTGGATGACTTAGAAAACCAAACTGCGGCGAGGGACGAAGAGGTATCCCAGCTTCAGCAGGAAGTTCTCAAGCTATGAGAACAACACTTAGCTCTTCAGTCCCACACGGAGGACCTGGAGAACCGCACCCGCCGCAATAATAGACGAATTCGGGCGGTTCCCCAGGGGGCTGAGGAGCAGGACATTGAGGTTTTTGTTGTGGATCTATTTTGCCACATCTTGGGAGATCCCCTGGACCAGGAGATCTGACTCGACCGGATGCACCGAGTGGGCCTTAAAATATCACCCACGGCCCCTCCTCCTGGTATCCTGACGTGCGTCCATGATTTTAAGCTTAAAGAGTGCATCTTGCGCGAGGAACTGTCTCATCATCCCATTGAATTTCGCTCCTGTAAGATTCTTCTCTTCCAAGACTTGGCTGCCTCTACCTTACCGAAGCGGCGCGACTTCCGCCCCGTTACCGCATTTCTCCGCTCCAAAGACATTGCTTACTCATGGGGACTCCCAAATGGGAGGGCAAACTCCGCCAAAGACACTCTCTGGAGGAAGCGGCATCACACCTACGACTACCAGAGGTTGATCACGCTGGACTGGTGAAGGCGTCTACCTCTAACCGGCACCTGCTGGCAAACGGTTGGCACTGTGTCAATGGGCCCCCATCCAGATCCAGAGGCAATGGCCAAAGAAGGCTCAGCAGTCCTTCAGTCGCTGTCCAAACACTCCAACTCCGCAGACTGATCCTTCCTTTCTTTATCTGCAATGCCGATTCTGCTGCCTTGTAAGGTCACACCAGCCGTTACAGTTGGTGTCTGAGGTGGGGGGGGGTTGGCGGGGGCTCCTGCTATCCATCCCACGTCTCACCACAGGTGGATAGCCTGGGATATTTGTGAACTTTTCACATGACTGGTTTTTTTATTCATGTTCGTTCATGGGGGTTGTTTTTTCCTCTTTTGTTGGATTACCTCCTCCTCCTCCAAGGCCCATTCAACGTTGTATTTCACTTTCACTGTGCCTCCCACATTTTTAGGAGCAATGTTGTTGCCTATGGCGCTTTTGGGTCCCCATCTCCAGGTTCCCTGATGTTCACGTGGTGTCCCCTCATGTAAAAGGGCTAAATAATCCTACTAAACGCAGAGCTCTTTTGTCCTATCTGCTGACTGCAGATACCCACCGGCTACGATCAAAGGCATTTCCCCACCAGATGTTTTCGTCGGCCACTTCCAAAACTGCTGGTGTTGCTAACCTGGTCTCTTCTAAGTTTCCGGGGCATGTGGGTAGCAAACTAGCTGAAATTAGGGGGGATGTTTCTGGCGTATACTTTTACCTTAGACACCCACACGTTCTCAGTAGCCTCAGTATATGTCCCCTATAGTGGGCAGGAAGGTTTCATCAAGACAACAATTCGGGAACTCACAAATCTACCAGACAAAATGGCTCTGTTGGGAGGGGACTTCAGCAAAGTACTAGATGGCGACAGGGATCGCTCTGGGCAAAGGTGGGACCAGACTGGGACTTTGTCCAAAGCAGGTAAATGGTCCGTGGCGGAAGCTGGGCTAACCGATATATGGAGGCTTCAGCACCCCACCACCAGGGCATACACGTTTAATTTTATTATGACTATATTTTTACCTCTGATATCCTAACGCAACGGGTCCGTGATGTGAAGATCCTACCTTGTCCGCTGTCAGATCACTCCGCACTGCAGCTCTCTCTGACCATGCCCCGCGGTGCCCTACTCGCCGCTTCTGGCGCCTTCGGGAAACTATGCTACAGCGCTCCTGAGTAGTACGGCAGATTGATGAGAGCATGACCGATTATCTGGCCCTAAATGATATTCTGGACATTTCCTTGACGACCCTATAGGAGGCGTTGAAGGCGGTTCTCCGGAGGATTTTCATTAGCATCACAGGAGCCAACAACAGGGATAGGCGGGAGAAAAGGGAATGTTTGATGGGCGAGGTCACTGAGCTGGAGCGCATCCACCAGCGAACGGATGTGCCTAGGGTTTGGAAACAACTAAAGGCGGCTTGGGCACAGCTAGCGGGGTTGGATGTTGAGCGAGCTGAATATGCGGCTCTATGCCTCAAGCATGCCTTGTACATAGGCGGGATCGCTGTGTGCAGCTTCTCGCAAACCGACTTCATGCACAAAGACAAGCCCACAGAGTGGCCATAGTACAAGACCCTAGAGGTGGAGAGTGTAGCAAAGACGCTGCAATCATAGAGGTCTTCCGGCGATTCTACAAAACATTGTACTCGGCTTAAGTACTGCCTGAGTCTCAACCAGCCCGATATCTCCACGGTGTAGTTACATCTGCACTGCTGCTGTCTCAGGCAGCCGAACTAGAAGCCCCCATCCATTTGGAAGAGGTTATTTAAACGATTTCCCGCCTGAAGCTTAATAAGTCGCAAGGCCCGATGGGTTTTCCTCTGGTTTTTATAAAAAGTTCTGTGGGACATTAGCCCAGCTTCTAATGAACGTTTTTAACTCTGTTGTGTCATCCCCGGCCTCTTCCTTCCCCTCCTCTATGTTAAAGGTCTTAATAAATGTGATTCCCAAACCAGGAAAAGATGCCCGTCTGTGCAGCTCTTACCGCCCTATATCCCTTCTCAATGTGGACCTAAAGGTCTTTACCGGCATTTAGCGGCCCCACTCTCTCGTCACCTCCCTGGTCTAATAGATCTGGATCAATCAGGCTTTGTTCCGGGGGTGACAATGCTCCAACAATACCAAACAACTTCTCCATTCGATGGACCGCTCGCAGCGCTTCCCGGCAGAATGCATGATTCTATCAGGCGATGCCGAAAAGGCGTTCGACAGGGTTCACTGGCCGTATCTTTGAGCTACGTTAGCCCACTTTGGCCTACCAGACCGCTTCATTGATTGGATTTTTGAGAGCTATGCCAATCCCACAGCCACAGTAAGGGTGAATGGTGTGGCGTTGGCGGCCTTTTCCATATGCAGGGGAACCAGACAGGAGTGCCCGCTTTCAGCGCTCCGCTTCGCTCTCTATATGGAACCCCTCGCTCAAAGAGTCCAAGATGACCCATCCATTAAGGGCGCGCGCTTCGAGATGTATGCAGATGATGTGGTGGCGACCAGGGAACATCCGCGGGAGTCCTTGCCGGCTTTTTTAGATGATTTAGCTTGTTTTGTGCTAGCCTCTGGCTTTCAGATTAATATGCATAAATCACAAGCCCTTAACTTATCCCTAGAGCCTGAGACACTAGAACTTCTGAAGCGTAATTTCCAAATTCAAAGGGTCCCTGATACTATCACTTATCTAGGCCTTTGGGTACCCACACCATCTCTAGCACCAGACAGGTAAACTACAAGAGACTGTTGAAACAGGTTCTGGACTCCCTCCTCAGATGGCGACCCCACTCCCTCTCATGGCTGGGACGGATAGCAGCAGTGAAGATGGTGTTCCTGCCTCAAATCCTCTACCTATTCCATACTCTTCCGCTGATGCACCCCCCTGGAGTGCTACGTGCCCTGCAGAGGGACATAGAGCGCTTTATTTGGCGGGATCAGAGGGCTCGGATGCGTCGAGATCTTACTTACGGGGACCCTGCGGATGGGGGCCTAGGAGTTCCAGATCTTTTAGCATACTGGAGAGCGGCTCAGTTGCGAGCACTAGTAGAGTGGTTGTGCCCCGAATCAGAGAAGCACTGGTTATTCATGGACAGATCACTTGCAGCCCGATCCTTGTGGGGGGTTTCCTTCCTCAACCGCAGGGGACGGCCTCACATCCTGTACTTGTTGGAAATTACCCGTCACACAATGTTAGCTTGGGATAAAACTGCGGTCACCAGGGTGCTCACAACTTTCCCATCTCCCATTAAACCCATCGTAGAGAACCCGGATTTCACACCTGGCCTAGACTATGGGGAATTCCATCACTGGACAACAGAGGCTACCCGCTCCATAGGACATTTCTTGGACCTTTCTGGAATACGCCCCTTTACAGATTTTCGTACTAACCATAGGCTTCCCGAAACAGAGTGTTATCGGTATCTACAGACACAACATTGTGTTCTGCAGAACAGGCCCAGGGTCAAGGCTGATTTGCATATGGCCATGTCTGAACTGGGGTGGTGTGGAGTGCAAAAAAACTATGGATTTAGGCCCAGATCTCTGTACTGGGGTGAATGTATGACATTGTTCTGCATTCTGTCATCAACTGTTGTTCTTGCATTTGTCACCCCGAGTGGAATGGGTATGCTCAGACGTGAGTCCCATGCTCTACACACAACTGGAGACAAGCTATCCTGGCTGAAGACGGCTGATAGCCAGAAACCGGTCCTAGGATACTTGATTCCGGTCCAGGAAAGACATGGCTTGGCAGTTCGGGCTGGACTGTTCCCATGAGGCACAGGGTCAAGGCTGATTTGCATATGGCCATGTCTGAACTGGGGTGGTGTGGAGTGCAAAAAACGATGGATTTAGGCCCAGATCTCTGTACTGGGGTGAATGTATGACATTGTTCTGCATTCTGTCCATCAACTGTTCTTCTTGCATTTGTTTCTATCTTACAGCCACGTTATTGGTGGCGTCTTCTATATAGACAAACCCATAATCATGTACTATCTTGTGACATTTGTCGGCAGATTAAACCATCTACGGTTACAAGTCCACCACAAACACAGCTGTATATTTCAAATCAACCTTTTGGCTGTATTTATCTTGATCACTGTAGTCCGTTGACATCTGACACTGTATATAAACATATTTTAGTTGCAGTTGATTTGTGCCCTAGATTCCTTTGAGTTTGGACACAATGCACAATGCAGTGCTGACGCTCGAAATGTCATTAGAGATTTGCGTGTCTTTGTCGCGACTTTTGCCTGTGGCACCTTCTATTCTGCCCAAGGTCTGGCATTTGACTCTAAGGCGTACAAGGACCCAATGAGGTCCCTTGGGGTGCTGGTGCAGTTTTCGCCTCCATACAGTCATGAGGGCAATTCTATAGTGGAGCAAATGAACCGTGACTTAAAGCAATCTTTGACAGCTTGGGTCTTAGGTACTGCAGGGTCTGGCTGACTCATTTGTATAGGGTTCAACGTGCACTTAATAATCTCCCCAGAAGATCTCTGGGTGGACGGACCCCATATAAAATGTCTTTTGGTATTAAGATATTTGTGCCAGACCTTGATGATCTAGACGTTGTAGATGCTGCCACAACCTTTTACATACATAACCACTCCACTATGTTATAGGAGCTACAAATGACCCATGACACGCTGACAAGAGTACATTCATCCTCTTCCACTGACACTGCAATGCTGGTTCATGTTGCCGGCTAGTTTCCTAAAGTTGGAAATCTAGTACAAGAAAATCTGGAGAACAAAAAAGAGTCTTGTCCCTCTTATGCATGGGTCACAGTTCTTGTATTGAAGGGTACTCGTACAGTAATTTTACCTCCTTTGCCTGGTCACAAGGAAAACAGATTTATTTCAATTGACAATGTCAAACTACACCATGTGGCCAATACTGAATAGTGTAGCTTCCAGTATTCCATGCCAAGATGTTTAGCTGAATCCGATGGCTCCAGCTTCTTTAATTAGTGCCGACGTTGTGGAGGGGGAGTTGGAAACATCTATGGACTTCTTGCATATTGTCCCTTCATCTTCCTCCAGGGCCGATGTTGAGTATGATTCCCCCCCCTCAAGAGGTTGAAATTTATATTTCGGTGTTCCTGAAGATTCTATACATCATCCGTCTGATGCTGCTCAGCCTCTATTGTTGCGCTTGGTAGCAAGCGGTACTACATGGAGAGTACAAGTTTCTCATAGGATTCGTCTTCTTCGTCCTTATCTTGGTCGGCTCCACCAACGTGTACATGTCCTTTCATCACCTGGTTAAAAAAGACTTACCTGGTCCCACCCTGGACATACATCTGACTGGTATTCATACTCATCTTCCTTTTCTTGTAGATTGGATTTGTGACTGTGTTCTTCCTGCTGATTAATGGTCATTATTTGCCGGATCACTGCTGTAAAGTTGGTTGATGGAATTCTGGCTCCCCATACATCGCCCCACATTATGAAACATGATCAAGCCCTTGTGAACATTTCGGCCTTTCCTGTTGCTGATGGCATCGTTTGGGATAAAGTTGCATTCAATGTCCATGGTCCGACGGAGGTTCTGAACATTCCAAATGTGTTTCGCGTTTCACGAGGACATGTGGTAACACAGGACATACACTCAGACAACTGGGACGTTCAGGCAGTTCATTCATTGTTTTCTGATTTGAAATATTATGTTGCCTTTGATGCTGAATAATTGCATTTGAATTCAACACTATGGCCATCATTTCTTGCATAAATCTCACACATTATGAGCTGTTTTTAATTTTACATAGTGGAAACATTGTCCGGCTCCACTAAAGAGGAGTTCTAAAACGCTCCGGAATGAGTTCACATACTTTTCAGATTACAATGCGTCCAATCCTGAGTTCTATGTCTATAAGTTAAAAATACCATCTCAAGCTAAATGTATGTTAACTCACACAAAATTGATTTATTCTAATTCCTTTAGGACTGATTTATTATTACAGGGTTATGAACACTGGAAAGATACCATTGATTTTAAATCCATTTGGGGCACTAAAAATTGGCAGGTTCAAGGTACTGAAGATTTGTATTGTGCGTGTCTAATTCCACCTCAAATTCTGTGTTTAAATGACACAGTGCAACAGACTACTTGTTTTGGGTTTGCTATAGCCAAAATGTTGAATTTTCTGTCCATTCCTTCATTAGCTGAGCATGATATGTGGCGTGAACATTCTAATCATACATACGAGGTCCTGCAAGCCCTATTTATAAATGGCAGTATAAGTGTCACTGATGTGGACCCCTTAGGATGGTTGTTGTGGCCCACCAATTCCAATGCATGTCAACTACGTTTTCTTAATTCAAAGTTACAGGTTTCACCCCGACTATACTGGATCCACATTTCCCGCATTCTCATTCTGGCACCACATATTCGGTGGGGAAATTGTGTCAGCAATGGTTAGGCCACTCAACACTATCGTCAGTAAAACAACACCTGTCCCTCTTCTCATGTTACATCAATTTGGCTGACTTTATTTTAGGTCCTAAATCAACCAGATCTAAACAATTTATCTTTAAGGCATATAATGAATTGTGGAAACTTTTGCAGATGGTAGCTGCAGTGCGTCTGCGCCAAATTGACCAAGCTAACTTGAAAAAAGTTCTTGCAGTAGTCGACAATAGCCTCAATACATTATCTTCCCGTATTTGACCTTGGATAATATTGTGTCGTCTGTTACTGATATTGTTCAAAACTATGTATCTGTGTTATACCATGGTCAAAATCAGTTGCGATCTGTAATGCAATTTGCAAGGACCTAACAGACGCTAAAGTTCCATGGGATTATTTGAATGCTTCTGCATTGTTTGTGGCATTTAAGTTGAGTGAAACCCAGAAGTTTATGTTTATGAAAGATGCAACTTACACGCTGTTACATATAGAACAGCTAGAACAGTTAGCTTTTTCTGTAGCAGAATCTGATTCAGCTGTGTAGTTAATACATGGCAGTATTTCTCTGCCATTCTCACTATTTCTGTTCACATCTTGCATGAAACACTTCCCGGTTGGCCGCTTAGACCCCCTGGGTAGTGCTTTTATTCATGAATTGTCGTCCTTGCCTTTAACATACAGATGTCAGCACGCGGATAAGGAGGTTTTCTTAGCAGGGGAGGAATGCGATTCAATGGTGTGAAATTCCCTAGTATGCAAACAAGTTAAATTGCAACGTTTCAGACCCTAATCTGGCTTGTTTTTTAAAAAAGTATGCCCGTCCCGGTGATTATTCCCGCTCTCACGTTGCTTTCAAATGGAAGTTATCTTATTTTGAATAACCACGACTACTGTGGATAACGTGCAGGCATCACATATATAGTATAGTATAGAGTAACAGTTTTGCAATGTGTTACTTGTGGCAACAATGTCCTTTTTCTGCCCCCAAAACTTTAAAAACAGATTTCAATAAACTAAGCAGACTCAAAGTGCTATTGTTTCAACAAGAGGTGGCTCTCACAACAGCGTAAGAGACCATCGAATTGCAGGTGCCGAGAACCACAAGTGTGATACACTCACTCCTGAACACCAATTTCCCACTTAGTTCTGGGGAATTAATACACCTAATTTTAAATTGTCTGACACTGAAGTCCTTGCTTATTTTTTCAAACTTGTGGGATCTGGCCTTGTGTCCTCTTTTCAGACAATTTTTGCAGTTATACCAGCCTTTTTTCATTCTATTTTTTCTAGTGCATTCAGAGGTTTTCCGCTGATCCTCTTGCTGGCGGGTGGCGTGCTGGTCCTTCTGCTCCTATTACGCAATGGCTGCCCATCTTGTGGTACTGCACAGTCCCAGCCCCTTGCAACTGTACTGTGACTGAATGCAACAACCTTTTGGGTGCTTGCCATTGGCGATGCTGGCCTTACTTTTCGCCTCGCCTACTTCACTTGTGTGCAACCTGTGTTCTATTGTCGATTATGCCCTTTTCATTGGGCCTTGGATTTATGCCTCTCCAATGCATCCGGCGCTGATGTAGACAATGATTTGTTGGTGGGTCCATTAGTGGCCCATGACCAGGCCTGTTCTGTGGTGGCCGTTTCATGTGTGCTGCTGCACTTCGAGTGTTGCCTGAGTGGCATACCTGTGAGGCTGCATAGCGCCTCTTGCAACGGAGTTTCAGCAAGTATCACACAAGTTGCACGGATGGGCAATTGGAAGCCTCGGGGCATGAGGAGCACGTGTGTTCCTTTGATCTCCTCAACTCAATGGCATCCCTATTTGCTACGAACAACAGGGATGACCGTTTGGAACAAATTGCATTCTTGGGTTCGCGTACTTTGATGAGTTTTCGGACTCACCTTTACATCATTTTAAACTAGACTTTTAGTCTCACCCCGATTTTGCCTTTTTTCTAAGCGTGTTTTGACTCTGCTTATCTTTGCACTCTGTTTTTTTTCCTATTTGCTAAGTTCTAGCCAATGGGAGGGTGAAGTTTAGCTGATGGGGACATTGTCGACATCGCTAAGTTAGCATGAGTCCAGCTGCCATGATGCTGCTTTTGCGCACGTTACTACATGACTTTATTTTTGCAAGAATCTGTTTATGCCTTTCACATGAGAACCGTCTGCTTGGTGCGTTCTCTGCTGGTTCCTGGAGTTTAGTCTGAACACTGTAGGCAAGGTTGATAAACAATGCCTCTTGTAACTCTGTTCTGGTCAGTCCCTAGCACCTAGACAAAACATGCTAACACAGCTGCTGCTGCTGGAAATGCGTGCTTTGATATTATGGGGATGCATGTTTGGTTAACAGACACTCAGAGAGGGATCTTTCCAGGGAGAAGAGCCATGCGGTTCCTATCATGTAGATATACTATCTAGGCACTAAGGTATGGGGTCTGCTGACAAAGCCCAGAGATCTTCTATTATAAAATAATACAACTTCTTAACAAGGGGAGGGTGGTTAGGCCTTATAGTCCTTTATTCACTGTCTTGATATGATGACATCTCCCTTTACGATATATGGCCTGCTGCAATGCTAACTGTATTGATATTATGCATTTTGCTGCTGGTTGTGGCTCGTATACTGTGTTTTAGAGCACAATAGTAAAATAAACATTTTAAACTATATTCGTGACTCATTCAATTCTTATTGTGGACATGTGCAAGTGAGCGAAAAGGTGTGTCTTGTTACCACGATTCCTGAGAGATCCGGGAGTGTTGAGTTCTGGGGTGTCTAATCATTTGCATCTTCATGATTGGTTAGGAGAGCGAGTGAGATACCTTAGCTAGTCGGCCCTGGGATAGTGGGTACAGAGATGGTAGGAAGGCATAGCCCCTATACACCGAGGTCCCGTATTCCTGCGCATAGTTCTGTGTATGTACAGAATCCCTGCAACAGTAGTCATCTGTGGATCTTATGTTTGGGGGTTAAGAGTTCCATAGTTTGGTTGCTTGAACAGAGAAGGATGTGCCACCTATGTTTTTTTTTCTTGCATGGTGGGATTTTGAGGCAAGGTGCCAATCTAGGGAGGAGGTTCCTTTGTTGAATGTATTTGGTGATGATTTTATTCCTGATGAGAGTGGTTGTGTTCCAAGTATGCCTTTGTAGGGCTTTATATATGAGTAGTCTGACAGCAGAGTTCTAAATCCGTTGTAGTCTTTTCATAGTTGTTAAAGATCATCCATGGTAGAGGTTATTGGCGTAATCAAGTTTAGACAGAACCAGAGATATAGTAGCCTGGACCTTGTGTCGAAATTCCAGGTCAGGGAAGATGCATTTCTTAGTTTGTATAGTAATGAAGCTTGATCTTGCTAGTTTGGCCACTTGCGCTAGTAGATTCCTGCATTTCGAAGTAAAGGAGATAGACGCTGACAACCATTACAAATCTAGGAAACAACGCCTTCTTCATCCTACCAAGCTGTATAATTAAGTATTACAGAGATCAAAGGATCACCTCGATATTGGCTGAGTCGGCTGACCAGCAATACTACTAATACAGGACCAGGTATCCAAGAGGAGCCGAGGTTCGTAAAAGGCTGTCCCACAACTGCACAGTCCTGATGAAGACCCTCACCGCCCCCCAGAGTCGAAACGTCGACACATTTCTCTTTCATGAATCAACTATACAAAATCTACTAGGACCCAAGAATTACTTGATGTACCTATTGGATTATTGACTTCGCTAATAATTCTGTGTGATTTGACATCTTTGTATGTTGTTTTAAATGTATATCAGCCCTACACTAAATTTATGTGGTTTATATGTTTATGTTTGTTTGGACAGTACAACTAATGTTTTAATACAATTCAGAGAATATGAAAGTATATGACTAAAACTTTATTTTAATTTTCATTGTGTTCAGTGTATTTTGTTTACATTGGTATAGGTACCACTGTCTTTGTACCCTGACAGGGACGGATGTTTTAAAGAATACAATAAGAAATACTATATCACTGTGTATTTTGGTCCGACAGAACCATTATTATTTGTTCTAGTTTGTCCACTTGGGCATGATAACTTGGGGTTCATGGTAAGTCTTAGGATTCTTACTTCCTTAGATACTTTAGGCAGTGTTCCCAGATCGTCAGGCCAGGCGGCGAGTGGGTCAAAAAATGTCCGTTCGTCGCATGTGAGTATTTCCGTTTTGGAAGTATTCAATTTGAGATGGTTCTATGTCATCCACTCTTCAACAGCTCAAGACGACTGAAAGTTTTTGAGTTTACAATGTCTTTAGGACATTACAGTTTGTAGACTATTTGTGTGCCAGCTGTATAGTTATAGTATGTGAGATTAAATTGATTGATCAGTGCCGGTAACAACTTCATGTAGATGTTGAAAAGCATGGGAGAGCTGATACAGCCATGAGGGACACCTGCTTTTGTGAAGTACGGTTTGGTTGAGAAATGGGGTAGGGATGACATTAGTTCTGGTTTTTAAAAAATATAAAACTGTTTTATTAAAGAAGGGGAGAATGATCAACAGATACACAGCACGTCGCCTACAACCCTTTAGCGGGCCGGCCGCATAATGGAGTGGACAAAGGAGGCAAGGGTGTGGCATCAGTAGGTTGTGCGTGGAGATTAGGTTACACAGCAAGTCACCTACAACACAGTCAGGGCCGGCCGCGTAGCATGATAATAGAAGGTGGTAAGTGCAGGCTTTTGGGCGTCTCCAACTGTGAAGAACCATAACAAACGAATGGGCTCAGGCATAAAGCAATAGGCAGGTAAAGGAAGAGGAGAAGTGCGAGGAGGGGTGAGTCCCCCAAGACTCACAGAAAATAGAGGGTGGAAAAAAAAAGGAGGCCAGCAAAAAAGAAAAAGGAAGGCAAAGAGACAAAGAGAAGAAAGAAAGAATGGGATGGTGGGATACGGGTTTGGTTATTGCAGGGATGGTGGTCTGGTGGACGAGTTGTAGCATGGTGACGTTGGAGTCAAGGGAGTGTGTTAAAGACAAGGGGATGTAATGCGTCTTCAAAAATACTTAAAGTCTAAGGTTTCAGGGGCTGCAAACAGGCATGTTTTATCCTACAGAAGTGATCAATTAATGGTTGCCAGAGATGGTGAATTGGGTGTCACTGGACTGTACGTGTGCAGTGAATAGTTACATCACCATGGTATGCCATAGGCGAGGGAACCAAATAGTGACTGGGGGCGTCTCCGCTTTTTTCCAATATAGGGCTATGTGTTGCTTAGCCACACCCAGCATATGGAGATAGACATGCCAGTCTCTACGTGTCAGCCCACGCAGGTTAGCAGGGTTGATACCCAAGAGAACTGTAGCTGGAGTTTCAGGCAGGGGGAAGCCAAGAACCGATTTGATGTAGCTGAGGATCTCTTTCCAGTAGGTGGCAAGAAGTGGACAAGTCCACCAGATGTGAAGGAAGTCTCCGGGAGACCTCGAGCATCGCCAGCAGAGAGAAGATGTAGGGAACATTTATGTAACCTGTGAGGAGTGTAGTATCACTGGGTCATCACCAAATAGGCTGTTTCTTGCTGTAAGATACAGCGATAAATCTTTGGAATGTCACGCCAAAGGTGATCCCATTGTGTGGGTTTGAATGTCCTTGGACAGGTCAGACTGCCATCGAGATTGGTAGGGATGTGAGGTTGACCGCGGGGGGGTGTTGGAGGATGTAGTAGATATGAGAGATAAGGACCTCTAGAACGAACGAACCAGCCGCTCGAAGGGGGTGAGGGCATGCGCGGTTGCCTCTGCCAGAGATTCGGCAATGGCCTGCAACCAGTGTCGAAGTTGCAAGTATTGTAGTCGAGCCCCTTCGGGGAGTTAGAACTCCTGCTTACATTGGTTGAAAGTCTTGAAGGTGGCCCCCACAAAAAGGTCCTGTATGGTTCTACACCATCCATCCAGTCATTCAGCGAAAACGGGAGGATGCAGGGCAGGTGAGAAGAGGGAATTACCAGCAATGGGAGTGTGGGGAGAGGGAAAGGTGGTGAGGCCTTTGGATACAGCTACCTTGTCCCAGTTAGTTCTGTTTTTAAGGTAGGATACAAATCCATTCGAGAGCAGTCCTCGCTCTGCCAGCTTCATGGAGTCTTTGTATTAGAAAATCATGGTCAACCATATCAAAGGCAGCTGAGAGGTACAAGATAAGTAGTGCAGCAACCCCGTTTCAGTCAACTGTTTTCTTAAGGTCTTCCCAGATGGCAATAAGAGCATATTCTTTCTGGATGGAATCCTATTTGGAAGTCTAAAAGCATCTAACTTTCTTCGATGAATTGTGACATCTGGGCAAATACTGCTCTTTCTATTAGTCTGCCCAGGAAAGGTCCATTTGTAATTAGTCTGTAGTTGTCGGAATTTCGGGGGTTCAGGTTTGTTTTCTTTAATAATGGGTGTATGTATGTCTTTTTTAGATCTTCTGGAAATATTCCCATAGTTAAAGAATTATTGATGATTCTTCTTACTGGTGTAGCAGCAGAGGTAGTTAGAAGACTTTTCTTGAAGGTAGGTGGGTCACAATTTGCAACCCATTAGGAATTGCAGCCATCACAGGGATGGTAGCCTGGTGGGGTCAGCAGACTGCAATGTAACTAACTAGCCTGCACACCTACCTAGTTTCAACCAATTCTTCAAAGTGTAAATCAAGCTTACGTATGTATGGGAGCTGTCCCAGTATGAATTGTGCCCACAATCCCTTGTACAACAGCTCTGTAAGGACCTGGTTTAACCAGGTCTAACTGGGAGCTCAACCTAAGTCCATTCAAGGTTTCGCAATTGTATAAACAAATTAGTACATCACTTGTCCCAATTTCAACATAATATACTGTGCAAAGGTTCTGGTTCAAAATATTCGTTTTTTACTGTGCATAATAAACCACGTTCATAAAGTTTAAACAAATCTAGAGATTGTGCATTCTAAAAATACACTTTAGCTTAATACATTGTTAATTCACATATGTATATATCATTCCTTGCGTTTTTTCAAAAATACATGAATAAATAATACACATCAAAGCATATCCCAATGCATTTCGGGTCACTAATGGACCCTTCTTCAGGGGTTGGTCCTTTCCAATCGATATTGATCCTTGATATTCAATAAATGTTCTATTTGTAAGCACTTCAATGTTATGTTTCAGACACTGTGAAAATAATAATCGCCATAATGGGAATGTAAGTATTTTAGTGTAAAAAGTCACAACTGCACTGTATCAAGTGTGATTAAAAAAAACTTAATGAAAGAATAAAGAAATGAAATGAAGAAACAGAATTGTAAGGGTACTGTGGAACTAACAAGTCATGATGGAAATGTGAATGGAAACTCCTTTAAAAGGTTAACCGTGACTACGCTGAGGTACCGAAATGTTAGAAAAAACCTACTGCCACATGTGAATTTTCCCCTACAACGTAAAGTAAAACATACCATTCACCAAACACCAAGTGGTGGAGAAACTACGAACCAAGTGCAACTCGTATACACCTATGTAAGAAATGCCGGCTTACCCAACAAGCAGAAACAATAGTGGGTAGTCTCAAGGATTCAACGAAAACGTCCGGTTCTGAAAATTACGTGTATACATGTGTCAATCAACCAATGACATGAGGAAAGGAACGTCTCAAGACCACAATATATGTCTGCTGGCTTACCAAAAGACGAGTGTTGTGAGTAAAAATTCCATAGTTCCCGCAGACTGCGGTGCATCAGAAACACGGTGGCCAGAAACTCCCTGTAATGTAAAGGGGCGAGTGCATAAGTAACCCGCCTTAGTTTTACCCGTGTGATGAGAAATCACGTGAAGCGGAAAGCGCTTCAACGGTTCCTACCTTCGGTATCGCAGCGTGCTCTGACCCTCGACCTCGTAACTTCTTCCGGAAACAACATCCGGTCCAACGCAACCTCCATTAAATAGTCCTGCGCCCTGTCCTTTGACTAATGTCCGGTTCTCTGTTCATGTGATCTTAAAGGGCTAGATACTGGTTCAGAGAAGTGTTAAAGGGAATGGTTGCCTGTGATATGTGTCTTTAATTGGACCCGGCGATTTTCAGATGCAGCGGTTTGCTAAAGAAAACTCAACGCTTAGTCTAAGCCGTAAATGGTGTAAAGAGTTACCTATACTACTAAATCCCATGGTGAAGAAATAAAAATAATGATAAAAAGTGTGCACTCATCACATTATCAAATGAGAAAACATAGTGGAAAATGCTGAACAAGAAAATATGCAACTTCAGTGTACCCTGTAGAGATAGTTGTGTTGCTCCTAACCAAAAAGTTGAAAAGTATGCACTCATGGTGTCTTGGAAAGAGGAACATAGAAGAAAATGATAAACGATAAAATATGCAACTTGAGTGAACACAATCGAAATTGTTGTCGTGCTCTTAGCCTTGCTGTGCAAATAACACTTATAAGGTCCCAATGACATCGTATAAACTATGACTTAAACAGTTGTCAATAAAATATGGGCGATCAAAGCTATTAAGGATATATTTAACAGTGTCCGCGAGGCTACTGGAACATATTATAACAGTACATGTTGAATCAACTAAGTATATGCGGTCTCTCTCATAATTCGTCACAAAATGACTGGATAATCGGGCATGCATTACCACAAGAACAGTATAAACATTACAGAACATATTTACATTGTATACAGAACATGTATGGATCTAATCATGTCATGAGGCCTCATGTTGGCATGATAACGGTGCCAATCCTTTCAAATCATTTACATAAAACCACATTCATATTGAATCTGTTCATAAAAAACAAAGCATCTCATATTGATCATTAAGCCCCCCCGGTGTGAGGGTGCCTAATTTCCTAATCCAAAAGGTTTCTCTACGAGACAAAGCCACATTATGATCTATTCCTGAGTGTTTTTCTACCACTTCTAGTACTGTGTATCTCAATTGTGGTATGGTGTGTGATGCACTGATCCAATGTGTCGCTAAACTGGAAGTAGTAGATTTATTGCGTATTGTGCTTTTATGCTCTATAATTCGAGTCTTAATTTTTCTCGATGTGCGACCCACGTAAGTGAGTCCACATGGACATTGTATGGCATAAATGACTCCTGCGGAGTTGCAATCAGCACTGAATTTCAAAACAATGTCTTTACCAGTTTGTGGATGTGAAAAGGTTTTGCTCACTATTGTGTTGTTGCACTGTCCACAATTATAACACTTTCTCATCCCTTTGAAAGTGACCATCTGGTTTCTTTGAGGTTTTTTGAGTATCTCCCTTATGTTCTTAGCACGAGTGTGTGCTATAATAGGAAAGTTTTTTAATATGTGGATGAAATCAGGTTCATTCGCAATCATTTCCCACCGCTTCTTCAATATTTGTCTGATCCTGCGTGATTGAGTGGAGTGTTTCATAACGAAAACTATGCGTTCGTTAGGTGACTTTTCAGTTTTTTTCAACAAATTCTCACGATCGATTTGTCGTACTCGTAGTTCTGCGTCTTCTAGTACCTTTTTAGGGTAGCCTCTGTCGGTGTACCTCTTTAGTTGCTCTTTGATTGAACATTCACATTCCCCTGCATCCGATGAAATTCTTTTGATGCGCATCAATTGGGATGTAGGCAAATGGTTCTTCAAGTTTCTTGGATGTGCACTGGTGTAGTGCAACGCATTGTTGACATCCGTGGCTTTTCGATAGACAGTGGTTGAAATACCTTGTGATGTTTTTTGTATTTCTATATCCAAGAAATGTATCCTTAGATCTTGAATATCATAGGTGAATTTAATTCGTGGGTTGCATTCATTGAGTTCTTGGATTCTTTCAACTAGTTCCTGTTTGGTACCCCGCCAGAGGACCAAAATGTCATCAATATACCTTAAAAAAAGTATCAAATTGTTCATCCATCTATGGTCTGTGAGTATATGCTGTTGTTCGAAATATGCCATGAACGTGTTAGCATAAGATGGCGCTCCTGAAATGGGTGTATGTATGTCTTTTTTAGATCTTCTGGAAATATTCCCATAGTTAAAGAATTATTGATGATTCTTCTTACTGGTGTAGCAGCAGAGGTAGTTAGAAGACTTTTCTTGAAGGTAGGTGGGTCACAATTTGCAACCCATTAGGAATTGCAGCCATCACAGGGATGGTAGCCTGGTGGGGTCAGCAGACTACCATGTCCGTGAGTGCTTTTTAGGTCGAGCATTCGAGACCTATTGTAATTTCTTATGTTGGGTTAAAGCCATCCCCCAGCTTTTGATTTGTTTGTTTCAGTGTTCTTCAAAAATCCTTGCTTGCCAGTGGTCAGTCCTGCCTTTTTGTCCCTCCATTCTCTCTTCAGTTCCTCCATGCAGCAGGGACTAAGTACTGTCTCATCACACTACAGTTCTTTGTTCCCTGGGGGACTAGTATATTTCTTTGTTTCCTGCTCTGTTTCAGTTTGCCTGTGTGTAGTTCCTGCACCATAGCTTATTATATTTAAATACAGGTTTCCTCCCTCCCACCTCCTATTAATCCCACAGTTGTACTAGGGGTACGTCTTGCGCCATGCCTCCTGCTTTGTTGTTTACATTGTTTAGGTTTTTAGCAATTTTTAATGTCGATCATCATTTGGGCTATTTTTAGTAGGGTGTCGGTTTGGTTTTGAGCTTTGCTCTGAGGAGAATTGGGCTTGTTTGTATTGAGGTTCCAACCATAGCAATTGCTTAGGTGGGGGCCCCAGCTTCCAGTAGTGATTCAGCGGAGGCTTTCACAGAAGGCAAAATGATAAGAAACACTGGTTCAGAGAGATGTTATTATGTGTTTGAAGTTTGAATACATTTATTATAAAATAGCTGTAGAGGGCGCGCTTCATCTACAGTAGAAGAAAAGGGTTTCTAAATTCTCATTATAATGATGGAAGAAAAAGCACAGTGAAAACTTACTTAAACGCATACTCAGTATGTGAAATGTCAGGCTGATAACTAAAATTCCATAACTAGTCTCTGCCTGCCGGAGCTGAGCCTTAGTTCCAATTGTTTCTGGTGCTTGTAGTTGATGTGCAGGTTTTTCTGTCTGCAGGAAGGGCATGCGGGACTCCAGCTCCCAGGGCGGCACTTCGCTGCCTGCTACTGCAGGAAGTATCTTGTTTAAGCTGCCGACTGGCTTAAGTCGCTCAGCGAGGTTCCTTGCCAAAGACAGCACGATCTCGGATGGCGACTCCTGGCATGGCTCGAAGAGGAGCGCCACACCTGACGAACACAGCGACGAGGTAAGGGGACCCGCGGGAGAGATACGTGGGACTTCCTGCACTAGTGTGCTTGGTTAGAGGGAGAAATCGCGCACACCTAGCAATGTATATCAACGAACCAGGTGCTGCTGGTGCACTATGCACGAGCAGGGAACACTTGCAAGCACTGTTGTACAACGCACCGCTACCCACAGCGCAGTGTCTATCTGCTGCAAAACCATTATATTGTACACTGCATAGGGGAGACTGAGCACCTCTCCCTCACATAGCTTCTCCACATAGCATGATGCCCCTTCACACTTCACCCATGGCCAGTCCATGCAAGAGAACCGATGTGAGTGACCGAGGGAGGGCCATGCGCGATGCTTAGGGTACCATACAAAGGACCCCGCCCACTTAGAATCCAAGAAATATATTGAGACTGACCGTCGGAGCATTTGAAGTTCCTGGATGGATGTGTTAGATGCTAGATGGATTATCTTTTCTGCCTAGGTTGCTATGCTGTTGTGGAGGGGTCAAAGCCAGGGCTGATAGTATGATTCTGCATGTCGTGGTGCCGTCACCCCAGGAAGATTCAAGATCCAGAAATGGAAAGAACACATGGGCGGTCAATCCTTTTCCCCTCATGCTCCTAAATTTTGAAGTCTGTTCATTGCACTCCTTTCTCGTACAGTTCAGAAAGTAGCCAAAGATATTTCTATCACGTCCTACCCCACGCCCACAAAACGCATACCTATGTATAGCCTCCTCTCAAGAATGATTCCTCCGAGCTATCCCACATGTCTGCATCCTTCTCTCTTTTTTAACTGTTATATTATTGTCTTTTTAGTGATTGTTGTGTTTTTAACTATGTAAGGCGTTCATTGATCTCTGAAGTCAGGTTATATCACTTCATACCCCCGAGGAGTCGCGAAAGTGCATTTGGGGATGCTATACCCTGAGCATTCCTAGATGTGTGTGAGACTGTGACCAGTCCTTTAATCTACTATGAGACCTACAATTATGTTTTTATTGCTGCACTTTTGCAAGTGTCATGACTTAAATTAGCGAGCTGTTGGATGAGTAATGTAAGACTCCCTTCGGGTCCCCAGGGCAAGGAGGGGCTACTGGGCCTCAGCCGTGGGGTACAGATAACACTGCTATAGCAGCAGTGCTCTGCATGCTAGATAAAGTTAATACTAGCACTGTCACACTGTTGCTGCAGGTGACACTGCACCTTTCCCCATTTTTCTGTGTCTGATGCTGGTGGTTATGTTCATGTCGCTTTATTTCTGTGCAAAATACTCTGGCAGTACTTCTGTTGTCACACTGTTCTCGGCTGGTATGAATATACTGCCTGTGTTTTGTTGTTTGCATTCACCTAGTGCAAGACTACAGTGGTGTAACATTTGTACATTACAAAATGAGATGATGTGCAATAAATGCAACATGATAGCTATTTGAACTTTATAGTTTGAGTGCTAAACCTCAGTCTAACTACATCTATGTTTTTCAAGAAACAGCAGCACGAGAAAAAATACACACAAATCCTACACCTTTCCTTTTTTTTAATGTATTATAAAATAAAACCATTACTCTTATATAACTAAATGAAGCTGTCCTTCATTTTTCTGAAACACCTTAAGTAAACTTTCACTGCAGTGCTTCAGGTGAGTAGTATGGATTGCCGACCAGCCCTTCATTCCTGATAGAGATCTGGCAGGTTATCAGCTAGTTAAATGTTCAACTGCAAACTGCCATTGTGATTTGTTTGTGCGATGCACTTAACAGGACTGAAAAGACTAGAACACAGTGAAGCCCTTTGCTTTGTCCCAAATACAAGTAGAATGCATCAGCAGGTCCCTGCGTGCAGTCTGGTGCATTATTACTGCTGCGGTTCCGATCGTGTTGAGGAAGCAGTGCTGAAGCTGTTTAACCTCTCCCAGCCCGGCCCATACTACAGCTTCTTCCCTCTCTGCCTACAGCTAATTTTTCCTTCACAAATGTGAATTTTATCAATTGACAGCTAAATAAAACAAGAACAAGAATCACAGGTCACCCTGCCAAGCCAATAAGGCTTTCAAATCCCGTGAATTAGTTACACTGGTTAGTTGATTACTTTCATTGCCGCACTATGCTGATGGCATTATGTTCTCTGAAACACACACAGCATTCACGTTTTTTCCCAAATACAAGCAAGTGTCAAACCCCGCCCAAGCTCCGTTATCACTGCCGATTCAGAGCAGCCTTTGTTTAAGGGAGCAAGCTTTGTTATTTTATGACAAGTTGTTATGTTTAATTGTAGGAGTAATTCGTTATTTAATATCAGCACGGACCTCGGTTCTACTCTATTGATGTTCTAGACTCCCGAGTCCGTGCCGTGTGGTTCTTTGGGCAGTTGGTAAGCTGTCTCTGTTGTTGGTGGATGTCCTTTCGTGATGCTGTTCACTTTTTAAATAAAGTGATTTATACTATATTCCTGACTTGATACTTAACACGCTTGGCGACGACGACTGGAACTGCAGTGGGCAGTTGGGAAGCTGTCTCTGTTGTTGGTGGATATCCTTTCGTGATGCTGTTCACTTTTTAAATAATGTGATGTATACTACATTCCTGACTTGATACTTAACGCAAGTGTATGACTTAATCTGGTTTCTTTTATACACGTTTGACTCCACTTACATCGTGTGCGGTTTTAATAGCGAAAACAAGCTTATGAAAAGGCATTTTATTAGGGCACACCCGCTAAGCTCCTATATTCACCCCACTTAACTTTCACTCTTTCATAACTACCATCATTCTTGTCTAGTATTTCAGCTTTTTATTTCTGACATCACCTACACTTTTAGTTCTTAAACATTCTTTTTATTTTGATTTGAAACAATACGTTTGCAATTTGTTTCACAACTTTTCACATTCTCCCCTCCACTACTTTCCTTTTTGCCCTAATTTTCATATATTTTCCTACAATTCACAATATCCGTAATAATCATGTCTATCCCTTCCACACTTCCTCTATCACCCTTTCTCTTCCTCCACTTTCTCACCTCTGTCTCTTTTCAATAATCCTCTCACCATTCACACCTACTCTTTTGTTTTTCCGGTATACTACTCTTTTTTCTTTTAGTCTCCACTCTTCTACCTTCTCTCTTTCTGTATCTCACATTTACCAACACTCGTCCTCTATTTCAATTAATATCTCCTACATTTATTCTCAATGTAACACACACTATGTACTACCTCTCTCTTTCATTTTTACTAATTCTTGCTGTTACTTACTTCCAGTGGCGTCACTAGGGTTGGTGTCACCCGGTGCGCGTAACTCATGGTGTCACCCCCTCTGCTGGCCCACTCCTGGGCTTGGGATAGGCGTATTGAACGGCTCCTATTCGTTTTTTTAACTGTTTTTTTTACTTCTTGTCCTAATACTATGAATTGTGTATAACTGTTAACTGCAGGTTTGACAATGAGTGTTTCTTTTGTTTTAACGGTGATACATATGATTGCACTACTTGGAATATTGCAGCAATTTTAAGTAACTACACAATAAAAAGTTACTTCATTCATTCACTCCAGCACTCACGCCTATCTTTCAGCTGCCCACTTGAAAGGACATGGCTATGCCTCACCATGGTTCAGTGTGCACCAAGCCGTGGAAAATGGGTGATCCACCCACAGACCCTCGATCTGGGAAGAGCAGCCTGGCCTAGTCCAAACTATCCAACCAGGTGACAATATAAAGTGGGTTTTGTAGTTCTGAAAATTCTGGACTCGTGAATAAAACTTCGTCGTAGCATGACGATTTTTATATCAAAAGACCGAAAATGGCTAGTACACTATGTACAAGCATTTTCGTCATATTCGAGTGACGATTTCACCCCGAAATCGTCATTTTCGTCTTGAACCCTTGGCTTCCATTTTGTGTACGGCAGCCATTTTGTGGGTTGCCCTGACATAGGCTTATAATACAGCTAAATTCGATATCAAAGGACATGTACACCTTAATTGACTTTTCTCTGACCTGGGCAGGCTGAAACCATTGCCCCAGGCCGAACCTGTTTGGTCAGTTCCTCTCCCAGTGGCCGAACGAGATAGCATCAAGGCACAACATGTCATAAACCCTTTTCATCGCACACACACCCTGCCGAATCTTGCTCACACCTGTCCCTGCTCTTTTCTCTCTCACTTGCTTTATGATGGGGAGGTGCCCGTTTTTATTGGTGGTCCACCGATATCTGATGAAATGTTGGGCCTTGCCGGGTAATTTGTTGTGGGCTGGACAAACTGAAACGTGGGCTTGTCATCATGACTCTGCTTTTCCTTTGTAGTGAAAATATGCGAATGGTATACTGTAAATCCAAGAATGTTTGCCTGAAGCACAATATTTTGTATAAAAAGAGAAGCCTGGTTTTGTAAGATTGAGCAGTCTCCTGAGAATATACATCCTGTGTTGTTGTACTTCTAGGACCTGTTACTTGGTTGCAGCCAATAAAATCGATCCTTGACTTCACCTAGAAGACTCTGAGTTTCTGTGGTCTAAATCAGGAAAGTACTCGAGGTCTTTGGGTGTGTACCCTGACACCACTGGGTTACCGGTTCGGTACCGGTTCTGAAAAACCCAATACCTCAGTTGGCGCCCAACGTGGGGCGATACCAGCGGTACCGGTCCAGCCAGAGGTTCGTGAGGTACTTCGTGTGAAAATTCTGGAGGAAGGCCAACCACTTCATCGACCCCTGCATGTCGACGTGGTCCGAAAGTCTTTGCTGCGAGGTTCCCCGCTTCCCGACGGCTACAAAGGACTGCTGCCCTGGCTATCGCCCTGATTTGGACCCTTGAAGTTTGGTAGAGCGAAACGATAAGACGAGTCTTCTGGTGACATCATCGATATCTCAGTTAAGTATAAGTGGAGCGTCTCCCAGTCCTTAGTTGGTCTTAGGTTGGGTATCCCCTTGGGATCACTTTGTTTGGAACTTGCAAGTGCCAAAGCCGAAGGTCTCGTGTATTCACGAGAAATATCGTAATCGATAATCCTTTGAAGTTTGAAGCTAGACTAGAGAGCGAAGATTCCTGGTCTTAGCAGACTTGGAAATTTGTTTTGTCTTGGTTGTAATAATAGGGATTCCCGATTGGAGGACTTGTGTCCGATTCCTCCGATTGGAACTCCAACTTATGAATTATATGTGAAACATGGAGTAGGCCCCATCACATATAATGAAGTGTGGATCAAATACACCAGAAAAGATGGTGTTTTAAAATGGCCCCAATATGGTAGCTTTGACACGGAAATCTTAGACAATCTCGAAGTTAAATTTTTCAAGAAGAAAGCCCGGCCGGCGATGTTTGACTCTTTCTGCCTATGGCGTAAGGAAGCCAAACAGAAGGAAATTAAATTAGCAAAGAAAAATAAGAGAGAAAGGGGTATTTCGATAATGCAAGCTGCCATGCAGTTTAAAGACAATGAAGAAGAACAGATGAGTGAGCAGTTGCACAGGCAACGTAAAATGGTAATAGATAAATGTTATCCAGTTTTGCCGCCTCTTCAGCAAGATGCAGCAAAAGAGCTTGAAAAAGATCCGCTAATGGCGCATTTGTTAAGTTCGCCACCCCCCTATGCGCAAAATGCTACGGCACCTCCGCAACTTTTAGTTGCGCAACCTGTGGTTGCATTGCCTCCTACACCTCTACAGCACCCACCAGCTGTCCTTCAGTTGGCTCCTGCTCCTCCGGTGCAGCCTCCTCAAGGGCCACCGGCTTTGACATCTGCTCTGCCTTTACTTCCTACAACTTTGACTACTATAACGACTACCACTCCTGGTACTCCTTCTGATACTGCCTCTGCATCTGCCTCGCCTCACACTGTTTTTCCGCTTGTCTTTTCATCGACTTCTCCTTCTGTTTGTCAGAGAGTGACTAGTACTGTTTCTAGTCTTCTGTATCCTTTCTTTGGTGCAACAAGTGTAACTCCTGACACAGAGCGTAAGCAATTGCGTAGTCAACTGCCTGATTCTAGGGAGAGAAACGTTGAATTATTTGGCACATAAATGGGTTGCTGACCCGGGAAAATATGATTTGGAATGTGTTATGGATGTCTTCACCCAGTGGGAAACATCGAAGCAGAGATACGTTTTTGAGAAAATGTTCTTTTCCTGTGTGAAGATTTAGAGGAAAATGATTTGGACTCTAATCCTCCTGAGTTGAGCCATGTACGGTTCGAGTTTTCAAAAGGCGCAATTGTGGGTTCAGATGTTATGAAAGCAGTTGCAACGTTGTTGTCGCTTAGGACTGAAGGTGTTTCTAAGTCGTTGTTTGAGTCTGATTCTTCTGGTAAAAAGAAGGGTAGACAATATCCCATGAGAGAAGTTCCCCCACAATGGAGGGAAGGGGACCTAGCAGCTAACCCACCTATTCAGCCTCATTTCCAGCGTGTGTGGGTACATGTCCCATGGAAGCGAGCTGAAGTTTTGGCCCTTAAGCAGACATTACCTGATCCCCGTAAAAATCCTGCAGGGTATTACAAGGAATTGTCACAGACTGCAGGGTCATGCATCATGAATTTATCTGACATAGACATGTTGTTTGGGAACGTTGTTCCACAGCCTTTATGGGGAAAGATTCGGCATGCAGATCATGATCAGGAGTTAGGTGACTCATGGGCTAATATTGCGGCTGCAGATGCCCTACAAATTGGTGGTGCTAAGCCTGAGCCTTTAGTAGCAGAACTTCCTGGTAAAATCATTGATTACATGAAAACTATAATGCCGGCGATGCGTGTAAATTGGGATAAGTTGTCTGCGTGTAAGCAGAAGAAAGATGAAACGGTGTCTGATTTCTTCACCAGGTTTGAAATAACATTTGTCGACCACAGTGGTCATGATATGAGCACAGAAGGTGGTCAGCGATTCTTCGTCGATAAATTCGTGCACAATCTGCTTCCCGAGTTGTGTAAAAAGTTAAAAGATTCAGAGAGTTCTTGGGCCGTTTCCTCTTCAGCACAGATATTGGCTACTGCACAATATTACGAAAATCGAGATAAAGATGAGAAAGATCGAGCAGAAAAGAAAACTAAAGAGTTGAAAACGAAGGTTTTGTTACAGCAAGCATATCCGCCACGTGGTGGTCAAAATAGTGGTGCTCAGAGCAACTATCAGAATAATTATCAGCAGCCTCAACAGTATCAGAGGAACTCGCAAAGAGTCGAGTATACTCAACCACGTGTCCCTGTAGGCCCCAATCAGTGTTCATATTGTAAGGAAGAGGGTCATTTCAAGTATAGTTGTCCTATTTTATTACAGCGTGCAAATGGTGCTTCTGGTGTAAGAGGTCGAGGTGTTCAACAAGCATCTAGAGGTAGAGGACGTGGAAATTTCCCCCAGAACACACAGTCTCTTCCACCTCAAAATTCGATGAATAGGTTTGATCAGCAGAATAACGCATCTGGTAGGACGGCTCAGTACTACGCTGATGATTACTATGCAGAAAATGAGAATATGGACGGTAATGATTGCTAGGACAGCCATAGACAAAGAGAGGGAGTTGTTTCAGTTCCAGTAGATCAGAGTGGACCATACGTTGAGGTGATTACATCAGGTGTGTCAGAGCCTTTTCTGTTGGATACTGGTGCTACAAAGAGTTCTATTATGCACTCAAAACTCCCTGGCGCACCTTTGTCTGGTGAAATGAATGTTTCTGTAGGTTTTTCTGGTGCCCCAGTTAGAAATCCGATTTCTGACCCTTTGTCCCTTTCTGTTGGACCTTGTGAATTCGAAGCACCCCTTATTCTGACAACAGGTTGTTGGGAAAACTTGTTAGGATTAGATCTGTTAAAAAGATTGTATGCGACTTTGTACTGTTCTTCTTCAGGAGTACAACTTACTTTAGGTAAGAAAGTGGTTTCTCCAATGTATTTGTCAAGGGATAAACTTCCAACAGAATTGTCGTTTCTTCCTGATATTCTTTGGGCTACATGTCCTAATGATGTGGGTCTTTTAGAAATACCACCATATGTTGTAACATTGAAAGCCAATGTTAAAATGCCACGCATTCCCCAATACAAAATTTCTAGTGAAGGTGAAAAAGCGTTGTTAGCGATCGTTTACGATTTGATTGAAAAGGATGTGATTGAAGAGACAAGAGGCAATGTCTGCAATAGTCCTGTTCTGCCTGTTTTGAAACGAACTGAACGAACAGCCACCTGTTTACCGATTTGTGATTGATCTTAGAGAGGTGAATAAAATAGTTGTGCCACAATTTCCAGTTGTTCCTGACATTACTGCCCTATTGACTATGATTCCAGCTTCTGCCACCTGGTTTTCGGTGATTGACTTGAAGAATGCTTTCTTCAGCATCCCGATTGCTGAGGAGAGTAGGGATATTTTTGGCTTCAGTTTAGGAGGTCGCAGCTTCCGCTTTAAACGCGCTCCCCAGGGCTACTGTGAAAGTCCATCAATATATAGTCAAGCTCTAAAGACACAGCTTGATACAATTGCTTTACCTGAAGGTGCTACCCTCATTCAGTATGTTGATGATTTGCTTGTTGCTGCAGATACTGAGGAAATCTGTAAAGAAGCCACATTGTCATTGTTGCGTCATTTGTGTGATTTGCACCACAAAGTGTCTCTCTCAAAATTGCAATATTGTCGACAAGAAGTGACCTACTTAGGTCATCTCTTATCGAAGGAGGGAAGGAAACTGACCCCAGAAAGAATTCAGGCAATAGCGAAATTGAGTGTGCCAAGAACACAGAGAGAAGTGCGTGCCTTCTTGGGCATTACATCATATTGCAGGCAATGGATACCAAATTTTTCGTTATTAGCCAAACCTTTGGTGGCATTAACGTGTAAAGATACATCCAATCCCATTCCTTGGTCTGAAGAGTGTCAGAAAAGTTTTTCTGAATTGCGCACAGCATTATGTTCGGCTCCTGTGTTAGGTACCCCCAACTACAGTAAGCCCTTTACATTGTATGTCCATGAGAAAGAGGGTTGTGCATTATCAGTGTTGACTCAGTTGTTTGGGGACTAGCAGCGTCCATGCGCATATTTTTCGTCGACTTTGGATCCGGTAGCTAAAGCATTGCCGAGTTGTTTAAGAGCAACAGCGGCAGCAGCTGTTTCTATTCGACAGTCTGCTGGTTTAGTAATGAATAACACGCTGATTGTGATGGTCCCACATGCAGTGGACAAGTTGTTAAACAGAACCAAGACACAGCACTTAACTAGTGCTCGATTGTCAGGTTACGAATTAACCTTGTTAGCAAGTCATGTGCACATAAAAAGATGCAACACTCTCAACCCAGCTACGTTGTTGCCAAGTGTAGAGGAGTTAGACGATTCAGAACAGCATGATTGTTTTCTTAGAACAGAATAAGAAACGAAAGGGAGAATAGATCTTAGGGACACTCCTCTTGCAAAGTGTGATGGTACCTTATGGGTGGATGGTTCATGCTTCAAGCTCCCGAATGGTGACACGACTGCAGCATATGCTGTCACGACTTTGCATACAATTGTTGAAGCTGCACGTATTCCACATAATTCAGCTCAAGCAGCAGAATTGATTGCACTTACAAGAGCATGTGTGTTGTCAAAAGGAATGAAAGTGACCATCTACACCGATAGTCAGTATGCGTTTGGAGTGGCTCACAGTTTTGGACGATTGTGGAAGGAATGTGGGTTCCTGACTTCGCATGGAGCTAAGATTCAGCATGGTCAGTTGGTGAATGAGCTTCTTGAATCACTGACCTTGCCTCTGCAAGTGGCGATTGTGAAATGTAGTGCTCACAAGAAGGTGACTGATGATGTTGGTCGTGGAAATGCATTTGCTGATGAAATCGCGAAAGAAACTGCAAGGAATGTGATGAGCCGAATGTATGTTGCAGATGGGTTGGTGATGTTGGAATGTGTGAAGACACGATACAGAGTGTGAAATCTATTCAAGCTGAAGCTACAGAGAAAGAGTTGAGTGTGTGGAGAGAAAGTACGGGTAAATTGGATGCCAATGGTTGCTGGATTGAATTGTCAGAGCATCATAGATGGTTGTTACCCGATGCATATGTGCCTGCGGTGGTTACAATGGCTCATGGAATGGGTCATATCAGCGTGAAAGGGATTTGCAAGTTGTTGGCTCCAGTATGGCAAAATTCAGGAATTCCCAAGTGTGCAGAGAATGTCGTCAAGAATTGCATGGTGTGTCTGAAACACAATCCTGGTAGGGGAACCCCAACTCCAGCTGGTCATTTTGCACCTCCTACGTATCCGTTCGAGGTTTTGCAGCTAGATTTCATCCACATGGAGAGGTGCAACAATTTAAAATACGTACTCGTTGTTGTTTGTGCCTTTTCAAGATGGGTGGAAGCCTATCCCCTAAAAGACAACACTGCCTTATCCACAGCTAAAGCCCTTGTGAAAGAGTTCTTCCCCAGGTTCGGAAGGCCTAGAATGGTCTAGAGTGACAATGGAAGTGAATTTGTGGGTCGTGTGATGAAAAAAGTATGTGAAGGGCTAGGCATTCATCAGAAGTTTCACGCTGCAAATCACCCCCAATCAGCTGGACTAGTAGAATGTTATAATGGCACGCTTAAGTTAAAACTAGCCAAAATTCAAGCGAGCACTGGTCTTAAATGGCCTGATGCTCTACCCTTAGCACTCCTATCAACTAGAATGACTGTGCATTCGCGAGTGAAACTTAGTCCCTATGAAATTGTTTTTGGCCGCCCGGCCAACATATGGGGAGTGCCAAGGCCCACTAAGTTCAGTGAAATAGAACACCCTGTTTTGCTTGATTATTTGTACGAATTGACGGCTAAATTGCGTGTTTTACACCAACAGGTCCATGACACCCTGCCTCTGTTCTCTGAGACTCCAGGTCACCCCATCGACCCTGGAACCTGGGTTCTCGTGAAGAATTTCCAGCGAACCAAGAACGACCAGCCCAGGTGGACCGGACCGCACCTCGTCCTTCTTTCCACGAGATCAGCTGTTCGAGTGGAAGGGAAGAAGCACTGGATCCACGGAGTCAACTGCAAGAGGGTACCTTTACCTCTGCTGTACGACCAGTGGGTCCAGAAGGGTGCCGCCGACTCAGAGACTGAAACTGTTCCACGTTTCCTGCCTTTCAGTGATGCTCGTGTAAAAGGAACACTTACTGAAAAAGAGACCGACAACATTTTGCAACCAGCTGTATCACCGTCAGTTCCATTGGACACTACAGAGCCTGAACTCCTTTTCCGAGATCATACCATACCTGGAAAGCAAAGATACAATTTGAGGCCGAGACCTATGGACAAATAAAATCCTTTTTTTTTTCTCCTCCAAGTACTATTTTTGAAAGCGCAGCTCTCCCATCTGAGAAACTTGCTTATTTTTGTTTTTCGAACCGCCATCCGGGTTCCGCTGCTAGGGCCGCGATTGCCCAAAGTCTTTGGGGTGCAGCTGACGACGTTAGGTCGACAGTTCTGGTTGGTCTAAGGGAGTTGCCCTGGACTGACAGAAGCATTCCTTAGCAGAAACAACCTCCCATCGCGGGCAGCATTTTAGAGAGGATGGAGTTTTTCGAGATGGAGAGAACTGCCAAAACTGTGAACTTTAAAAACCGAATATGTAAAATAATGACAAAGAAAAGCTTTCTGATATTGTGCATTCTCATATTATTCAGTGTGATGATAATTTTAATAAGTTATGTTTTATTCTCTTTTCGAGTAACATTTGCACCCACTACATCGCCTATACCTCCTCCTTCTACTGTTTCCCCACACTCTTTTCAACCCCTTCCTGAACACGAATCCGCTAGGAGATTAGAGTTTATTAATAACTCCTTTGTTCAGCTTATGCACCAACACCAACTAGTAATCAACACGACTAACTGTTGGGTGTGTGGTCTTATGAATCACACCACGGATAAAGGTATCCCTTATCTGGTCCTGCCTTTCAGCCACAATGGTTCTGTGTGGGCACACAGAACAATGTTCATATATGCACATGAAGTCTACCCCCTACGCTCTGTGGAAGACAATCCTAAGAATAGTGCTCTAGTTAAGGGTATAGTAGACATGATTAAGGAAGATATTTCCTACGAGACTATCCCTAGAGATGAGACACTAGTATACATAGGATGGAACGTAACCGGATATGGAGCTACTCTGAGTGAGAAACAGCAAGCTAAGAGATCTTCCCCAATTTGGATTGTACCCCATCAGGGTCACCTGTGTCTGCAAGGTAATGGCAAGAATCCCAGAGCTCAGTTAGGGAAGAGCATCTGTACTAAAACATATGTTTTTACATCTCAGACTTCCCCTCCGTTTTTAGCAGCTAAGTGTACCTATTTCATCTGCCATGATCGAGCCTATACATGGTTGCCCCCTGACTTTTCGGGCACATGTTTTGTTTCGTTCCTGCTGCCTCCCACCTACACAGCGGCGGCAGATTACCACAAGACAAGGATAGTTAGAGGTGTCTTCAGCAAAGAGGACACTGCAGGACAAGAATTTGGGGACTTCGCAAAGGGTTTTCTGCCATTCTGGGGACCCATGGTTAACAGCAGGAACATAAGGCAATTGACAAGGGTGGTTGAGTCCACCGTAATTGAAACTGCTGGTGCCCTTAGTAACTTGACTGCTGAGCTCCAGTCGGATCGTCTTATGACCCTTCAGAACAGGGTCGCATTAGATGTCATACTTGCAGACCGAGGTGGGGTATGTAGATTGATCCAATCGAGTTGCTGTGTTTTCATTCCAGATAACGCTCCAACAGTGTACCAGGCCATCTCCAAACTACATAAGATTTCCGAATCTATTCATGTGGATAAAGGAGATTGGTCATTAATGGGATGGTTCTGGGAATTGATATCCATCTGGGGATGGAAAATTCTGATGGTCATTGGGATGGTCTTAGCCATTCTTTTCCTGTTCTGTCTGTGTGTGCAGTGTGCTCCTGCAATATGTGGCCTCTGTGCTACATCATGTGTAAGGAAACCTGTATCAAGAGACGAGCTAAGTACTAGAATGATGTTACAGCAACATCTCAATGACTTTAGGAATATAGACCTGGACTCAGATTAGCATGAGATTAGGTTAAATTGCCTATGTAAGGGCAAAAGGAGGGTTTGTAGTTCTGAAAATTCTGGACTCGTGAATAAAACTTCGTCGTAGCATGACGATTTTTATATCAAAAGACCGAAAATGGCTAGTACACTATGTACAAGCATTTTCGTCATATTCGAGTGACGATTTCACCCCGAAATCGTCATTTTCGTCTTGAACCCTTGGCTTCCATTTTGTGTACGGCAGCCATTTTGTGGGTTGCCCTGACATAGGCTTATAATACAGCTAAATTCGATATCAAAGGACACGTACACCTTAATTGACTTTTCTCTGACCTGGGCAGGCTGAAACCATTGCCCCAGGCCGAACCTGTTTGGTCAGTTCCTCTCCCAGTGGCCGAACGAGATAGCATCAAGGCACAACATGTCATAAACCCTTTTCATCGCACACACACCCTGCCGAATCTTGCTCACACCTGTCCCTGCTCTTTTCTCTCTCACTTGCTTTATGATGGGGAGGTGCCCGTTTTTATTGGGGGTCCACCGATATCTGATGAAATGTTGGGCCTTGCCGGGTAATTTGTTGTGGGCTGGACAAACTGGAACGTGGGCTTGTCATCATGACTCTGCTTTTCCTTTGTAGTGAAAATATGCGAATGGTATACTGTAAATCCAAGAATGTTTGCCTGAAGCACAATATTTTGTATAAAAAGAGAAGCCTGGTTTTGTAAGATTGAGCAGTCTCCTGAGAATATACATCCCGTGTTGTTGTACTTCTAGGACCTGTTACTTGGTTGCAGCCAATAAAATCGATCCTTGACTTCACCTAGAAGACTCTGAGTTTCTGTGGTCTAAATAAGGAAAGTACTCGAGGTCTTTGGGTGTGTACCCTGACACCACTGGGTTACCGGTTCGGTACCGGTTCTGAAAAACCCAGTACCTCAGTGTCCAACAGCTCCAGGGGGAAAGTGCCCAGAAACGGCCCCAGGAAGTTCTGCTACTGACGAGATTCCGACTGGGCGGGCCGAGCCCCCCAGTCATTAATCCCAGCAGCATTCTCCAGACACCACCTTTTGGGGACTCCACGTCACGTGGAAGAGGCGTAGCCGTTGCTACTGGGGTCATGCTGCAGGGAACACTAAATGAGACTTCTTCAGCCTCAGTAGTGACTGAAAACATCCAGGATACACTGTCCTTTACCCCATAAGGAAGGATGATGGGCCGTGGGCGTAATATATGTGCACTAACCCTGAGCTTCCAGCCAATAAACACTAACTACTCACCCCTAAAGGTAGCACCACCCAAAGAGCCTCCACTCTAAAGTAAGGAAACCCCTTACCTGCTACCCCCATCTGGGGACATCAGTGTTGCTGACAGGGGGACTTTGGCCAGCGGCGTATCTGCCATTGGTGCAGCAAATGCAGTCCCACCATTGCCAATAGCCCTGGGGGGTCCATCGAGCCCTGATAATGTCTGAAACTTACTAACCTGACAGCAGTCAAGAGGGCCTTTTTTCCCGCTTGCTCCAGGGCTAAGGCTACGCTAGTGGCCAATGGCTGTTTACCCACTGTCTGGAATGCCTCCACTGAGAGGATTGTCCTCAGCATCATGGTAGGTGAGGGGCTGTGTGTTACGTCCCCACCATGTAAGAAACGTCACTCACCACACTATATATAGAATATCAAGGAATATAGACCCTCAGGCACTGCAGTCCATCAAGGCGTGGAAGAAGCCAGAAGCTGACAAAGAATTGTAGTCCAGGATGTGTGCCAAAATCCTGTGCCTCTTTGAGGCAGGAGCAAAGAGGAGAAATGCTTTCGTTTTTCTTCGTTTTTCCCACTTGGCATGCGTGCTGCATTGTACAGCACTCATACAAAGGTGGAAACGCCTTAAAGAATGGGATTTTTAGGGAAGAGACCTTAGTTTGGCTCTCTGATCCCGTAGGTCACTACTCTTCGCACCACAGCGGGCACTGAGGTTTGAAGGCTGCCACACAACCAGCAATGACACAGTGGGCAGCAAGGCGTGCCAGCCGAGAAACTAGCTACTCAACAGTGAAACAGTAATTGATTCCTCCCTGCTGTACAATGTGCAGCAAGGCATGAAAGCAGTTCAGACACTTAAAAGTGACTCTGTAAGGGATTCCTTAGTGCACCACAGTGTGCATTAAAGTGTAGAAGAGGCAAAGCCCCAGAAGTGGCATGATCACGCACTGCCACATACACTGAGCTACGATACCATGAGGTGGAAGCAGCCAACCAGAGGCTCAGCCATCTAGTACAGCACATACCTCGGCATGGATGTAGCCAACCACCCAGCAGTGATGAATGTGGGACTCCTCCATCCCCCACAGCAACCACAACACCCGTTTGTGACACAGTAAAGGCCTTCTCTGGCCACCACAGTGTGGGAGCAACCAAACATCCGGCTGTGCCCATGTATGTGACTCCTGCATCACCCACAATGTGAAGACATGGAGGAAATATTCACCCAGCAGGAATGCAGTTAGGAACTGTTTCAATACCTTCCAAGGAGTGGAAACAGCACAACTCCCAGCAAGGAGAGCGTAACAGACTCCTCCATGCACCACAGTATGTACCAAAAAACAGATGCCGCCGACGCTGTAAGGCCCAGCAGTGGCACTGCAAGGAACTTCTCAGGGCACCATTGTGTGCACAAAGGCCAGGAAGCAGAGAAAAGACCCATCGGTTCCTCTGAACACCCTTTCCCTGCACCATAGCACACACCATGTCTGTTGTACGGGTTTCTGGCTTTGAGGAAGGTGCTAGGCCGTTTCCGGAGTCATGCCAACTGCATCCTCTGGACAAACATCCGTCCCTTCTCTGGCGTGCTACTGTATATTAGCACCTCGCATGCCAGCGCGTTGAGCCCTGATCAATGAAATGCCCTTTGGCTGTTTACAGACTCTTCGATAGAGAAGACTGAGGGAGGCGAAAGCAGTTACCGTCCGCCTCAGAAGTGTCGGTGAGATTGGCTTATAAAGAGATAAAGCAGAGCAGTCTGCAGAGGCGAGGCTGCAGAGCTGTGTTACACAGCGTAAGCAGATTGGTGTCACCCCATGTCAAGGTGACACCCGGTGCGGTCCGCACCCCCCCGCCCCCCCTAGTGACGCCGCTGCTTACTTCAGTGATGTCCACTTCCATCTCGCTATCAACACACACACAATTCCTTACTCTTTCTCTCTCATTTCAAAACAGACAGACATAGTTGACAGCAGCCACACTGCTCTACAACATAGCTTAAACACGTTGCTAAGTCAAGAACTCTAGCTAAACACTTATAAGGGCCCAAAGGCGAGACCTATTGGCTATACCAATGCTTGCTATTAAAGCAATCTTTTTTTTAAAAACAATTCCAGCCCATTTTACTTGCAGGAAAACAGGATGTTTTTCAAAACATAAAATGAAGCATTTAAATTTCATTTCTGAGACAAGGCAGTGGCCCCTTGCAAAACTGACTGCTCTTAAAAAATGTTTATTTCAACATTCACATAGGGTAAGGGGTATCAGGGGAACCCTTCCCACGCGTGAATTGTTACCACCACCCTCAAGGTGTCGGGGAAAAATGTATGGTTTGTGACCGTAATTATGTTGCTAAACGTTCCTACATAGCACTGCAATTCGGTATTTGAAAGGGACCCGCTAAACACTCCTGTAATAACGTGATGTAGCAGTGCAGTAGTTGGTGGGAGGAGATGTTGGAGGGACAGGAAAGGGAGGAGCGGGGGCAAGAGGAAAAGGCAGTTAGAGTAGGGACGAGCTAGTGAATAGACGTAAGAAAAAAAGCTCCTTGAATTAAAGTAGTGTCCGCCTATTATTGCCGGGACGACACTACAGCTGGCGACGAGGGTGGGATCAGCGCGCTGTGCCACAGCGCGGATCCCAGGAGCTGCGTGACCCGTCCCGTGAGGCACAAGCTGAAGGTCGCCGTCGCGACAAACGTGCCCAGAGCGAAGACCGCCGCTGAAGCGGACAGTCTCGCGGTATATGCCCTGTAGCTCTGTGGCCGGAAAACCACGTGGAGCGCAATTCCGAAAGCGCTGTCGAGCGCTGAACTTTGGGTGCTCACCCCAGATGCGTGGTATCGTGCGCGGTGAGTGAAGATCGGGACGTCGGGAGCTCACCCCGGTCCTACCTGCAGCGTGTAGTCTTCCTGGCTGAGTAACATAGACACGGGAGCCCCTGGGAAGGATTTCAAGTTCCCGCGTGGTGCGCGCCTGCCCGGTGAGTGCCCAACTGCAATTGAAAATGAAAAGGAGCCAAGTCTCGTGAGACACGAGATTTTGAGATCGGCGGCCATCTTGGAGTCAGGCGACTCCTCCAATCCCCTGTCAAGGATCCAGAGCGGCCATTTTGAAGTCAGGTAATGGCAAAAGTCAACAAACACAAGCAAACACAAGAGATAAAGTCAACAAGCACAAGCAAATGCAGGAGCCAAATTCAACAAGCATAAGCAAATGCAAATTCTGAATGCAATAATTACAGGCAAATGCAAAAATGTAAATGCAACAAGCACTAGCAAATGCAAATCCTGAGCACAACAAGCACGAGCAGATGTAAGTCGTGAAAGCAATAGGCACGAGTGGAGACATGACCTGAAGGCAACAAGCACAAGCAAATGCAAGTCTCAAATGCAAGAAGCACAAGCACATGCACGTCCTGAATGCAACAAGCACGAGTAAATACCGGTCCCGAATGCAACAAGCACAAGCAAATGCAAGTTCCAAGTGCAATAAGCACAAGCAGATGCCAGTTCTAAATACAACAAGCACAAGTAAATGCAAGTTGTGAGCACAACAAACACAATCAAATGCAAGTCTCAAATGTGACAAGCACAAGCAAATGCAGATCCCGAGTGTAACAAGCACGAGCAAGTGCAAATCCCAAAATAAATTGTCAGCACCAAGTGAAGATAAGTAACTGCAACTAAAGGGAGAAAGAAAACAAATGATCTAGAAACCCGAGTGAACAAGGGTCTGGGAAGCTTTCTCTCATCAACAAAAGTGACTGGTAAACCCGCGTAAGTCTTGAGAAAAGGAACAAGAAGTCGATGTTGACAAGTACCCGTGTTGAGGAAGCATAAATCACCTGCAGCTGAGTGGCGACCATTTTGAACTCAGGCAATCCAAGTCTACCTCACTGAAACCTACTGAGACAGACACAAAAGTGGGAACATCTCTATAAGGGAAAGGTGAAGCTGGCGACACAATACAGTGATCACCTGTGAGTGAGTTCCCCGAAAATCAAAGGAAAACAACTATATGGAAGATCTCGACCAAAGAAGGTCAGCCAATAGTACGGGAAGCATAGTGAACAATCCTATGACATTTCATACTAGCACATTTCCACTAGCATGTCGGTGAAAGAAGACACACAAAGATCTAACCCCTGCATTGGAGTACCACCCCCAGTGACACAGACCGGCACCCAGAGTCTGGGTCCCAAATGGAACTGGTGGCTGGAGTCCCTGGATGAATTTCTTGCAACAACCGGTGAGCGAAGAGATGGAAAATGTCGGCTACTACTACTTCAGCTGGTGGGTCACGAAGTACGACGCCTAATCAAAACATTTTCAGTAAAGGACACAGAGACATATGGAAAGCTCAAAGAGACACTACGCGCTCATTTCAACACAAAGGAAGACGTGGATCATGAACGCATCGTCTTCATCGCAGCACGGCAGGAACCCGGGAAATCATTGCCAAACTTCATAACTAGGCTACAAAGTCTGGTGCACTACTGCCATTTCAATACATTCACAAACGAGGAAGCAATTCGACTCCGGATAATCGAAGGCTGTTCAAAACCTGACACGAAGCGCAAGATCCTTCAAAGGCAGTTCTCGCTAAAGGAAATCATCAGGAGGGCCGAAGCTGGAGAGCGGGCCAAAGCAAGAAAATTGTTAAAAGAATTGCACCTTAATGCAAGAAAGGAAGATAAAAGAAAGGAGATATCTCTCATGTCTGTGAATAAAGCCCAAGAAACAAACAAAACCAGAAAGAGGGAGGGCAAAGGCAGACTAGAGATAAGACAGCAGGAGAGACAAAGTGACATGAAATACTCTGATTCAACAATACAAAAGACAGTGGAGGATGGCAAACAAAAGACCAGGATGATCCTGGATTATGACAGCCTCACTGATATAACCTCAAGGAGTCATTCAACGTCAAGGAGTCACTCAACAAACGTTACAAACTACTCTGAAGAAGCATCAAGTGGGCCAGATCACACAAATGGAACAGATGAAAGCCTGCTCAACAAGTATGAAGGAAAGACAAATTACAGAAGACTGGACCAGTCATTCCAACCCTGGAAACGGGTACCCGAACACACCCGAGCAACCCATTCTTCATCAAACTTCGTAGACGAGTCCGAAGAAGCATCAAGCAGTGGGAGACGTCACACCCATGGCACAGACGTCAGTGCACCCAACAGGCGAGAAGAAGAAACAAACTACATAAGAGGGGGTGATTCACTCAGACACCGGAAAGGGGAAGGGAAACACACTCAAGACACCCGTGACAACGAGGAAACTGAGAGGAGACAATTAACATTATACGAGAGAGACAGAGACAAAATACCCTGGGATCAAACAAAAGAAATAAACGAGTGGCTATCATACAATCTCTCCACTGCAGTAGCACAGAAGACCAGTCGAGAGATGTACCCAAAGAAATGTCCCAAAGATAGCTCTGACTCCAAGAGCAGTTCTTCACAGCCTACCAGCTCAAGAGACTTACCAGTCAAGACACACCCAAAAGAACGTTCTCAAAGGAAATCAGTAAAAGACTCCTCTGATTCAGAAAACCTGTCTTTACAATCACTCGGGTCAACAGAATCAAGGTCATAAAACGCCCATGGCATCGATCACCCGAATGCACAATGGAAACAGAGAACGTTCTCCCCGTCCAGAGCAACATATCTCATGCTGATGACCCAAAATATTCGATCACCCCGCCACGCAACATGTCACATCAGTCAGAGTTATATCAAGACATGAGTAATATACTGTCACCCCGGATGGGGCCAGCGAGGCTGACTCAAAGGGCTTGCAGAAGGAAAACGAACATATGGGACATTACCAACCATGTTAGGAAAGGACTGTCTCATCACTCTGCAAGGAAGGCAAAATGTGTTGACAGAGATAGATCTTTCTCGAAACAAAACGAGATGAGAGAGGAACATGCACATGCCCGGATGGTCAAAGAGTTTAACGTTCCCAAACGCGAGTGGGAGTGGGTGAGACAAACAGAGCCAGCAAATGAGTCCCAGAACCAAATCAGGACACACATTTCAGATAATGCCTTACCGCCTGATATGCATGACTTTGAACATGAGGACATTGCTGACTCTGACCGGAAAAGACAAAAGGAAATGAAATCACATGCAGATGCTCGGAAGAAAGCCAGAACCCCATCCACTCATGAAGGAGAGCGAGTGTCAGTCAAACAAGAGCTACAAAGGAAGACAGACTGCCGCTATCGAGCTGGGTCATTAATAGTCACCCAACAAGAGGGAACTATAATCACATCAGAGTCTGAAAATGAGTGGTTTGCGAGAAACATGCTCATCTGCAGTCAAAGATGCCCTTGCTAATCCGTCGAGGACCCTGGTTAGTGAGAATGACATAGCTGGCAATGTTCGGCTGAGACCCGATAATCTCGTTGAGTCCGAAGGCAAAAACTTATGGGAAACCGCAACGAATCATTTGAAAATATGCACGGCTAATTGAAAAACTGTAAACATGCCCACATCTTCACCGAAGTAGCAAGCTATTATCAGCATGATTGACTTTTGCATTTGTTCAAGAAGAGGGGAGATGTAATAACGTGATGTAGCAGTCCAGTAGTTGGTGGGAGGAGATGTGAGAGGGACAGGAAAGGGAGGAGCGGGGGCAAGAGGAAAAGGCAGTTAGAGTAGGGACGAGCTAGTGAATAGACGTAAGAAATAAAGCTCCTTGAATTAAAGTAGTGTCCGCCTATTATTGCCGGGACGACACTACAACTCCCCTTCCAAATACTGAATCGCTAAACACAAATTGCGGTCGGATAACATGTTACTGAAACGCATTTTGTGCTCTGTACATATGTAAAAGCTTTTTTGGGGTCCGAAATAATATATGACATAGGGCCCTAATAATTTTGCAACCATTCCACCCATCATCTTCTGTTGATATATTACTAATAGGAGACACATTTTTCCATTTATGGACTTTCCTCTTACAGACATCCTTGGTCCAACTGGTTACAATGAAGTTGACAAAGACTACACATCCACTAATGTATTAGGCTGCTAAATGAACACCTACCACGGAACAGACTCTATTAAATGACAGAGCCAATGGAAAGGTTTTAAAATGCACAAGGTCAAGCATTGCTGGCAATGAAGTGCAACAGGCCACTCAGAGTGCGGCGACTAACTCATCTCTGCACCAATTGGTCTGCAAAGCCAGACTCGATTATTCCCATCATCACCTCGGTCTGTCATCAGGCTTCACTGGTACAAGAAATAACAAATGCAAACCCAGCCGGAGACTGCTGCGCCCTCGAATATCAAGTTCCCACTGAGACAGAGCTCGCCTGTAACTTTAGCCAAGGCCTGGCTGCTCTGCTGACCTTCAAGCAGTGCTAGCTTTCTATTAACAGCCTGTGCTCAGCAGGGCGTTCATTCGCTGTCCTGACTCAGCACCTCAGTACCTCAGTCATCATAATAATGGGCGCCATGGCTCGTGACCGCCTCAACTGGGCCCAGCGGGCCCTTCTACCTGCGCGCCGAGATCTCGTCAGCGCCCCTTCATCTTATTGGGGCTGCATCACAGGCTCATTAATTATAATCGAGCAGTGACGAAAGCATTAATCTCCAAGAAATTCCTAGAAGTTCACGTGTTAGTTTTCAGGCGGCTTAGCTGTCGCGTTGTTTAATCATCCGCTAAACTCGGAATATTTGTTCGGCCGAGGGGCCCTGGCTATACCTCTGGTACCACGGGTCCACACAGCCGAGAGCCTCATTAGTGGAACTAAAGCACTCTCACATCCTAGTTAATTTCATCAGTTGTCGGATCCGGATAGAAAGGTCCTGGCACAGAGGGCGAGGCACAATGTAGTACAGTATATAATGCACGTCCATTCACTGGCTCGCCTCATTAGCGGAATAAATCATATTTCGTAGGCGAGCTGTCATGAAATGGGGCCTTTATTCGCCATAACTTGGCCCGGCTGCCGAGGCTTTTTTTGTATCAACAGAATGGACAAAAGAGCTATGAAAAGTTAATAGCCGCCTTGAGAGCCACTCGAAAGGCATGTACGCACTCACGTAGGCTGTGTCACATGGTCGGTCCAGGCTACGGTTTCAGCTCACCTCCAGCAGGTTTGCCCTCCGGGGACAGACAATGCCATCCTCTGTCATGTTCTTGTAACTGATATTTACGAGCGGCGGGTCACGCTGTCCAGAGGTAACATGAAGGCGTACTAAACAAAAGGCAGTGCTTTTAAAAACACCTACACATGGCATTTGGAAGAGAATTGCTCAGTTCTATCACAAATTCGAAGAAGTGTTTGTTCAACAGAGATTCCCAATAAGAGGGGGTATCATATTCTTGAAAGGAACCAGGGTATTAAACAAAGGCTCGGCCCCTACAATATCAGTTTAATTGTGTGAGAAATTTAATCTCGGAGGATCTTATATACAAAAGGTTAAAATTGCAATGATATATAATCAATAAAAACATAGGAAAACCGTATATTTTCATCTGAAAATATTTAATGACTTATTGTCAGTGAAATTGCTCTTCCTCCCTCGCAGCTCCACCATTAAGTGAGGCCTTCCCCCGAGCCCCTGCACTCTTGAGTGTTGGTGTTCGAGGCCCTCCTCCACCTGCAGGTTTTACCTGCGCCTCATCCCTGGCGTCCAGTGGACCTCTGTCTCGTTTCTCTCGCTCTTCTTTTTCTCTCCTTTTTCACTCGTTTTTTCCCTTGTTTCTATCTCCCCTCACTCTCCTTCTGTGTCTCTCATCCTTTTTCACTCGTTTTTCCCCTCATTTCAAGCTCCCCCTTCACTCTCCTTCTGTGTCTTTCCTCTGTTTTTACTCGTTTTTCACCCTCATCTTAATCTCCCCCTTGCACTCTCCTCTGTGTCTTTCCTCCACTCTGCGTGCACTTTTGCTGCCTTATTGGCACTTTCCCCTCTCTTTTTGACCTTTTTCTCGGCCTTATTCTACCTTTTTTTTCCCCGCCGCTGCTGCCTCTGTTCTCTCCCCCCAGCATGTCCAGCTTGACCGTCCCAATCCAGCTCCCTTCCCCGCCTCCCAGCTGTCCAGCCCTCTTCAACCCCTACTTAATGGCAGCCGCTGCACGGCCGCATGCAGTGGGCGTGCCAAAGGCAAGCCTGCTTGTGCCCGTCCGCGACCCGACCGGGACCAGGGCCAAGAACCCTGGATCTCCGGCCCCCAACACTACGACCCAGCGACCCTCCACGCTCTCAACCCAGGCTGCAATAATAACTGCAAGCTAGCTTCGCCAGCCAACAACCACAGACCCTTCAGCTGTCACCGCTGCCATCAAACCTACAGCACCGCCAGGAACACGGACCCAGCACAACCTGACCCCAAGAACACACCTGAACCGAAGACCCTGTAATGCATCCTCCTCAACGTCAGATCAATCCACAAACACACCACCGCAATCTGGGACCTCCTCGACAGCACCACCCCGGACGTAGCGTTCCTCACCGAAACATGGACCAACACCTCCTTGGTACCGGACATTGCCATTGCCATCCCCCAAGGATACAAGATCTCCAGGACGGATCACCCCAACCGCCCGGGAGGAGGAATCGCCATCGTCCACAAATCCACCCTCCACCTGAGCACACTCCCCAACGAGCCCACAGACCTGATGGAACACCTTCACTTCAAGATACTGGCCAGCCCCATCACCACCCTACGGGGAACCCTCATCTACCGACCCCCTGGACTCCACGGACCATTTGCCGAATCCATCACGGACACCATCTCCCCGCAGGCTATCGCATCCACCAACTACACCCTGCTGGGAAACCTCAACTTCCACCTCAACAACCTACTGGACCCCAGCACCACATCCCTCCTGGACAACCTTCCCAACATTGGACTCCGCCAGATCGTGACTGAACCCACACACTCAGCGGGACACACCCTCGACCCCCTCTTTAAAACAGGAAACTCCATCACCTTCAGCCACACCACCTAACTCCCATGGACCGACCATCGATGCGTCCACTTCACCTTCAGAACACCCACCATCCACAGACACCAGCGCCTGCTCCCACAAAGAAATTGGGCCAGAATCACCAATGACCAGCTAACCTCATCACTCAGCAACTCCACACCTACCGTCACGGAAAACTACAACCCCAATGCCGCAGCCCGAACCCTGCACAGATGGATCACCGACAGCACCAACACCTTAGCCCCCTCAAGAAAAACAACAACACCCACGCAAAGAAAGCTAGATGGTTTACCACCGAACTTCGAGTATCCAGCCGTCTCGAAAAGAAATAGAGGAACACCAAATCCACAGAAGCCCACAACAACTTCAGAGCCGCCACCAAAGTCCAAAGTTAATTGGTTGCCACCACTCTGCACAACAATCTCATGTAGCCCATTATGGGCTATTTATAACATTTCAAAGTAATTAGGCTATCGCAAACTCCAATAAAAATTGCCTCCTCCTTTCATCCATTCTGTGGTTTGAAAATAAAATATGTCTTATAACTAAGAAATTAAATCTTCGCGGCACTCAGGGAGGTAACTGGGAGCGTAAACTGCGCAGACATGAGCCCAAATGGATAATGCGCCTCAGGGCAGTATGTATGTATGTATGTATTGTGCACTTGTATAGCGCAAAATCCTACCACCCAAAGGGTATTCTGGCGCTTTTGACTCCACTGAAAACCTATACGCAACACGTTTTAGCCAGCTCTGGGGAAGAGATGAGTTTTTAAATTTTTCTTGAAGGAAGACAAGTCCTCCAAGCTCCTCAAGGATAGTGGAAGGGAGTTCCAGAGCTTGGCAGCTGTGAATCCAAATGATTGGCCCCCCATTCGAATCCTGTTAATCCTGGGAACCACAGCCAGGTATAACGAGGATGAGCGTAGCGGCCTCGCTGCGTGATACCAAAGGAAAAGATTCCGTAACATTACTGGGCCTTGGTCATGTAAAGCCTTAAAGACCAAGCAAGAAGATTTAAAAAGAATTCTCTGATGGACTGGGAGCCAGTGTAGATCTCTAAGTGCAAGGGAGGAGGAAGCAACGCGAGGCCTAGCAAGGGCTAATTTTGCGGCCATATTTTGGACATGTTGCAGTTTGGAGATCAGGTTGCCAGGAGCCCCTAGAAGCAATGCGTTGCAATAATCTATCCTACTAAAGATAATGCCACGCACCACCTCTGGTCTAACCTGGAGTGGCAGCAGGGGGAGAATTTTCCGTAGCATACGAAGTAGCATCATACAGACAGAGACAGTTTTGTCGACAAAGCCGTTCAGCTGAAGGTTGGAGTCGAACATCACTCCAAGGTTACAGGCAGAATCCACCGCCACAACCTTACCTAATGAGGAGGACGGCCAAAGATCAGCCGGCAAAGCGCGTGGGACGCGGTCCGATGAGCAATGGAGAACCTCCGTCTTGGAGCTGTTAAATTGAAGCGAATTGTTCCTCAGCCATTCGGACGTGGCCGTCATACAACGCTGGAAGGTATCTGTGGACACCGCATCTTTGCCTTCCAAGGAAAAGATGAGCTGGGTGTCATCAGCGTAATTGATCACTGAGATGCCAAAGGGTTTGATCAATTTAACTAAAGGACACAGATATAGGTTGAACAGTATGGGGCTGATCGCGGACCCTTGCGGGACGCCTTGTCCCACTCTCCTAATACCTGAGCGAAAAGGTGGTAGGGCCACCACCTGATGCCTGTTCTGAAGATATGAGATCAACCAATTCCTTGCCAAACCAGCTATCCTGGCCTCCTCCAACCTGTTGACAAGGATGGAGTGGCTGACTGTGTCGAATGCGGCCGATAGGTCGAGCAGCACTAAAAAGGCTGCTCGACCATCATCGACCCGCGATCGAAGTTTGTCCAACACGACCACCAGTGCCGACTCCGTGCCATGGGCTGGCCGGAAGCCGAACTGGGCCATCTCCAAATAGTTGTTACTTTCCAAAAAGTCGGAGAGGGACCGGGTGACCAGTTTTTCCATTATCTTCACTGGAAAAGGAAGCAAGGATATTGGTCGATAATTCGACAAACAGGTGGGGTCTAGCGTTGGCTTTTTTAGGAGAGGGGAGACCACCGCCAACTTCCAGCTGTCAGGGACCACAGCTGATTTAAAGGACTGAAGACAGATGGAGTGTAGAGGGGAAAAAAGTTCATCCTGAAACAATTTCCAATAACTGTGGGGCAGTGGATCCAAAGGAGAACCAGAGTTCACTCCGTTTGCTAGCTTGCAAAACTCGTCCAATGAGGGAAGGGGGAAAGACTCCAACCGTACATGGGAAGTATGCTCATCCCCCAGTAGAAGTAGGTTTACATTTTGATCAAGAATTGCAATATTTCCTGGTAAACTAATTTTGTTCTGGATGAGATATAGAATTAAGTGAGGCTTCCCCAGTAGAAATAAGATTAAGAGAGCACTAGTATGTTCTGAACTGAAAGCTAGAATTGACGGATGTGACTTGTTGGGTTGATGCAGCCGGTAAGAATCTGGCATATAGGATTGAGGTTGGAATGTTATGTATTATAAGGATCTGTGCATATTTTAAGATACTGCTGCCTAACCCAAGTGTCGCCGAGATTTAATTTCTTAGCCTTAAGATATAATATTTTATCTGTAGTTTGGGTTTGGATTCATTTTCTTGTATTCTGACGCACATATGTAGTTGAGTGACGCTCCGGTTTCTAGGACAAACTTTGCTGGGTGATTCCCCATTTGGATGTGTAGTCTCGGGTATTTCTTTCCCTGTCGGGGTCTGCTACGATTCATACGTTTTCATCGTACTCTTGAGATATAGGGGTGAGAGCTGAGCATTCCCTCTATGATGAGCGACTGGACCGGTGTCTGTGGTATGACCATATGGTGGATCTCGATGAACCGGTCCACCTGTCTTGCCTCTCACGCACCTCTCTTACATGATGGCAAGATCCCGGGGTGCGTCTTGTTGGCGCCGATTCTCTGTGGGGTGTTTGGCACACTTGTCAAAGTGAGTCTCCTTCCCACAGCAGTGGCACAGCTGCCCCATGAAAGGACATGAGCCCATGTGAGGGTATTCTTGTCCGCAGTGGTAGCAGTGCAGTTGTTGTTTCTTGTTTCTGCTGGTCTTGTTCGCACTGCGAGTTTGACTTGCAGGCGTCAGTTTTTTTTTGTAATATGATGATCGCCGTGTGTCTGTTTGAGAGTGGAGTCAGAAGGCTTCTTCACGGTTTTCTGTCTTTCCTGCTCCTATTTTTTTTCGTATGGTCTTCGGCTTCATCATTTATTCACGTCAGCTTTTCGCTGTCGTCGAGTGTTTCTTTAGCAGGCGACAACGTAGTAACTCTGATTGACACCCCTCTATGATTCGTAGGCGAAGTGCATCTTCCGTGTTGAAGTTATCGAATTCGCAGGAGCGAGCTAACCGTTTGAGCCGTGTGATGAAGTCACCCATTGGTTCATCTTTTTCTTGTGACGTCAGATTGAAGGTGTACCGTTCGTAGTCTAAATTTCGTTTTTGGTGGAATTTCCTGTTCAGTGCTTCTCTCATGTCTTGATATGAATTTGCAGTGGCTGGCGGTAGTTCTTTAATAACCTGCCCGACGTCTCTGCCTATCAGGTTGCGCAGGGCAATAAGCTACTGTTTGGGGTCGGGTGCTTGCGACCCTATCATAAAGTCTTCAAAATCTTCTAGCTAGCTTTGCCATCTGGGACCCATGCCTCTGCCAGACGTGAGGACCAGAGGTTCTGTGGGGGTGTAGGAAGGATACACCCAGCATTACTGGGCCTGGCTGTGCGTTTTATGAGGTGTTCGAGCCACGGACATGTTGCCGTGTAAATGTGGCTTCTTGGCTCTCTCTGGAGTTCAGCAGGTGCTGTGGACCCTTGATGGTGCCAGGAATTGTGAGTGAGCAGCTTACTGTAAACATTTACCTGGTTTTAAGTTGCCCGCAGTGCTGTTTGCTCAGTATGTGGCTGTATGGCCTGACTCTAAGATGGCTGCCCAGTAGGACACGTGTGCACAAGGCTTTTGGGCAAAACTGATAATGAAACTGCAGGCAGGCAAGCACACGGTGACTCACAGTGTCAGGCTTTTGGCAGATGGCAGCCTCCTTGGTGTAGTTCCACTTGCAGCCACCATTATATCCTCTAGGGAGCGAATTTACAGGCACCAGCTGGCACACACTGACTCACTGCTGCAGCGCGTGACTCCAGACTGGAATCAGTATGTTCAGGATCCCAATTCGTTGCCTGTGTCTTGTCTGCGAAAATGAGGACACTAAGCACAGCTAAGTGTGGGCACAACCTTCTTTATTCAAACACAAGCTCTTTCTTGCCACGCCCCGTCGGCGACCCACCCTTCCGCTTCCACCTCCCTTAGCCTCTCCCTTCTGCCTGGTTCTAGCACTGAGCACGGGAGCCAGGCATGACAATGCGACACGTGGTGTGCCTCCTGTTACAAATATTGACACTGGCATTTTAACTAGCCCATCAGAGAGTTAAAATTGTTATCACTCCTGCAAGACCGCTTTACTCAATATTCTATCTCTTCCAGCTCACAGTGAGGGACTCTCTGCGCTCAGATTATCAGGATTTTTTCTATTTATTACTAAAACCTGGCATGATGATGTCTGACCCCTAGACCTCGAACTAGCCATCCCTACTAGAGTTACATACTTGTGCCCTATTCCAGGGGGTGGTGTAGGTAGTAGAGCTTTGGTTTTTCTTTGTTCGCCCTAAGTTGGCAGGGTATGCTCAGACGTGAGTCCCTTGCTCACTTTGCCACTGGAGTCAAGCAAGCCCGGCTGAAGACGGCTGTAATGCCAGAAACCGGCCCTGGGAAGCTTGATTCCGGTCCAGGTAAGACATGGCTTGGCAGTTCGGGCTGGACTGTTCCCATGAGGCACAGAGTCAGACTGATTTGCATATGGCCATGTCTGAACTGGGGTGGCGGAGTGAGCTAAGGAACGGTGATGGATTAAACCCAGATCAGTTGACTGGGGGTGAGTGTTTGTATTGTCAACGCTCCGTCCATCACCACCTTTGGTTTTTCTTTGTTCGCCCTAAGTTGGCAGGGTATGCTTAGACGTGAGTCCCTTGCTCACTTTGCCACTGGAGTCAAGCAAGCCCGGCTGAAGACGGCTGTAATGCCAGAAACCGGTCCTGGGAAGCTTGATTCCGGTCCAGGTAAGACATGGCTTGGCAGTTCGGGCTGGACTGTTCCCATGAGGCACAGGGTCAGACTGATTTGCATATGGCCATGTCTGAACTGGGGTGGCGGAGTGAGCTAAGGAACGGTGATGGATTAAACCCAGATCAGTTGACTGGGGGTGAGTGTTTGTATTGTCAACGCTCCGTCCATCACCACCTTTGGTTTTTCTTTGTTCGCCCTAAGTTGGCAGGGTATGCTCAGACGTGAGTCCCTTGCTCAGTTTGCCACTGGAGTCAAGCAAGCCCGGCTGAAGACGGCTGTAATGCCAGAAACCGGTCCTGGGAAGCTTGATTCCGGTCCAGGTAAGACATGGCTTGGCAGTAAGGGCTGGACTGTTCCCATGAGGCACAGGGTCAGACTGATTTGCATATGGCCATGTCTGAACTGGGGTGGCGGAGTGAGCTAAGGAACGGTGATGGATTAAATCCAGATCAGTTGACTGGGGGTGAGTGTTTGTATTGTCAACGCTCCGTCCATCACCACCTTTGGTTTTTCTTTGTAGGTGGTAGAGCTGCCAACATTTGTCAAGAAAACGTTGTTTGCAAGGTCGTCTCTCCCACTAATGTGGATTCGATTGAGGTACTTCTCTGTCATTTCGTTATCTTACATGATTGCTCAATTTCTTTTTTCCCCTCCGTTGTCCCCCTGATTCTTCTTCTAAATCTTCTACAGCTAGATTCATGAAGCCAAATTGCGATCGCAATAGCTGCGAAATCGCAATTGCGATCGCAATTTGACGGAAAGGAATTCAAGAAAAAGAAAATTCCAAAAAAGCGAATTCGCTAAATAAAAATTGCGACTTCGCAAATAAATTCGCAGAATCCTGGAGGATGAGCATTGCGAAAAACCATGGATTCTGCGAATTAATTTGCGAAGTCGCAAAACAGTCGCAATCGCCATTCATGAAAACTCGCTAATTGCGAATTACGAGAAAATCGCAAATAGCGACGCGCAAATTAAGAAGAACTCAAATCAGGTGGTAACCAGTAAGGATTTTTTTTTTTTTTCAAAAAACGTTTAACTAACTCCCAACTGGTGCAGGGCTGGCCAAACACATTTAAGGACATGTAGCTGGAGCCTGGGGATTCCCACAATGCCTGGACTCTACATGCTGGTGAGGCGGCGAAGGCTGCAGCGAGCTGCACGGAACAGATGGAGGATACAGGAGCGGATATTCCGCCAGCGGGTCACCCTTCTGGGCCAAACCAGGAAGCAAATCTATGCTAAGTACCGCCTGAGTGGGGCTATGATAATCAAGCTCATCCAGGACCTAGACCCCCTGATGCAGCACCCAACAAGGAGGACCAATGCCGTGCCCACACATCTGCAGGTATTGTGCTGCCTGCACCTCCTGGCCTCCGGAAGCTTCTAGGGGATGGCCGCTGTTGCAGGGGGGATATCTCAGCCCACCATGTGTCGCTGCCTAAGGAGTTTCCTGGAGGCTATGCTGACCCGGCTAAACCACTATATATCATTCCCCACCAGCCAACAGGACCTCAATGAGACCAAGCTGCAATTTTACAATGTAGCTCAATTCCCACACGTCATAGAATGTATTGACTGTACGCACATCCACATTTGCCCACCTGCAGAAACGGAGTACATGTACCGCACCCGGAAAAGCTACCACTCCCCCAACATCAAGATAGTGTGCAATGCAAAAACATTCATCACGGACATTGTGGCACAGTATCCGGGGAGCACACATGACTCCTTCATCTTCAGACACAGCGGCATCCACACACGACTGGCCAGGGGAGACTTTGGGGAAGGTCACCTACTACGTAAGTACACATGCCCCAAAATTGTACACTGTGATCATGTAGCTGCGCAGAACAGGCACTCACCCTCTGCTCCTTTCATTCAGGTGACAGCGGCTACGCTCTCCGTGAGTACCTCCTCACCCCATACCTCAACCCTGCAACACCACAGCAACGGCGATTTAATGCATCACACATATGCACAAGGAATTGTATTGAGAGGACATTTGGCCTGTTGAAAAGCAGGTTCCGCATACTGCACAAGACAGGTGGGGCCATGAAATACAATCCTGAGGTCTGCTGCCGCATCGTGGCCGTGTGTGCAATCCTTCACAACATTGCTACCAAGCGCAGAATCCCTGTTGACATCTCTGGCAGTGAGTCTGAAGGGGACCAACGCCACCTGCACATGCGCGTCATGCACGCGGGGAAAATCCTGCTGAAGGACACAGACGGCGCAACCAAATCACAATGAACTGTTTCTAGTGCACCCGCTCCCCTCACCCAACACGTCACTCATGCATGACGCTGGAAATAATGACATGAGTCTGATGTACTATTATAGAATAAATATTATTGTTGGTTGCACAATAATATGGCATTATTTCAAGCTCTAACATTAGAGGAGTATTGCGTCATACTACTCGAGATTTTGTAGTGGGCATGCTTATGTCAGCAGCATGTCCCTGCCATATGAACATTAATGTAATTGGCGCCTCCGGCGCGCGGCTCCCAGTCGCCTCTCGGGCTCTTCCTCCGGCTGAGCACGTGATGCCGCAGTGGGCCTGCTGCTGCAGCGTGGAACACTACCCTGTGACGAAGACAGGCTGCTGTGAGTAGATGTCCCCTCACTTGTGTCATCCCCTCCTGCATGGCCATGGCCATTTGGCTGCAGAGCCTGAACAGCAGTGGTTACCTGCTTGAGTGCCCGTGCCACGTCCTGACTGCATTGGACCATCTGGAGTTGCATGGCCAGAGACCTACGGACCAGCTGGGAAGTGGCGTTGCCAATTACATAATTGGAGCACGTATACGCCGTGAGGCGTGTGAGGAGCTGGCGGTGGCGGCGGCAGCAGAGGTTTCACTGCCTAACCATGGCCGCAGTGTTTTCCTCCATAGCTGTGGTCATCCGGTCCATCCAGTCGGACAGATGGGCAACATTCCTGCCTGTATTGTGCAGCTGCAGGTGTATAGCTGCAAGGTGTTGTGCCTGTAATTTGTGCACGCGCAGCATGCGGTACTCTATTGAGAGCCCTGGCACATGCACAGTCATCCCCCTCCTGGCGGTGCGTGATGTATTTTGGCGCCGCTCCCTGACCTGCCTGCTGGGCTGGGTGGGCACAGTAGGTGTGCGTTGTGTCACTGGTCTTGCAGCTGCTGGGATTGCCGATGCCACTGGCATCGGTCTCACTGCTGACGATGGTGGTGTGCCTGTTGTAGCTGGCCTTTCAGGTGGTGGTACGCCTGCTGGCACTGGTACTTGGGCAGATGGAGCTGGTTGTGTGGATGTACCTTCCTCACCCTCAGGATCCTCTTGTGTGTCCTCAATTTGCAGCACCTCACTTTCGCTGCTGGTGTTATCAGCGCCACCTGTGATGGAAAGTGGACGTTGGTTAATTACATGTATCTTTGACATGTGAGGTTGCTACATGCATGCTGGCTACAATTCCCTGACTGGCTGTTGCATTGAGTACATTAGGACATGTCTGGATGCATGGGAATTTTAGAACATTTTGGTCAGACTACATGTCCTACAATGCTATAGGGATATTCTGGTGTGCATGGGCTGCATGACTGGGGTTTATTATGAGTAGCTATAGGGTCATGGCCATTGTTAGGGGACAGGGTCGCAGTCGCATGGCACTTACCTTGGCTGTCTTTGGTGGGTCGGGATGAGTCCAGGCGGGTTACCCCCACGCATGCCTCAGGTTGCAATGTGTCCTCAACACGATCCTCCAATGGGGTGTTGGGAGGGACTGTAGGCTCTCCCCCTCCTGTTGCAAGGCGCTCACCCAGCCTCTCAGCCACCCTCTCCTTGGCACGACCTCGGAGGTCGTACCACCTCTTTTTGAGTTCATCTATTGATCTCTGTGTTACTCCAACAGAGTTCACTTTCGCGCGGATGCGCAACCACAGTCGCTGGTTCTCGGCCTCTGGCACCCTCCTGGAGTCCGTGCCGAAAAGTTTATCATGGTCTTTACAGACTCCATCGATGAGATATTCCAGCTCCTGTTCGGAGAATTTCATTTTGCGCTTTCTCCCTGTGTCACTGGGCCCTGGTGCTTCCTGTGACATAGCTGCAGCCTGCAGGATCCAAATGCAAAAACTGGAGGTGGTTGGAGTGGAGCTCTGAGCTGTGCTGCTTCCAATTCTGCCTCAGTATTCTGAATGAGGGAGGGAACAGCCTGCTTCCTGGTTGTGATGTCATCACAGTGCTCGAAATGCGACTTCACGTTTTTGCGATCTCGCTATTAGCGAGATTGCAATTTCAACACGGAATTTGACAGTTTTTGCGAATTTTCTGCGATTTCAGGATAATCGCTATCGGCTTTTGCGGCCGATTGCAATTCGCTATATTTTATCGCAGATTTACATGAATCCCATTATGCGAATTCTAAATTGCGATTCGGTATTAATCGCAATTTGGAATTCGCAGAATAGGGTTTTCATGAATCTGGCAGCTACTTCGTTGTTAAACTTTTTAGATCAACAATTTTAGAATGACCAAATTGTAGTTTTTAGAGGATTGTAATATCCATATTGACAATTGATGTGATATTGCAGCAGTCGTTTATGTACAGACTACAAATTTGTTTACAGCCCGCCAAATTCATGATTACACCATATTTGCTCCTCCAATATTTTGATTTCCACTGCTTAAAATCTTTCTCTTCATTAGACACATAATTCTTTGGTGCCATTTACATTTACAATAGGGATGTTGGTTTCTGAACCAATACCAGATTTTCCAACTTATTTTCTTGACTAGAAGAAGGCTAACCTTAATTCCACTATATCAGCTTTACAACCTCCAAATGATCCTGACCGGCATTTTAACCCTATTACTGAGGCTTTGCAATTATTGAATTAATCTCTTCATAGATTCTGAATAAAGAACTTTCTCCCACGGTTAGGAAACACCCCAGAAACAAAGCTCTCAATAAATTTTTACTGACATCTTGTTGCATCCCTGATTTATTTTCCAACTATGTGAGCGTAAGCGGAGTCAATCCAATTCTGAAGTTGGCTTATTGGCTTACAAACAACAATTCCCATCTTTCAAAAAATAACTCAGAGAGGCCAAATGCAAATTTCTTTGGAAGCAAATTCTTAACTCAGATGATCCCACTAAATCAGGCATACTTTCTGGAATAACCTTGCATCTTTCTTCTCTGAATATATATCAATTTTACCTGTTTCGAAATCAAGAGCTCTCACCTAGATGCTTTTGATATTCAGGTCACTCTTTCATTCACGTTCTATTCTTGTTCTCTGGAGCATGTTGCCCCCACTAATATGCAGGACATTACTGCATTGTTTGAACATGTTAAATCAGGTCCTCTGTTGATCCTCTGATGATCTGGGTCCGGTTTCTTTCATTCAGTCAGTGTTTTGGGCATTTGGTCCACAATTTAATATGATTACCAACCTCTTTCATCCAGACTGGTTCCCTCAGAAGATGGGAGTTGTTACCCCCTTGTTAAAAAAAGAAAATCTGGCGGTATGGTCTGGCCATGAAAGAGGAAAACCGCTAGAATTGGAGCTCCATGCGTTGGCAGGCCCTGTGGGGAAGTGGGAGGCCATTGGACACTGTGGGGGCACATGAAAGAGGACATGCACGGACCCCCAGCCCTACTATCGGATCCCCTCCCACAGCAGCTGAGGGGCAGCTCATCTGACTGGAGCAGAGGACGCAGGTCTATAAAGGGAAGGCACAGCACTGGCCTCAAGTGCGGTCTGGCAGCACCTCACTGCATCGAACCACGTGATGCTTCCTGACAAGTCGTATGCCCCTGTGTCAATAAGGCACCATAGCCTGAAGGACTGCTGGCCATCGTCTTACGACTCAAAGGGCTCACAAGCTTAACAGACTGGAGCTGCATCGGCCAAGACCGAGGCAGAGCCTTGCAACACCCTGAGATCGAAAACCTGGCTGGAGACCAGCTAGAAGGGTCACCGGCACCACCCTGTCAAACTCCCCCTCTCACAAGGGTCCTTATCCCCCCCATTTGCCTGGGGCCCCTGTTCTGGAGATCACCTCTGGTAAAACAACCCAGCAGCTTCTCTACTCGGAGGCTGTCACCCAGCACCGTAACAAGTGCAGGCTGCTGGTTTAGTCGCATTCCCCTCTGGTTCGCAACAGGAGTCAACTGTGGAGCGCATCCTACAGGAGGTCACAGCACTAGGGCTCCACCTGGAAGGCATGGGCTAAAAAATGTGACCTTGTGGTCAAAACCAGATCCATCCACCCGGACATAGCAGACTTTCAAGACCGGGTGGATGAGATGGAGCAACAACTCTGGAACAAGATCACAGACCTGGAAGAAAGAAGCTAGAGAGACAATGTCCCATTCTTTGGCATCCCTGAGCGTGCCGAGGGAGCAGACGTTGGAGGCTTCCTTAAGAGCCTCCTCCCCACCCTCACCGGCTTGACCTTCACACCAACCTTGGAGCTCCAACGAGCACATCTTATGGGACAAGCACGCCAGGACCAACCAGGTGGCCCATCTTATAATAGCCTGATTCCTCTGACGTGAGCAGGTGCTGCAGCTTCTAACCATGGCCCATTCACATTGCCCCTATGACCATGAGGGTCAAGAAATCTGTATAGCTGCAGATTTTTCACGGGAGACCAACAACCAAAGAATGGTGTTCTTAGCTCTTCGACCCCAGCTGCGTCACATGGACATCAAGTATGGACTGTTTGAACCAGTCCAAATGTGGATCATGAAAGACAGCAGGTCTAAAGATTTTCTTTACCCGGAGGCTCTGCGCCTTTTTCTAGAGGGACTTTCATTCAGGCCATGAATGTGGCCTCTCTGGATTTCCAACCAGTCCCCCATCGTCCTGCCACCTCACCCCCTCCGGCTACCTCCAGTGGCTAGTGGTGCAACTGCAGGGAGCGAGACAGGGGTAGAGATTCATAGAGGGTGGCCCGTTCACAGGACGACAGAGATCTTGCCCTCAAAGTGGTGGCAGCCATCATGCCGAACAGGGCGAGACAAATCCCGGTCACCACTGAAGTCTTCCTATCCTGATTGCTGAGACAAGGGCATGAGCTGAAGACGGAGATCAAGACCTGTCAGCAGCAGATGGATGAGGACCATGCTGGATGTCTGTAATTCTCCTCAGTGTCGTGAGCTTTCCACAGTTATAGGACAAATGTTTTTGTGCAATTGTGCTATGTTTTGTTCTCTGCCTCATGGCACTGCTTGTTGCGCACACACAAGTGACTGTATCATTACATGCTGTGATGTGCCTTGATGTATTTAGATGTTTTATGATGCATTATGATATTTTCCATTGTTCAGCCTGTTAACTCAACACTATCAGTACACGTAATACTGACTCTGTAAAGCTCACTTGGTCGTTAAATGGCCAAATTGGATACGTACTAGCTCGTCATCACCTGGCCTACTAATAAAGCCCTGCCCTTGTTCTCTTGTTCCTTGGCTACCTGGTTAACTTCTGACCACTTTCTACCCTGCCCCTCCCTGTGGGGTCCTCCCTGGTGCACTAGCGTCTCAAGCCTAGTCCCGCAGTCCACAGTCTTGGGCCCTTGAGGCCTGTCCTCAGCTTAGTGTGCTTAATTAAATCCCCTTGCCCCATCTCATTCCTTCTCCCCTCCTCCCTTCACATACAGCATGCAATACCGCATCGTGTCTGAGGGGTCCTTGGAACCCAGACATTGCATCATTCCCTCTTGTATTCCCCCTTCCTTTTCTCCTTTCCTTCTTACCCCACCCCCTATCGCCTCGCCTTCCCCTCCTGTCCCTTTCCCCGACTTTCATCGCCCTCTCCAAGCTACACCCCGCTTCCCAGAACGTTCCTGGTGGAGTTTTTGCCCACGTCTTAGTCAGATCCATGACCAGGTCTAGCAGACATGATAGCGCCTACGACTACCCCCGCATGCCATCTCTTGGAATGTCATTGGGCTAACACACTACATAAAGCGCAAGAAGGTGCTGTCCAACTTGCAGTTCAAACTCTAAGCATATTGAGTTTAAAGCACTGTGCTACTTGTTCAGGCCAAACAAGGCTTGGGGCCATGATATATCCAGGACATGCTAGTTCCTTACCAGACTACTCGCTCTTGGAGAGCCTCAAATCAAGCTTTGTTCACTGTACCGAGGTTTCATCTAACTCACATGAAAGGCTGCTGTTTTGCTTACCTAGGTCCAAAACTGTGCAATTCTCTGGCTGAAGATTAAAGAAAGTACAATTCATTACCTACCTTTTGCAAAAGCCTGAAAACCTGGCTATTCTAAGTTTAATGTACTTGGACACCTTACCTGTGTCTGCTCAGCTCCAGGAAATCCTCAGAGTAGCTGTTCGTATTACAAGTTGCATAAATAAATAAATAAACAGGTGGAGTTGGCCCTGTTACTGGAGACATACCTCACCAGCCTAGCATCTTTAAAGCTGAGTCAGGAATAGGTGGGGAGCATGGTCAACAGGAGCTGCCAACCGTCAACAGAGACAAGGGTGGCCCCCCTCCAGGTAATGTGGGGATGCAGTTCTCCTCTGCAAATCACTGTCCTTCACAGTTGTCAAGTCCTGGTCCAATCTGGAAAGCCGATATGCTTTTGCCAAGCTAAAATTTGGGGATTAGACTCTCTGCATGGGTTTGTTGTACGCTTCAATGGGCATCAAGCACCCCTTTCTCTTCTAGCTCAACCTCCTTCTTACAGCGATTTGGGCCTACTTAATTGGAGGAGGCTGGAACCTAGCTCATAACATGGTACTGGGTTGAACCAAACCACTGCACGTGGGTAATAATGCACAGGGCCCTCCAGGCAGTTGTTCTCTCTGACCATAGACTGGTGGATCACTGGTGCCTTTCTCACCTGGCGGACAGGGAATATACCTTCCTCTCGCTGGTACAAGGCACCCAATCTATGCTAGACTATTTTGGTTTTCCCAATGGGTGGTGGCCATCACTGGAGAGTTTCGGATCATGGAAGTCACACTTTCCAACCATGCACTGGTCTTGCTCTCTCTGGACTTAGGTCTTGACTCCCTGGGCCACAAGCCATGGTGCCTGAACATAATGTGTTGCCGCACCCTCCAGGGTAAAGCCCGATTATGCACCAACATCTCAACTCACATAGAAGACAACAAAGACTGGCATCGTCCCATAGGATCCTGTGGGCAGCAGCAAAGGTGACCATGCACGGTCAGCTCATGAAGGATGCAGCTCTGGTGAATGCGCAGAGAGTGACACACCAGAGGGAGCTGGATGGGGAGATCTCGACCCTCACGTGCCTCTATATCACAAAACTCTCACGCCACACACCGACAACTAGAGAAGACTCGCGTGGACTTCAGCACATTATGCACATCGAAGGCTGAATTTGCACTACAGTGGCTTAAAGGATTCCACTACGAGCAGGGTGAAAAGACGGTCCGCATTTTGGCTGCCCAACTGCACCAGCAAGAAGCGGCACTGGCCATCCCAGTCAGCCACTCTGTGGGCAGTGAGGTACTCACCCACCAACAAGACATAGTCAATGAATTTGCAACCTTTTATCGGACACTCTGCACCCTGGAGAGGATGGGTAGCACTGACAGCCTGGAGGGCATGCACCTTCCTGGTCTTATCGAGGAAGACCAGGCCTTACTTGACAGGTAAATGAGCAAGACCAAGGTAGTACAAGCATTCTTTAGACTCCCATACCATAAGGCTACTGGGGAAGATGGCTTCCCTGCGGAGTTCTAGAAATGGGTGGGCGGGGACATCATGCCACCTTCCAAGAGGCTGACCATACAGATTGCTGGGCTTCATATTTAACGGAGCTGTGATAGTACTCCTCCCCAAACCATGGGAACATAAAAATCCTCTCCGGCGTATTGTCAGCCCGTCTCCAGAAGGTAATTCCTTCCCTGATACACCACATGCAGGTAGGGTTTGTCCATGGCTGCTCCTCCAGGAACCACTTCAGAACCCTCGCCCGTGGAAGGCCAAGGATCTATCGGACCTAGCATTTACACTCTCCATCGATGCTGACAGGGTGTTTAGTAGGTTCAAATGGGGGTACCTCTTTGTGGCATTGAAAAGATTTGGCCTCGGGGATCAGTTTATCACCAAGGTTCTCTGGCCCTACAACTTCCCTACTGCACTGGTCAACAGCGGCGGCTTCTTGTCAGACCCTTTCACGATCGAGAGAGGAACATGACAACATGACTAGGCTTGGGCGTGAAATTTGTGGATTTTGAGTTGTTTTTCCCACTCTGTGCAGCGTGCAGAGTCTTTTCCTTGCTCACCAACATTAAGTTGGCTAGCACGAGTGAGGTGCAGTGTGGTGCTAAAAATCAGCATGAACAGCGTGACGTAATGCACTCTACTTTATTTATTTTATTTATTTAGTTTAGAGGTTTTCTATAGCGCTAGCCAGACCCGAGGGTATCAGAGCGCTTTACAACATGTTGGAGAGGAGACAAAAATATAGGGCATGGTAGGAAAAAAAATACAGAAAAAGTTCAAAGGGAAGCTTTACAGTACTGCTGAGTGTCAGTGGTGTGCCGTTGAGGTAGAAAAAGTTCAAAAAGAAGCTTTACAGTTCTGCTGAGTGCCAGAGGCGTGCCGTTGAGGTAGAGAGGTCGAGGAGGCAGAGGTGTGGCATTGAGGAAGAGGGGTCAAGAGGTAGTCTCAAATCCTAGGGAAAGGCAAGACTAATGCTGGAAAAGTTCTCTTCGCGGTGCCGACCCTGGGGATGAGAGTTCGGAGTGAGGGTAGGAGGTAGGTAGTGCTTATGTGATGACTGAAGGCTGCCCGTTGGGGGCGCGCTGTCAGGTGACAGCCTGTGGAGTAGCATGGTATAGTTTTGTGGTCACTGCAAACTCCACCCAGGCCTAAACACGACAGGGTTGCCTGTTGTTGCACCTGCTGTTCCTGCTTGCTATGTTATGCAATTCTTCTTGATATAGCGCGCAAATCACCATAGGGCATCTCAGCGCTGCTTGTGGGTCAATGACAGAATTGCGAGAGGGTGTTATTAGAATAAGTGAGCTTTCAGTTGTTTCCTGAATTTACAGTAACTAGTGCAGGAATGGACATGGGGAGAGAGCTTGTTCCAGTACACGGGAGCGAGATAGGAGAAAGCCTTACCCCTTAGACGGATGCGGGAGATCCACAGCAGAGCTTTCGAGCTAGATCTTAAATTGCAACTAGAGGCATATGCTTTTATTCTTTTCTGAAGATAACGTGGGCTTTTTCCCTTTAAGGCATGCGCGTTTCCTCACAGGCAGCCAGTGTAGTTCTTTCAGTAGCGGCCCCAAAGCGGTTGAGCACCATCCTTGCAGCAGTGTTTTGAACAACTTGGAGCTTGGCAATATATAGCACAATGTAGCCACAATCCGTCATTTGCAGCTCCTCCCCGGCATACCTATGGAGTATGGAGTGTCCAAGATTTATTTGAATGCGGATCACATACTCCAGACCCTCACGGACTGTCAGCACTCACTGCTGGCCCTGCTGGATATCCTAGCTGGCTTTGCAGACCTGTAAGGGTTGCGGATGAACTGGTATAAAAAGAAGGCTCTACCCTTATGTCATATGACCCCAAGGGTGGCGATCCATGGCTATCCCTTCCACTGGACACCATTGCATCCTAGGCACCTAGGAATATTGGTTAACAGGGGCCTGGATCACATGGCAGCAGACAATTTGGCCCCCTTATAGCTCACATGAAGCTGATCTTTGGAAAGTGGTCCCAGCTAGGCCTATGTAGGGAAAGGGCAAACAGTACAGATGGTCAGGCCCCGCGGTTTACCTAGGCTTTTGGCATGTTTCCTCTCTTGGTCCCCTTGCCAACATTACATTTAGTGGAAGCAGGGATCCGCTCTTTTGTCTGGGGGCCCTCTCGCCCCTGCCTGACCTACACCAGACGTCTGGCTCGTGTGGAAGCCTGGATCGTCCATCAGCTGAACACCGCGCCGTGATCCTCCACCTTTCTCAGATGGTCTGTATGCTCCCTGGGATACTGTACCCACCACAGTAGATGTTGGCAAAAAGCATGCTATTGTCCAGTCAGCACGGAATTGGACCTCAGTACATGGGAGGCTTGTCTCAGTTCCACTCAGGGAACCCGATGCTGTAGGCCATGATGAAATCCTGGAATATAGTGCATTTTATCCTTGGAGTGGACCCTCTCCTTCATGTGCACGCACCCCTATGGGGCAATGCACGCCTGCGCATTGGTGGGGATGTTCTTACTTTGAAACAGTGTCAAGTGGCAGGCATAAACAACCTAGACCTGGTCAACGCTGACAGGGTCCTCAAACCTTTCAAGAGGCTCTGCGAGGAGTACAGTCTCCCGCCTCAACAGTCATGGTGACATCTCCAATTGCAGCACTGCCTTCTACGCAGCCTGAAAGCGCAGCAGTAGGTCCTGCAGGCCTCATCAGTAATCTCCCACTTCAGGACATGGGACCACTGAAAGGGGGTCTTGTCGGGACTCTATGACACATATTCTCGATTCCCCTCCTAAACACCCACGGTACCAAAATGTCAAGACTGACTGCAGAGGGAATGCGAAGAGGATGACTGGGTGGAGCTTCTGGAGACACTGGACTGGGGAAGAGAGAGACCCGCTTAAAATTCTGCCTCTTCTAGACGTTGTACAACTGGCACTGGACCCAGTGTACCTGATTCGATCTCATGCACGTCATATGTGAATGTCCCTCAATCCATCCCCTCTGGGAGGTAATGGGGTCTACGATGAGTGAGACCCTGCCACTCAGGGCCCTTCTCCCCTACACCCTGATTTTGTTGCACAACACAAGGGCATTCCCGAACCTTTCCATTACTAAAAGTCAACTCCTGCACACAGCCCTGGCAACAGCGAAAATACGCATTATCCACTGCTGGCAATCCCCTATGCCCCTTCACATGAGGAATGGATGGCTGCGATGTTTAAGGCAATAGCTCATGAACACATCATATACAACTTCCAGGACAGAAGAACATTCCTCCAGACATGGACGCCCTTCTTCCGGAATAACGCAAACTGAACCCGGGTGCAGCGCAGTCCCTCTCCCCTTGACGCTCTTCCGGATGGTGCCGAGAATAGCTTACTGTAGTGAAAGATGTGTCTCCAACTTCTGGACTCCCTTGCCACCCCCCAATATTTCCAGTCTCCCCCCCATACACGCATCCTACCCATCCTACTCATTCTACTTATCCTATGCATTACACCAATTCTACTTATTCCAATGATTACACTCATCCCAACTAACTTCTAGCTCTATTAGTTATACCGACTGTCCCACTGCTTCATGACTGCTAGCAGTAACAGGGAACACCCCCACCAATTAGAGAATATGTGATCTACCTGTATGTTATGCACTATGTACTTCTAACCCTTCTACGTCAATTGGATATATCCTAACCCATTGACGTTGTCTATTTCTATTTAAGACATTTATAGAACGCAACAGCTGCCCCAGCCAAGGGACGTCCAGGCGCTAACGGCAAAAAGGCAGCAACACCATTGACAGCGACCTACATAGCAGGAAAAAGAAATATTTTAATGGCTTTCCTAAAATCAGTGAGATTGTTGAGGCCGCGGATATGGGAGGGCAGAGAGTTCCAAAGAATCGCCGCTCTGTACGGAAGGAACGACCTCCGGCCCGAGTTTTCCTAACTCGAGGGAGCACCAGCAAATGTTGTCCCATGGAGCGGAGCTGACGGGAAGGAACATAGAAAGAGAGCAGATCCGTCAAGACAATGGGGGATCCGAGCTTCAGAATTTTAAAGACTATACAAAGAGCCTTAAACACGATCCGTTGGGCCACAGGTAACCAGTGAAGGCGGCAAATAGTGCTGGTCTCCGAACAGACTCTACGCAAACCCACAAGAGCTCTAACTGTGGCGTTCTGTACTCTCTGTAGCCTATGTACTTCTGCATTGTTCGCCCCTAAGTACAGGGAGTTCACATAATCAAGCCTAGATATAATTAATGCCTGAATAATGATCTGTCTGGTCGGGGCATCAAAGAAACCTAGAATGGGTCTAAGCCCACGTAATAGGCCAAAATAGGTGCCCGCTACCGTCTTCGTTTGTGTCTGGAAACTGAGCGAGGAGTCTATCCATACCCCCAAGTTCTTTACCACCTGTTTAGGGGGAGGGAGGGCACCTACATTCCTGGGCCACCAATGCTCGTTCCACAACCCATGGTCCCTTCCCACCAGCAACACCTCCGACTTGCTGGCGTTCAGCTGGAGGCAGTTAGCTGTCATCCAACCGGCAACTGCTGGAAGATCACCTAGAAACTTAGCGTCGTCGTCCTTAGAGTTGCTCAATAGTGCCACCACCAGCTGCGTGTCGTCAGCGTAGGAAACCACCGTTAGTCCTCTGCTCTTTGCAAATACAGCCAAAGGTTGTACATACAGATTAAAGAGCAGAGGGCTCAGAGAGGAACCCTGTGGTACTCCATGCTTGATGGGAAAGGTAGATGAAGGAAACGGGGGGGGGCAATCACCTGATGGGTCCTATCAGAGAGAAATGATGCTAGCCACTTCAAAGCAAGGCCACCGAGGCCCGCCTCTTCCAAACGGCGCAACAGGATTGCATGGGACACTGTGTCGAACGCGGCACTGAGGTCCAGAAGGATCAGTGCCGATGTCTGTCCTGCATCCAGCGCTGCCCAGAGATGCTCTGCCACCGCCAGAAGCTCTGACTCTGTGCCATGGCCAGGACGAAAAACGTTTTGCGAGGGATCGAGTATGTTATTGCTGGTCAAGTGCTCTGAAAGAATGAAATTAATATATGCTTCCACGATTTTTGCAGTCCAAGAGAGCAGTGAGATTGGCCTAAAATTCTGTTTTTTTGGCATCCAGAGAAAGTTTTTTAAGCAGTGGCAGTACTCTGGCTTGTTTCCATGCTGTAGGTACAACCGCTTAGCTGAGCGATTTGTTGATCACTTGACCAAGAAGAGGAGAGATGGTAGGTAGAATTTTCCTAAACTGGTCAGGATCAGCCGATGATCCTGATTTGATTTTTGCACAGGGAGTAAGTAGCTGGTCCTGTTGATCTGAGAGAAAACCGCTAAGGTGTTCAACGTGCCACTACTAGGTCCTTCAGTGGTCCAAGTCGGTCATGGAAAAGCCTTTATAGATGTCTTATATCTTTTTGAGAAGAACAAGGCAAGCTCCTCACATTGCTGACTCAAAGTAATCAGTGGGCCCGTCGTCCCCTTCTGATTTTGTAGGTCTGACCCAATGGAGAAGATACTCTTTGCGGGATTAGTGCTGTTACTAATTTCTTTGGCATAGAAAGCCGCTCATTCAGTATGAATTGCTTTGTGATAGGTCTTTATTGCATCCCGATAGTGGGCTCTAGATAAAGGATCAAAGTCTTTCTTCCAAGACCTTTCACATTTTTTGCAAATGTTTCGCAACAATGCTAACTTCTCATTATACCATGGATTTGAATTTGACATACGATTGGGGGACCACTTCGCTGGAATCAGCTTATCCAACAGCTGATTGATCCAATCTGAAAAGGCAGAATCCGTCGGCAACACCAGAACGGAGCTCAAGAGAAGGTCTTTAAATTGATCCCAATTTAGCTTATGCCAATGGCGTTTGAAGGAGTAGGAGTTGTCTGATTTACGCTTAGGAGCAATGCCCTGAATAGACAAAGGGACCAAAAAGTGGTCCGACCAGGCCATAGGTGCTAGCGGTTTGACCGTAAGGGAGGGGATGTTGGTAAAAACCGGATTCAGCAGGTGGCCGGCCGAATGAGTAGGCCCAGAAACCCGCTGGTCCAAATGACAGACCACTAAGTCTGCTATCAAGTTCGCCACATCCACGTCTGAGTGGTTATCGAAGTGAAGATTTAGATCTCCCAGAATCGTGAAATTAGAGGAATTGGCCGCCAAGGTACAGACAGTATCAATTAAGGCTTCCCTAAAGCCTTTAGATGGGCCCGGCGGACAATATATCAGTAGTCCAGTCATAGTGTAATTGGAATTAAAGGTGATTTTAAAACAGGCACATTCACAGCCCAAAATGGGCTGTTTAATAAAAGAGCAGGCGTAACCGATTTTCACAATGGCCGCAATACCTCCGCCTCTTGTATCTCTGTTAAGGGTATGAATGACAGAACCCTCCAGGAGTGCCAGCCCTGGGATCGCTACCGAGTCTTCAGAGAGCCAGGTCTCGGTCAAGAACAGGGTATCCGGCGATTCAGTTTCAAGAAGGTCATATACATCAGCACAGTGTTTGACCAACAAACGGCAATTCAAGCGAAGGATTGTCAGACTTTTACCTAGGTGAGGAGGACAATCCTGCGCGACTGCTGGGGTGGTAGATGTAAACCCACATTATTTACAGCTGAAGGGACCCTCTAATGCCTCCAACCCATGGACTAGACATCTCTTGGACAATGTTCTAAATGTTAGCAGCTCCTTCTGGGTATAGGTAAGAAGAAATTTCCCAAAATTGGCAGCATATCTGGTGTCTGGCGCTGGCCTGGCGCAGACGGGCGCAGACGGGCTTGCCTTTGGTGCGCCTTCGGTGCACCCACTACATGCGTCCGCTGCGCGGCTGGACAAGCACGCTTTTTAAAAATGCCCCGGTAGCGGAAATGTGTAGAGGAGGGCGGAGCCACGTCCCTCCACACAAACAGCACACGCTGCGGTGGACCGGGGACTGGCGAAATTGGTGCGGGGGGCAGCACTCCAAGTAAGAAGGTGAGAAAGTTAAAACAAATGCAAATGCACAAATAACACAGTGTTTTAAAAAAAATATCAGCCCAAATGCGATATACCGCCGACTAACAATGCGCTGCTGCCTAATGCTGCGCGGCCGGTCAAACACCCTGATTAAATATGCCCCGGTAGCGGAAATGTGTAGAGGAGGGCGGAGCCACGTCCCTCCACACAAACAGCACACGCTGCGGTGGACCGGGGACTGGGGAAATTGGTGCGGGGAGCAGCACGCCAAATAAGAAGGTGAGAAAGTTAAAACAAATGCAAATGCACAAATAACACAGTGTTTTTTAAAAATATCATCCCAAATGCGATATAGAGCCGACTAACAATGGGCTGCTGCCTAATGTTGTATAGCGATTATGAGGTTACTGACTGCAATGTATGTAATGAACTGTTCTTTCCCATCCGGAACTCTTCTCTACCCCACTCCCTATTCTGTATTGTTTCTCTGTAATGCTACTTTGGTTTTACAATAAAGAATTGGAACAAAAAAAAATAAACCTGGAGAGTACTTGTTCTAGAGAATGACAGACCCATAACTTTACTTCCCCGCTTGTGTAAATTTGGGGAACATGGTGTCTCTAAACAACATACTAACTAGAAGCAAACAACCTTCTTGATTCTAGGCAACAGACCCAGGGTTACTGATTTATAAGTCACAGGTGGGATGGTGCATAGCTAGCTTATAACTACATGAACAAGAAACCCTAGATCAATCCCACAGAGAGGCACAGTTAGATTGCAATAGTCAAGGGAGGATGGCGTTAAGAAAGCACATGGCCGGAGCTGGGACACAAGCTCCTAAAACACCATAAAGTCAGATTACACACGAGGTAGGAACAAATAGCCAATCAGAACACAGCACATGCAGTATTCCCGCGATCCTCATGCCGGGCATCTGGACACGTTACCCACTGGCCGCATTGTGTCCATGCGAGGTTAAGGCCCACCTGCAGTAACCATTTGACCATTCAATTATGACTGTGAGGCAGCCACCAACATTGCTCACCATATACGGTCTGCCGGAGAACTATACAACCTGATAAAAGTTGTATTAAGGAAGGATGCCACCTGAATGTAAATGGAGATAGTCCTCAGACCCTGTGCCTGCAACTGTTCTCACAACCGCTACGTTAAATTAACCACATGCCTCCTGTTTTGCCAAACACCTCTTTTTTCTTGTTTTTTCAAGGTATTTCGAACTCAAGTAACTTTTTGGTATGCCAGATGAAAGGATTGGGACCTTGTACAGACTGCAGCCAAAGGAAAGTGACCCCTCTCGGACAGATGCACATGGCACAATGACAAAGGTAGGTAGACATCACAATAGATTGGAAGTTCTGCTGAATCCACGGGGTTGCGGTCCGCCTTGAAGCAGCCGTGACAGAAGGTGAAAAACCTCATCCGAGCCTTAAACATTGGGTTTAAGCACTTGCCGTATGGCATACTAGGGAGAAGTGTGAAAAGATAACTTTGGCACCCTGCCACTGAGATGGTCTGGCCTATTACCTACTGTATATGTCCCAACTGTATCAGTTGTAATGCGTCCATGGAGGCGATCCCATGGAAGTCACATTTTTAGGTTTCGCCTATTATCATTCGCTTGCGAATGTAATAGGCGAAAATTCAAGGGCTTGATCCGACTCGTCAAACCACTGCGGTTTCTTTCCAGTGCATGTGAGTCACGTGACCACAAAAGCAGGTCACGTGACCACACAAGCACGCGCATCTCCCTAATCCGCCGGTCACACTTCGCTCTCCTCGCTCGCATTCCCGCCCCCGTCACCAGGCTCTCCCGCCCCCATCCGGCTTCCCTCCGCGCATCTGCCTGCCACACTTCTCCCATCGCTCGCATTCCCGCCCCCCCACCAGGCTCTCCCGCCCCCATCCGGCTTCCCTCCGGCCATTTGCCTGCATTACGTCTGTGATGACGTTCACACAAAACCTGCCCAGAGAGACTGTATATAAGGGTTTATCCAGCTGAGAGTAGTTCCTGTAAGCACAAAAAAAAAAAAAAAAAAAAAAACTTTACCGGAAAGGAATTGGCGCGCGAATGCAGGAGACGCCAACTAGGGGTCCTCTACTCCGACCCTGATAGGTGACTGCCTTTAAATAACTGGATATTAAAAGTCGACTGAGGATTCTGAAGTCAGACTATCATAACGGTGCAGGACGTGCACGCTATGATTTTCAAGGCTAGTGCCAGATGAGGAATAAGAAGAATTAATTACAACGGAAATCATGATGGAGAAATAGAAAAACACATCAGCTTAAAATATAAGGTATATACTACATCGCTACCAATTACTTTGAAAGAACTGGCGCAAAATAGCCTATTTGAAAGGAAGAAGGACATATACGGAGGAAACGGACTAAGCGGATAGTTGTTTTTGGACACACTCCGTTTATTATTGATCGATATTGGGAGAATATAATAACATCCCATCTCAACATTTATTGCGCCCTGAAGAAGTTCCGCTTGACGGAACGAAACGCGTTGGCTGGTACCTTAAAGGATTATTAAAGGAACATTGAACTTTTTTGGCATTTACGGATTCAGCGTCTCTTATTTTGAAAAATAATTCTCACATATAGAACTTTGTCAACCACACATACGGTGGAGATTGAGAAAAAAAACTTCTTTGGCGGTGCATTTCAAAGCTTGGTTCATTATTGATTTTTCCCAAGGATTTGGGATATACTCTCAGGGCAGGGAGTATTTGAAGATTGCACGCTTTTTGAAAGATTGAGTTTATACTAACTTTGGTGATATATTGGGTTGGTGCTTTCAAAAGTTTAAAGTGGTCCACTGCCCACATTGTTTTGTGTAAAAGTTCCTGTAAGCACACTTTTCACATCACATGCTTAAAATTCCGAAAACGTGGGCGTTGTGTGGGTTTCAGTACTGCTGATTCCGCTAGGGGCCTCGAGTAGCAGTCCTTCCTTAATCTTCACGACTTCACCACCTGACCTTCATTGCCCAATCCAGCTCTAGTCCCGCCTCCATATATGACGCACCGGGTTCAATGGGCTCCCCTATATTCACACACGCTATTCAGCTAACTTCACCTTGTAACCGGTAAGCACTGTCAGCACGTACTTTTAGGAGACCCAGCACTGAGGGCAAGCTGTGTCTAACCCATACATCCGTCCCTTCCCCTATCTGCAGGCGATTGAGCCATACGAGTACGCTTCAGCGACTCGATAAACTCCAGCCCTGAACTCCGTATTCCTAAATTCTGGTGAGTCCCTCTCTGTTAACCGGCCACACCGCGATCCAAATAATACGCATGATTGACCCCTTCCTTCCTCACTTAGGAACCGCCAGACACCTACCTCCTCCCCCACCCAAGCTCACCCATTCCGGTCTTGGCGGTAAGACTTGCGCAATTGCACCTGAATTGCTTCCCCCCCACCTCCTTCTCACTATCACACCGCCCCCCCCCCCCCTTGTGAATAGCAGAAATGCTAGCGGCCTTATCTAATTCTTTTCTGGTACCTCCTTCAATATCAGTACTGCTATGATTCATTTATACCGCAATTCGTGTTGGATATTAACGTTCATTGGTTCCCCCTGCACATGGCTCACTATTTATTCATACCGTATAATTCGCGCACTTGGTAACCTTGATTGCAAGCTGAAATGAACCTGCCGTTAATGTGTCGTATTATGTATGAGGTCATTCCGATTGTGCATATTACGTTGCTTATAGACTGACCATGTCACTCCTTATTTATTGCCTTATCATGATGCTCAAGTTATTACAGGGCGCTCTGTTGTACGCCTCTCATTGTTCTGCATGCCGTATGCTTGATTATCGATATGCTTGCTCGTGAGTCCCCCACATGTGAAACCAGGGTCCTACTACGGCTTATGGTTTTCCCTATGCCTGACCAAACTACCGCAATTACACTACACTTTCCATCACGTCTTGATATGAGTGCAATCATTAGAAATCACGCCGCCCACCAGTCGATTCTGCGGCATCGACTAAATAGCCGCGCCTTTTCTACACCTTCCTACTTCTAGTCATGCATCTCAATCAGTACTATACATGCAAGCCTTTGATGCTGTAACCATCAGACGTGCATTTCATTTATGCCACACTTTCCCAAAGACACACAAGTGTAAAAGTAAGGCGGGATGTGCCATCATCTTAGTGGAGCATCATCTTAGTGGAGCAGGTAATCAAACTTAACCAGAAACACTATTCAGTAATTTATTTCACGCTAAGGGCATCTGTTAATATGAAGCTTAAGCCAGCGCCTGTGTATGCCAGGATACACTAGGGAACTTGGTAACATCACAGCCTACACCTGAAATGCCATGGTAACTTGCAAACTCCATTAAACAGGATCGCCCCCACCCACACAAGCTCCCTCAAAACCACGAACCAACTTCACACCCGCCTACTTCAAACAGCCCTATGAAAACAACACAAATTACTGCCAAACCATTTCCATGGTGATTAACGGAAAAAACATCATCAGTCACCAGCTCATATGGTGTTGTTTGACAGTACCCACACATTGGCTTTTAGGGCTCCCTTCAGAAATTAACCAGGAACATAAGCACAAAACAAGCACTGGCGTTGCCAATAGGTTTCGCATTTGGAAAGTTGGAGCTATTGGTTTTGTAAATGACATTTTATATTTATATATCGTTATTGGCATTGTCAATAACAATATATAAATATAAAATGTCATTTACAAAACCAATAGCTCCAACTTTCCAAATGCGAAACCTATTGGCAACGCCAGTGCTTGTTTTTGATAGTTAGCACAATGGGCAAGGTGAATATTTATTTATTTATATGGCCCTTTATGGCACCCAGGATGCTAGTTTTTTTTATACGGCTATCCTGATTGAGTGGAATTGGCACCTGAGTCTCATAGTTTTTAGGTAAAAGGATATATTAGTGCTAACAGGTTTCTTAACACTGTTAGTATATGAAAGGTGTGAGAGGTGTTTGTCACTGGGACCTCTGGGCATGACACAGAGTGTACGCTTGACCCCTGGGTGTGACACAGGGTGAGATTCGGACTTTAAGAAAAACTTGGGCCCAGGGAATTGACCATAACCTGCGTGTGGCCAAGAAGGGCTGATGATTCCCAAGTTGCTGCTCTTTCGTGTCTGTGACCACCACCTTTGTCTAGGAGCGGAGAGTGGCAGATGATTAGTTCACTTAGGAATGTGTTCCACTCTAGTCTTTTCTTACTAGAGGCTAAAATGGGTTGAAACATATCAATTATGTATTTTTTTCTCTGTCAATCATTGATGAAATGTATTGTTGTATACAGTGTCATTGCATTTATTCTCATTGAAAACTGTATTGCATAAGAATTGATGCAGGTTTTGGGCTAACCCTTTGCATATTGACCCTGTGTTACAATACCACGTATGCAGTCTTATCTTGTTTCATGTAAATACTTGTGCACCACATATGTTTCCCTCTACGATTAGAAAGAACAAAACCCCCAAAAAGATTTGAATTGTATTTGTCCACAAACTACTAACTTTGTCATGGATTCCCCATTATAGCACATGGAAACCAGGTTCCCAACACAGGTAAAGAAACGTAATAAGTTTAGCCAAAAATGACACGCACACACAAAGGCACACAGATTTCCCTGGCCCAAGGAGGGAACAATTTTCTCCAACTTAACTGAGTATACTAAAATGCATATAAAAACTAAATATAAAGGTCAGAAGATAGGCAAGCAATATTAGAATTATGGGCTATCTTCGAAGAGGCCAAGAATTATAGCCCTACAAAGCTGTTAAGTGAGCAAGGCATCTGCTCCTCCCCCACCCCATGCAAGAATGGAGGTGCTCATGCCAACTCCCTCCACAGTAGGATATTCAAATTTGACAATAATTGACAAAAATTTCAATAATTGAAGCCGAGGAGCCACCCACTGGATGAAGGACTGTTAGGCCCAAGCACGAGAGAACAAAAAGCGAGCAGGCCCAATGCTTCCAGCGCAACCCAGGGTCATTGGAAAGGTCCCAAAAGGCTTGACCCCCCTATCTTCTACGTTCAACACATAGGACCTCAAAAGCAAGAAAAACACACACTCCCACTGGTTCAGGCAAACATGCTCAAGTAACAGAGAGGTCTGCGGCTCTACTCAACAGTGATACAGCGAGTGGAGGAGAGGAAGGGCGCTCCAATTCCCTGGGAACCGAGACAAGAGTAAGGTTGCAAGATTTGCCCAGGTAGCTGAGGAGACAAGCAAAAGTGAGATTGAAGGCAAAGCCAGGCAAATAAGAGCAGCGCAGAGCTCAGAGTGAAGGAGGCAAACCAGACGGTGTGAGGAAGAGAGGCATGAGCTGATCTTAAAGACAGAGCACACACAACCAGGAAATGCAGCAAGAATACAGGGCAGCACTCAGATCATTTGAGTCAGAGGAACTGGCAGCAGTGGAGCCCCAGGGTGCGGCCGCATGCCCCAGTGTGCTGCGGGCCTTGGAGGCATTGCTTTTTTGGGGCCCAACGCACACGGGGGATGCAGCGGGACCCACCGGGAATACATAAATATTTTTTAATGTTTGTTGGGCCCGCCGCAAGCCCAGTTTGCGGCGGGCCCCGGGGGTATTGCTTTTTTGGGGCCCGCCGCACACGGGGCATGCGATGGACCGCGCTAGGCATATTTATTTTTAAATTGTTTGTTGGGCCCGCTGCATGCCCAGCGTGCAGCGGGCCCCAGGGGCATTGTTGTTTTGGGGGCTGCCACACATGGCAGGCCCCTCTGGGGATATATATATATTTTAATGTTTGTTGGGGATGCCACATGCCCGTTTGCGGTGGACCCCGGGGGCATTGCTTTTTTTGTGGCCCACCGCACACGGGGCATACGGTGGGTCCCGACGGACATATATAGATAATTGTTTGTAGGGCCCACCGTGTGCCCAGTGTGTGGCGGGCCCCGATACTATCCAACTGAGGCACGAAGAACGGCATTTAACATCATTGTGAGAGTCTTCTGTCAGCGGATTATAACACGAGGTAATTCCAGCGTGGTGTACAATGGCGGCCGACAAGCTCAGAGAAAGGGAGCAGGCAGCAGCGGCGATGTTTAGCGATGCATTCAATGGGGACGCGAACTCCATTTCCCAGAATGCACCAGCGGCAACAACAATCAAGGGGATAAAAGATAAATGCAAACTATTATAAAAGGCGATGTGCACAGAAAAGGTGGTGGGAGGCTACGTCCCTGTAGAGGTACATTGACGTTGGTCGAGAACCGCGGGGGCTCAGAATATTATTGGTACCCAGCTATGAAACACCTAACCGTGAGTTGATGCGCGAGTGGGCAGAAACGAATCTTGAATCATCGCGCAAATTATTGTGTATATTGGTCAAATATGCGGAGAAAGACTGTATTGATTTAGCAGAGGAAATTGTTACATTGAGTAAATAACTGGAGGAATTGGGTGAACCAGAAACAGTGGAAAAAATAAAAATTGACATAAAAAGAAGATTAAAGAAGGAAGAAGACGTCATCCGGGAATGCAAAGCGTTCAAATTCCACAGTGATAGATGTGATTATGAGTGCGGTATGATATTTGCTTTCGCGCGCAAATTTAAAAACATGAAATCAGGCAAAACAGGATTAAAAGCTGCAAACAAATCAGATATGGCCATGTCAGGTATGCAAGTGGAACTAACATCAGCCTCAGATGCAAGTTCAACCTCTGAAAGTGAGCATGAACAAGACAGCCAAAGAACAAACAGGAAGGGGGCAGCCAGAAGATTTTCACTTACAGAGGAAGTGGATTTTTTATGTCAGGAGCGCCTGCAGACATTACGGCCCCGGAAAACACAGACCAACCCCGCGTCAACGCAAGCAGTAAACGCAGGGAGAGACGGAAAGCCAGCAGGCGCAGAAAACAACAGCAATCAGAGACAGCCAAAACGTCAACCGAAAAAATTCTGGCGCATATAAGTCCGGAGGCCATTGAATTACCACCAAAGACAGTGATAAATTTAACAGAGGTAGTTCTTAACAAGGCGAAAGAGCAGTTGTTAGCTCTAGGACTGTCCTTCTGTCCTGAAAGTTCTTTTAATTATGCAGCAACCAGGGTGGATATTTATAAAGGTGTGCGGAAACTGAAACTCCAGAAGTTCTTCAAACAAAGCAACATGAAAGAGTACATAAAGGCATCTTGCAGCAAGGACAATATTGCTTCAGAAACCCAATGAGGATTGCGCAGGAGTGTCGAATACAAGTGAGCCGCAATTGTCAATTGTCAATTGTACTTGAATCGCTTTTGGAGGAAGGTGATGTTTCTCTTACTGTTCAAGATACACCACTGTCACCGACTTCGGCAAAACCTTTGATTCAGACTCCGTTTAAACCTCCATCCACCTTTTATCCAATCATGTTGAAAGACACAATAGACAGCTTCCAAGAACAAGTGGTGCAAGATCTAAAAAATCTAAACAGAAAAATCCAAAGCACCATTGCTGGCAACACCAAGAAAAGGAAAGATACCAAGGAGCTCCAATATCATCAGTTAATGACTAAACTTAGTAAGAATCATGCTATAGTCATAAGGAGTGCGGATAAAGGCGGCAACCTGGTCTTATGGAAGCGTGATAACTATGTCCGCGAAGCAACGACTCAGCTAAATGACATCGATTGTTACAGTCGGAGTTGCAAACAAAATCTGATGACAACTCATGGGATCTATAATCTGAAATTATAGGCCTGGAGAAGCACAGGATTGTTATCCATGGATGAGTACAAATATTTGAACAATAGTCCCGTGACCCCTATATTGTACTTCATCCCGAAGATCCATACGGATGCGATCAACCCCACACGTAGGCCGATAATTTCAGCTAGAAACAGCATTTTTTAACGTACTTCGATGTATATAGACTTTTTTCTTCAGCCCCATGTTCAATCTTTAAAGTCATATATTCGTGATACAGGTGATTTTACACAAAAAATGTTCAATTTTAAATGGTGTGAGGATTTTTTGTTGATTACTTTGGATGTTACATCCCTATATACATCAATTAGGCACAAGGATGGCCTTAGAGCCGTAGGATATTACCTGGCACGGATGGGCCCCGAACACAGTGAACATATTAACATGTTGCTAAGTATGATAGAGAGCTGTTTAACTAACAACATTTTTATGTTCCTGAACGATTACTACCAACAGTAAAGAGGTGTTGCCATGGGAGCCAGCTTCTCCCCCAGTTATGCTTGTTTGTATATGGGCTGATGGGAGGAGCTGGTTCTCATGGTGAAACACCAGGACACTGTGGTCTAACATGTAAGGACCAAGTGGAGGTTCATTAACGATTTATTTTTAGTCTGGCAGGGCACAAAAGATGAGGCAGAGAGATTTATTGAAAACATCAACACAAATGATCTCAATCTAAATTTCAGTGCCTGCATCAGTGAAAAGGAGCTAAACTTTCTGGACATGGAAATATTCATTGAGTGGGGCAAATTAGAGATCCGGGTGCATCGAAAGCCGACTGCAGGGAATTCTGTTCTGCATGCTAGCAGTGCCCATCCTGGGCACCTAATCCAAAGTATCCCCTATAGGGAGCTATTGTGATTAAAACGGGGGGAGACAAACGCTGACAACAAAACACTGAGGACCCTAATCGAGATAGCGCAGGGGGGTACCATACCTTGCTTGCCTTTCTTTGCCCTGAGGGAACCGGACGCCACCATCTACTGCGCCGCCGCCCCGGGACTACATCTCCCGGCAGCACTAGCGGCGGCGCGCACCAGACACGCGACGGGAGCACCAGGAGGCGCATTAAAGAGCGAGCACCCCCGCGTCGCGGGACAAGCGCGGGACGAGCCGGGCCCATTTAAGCCCGTTCAAGACCGGTCAAGGACGGGACGGGCCACCCCCTTAACATCCATCACGCGTCCTATTCTTGTGAGTACTCTGTATATGGTTATCATTATACCTATTTGGGTTCTCTTGTGCAATGCCCCCTAAAGAGGCCAAGGGAAGAGTGGACACTGCTAATTTCACAGGAGCTATGGACCAATTCATAACAAGGATGAACTGTGTTGTTGATGAAGGGATCGCTATAATGGAGCGACGTGTTTCACAGGAATTGGCCAATGCAAGAAGGTCTTCTATGGGACATATTGCAAATGCGCAGACTCCAGTTAATCCAGGTGTAAACGTCGGTAGAAATGCATCACCAATTTTAGAACTCCCTATTCCACAGCTCCCTCTGTCACAGGCCTCACTTGATAGTCAGTCCACGGCCTCTGAATCCTTGTTGCTATCCCCCCAAAAGTTGCCCATTGTACCTAATATAGTAAAGGTACATAACACTAGACAGCAACGTGGGAAAGACCCGGGGGTAATTCCCAAAAATAAGCAAGGGCTAGTAAAAAATGTTGGGGGAGGAAAAAGAATGCCTCAAAATGTATGAAAGAAACCCCAACTATTACTGAGCAGCCCGTTGTGAACCCCGCACAGGGTCTAGTTGAGCCTACAATGCCTAGCGGGGTGCACCAGGTAACAGGTGCTGTTTCGACTCAAGGAGATGGGGAAGGGGTAGGGGAGATGGTGAATGAGCGAAGTGCCATTTATGAGACCCTCAGAGCTCTTCTAGCCCCATTAGAGGCTAGATTGGCTAATATGGAAGTCCATTTAAAAAAGATTGAACGTGACCTCAAGGGATTAATAGAACCCCCTTTAAAGGATAATACACCCGTAATAACTAAGTTATTAACCAAAACACGTGGAAATAAGGTGCCAGCTTTAGCCGTCCAGAAGGACGTAGTAGTATCAAACACAGCCCATAAGATCTCGTCTGCACTTCCAGTTGTACTTCCCACCAACGACATAGCATCTGGTAATATAAATAGACCACAAAAACATAGCATACCACAAGATAGTATGGGTGGTGGGACCCCAATTGTCCATCCTAAAACAGGGAAAAATAGCCTTAATTTACCTCCGGAGGTTTGTCCACTTGTGGTAATCTTAGCTGGGGTTCCAGAGTTGGGCAAACGAGAGGTGGAAACCCCCATTAAATTACATAATAGGGTTGTACATTGGTTAAATTTGAACAGACCATTGCCCCCCCACCTTGCTGGTCAAATACTTATGACCCAGAGGGTCCCATGGGTTGGTCACTTAGCTAAGAATATAAAGGGAGATTGTATTGTGATCAATTTTAATAACCCGAGAATAGTTGATCATATTTGTAATTGGAGTTACCCCAGTATAGGTGCATCTATTCAATCTCTCCCATTGACCTACTTTTATCCCCCTGGTCATTTTGTTTCACAGTCAGATGGTTGGTCATTGGTACAACGGAATAGGAGGGGACCACCTCAGGGGGGATGGCTTACGCCCACCCTTCATCTGGACCCTATCCTTAGCCACAACCGGTTTGACTGTCTGGAGACAGTCGATTGACTTGATGCTGAAGCAAGAGCGCTGAATAGCCCCTCTTCTGCTTTGGGTGGTTGTACTGCCTATTTATCTGTGCTATTATTGAGCCCCAAGTCCCCTACTTTAGCCTTGGAACCTACAACGATTACTAACATTGTGACTAGTCATGACCTGAGTGTTAATACATGTGTCCCGAATACCGGCAATGTCCATATTAACAACATTAAACTTGTTTCGTGGAATGTGGCAGGTCTGCGAAACAAGCTATCATTGCCGGATTGGAATAATTTTATTGATGGGTATGACATATGTATGTTCCAGGAGACATGGTGCCTTGAACCCCTATACAAACAAGGATTTTCTTGCTTTCACACACCGGCTACCACGGTTGGGCGAGGACGTCCCTCGGGAGGGCTTATGGCATGGGTAAAGGTTGACCTTAATCTTAAGATCACTCATCATACCTGCTCATCCCTGGACATTATGAGACTCTCCATCAGGGGCCCGAATGGTGCTGTCTCTTGGGAATTCTTTAATGTATATGCCAGAGGCACCCAGGGGGGGGCCAAATCGTCCACTATTGCTATTTTATCTGACTTGCTTAAATTGTGTTCTCCTAACTCTTTAGTTCTGGTCGCTGGGGACTTTAATTGTTCAATTGAGCCTTTGGCAGCAGATGACATTCTTGGAGTGTGTGAGGATGATGCCCGATGGGGCATCCCGTCACTTCTGCTCACGCCTGTAAGAAGATGGTCCCCAGTTGTTATCCAATTAAACGCCCTCATGTTAGAAACAGGACTAAGAGCCCTAAATGGTCGTACCACCTCCGATGCTCAGGGGGCAAATACATATAATAGAGTATCGCACAAAAGTAGAATTGATTATATAATGGTGGATGGGAGAGCATGGAAGTTAGTGGTGGACATGGTTATTATACCGTCAGAGGAGAGTGACCACAACCCCCTATCCCTTACATTAGTGGATGTATGGAAGAGAAATAAGAATACTGCGCTAGACAACGCGATGTTAATAACCAAGAGAGTTGTACCATCAAATTGCAATAGATTCCTCAAGTGGCCCAAGTTTAGCCTAGATGAAACTATATTAAGTGCACTGGATGGAATCCTTAGTGAGCAGTCCTTAAGGCTCTCAGCAGCATGTAATGGAGCAGCAGGGCCTGCGGCGGTTGATATTATTTACACTGACACTATAGGTCAGATTAGCAAACTGTTCATAGTCTCAGGTAAGAAGAGCTCGACAACTACCAAGCCAGTGCAAAAATGGTTTGACAGTAACTGTAGAAAGCGGAAGAACAATTTAATTCTTGCTATTAAATCTAATAATCCAGTTGTTGTTCGGGTGGCCAGATTGCACTATAAACAAGCCTTGATAACAGCTAAAAGAGAGTGGGAGGAATCGCATTGGGAAAGCCTCAGGGCTGCAAGTAACGCTAAGAACGGTGAGCTATTCTGGGCCCTTGTCAGAAGATCTAATGGATGTGACCGGGACCAAATCCCCAACCATATTACAGATACTGAATGGTTTGAGCACTTCAGTAAACTCTATGGGGGGGGGGGGGGTGAACTTTCCGGAAGCCCAGGGCATTTGAGCGGTGCCGTGGATATTGGTTCCGGAGGGATGCCCCTAACTAGAGTTGATAAAAAAGAGGTGCTGGTGGCAATAACTAAGATAGTACCTGCTAAAGCCCCAGGGCAGGATTGTGTACCGGGCGATCTTTTTAAAGCTAACCCTGAAGGCTGGGCCTCTTACTTTGTAAATCTAACGAATGCTCTGCAGGAAGGTTCACCTGGCCCCAGTTCGTGGAAGGCGGCTGAAGTGATCCCTATCTATAAGAAGGGTCTGAGGGAGGACCCTGCCAACTATCGTCCAATTAGTCTTATAGACGCAGGACAGAAACTGGTTGGCAGGGTACTCCTGGGGAGGATTATTTCCTGGGCTGATGAGAATAATATCATCTCTCCCTTTCAGGCAGGCTTTAGGGCCTGCACAGGTACGATAGACCAGGCTTTCAGGCTGGTACTCCTATACTGGAAGGTGGTTACCTTTGGCAAAGGCGGTCTTTATTTGGCATTTATTGACTTAAAGACCGCCTTTGACCTGGTCCCTCGAGACCGCCTCTGGAAGGTGCTGGAGGCGATGGGGATCCCCCCCACCCATAGTGAATCTTCTGGCACGCATGCATGACGGCACTTACGCCCGTATTAGATGGGGTACACAGGAGCAAAAAACTGACAGAATCCCTGTGAATCGTGAGGTACGCCAGGGCTGCGTACTAGCCCCAACACTCTTCACGTTGTTCGTGAATGGCGTAATCTCTTTCCTGCTCGATATCAACGCTGATGCCCCGGTATTGGCGGGCGATAAAGTCCCCGCACTTCTCTTTGCGGATGATACGTTGCTGGTATCGAAAACTCCCGCAGGGTTGCAGAAGCTGGTGGACCGTTTCTGTCTGTTTTGTAAGCTTAGGGGCCTTGTAATAAACACCTCAAAAACTAAGCTCCTCTATTTCAACCCAAGTAGGTCGTCAAGATCCACCCTTTCCCTGGATGGGGTGCCATTGGAACGTGTACATGAATTAGACTACTTGGGAATTAGAATATCAGATAAAATGAAATGGAAGCCACACATAGACAAAATGGCACTAAGCCACAAAAGGGTAGTTGGATTGCTAGGGAGGGAACACTGCGCATCCACCTCCAAGCCCATTGCTCCTGCTCTTGATATCTATGAAGCGAAAGCTGTAGGCTGCGCCTTATATGGCTCAGAGCTTTGGGGCTTTGATTGTGTCGATGCCCTAGTCACCTCAGAGAACAAGTTTTTCAGGGAACTTGTATAGCTCCCGAGGGGTACTCCCACTAAACCACTTTTGAGTGATCTGGGTCGCCGCTCTATTAAGGATCTAGCCACTTTATGCCCTCTCTTGTATTGGGCCCGGCTATGGAGGACCCCTGAGCTCTCGAGGTATGTTGATGGCTTAAGAGAAGTTATGAATCTCGTCGGTGCCCTTAAAATTAGTTGGATTAGAAACATAAAAAAGCTCTTACTTGTAACGGGCCTGCCAACTGAGTGGGAGCCTGGGGTATCAATATCCAAGGCAGAAATTAAGCGAGCCTATTGGTTATGAGTTGATGACCAAGAACAGAGGGACCCAAATCTAGGTAGGTTGACTGAGGCGTTTCGACAGCATAAATTAAAGCCTCGTCTGGAGCCCTACCTAGATTTTATCAAGAAACCAAGAGATAGATCGCTTTTTATCCAGTTTAGGCTGGGAACACTCCCCCTTCGTGACTATACCAGCAAGTGGAAGCCCCCGCACCAAACCTCACCTGATTGCCCCTTTTGTGATGGTACAATTGAAAATATCTCCCATGTCTTTTTTGTATGCCGAGCCTATGTTAAACCCAGACAAAAGTGGCTTAAACCTGTGTGCCTATTGCTTGGAACCAGGGACCACTCCACTGCACTTAGAATTCTTAAGGCTGATGTTAGCACAACCTTAGTGTGTGGGGTGGCCACATTTCTTAGTTGGGCCTGGTTGATTAGGCTGAAGGCTACTAGATGATTCAATTTTTAACTGACTTGTTACAACTATAAATTCTCACAAAGCTGCTATAGTTTAATGCATTTTTAAATTATTTATTGTATTATAAATGATTTTTATTGTAATCTTTTTAAAAATATACTGACAATGAACTGTGATTTTATATTTTTATGTGCTTTTATGATATTCTGTATATCGAATAAAGCTTTGATGATGATTAAAACGTATTTGCAGCAGTGAACAGACTTTACAAGTAGCCCAGGAACAGTGCTTAAGGAGATTTCAACAGAGAGGCTCTCTATAAAAGTAACTTAGTTACCAGAAATGAATTAGTAACATCAAAACCGGGGGATGTAACCATAATAAACCTGAAGATAATTTTAGATTCATCCTAAGATTTAATAAACAAGAAGGTGCGGTCCGAAAGATCATCAAGAAGAATTGGCACCTGGTCAAGCAGGATCCCATCATAGGCAAGACAGTTCCCCAACACCCGGCAATAACATACCGCCGTGGAAATTCTATGAAGGACACTATAGTTAAAAATGACCCTTGTGGACCACTAATCAAAAATACATGGCTGTCACAACGTACAGGCTTCATTAAATGCAGGACCTGCAAGGCATGCCAGCACGGGGTATCAATGAGTAAATATAAAACGCCCTTTAGTGAAAGGGAGATTGTTATTGATAAGGCATTAAATTACAAACCAGACCATGTAATTTATATACTAGAGTGTCCCTGTAATCTAAAATATGTTGGGAGCACTGTATTACAAGGCCACAAAAGAGTGTTACAGCATATACGAGCAATCAAACATAATGACCTTCATACCCGGTGGCGCGCCACTTTAATGAAATACACAAGGGAGATACAAAGGAGCTGCGATATTATCTAGTAGATTCAGTCCCTATTTCTAAAAGGGGTGGTGATCGAACAAAGGCCCTTCGGAAATTGGAGATGCAGTACATTCTTAATTTAGACACCAGGTACCCGGGAGGCTTGAATGCCACTGAGGAATTATGGTCTAGCCTTGAAACATAAATGTATTTAAGATGGGAGAGAATATATCTTACAATGGAATTAAATCATGAATTGTTTGGTCAAATAGAATAGTAACGATGACATGTGTATAGATGCTGAATTTCATACAGTTAAAACTTTGGGTGCATATAGATGTATATTTATTCTGATATTTATGTATTTATTTATTTAACACATTTTTGACAGAGATATTTATACTTATATCCATTAATTAATTATTTATATATTTATATATGTTTTTATAGATTTATTGGTGCACAGTTTACATATGTCAGATAGCTTACATTGTTCCAGACCACAGTTCTGGTTGCACAAAAGTAAAATACATTGAAATCCTCCAGAACTTTATGAAATGAACAAAATTAAAATTGTTATTTGTATGTAGAAACTCGATGTATTTTGTGCAAGATTGGTAAGCCTATGAAATTACAGGTTTCCTTTCCCTCTCTTTTCTTTCTTTCTTTCTCCCCTTAGATCCTTAAAAACAGTATTTGAACTTGAATATCAACAAAGCGGCTCCTCCCTGTTCCAGTATTTATGAATTTTAAAGTTTAAATTTCTATTTCACATGAGGGTTCACACAGTTGGTTTTTATGTTATACATCACATATGGGTCTTTTGGAAAAAAGAGTTTTTGTACATTTGATTGTATTTTCCAGAAATGCCTGCTTCAATAGGGGCAGATAAGGAATTGACCGCGATTTGAATTAACTGTTTGTATACAGACGATGAGGAATGTTTGCCATAAAGATGAATTTAAATTTTGATTTAGCAAATATGTGTGAATATAACATATAAATGTGTCTTTTTAATGTATACATACTGTATAGCGGTTTGGATTGAGAATTTTAAAGCATTTATGCATCAATTTTGATTTTAACAATCAATGTTCATGGAAAAAATTGTGTACAAAAAAACAATCTTTGTATTAAAGTAAATTTTTTGCACTGGTACTTTAAGGGTTTTTAGTCACATGACAAGCAGAAAAAAAGAGGAAAAAAATGAAAGTATTTAAACCAATTGCTGAACCATGAGCGCGTCAAGTGATCGAGTCCCCTGCGAGGGACGAAACGTGTCATGGTGGTCGCTGCATCGCAAAAGGAATACCAATAGATCTTTGCAGCTAATTGAGCCTTGGTGGTCCGCGCTCTTTCTTGCGGAAAAGGAGTGAAGTGTGGGGAGAGTTTCCTGTTATATATATATATATATATATTTTAATGTTTGTTGGGCCCGCTGCGTGCCCAGTGTGCGGCGGACCCCGGGGGCCATTGCTTTTTTGGGGCCCACCACACACAGGGTACACAGCGGGCCCCTATGGGCATATATGTTTTATAAAAAATTGTTTGTTGGGCCCTTCACGTGCCCAGTGTGCGGTGAACCCTGGGGTATTGCTTTTTTTGTGCCCACCGCAAACGGGGCATGTGACAGGCCCCTCCGGGCATATATATATGTGAAAAAATTGTTTGTTGGGCCTGTCGCATGCCCCGCCGCACCTGGCAGTCCCCTCTGGGCATATATATATATTTTTTAATGTTTGTTGGGCCCGCCGCGTGCCCCGTGTGCGGTGGGCCCCGGGGGCATTGCTTTATTTGTGGCCCACCGCAAACGGGGCATGCGGCGGGCCCCTCCGGACATATATATATATAATTGTTTGTAGGGCCCACCGCGTGCCCAGTGTGCGGCTGGCCCCATGGGCATTGCTTTATCGAGGCCCGCCGCCCACGGGGCACGTGGCGGGTCACTCCGGGCATATATATATATTTTTTTTAATGTTTGTTGGGCCCGCTGTGTGCCCACTGTGCGGCGGGTGCCGGCGGGCATTGCTTTTTTGGGGCCCACCATACACGGGGTACACAGCGGGCCCCTATGGGCATATATGGTTTTTTTTTAATTGCTTGTTGGGCCCTCCGTGTGCCCAGTGTGCAGTGAGCCCTGGAGCATTGCTTTATCGGGGCCCCCAGCACACAGGGCACATGGCAGGCCCCTCCGGGCATATTTATTTGAAAACATTGTTTGTTGGACCTGTCGCATGCCCAGTGTGCAGTGGGCCCTGCGAGCACTGCTTTTTTGGGGCCTGACGCTCATGGGGCATGTGGTGGGCCCCTCCAGGCATATATATATATATTTTTTAATGTTTGGTGGGCCCGCCGCATGCCCAGTGTGCAGCGGTCCCCGGGGGCATTGCTTTTTTGAGGCCCGCCGCACACGGGGCCAACAGCAGCAGTTTTTTTTCGTCAAATGGAAAGGGCTAGCCGAGCCTGCTCTAACTATTTTTTCTTCTTTTGTAGAATCTCAGAGGGAAGAACCTGCTTGTTCAAGAGCCGTTGACCCTGATGGCAACTAATATATGATTGCTGCTGCACAGCACGGGTAAGTTTTGGTTGCTGTAGACTTCCAGGGAGATGAATACTACATATGCTAAAGCGCAGAACTTTGAGGTCGCCACCCATATTTGTGAACTCCTACTTGCGATGGGTGGGAGGGCTGTGCATGGTTTGGCTATGGGATTCTGTGTGATCATGTGGGTTTCATAAGTGTGCCATTCCACTGTTTTGCCATTTACAGGTGCTTCAGAGTTACATGCATTTTTAATCATTGCTTCCCTATGTTTTCTTAACTTTCCATTCAACAATCGCAATGCCCTTTTCCCCTTTGAAATACATCTAGTAACACCAAATATATTTGTAGGTGAGTTACGTGACTGCGCCATAAGCCCAAGATCTTTTGTATTCCAAGGGAACAACAAGCCACCAAAATATAAGCACAATGGAGAACTTTTTGCAGACTGTGAAGGCTGTGAAGCACCGATCACACCTACCTACCCATATAACCGCAGCAGATTGGGCCAGAGAGTACTGCACTGTGATGCATGCTGATTGTGGCGTGCTGTTTTGCAGTGTGTACAATGTGGCGGTGGACTACATCCTGAAACACACAGTGGATATTGCATGTGCGGTCCCAAAAACACTTGAAGCTCTATGTAGATGATCCAGACCCTCACTCTTTGCCAAAAGTGCCCGTCAGATGACTGTGAACTCACTTTTCACAAAGAGTACAGTTGCCACTGCCTCAAACCAGGAAAGTATAAGTGAGTGGGTCAATGTCTGCACAACACTGAACATTCCACTGAGCAAAACCGACAACCCTGTGTTGCGCAAGTTTCTCCACAAGGGAGTACGAAATGGTGGAGCGATACCTGGAAGTCATCAGCTTCAAGGACGTTATCTCCCAGAGAGATATATAGGAGCCATGAACGAGCTGAAAGAACACTTGCAAGATCAAAAGATCAGTGTTATATTTGATGAAACACCTGATGTCGAAGGGCGGTGTGTATTGAATGTGTTATTTGAAGTGGTCTCTGTGCAGGGTGGCTCTCAGAGCCACACCCACCTAGCAGACACAGTGTTTCTTTCACAGTGCAACCATGGGACTGTAACGCAAGCAGTTGTAAAGGTGCTCATAGAGTACAGCATAGCCTTTCAGAACGTTATTTCCTTTAACATTGCCAATGTGGCATACATGCTCAAGGCATAAAACACTTTGTTGAGAAATCTGTATACAAACTCCATACATATCACCTGCTTCGCACACATAATGAATCTTATTGGAGAGTCGTTTAGGAAGTGTTTTGTGGAGCTAAATGCGTTCCTTCTGTACTTCTCGCACATCTTTTAGATGGCCGGTAGCAGAAAGAGAAGGTACCTGCACATTCTTGCTGAGAACCATGGGCTGAAATCACGGATGCCACCTGACCCTTGCAGTACCCAGTGGAATTCTTGGTTTGCTGCTGTTCAGTACCACTGCAAGCACTTTGGGGCCTATGCTGGGTTTGTTGAGTCTGAGATGCAACTCAGCAAGTCTCCCCCAGATTCCCTTGAAAATCTGCAAAGTATTTTGAACAGCGGTCAAAGAAACTGCATTAGAGTTCAATTGGACATTGTGTCAGAAAAATTTCAAAACATTTTACACCTGATGGACTTATTCCTGAGTCATAGACCGGTGACAATGAAGTTGTATGATTATTTGGAGAACCTCCACATGAATCTAACAAACAATTCAGTCCTCACTGTGGAGTCACTACAACCATTTCTACAGACCACTGCAGGGGTTAAATTATCTCTGACACAGAAAAAAAAGATTACAGCCCAGCTTAATGAAACTTTTGAAAATTCTCTGGAAAAGGTAGGCAAATACTTGGGGGAGGCCCAAGCAGTCATTGGATTCTTGAAACAAGTGTGCCTTTTCAATCCTGCACGACTCTGCATCCTGCCGAAGACAAGAGTGCATATTCAGCCATCCCTGGTTTGAGCGAAGTTCCCGCTCGGGATCTTCGCCTCTACTTTGAACATGTAGGCCCAGAAGCAGTACAGGCATCTGTTTCTAGAGTGATTGATACTGACCTCTTTTGGCGTGGGATGGCTGACCGCATTCCAGTGCTTTCACAGCTTGCAGCTGTGTACAAGGACTGTGTGACCAGTTCTGCAAATGCTGAAAAGAGCAACAGCATCTACAAAATTATTGTGTCAGCCAGACGACTATCCCTCTCAGAGCAATCCATCCGGGCATTACTGTTTTTGCATTATAATCAGCAGCACAATATAGGGCTAGATTTGGACTGCTCAGAAGAACTGCACGTACATGGCCAAGATTAACACGACAAGTATACAGGTTCCGTGGGCATTTATTCAACAACATGTTTATGTCCTATACGTAGACTTGAAGCAAAACAAATTGTCTAAATTGTAAATAAAGCAAATATACATAGCTTCATGTTGTAAAATAACTCCAAAAGCTAAGATATCTGTGTTTGTTGTAGGAAAAATTGCAAAATAAAGTGCGGTAAAGTGCAGCTAAATTTCCAGATTTGTGCCGCTAAATTTACTAGTTCATGCCGCAATATCCTGGGGTCTGATTAGCCTGTTAGCCTGGGTGCTGAAACATCGGCGCTGAAACATCTACTGTTCTTTGACATGGAGGGAAAGTAAGCACCAAACTGCGTGACATGTCAGGTATGAGAACACCTGGAGAGAAATATTGCCTTGCCGCAGGAAATGGTAAAATCCAAAGCTCTGTTTTTAATATAAAAGCAGGGCCTTTGGTGTTCATATCACTGAAAATACAAAATTTGAAAAAAATAATATTGTCTACAGGTGCTCGTGGAAGACAATTTCTATGGACTGCAATCTAGAGAATGCTAAAGTGATTCTGAAAAGGAAGACCCTCAGCAAAAAGCAATTCTGGAATTTTACTGACCTCTACTGGTCGTTTTCTATCAAGACAGTTAAATAGAGACAGTTGAACAAAAATAAAAAAAAGTACCTAAGCGGAAGCAGACAAGTCCTAGGGCTGATCTCCTGAGCCCACAAAGTACATACATATATAAGTATATACTAAAGTATAGATACTAAAATATATACAAGAGGTCTCGAATGTGTGACCTAAAAATGCATTTGGCCTAGAAGAATGAAAGTAGGTCGGTAGCACATTGAAGAAAAAAAGGACCACGAGATAATTTAACATTTTCCACCAGGCTTATTCGGATGATAGCAATGCAGCAAAGAACACAGTTCCAGGATAGCCAACGCGATGTCTCGGCTAGACAATTGTGTGAGAAGTTGGCCTGATATATGATGCTCACTAGTTCTAGTGATCACCTTGTATCAGTCCAAACAACCCTTATGGTGATTGGTTGTAAGTCAACCTTATAGACCAGCTATCCTAATGGTAGCATGGACAAAGCAGTCTTAGGCTAAACTGTTTTGGCATGTGAAGCCAGCTGTTTTACCACAATATAACCCCTTGAATACCAGATGAAAGGACACCGCACAGGTTGTTATGAAAATAAACAGTATATTTATTAATAACAACACCTCTGAACTCTTTATGAGGTCAGAGGGCTAAGCACATGACAATCTCTTACGAAAAATACGATAAGTTGCACAAAATTTACAATGGTGCCCTAGGGGCACGACAAACCATATACTAAGTAAGTGGAATGTGAGAGTCGATAAAAGGAATGGAGCTGTCCAGAGGCTGTAAGATCGATGGGACCACGCTACACTAACTGTAGGTAAGTAATAGGAGGCCCACGGAACGCGCGTGCAGAGTGTGAACTCACACGCGAGATGTGTAACAACGTCTATGGACAGTACAGTACAAGTTAAAGGTAAGTACGGACAATCCTGACTAGGTAGGACAACAACGACTGTGGAATTGGACACTAGGACAGTTAGACTACCCTTGAGCACCGAAATGCTCTTGTTACCTCACCCACGGGCTGCGGGTGCATAGGTGCCAAAGTGTGTCGGGTTCTCGTGTTGAAGTCAATGGAGCCTGAAAGAAAAGATGCTGCAGGCGGCCAGGAGGAAGATGTCCGGTGCGATCCAAGGGTGGATCGGTGAAGAAGAGGACCTGAAAGCAGAGGGGACAGTGTTCAAAGTCACTAGCCAGTGACCGGTGTGGAACCAGGAAGGAACCAGGTGCTGTCGTCGCGATCAGGTGAAGAGTGGGCGCTTGACTCTGCAGCCACGTGGACCAGGAGGTGTCTTCGACAACCAGGATGGAGGCACGAGCTGTCCCATGCAGGCTCTCGCTGTCGGCGGTGTCGGATCCGGGATTGGACTCAACAGGCCTTGGCAAAGGCAACCCAAGCGGTGAAGGGAAAAGACGTCTGGTGCGGACTAGGAGAGTCCGGGGTGCCCCTCTTTTGGAAGGGAGCAAGGGCCAGTCTGGAGCAACCAGACCAGCAGCAAAGATTCAAAGGTTCGTCGTCTAGGAGGCCACTAGCCAGCCGGCAAGTGACCAGACAACACGTCGAGCAGCAAACAAGCAGAAGGGCCCCACGCAGATCTCGTGGAGGCTGGAGGGCTGATCTTCGGTGCAGGAGCTGCTCGGGGCTGGGGCTTCTCAGTCCCCAAAGCACTTGGTCGAGTTTACCTCGGGCGTCGTGCTGGAAGCGAAGTGCAGTTTCTTCCAAGATGGCCGGTCCCACGTGTCTCGTCGCACCCACGGATCTCAGCTGTGCTGCAGATGTAGGTTGAGGTCTGGGAATCTGGATCTCGTCGGGCTCTGAAGTCTGGATCCTCGAGGGAAGACGACAAAGTGAAGCCGCTGGACGCTTGATGGTGCCTGCAGTTGCAGGGTGGACAATCCTTGTCCACAAGGGAGATTCTTCAGTCTTCTGTGGAGCAGAACGTTGAAGGCCAGAGTTTCTTCTTGTTGAATAGTTCAAGATAATCTCATTTGGAATGGGACCAGCTCCTACCTTTATTCTCCTAAAGGGGGCTGCACTACTGACTAGGTCCCTCCCCTGGGTGGGACCAGGAAGGGTGGTGGCTACACCCCCTATCCTTTGTCCGGTTTCCTGCCAGAGCTGGGGCTGGGATGCCCCAGCAACTGGTTTGAACCGGTGTATGCACAGGGCACCTTGTCTGCCCCAGGCATGTCTCATTCCTTTCAGGCCTATCCTCCCCAATACACAAAATCCTGTCTGGGGTGGTGCTAGCACTTCCCAAGGCAGGAAACCCTTTGTCCAAGCCATCCTCGCTGGAAGGACTCCCAGCAGCAGGAGGTCAGACTTGTGTCTGTGGTGGCAGCATCCATTTTGTGATGCTGAGGCTCGAGTTAACTTTACCCGGGGTTCACAGTTACATACATGTCGTGTCCCTCTAGAAGGGTGGAATTCTACCCCCGTCGCCAGAATTGGCGAGGGGGTAGTATTCCAAATCGTATGACACCTTACTCGACATGTTTTGATAATGTTATACCAGAGTTAGCATTTAACCGCGAGGTTGATAATGCACTTAAGAGTATATGGTATAGCGTTATCATGGAACAGCTATTAGGACTTGGTTCCGCAAGCTGCAAACGGGCTCAGCTCATGCCAGAGCACCATCTCACATAATTCCAAGCACTCTGCCTTCAGGATTGATAAGGCCTTCCATAGGAGTGGCTGATAGGAGTATATGTGTCCATTTTAGGGTTAGATATAGGTATACTATATCTACAGCAAAGGGTGTTTACACCACCTTGCCCCAGCTGTCATGCAGCCAATTGTGTCAGATTTAGATGGCCAGCCAGGGGTGGCATAATACATGCTTCAGCCCCGGTAGGCCCTGGGTACACCAATGCCCTGGGTACAGGGACTGATAAGGTGGCCCAGTACCAATTGGTAAATGCACCTAAAGTACATGTTTGTCAATTTAGAGAGAGAACAGCTAGGCTGTGGGTCTGATTAGCAGGCCCACAGCCAGGGAAAGTCGTAAACCAGTGAAGCAAAAAGCAAAAATCTGGGGTGACCATAGGATTGCAGACCCCACTCTCCTACAAATTGCATCTGTAAAAAATGGTTGGGTTCTTAAGATGTGATGAAATCTCAGATGTGAAACGTGTGTCTTGGCAAGGAACGGACATTAATGGCGTAGAAGCTCAATATTCTAGAAACAAACTAATGATGAATGACCCCACTCAAACTGTAGATACCTTCATAAGCGTTATTAAAAGTGTAGTATTGAGTAAAATGATATGGAACTTTTCTTATCTCAAGAAAAATCACTTGCTGGACCATAATTTATTGTATGCTATTTGATGCTGTATTGGGTGCTGTGTAACCATTTACTATCTCTCCGAGTAAGGTTTGGATCGATCTGCTTTGCTACCCTGAAGATTGTGTGCTAAAGGAGTTTACTTGGTGCTCAGGCTTGAGTCCATTCATAAGGAACAACCCTAAGACACCAGAAAAAAAGAACCAAATTGACAGAATTGAATGACCTCTGAAAGAGGAGTCACTCACTGGTGTGTGTGATCTCTGTCATGCAATCCCTGAGATGACACTGCTCTTATGAAAGTGAGGACAAAAAGAGTATTTTATACCCTGGTTGGTTGACGTAAAGTCCACTACTTGATGTCCAGAAACTGGCACCACAACAATGATTAAATATCAGTAATAACATTTAATGGCGAGAGGAAGGCCATCCATGGAATTCTTGCTGCCCTAGGAAAAAAGACCATATGCTAGAAAATTACTCCGATAGCTTAGAATTGTGTTTCAAACCTAGCCAACAATTACTCACCTGTTTGATACAGCTTATCATGGCATTAGTCAGGGGAGGGGTGGGGTTGAGCTCAATCTTTCCAATTGCAAATTCTAGTGGATCAAAGAACAATGCACGTTATTGCCTGGCCATCAAAAAGAATGCCAGTCTGCATATCTGCCAAGATGAGCACATGGTCATATGAAACAATGCAGAGAGAATGTTTATTCTGTGACTAATAAAGATGTCTGCTGGCTGTGGGAGAGTGGGCAAATTGGCAGGGAGTCCGCTGTTGACTGTGGAAGAGGGCCTTCAGTTAATGAACACCTGGAACCAATGAGAGGCTTGGCAGTCCAGCTAATAGATCACAGCCATGAGACATCCCCCCGGCCCGTATCCCCCCAAATGCCCTTCCTGGTAGTAGAGTCAAGGGCAAAGATACTGCCTTATCATGGCTCAGGGCATGCAGACAATCAAAACAGCACAAGACATGCACAATTAAGATTAACAGCAAGAAGAAAGGAACTGAACAGATATGTTAAATTGAGGCTATCCACATGCTACCCAGCAATCACCCGAGACATGCCCACATTTGAATGGGTCACTCATGCCAAATCAGTGAAGGTTGATTTCCTGAAGGTGAGAGGTGACTTCTGCGGACCAGGTACTGCTGTGTGTTGCATAGCAAAAGCAATGGTGAACCAGGTTAAGCCTGAGAATGAGGTGACAGAGCGAGACAGAAATTAGTTTTCACCTAAGCAATGGCTCATGCTTCCCCCAGGCTGCTCAGAGGGCTGTAAACAGTGCATTAGTATTCATGCTGGGTTTGTGATTCACGTTTTGACTACCATGCCTTCTGCAGTCCTAGCAGTGGAAAAAGATGGCTTAGCTAAATGCGGCCTCCTAAGATAGCACTTGTTTACTGGTGCCTATTGACCCCCAACTGTCCTGGCAGGGAGGAAGGGAATATTTCTTTGCAGAGAGGAGTGTTGGACCTCAGGGCAGTTAAGAAGAAATCCACAAAATGTGCTAATGGCACAGCTATGACTCAGGATGAAAAAGCCTTGCTACATTGTAATAACGCTCTTCACAGTAACTTGAAAGAAGAAATAAGCATAACTTAAGTTGCAGTTAAAAACGTAGAATGAAAACTTGACACTGTTTTTAGAGTCTTGGCAATAGTAAAAATGGAAAGAGTGGAGCAGCGGAGATCAAGACTCTAAAGGAACTTGTGCAACCCGAAGAAACAAAATTGAGACACTAGACTATCTGTTAACGGGTACACAGGGCTAAGGAAGACTTCTGAGATTTCTGAAGTCCTTCCTGGAAACCCCAACAAGGTCCTTGATCCAGTGAGCCATCGGTGTTGCATCTCTGGGAAGGTGCCTTGAGTAAGGCGAAGGAATAGTGACTGAAGAGACATTCATGCTAACAAGTTAATCCTGTTTGTGCCCCTTTCTTCAAGGCCTCATTGAGAACCATTAAGTTTATTGTAGGGCTATGCTAAGATGGGAAAGATCATTTGTTATTCACGGTACCAATTCATTTGGGATGCCAAATTCAGGTCGAAAATGACCTACTGCAATGTATTAAGCAGTTTGCTTTGAGACCTTTTCCAGAAGGATCTTTTAATAAACAAATGAAAAGCATAAAAAAACAAATTCATTAGCAATGCAAAAATGCTTTGGGAGCCTTCTCCTTCACAAACATTGTGCTACAACCTGGGCCTTTGGAAATCCACATACTCATTTACTAATCATGGTTAGGATTCTTACAACAATGTTACTAGTACCAATTTCTCGAAATACAATTTGCAAGAGATTTCTGCTTTTCTGTTACTTAAGTGACAAACCTGACATCAATTAAAATGATTTCTTTTATTACAAAAAGAGCCTGGGGCACCACAGATAAAATGTACAAAAAGTGGGGGTTGTGTTTAAACAATTAAAATAAAAAACACAGGTTTACAAATATTATATTGAGATGATGCAACTAAAAGTAAAAACCCAATCCACTCAAAAGTTTTCCAGAATAATTCTGCAGTAAATGCAGCTCAGTGGTGACCTGAACAAAGTAGAATGATCATTCAAAGAACTGTGATAGACATGTAAAAGTAATTTGCTGTAGCTGTTGCATCGAACGAAATTGAGGGCCATTCTGAAACCTGACATGAAAATACCGGATGGAGAGCATCCATACATCGCAACAAAACACTCCACATTTTAATGTGGAGCGGTCCCATGCCTGCTTGAATTTGTAGATAGCTGAGATTCAAAGTTACAACCAAGACTGTTGACTGAAAGACGTTCCGTGTGCTGCATTTTAAAGTTAATTAGCCCTTAGTTTGTCAACTATCCCGTAGATCACTGCAGTCGGTACCCAACATCATTTACCCCTTGCAGGGGCACATATTATAAACATGTGAATAAGTCTGAGGACCAAGTTGCTCTTATACATCTCTCCACAAGGTTCAGTGCTGGTCTAGCTGCAATAGCGGCACGGGAGAGGTCTCTTTTAAGAATATATGGCCAGAAACCTAGTGGCCAGTATATTTTGTGACAGCCTGGTAGATTAATTTTTAGGTTAACTTAGTACACCATCAGTCGCCTTAAGCTTGGGACACATTGGAAGAGGACTAGGAGTGTTCCTAGCGGTTGATAGGCAGTGGTAAATAATGGGCCAATTTATTTTAAAGCCTAGAACCCAAAGGCTGGGTTGCTGAGTGCAATTAAAAAAAACGTACGTTAACTTTTTTTTTCTAAGAGTGACGATGTAACACAGTAAAGTTGTAAACGGTATTTCCATAGGATTCCCCTGGGCCAATATTATGAATTATTTTCACTGTTTACAGTAAGTTATAAGATGTTCATCCTCCCTGTAGGCGCGCTGCTCCCTAGCTGCTCTCCTGCTTGGCGCTTTTGTTCCATAGACTCACACTGCGATTGCCCCGTAGATAGAAACAAAAGACTTTGGTCACCCACTCTCCAGCCGAAGTGCCGATCCCAAATACGGGTGCACTCACTTTAGCGGCCTGCGGGTCCTGATCAGATTCCAGCCAAGTGTCTGGGTCACTAGTCAGGTCCATGCGATCAAAGCTCTTGTCCATGACAAACGTTTGACAGGTCTTAGAAGGTCCATTGCAAAGCTCCTAGTCCCAAATAGGCTTGCAAGCCTCCTGCTTATGGCATGCAGCCGGAGCTTCCTGCATACAGTCCAGGCCCTGCAGCGGCTCAGCGCCCATAGCAGCACGGCTGCCCCGTTGCTCTGGCTTGACACGTTCAAGCAGTAGTAAATACCATAGATCTGGTAAACATACATCGTCCCGGGTGGCATGAACATGGGCACATTCCTGCCCATATGGCGTCTACCCACGGAGTGCGATGCCTTGTCATTCCGGCCCTGATAGGCTTCTGCCGCGCAGCTCATCCCCACCAGGCAGCCTTTGGGAAGTAGGGGTGGGGGGGTGCAGACCACCAACAACTTCTGTGTGTGTAAAAGGCCGCTTTATTGAAACAGGTGCACATAACAAATAAAACTCCCCGGCCAAATGCCTTACACAACTAAACCCCACTAAATAAACACTTACCTTTCCCCTACACCCCTCCCCCGCCCCTATCGGTTATTTGAAACCCGCCCCCACCCAAGCATTACAACATTCCAAAAATACAATATCATAATTCAAAGCATAACACATAGCTTATAAAACTAAACATCCATTATACCAAAAATCCCCTGCCTGCCCCTTCACCACTTAACGATCACCCAACCTCCGTAAGTGCTCCAACAATTAACCTACCCAAACAATCCCTGCCGATGACCCAACTTTAAAGTATCCAACACAAAAACTCTGCCAAACCTGGCAAAAATTCCACCAATCCCCGCCACCCAGAAAGCTGGGGGGGGAGAAGATTACCCCCCCTTTCTGCCCCCCAAACAAAAAGGGGGGTACGCCTACCTGATACCAATGAACCACAAGGCAATGCAAATACTCACTAGACCGTCCTAGAATGTTCCTGCACCATAAGACTCCTAGATAGAGCTTCTCTAATCTCCAGCAGATAGTGGTCCATACCCATCCGGAATAAGTGGACACCATCGCTCCTGAAAAACTCCACAGACTCAAACTTAATGTCCCTATGGCAAACTCGCCCAAAACCTAAGCTTCTACAGATTCTAGAAATTTCAAGGTTCACCTTCTTACGAGCCCTGTCAATGGCCCTGGGGCTCCGTGCGCCCCTCCAGACTCTACGAGGCACAAGCTCGGTCCACAAAACATGGCAGCCAGACCACTTTTCTTTCAAAAGCGCCAAATCTCTTTTTATTGCCCATAACAAAACTACACCTTTTACTCCACAAAGATCGTTTTCACCCAAATTAATTAACAAAACATCTGGGCATTGCCCCCCAACCAACCACTTGTTCAAACAAGGAACCAACTCTCTCCATAACATCCCCCCTTTTCCTTTCCAAACAAGCGGTCATTCATCCCCAACATTCTCCCAAAATAACAACTGCCAGCTTGAATTTGGGCCCATTTAACAAAAGAGTGCCCCACTATCCAAATGGTCAACTTCGGGGAACGAAGGCCCGCTATGGAACCTGAAACGAGAAAAAACAATATGAGCTTCAAGAAAAAGAGGTTAACGCAAGCGCTTCTTCGGCATCGCTCCGAACAGAGCGCTGAAAACAGTTGGATGACCAGCGCTCCAGACGCAGAATCTCCCCCCTGGACCAGCCTCGATTACCAGCTTCAGTTGCCACCCGAATCCTAAAAGAATGTGTCCCAAACTGGGCCCCATCTGTTGCCTATCAGACCTATTTGTTGCAAAGCTTTACGCAACTGATAATCCATCACCCTGCCCCCGTCAGCATGTTGAAAAACCCTCAAACTATCTATAGCTCCAGATAGCCTCCTCCAATGTATGGCCCAATGTAAGGGGCATGTCGCCACCGGAAAAGCTGCTTCCAACCAAACCCCTTTCCCACAACTCCTCTGATCTGTTTTAGAGCTAACCAACCAAATGTGGACACCTGTCTCAGAAAAGAAAACCTCCTGCCAAATGATACCAACTCTTGACCTGGAACCTAACAACTCGGAAACCCTAAAGGCTCCGAAAAACATCCAAACCATAAGGGTCGAAAACAAACACACCTCAAAACCATCTCTGCAAACCGCAGGTAACACCGCTAACAAACGCACCAACGTCTGCAAGGATGAGGGCCTATGGCACAACCGTGCCCCACCCTTCTCCCTATCCGAACCTTCCAACATTCGCCTCCCTACTTCCCCAGCAGAAGAGGAATAACCCCACAACAGCTTACCCATGAAAGAAATGCCTGCCAATTTTCCTGCGATGGTGACCTTAGAAAGACCTTTGCCAATAAAGCCTAGCAAAAACGGAATCACATCCTCTGAGCGCCTCCAAGCTTCCTCCCTCCTACAGGCACCTGATGCTAAGAATTCCCTCCAGGCCAAAGCATAAGCTGAACGAGTACAAACAGACAAGGAACCTACCATCAGCTGTACAACCCTACGCTGCCTACATACCACAGATGTTCCTGCATTGGGTTCGGTGTCCTGTCCGCCTCCATGGCCAGCCCATGGAATCTCTCCCACTGCGAACGAGACAAAGCATCCACAATGTCATTGTCCACACCAGGGATATGCAAAGCCCTTAATGAAATATCATATATCAGGTAACCAAGAACAAACACCCGTAGCAATTTCAAAATCTGCTCGTCTCTGGCCGACTGTCTGTTGATGATTTGAACCACTGCCAAGTTATCGATCCTGAACAAAACCTTCTTATGAGCCAGTTCCTCACCCCACAATGTCAGCGCTACCAGCACCGGCAAAAGCTCAAAAAAGGTAATGCTCCTCCCACCATCCTTCTACTCTTACCGCCATTGCTCCGCGCACCATCTGCCCTGCCAATATATACCAAAACCATCACTGCCCGCCGCATCGGAAAAGATCTGAACATCCCACTGAAAATCATCTTCCCTGGCCAATGGAATACCATTAAAGGAATGCAGAAATGTTCTCCACATACACAGATCCTCCTTCACACCTGATGACAAGCGGACATGGTGGTGAGGCAGATGGTGCCCTGACAAAGCACACCCCAATCTCCTGCAAAAGGTCCTCCCCGCCCTGACTACCCTGCAGGCAAAATTGAGGTGTCCTAACAAGACCTGAATGTCCTTCACTGTTACCTTGTGTTGTGAAAGCATTTTTTCCAACAACTCCAACCTTTTCTCTTTTTTCTCAACTGGCAGGCGTGCTTGCATTGCAACTGAATCAATTTCGATGCCCAAGAGAGACATAGTTGTACATGGACCCATCGTTTTTTTCCGGAGCCAGAGGCACACCTAGCTACCCCATAAGCTCATGGAACTTGTCCAGAACTACCTGGCAGTCCGCGGAGCCCGGGAACCCACAAAAAAAAGTCGTCTAAATAGTGTGTTACCAGCCTCTGACCAGTGTGCTGTGTAAAATACCACTGTAAAAAGGTACTGAAACACTCAAATAAAGCACAAGCCATTGAACAACCCATCGGCAAAGCCTTGTCCACGTACCATTGACCTTCAAAATGGATTCCCAACAGGTTCCAATCATCCGGGTGTGCGGGAAGCAAACGAAATGCAGACTTTATGTCGCATTTCGCCATTTCAGCAGCTGCGCCCGCGGTCACCACCAATGACATAGCAACGTCAACTGAAGAATATGACACTGATGCTGCGTCCTCATCAATAAAATCATTGATAGAAGACCCCTCAGGCCACGATAGGTGTTGTATTAGTCTGTACTGTCCAACTTCTTTTTTGGGCACCACCCCAATCGGGGACACTATCAAGTTTTCCAAGGGTCAATCCTGAAAAGGACCCACCATCCTACCTTCTCGGACTTCTTTATCCAATTCGTCTTGTACCACTGATTTGTGCTCAAAGGCTGACTTCAAGTTTTTTGCCCACTGCCTCTGCCGTGGCCCTTCGTAACCCAAACGAAACCCCTCTTCAAAACCCTCCAACAATACCCTCTTGGCTCTTAAATCTTCATAACCCTGCAGATCAGCCCTCAATGCCTCCAATCTAACTGGCGTAAGAGCCCTTGGGCCCAGCCCCTTGAGGTCCCTTACTTCCCCTCCTGATTTGGAACTGCTGTGAAAGCCCTGCTATATTCCCACCTGTCTGATGCCACTGCTGATTGCCTGGCGGCTTGACACCACAACATTTAACCAAAGGGTGTTTCTTCCCGCACTGGAAGCATTCGTGCTTGAACCTGCAGTACTCCCTTGTGCACATGCCCTTATTAAACTACCAGCATGCTCCCGACCCCACTGTAGTTGACGCTGCAATCCCCACCTCTCCCCGGATGGGCTTCCCTTGAAAGGGCCGGTACACTAAAGGTAAACCACTTGCTGTGAATATAGTCTTACCCCCAGCTGACGCTCCTATCGTATGCTGCCAAAGATCTGAATCTAATTCTCCCCACTTTGCCTCTGGATCCCACGCCATCCGGGCCCTGAACTCCTCATCATACTGTGCCCAGGCATACCCACTCCCCGTAATCTGCGCTTTCCGAATCACATCCATATATTTAAATATGGCCACACAGCGCTCAGGAAATTTCTTGCAATAAACACTGGCATATATTAAAAACACTGCTGTCCAGTTTTCAATTGTTAACGGCACCTTAGGTCGCTTAGCCAGCTCATACTCTTCCTCTTTAGACCCTTCTTTGGATCACACTTCTCAATGTAATCATTTTAAAATTACAACATATTCCCCCTTCCAAATTCGCTCTTTCGTAGCGAGCATCAAATGTGCACCCAGTGGTTTTGTCACACCCATATATGGCAACCTTTTAATCTTCAAATCTTTACTTGGTACAGAGTCCGTATTCATCCCACTTTCCACTTTACCGCCTTGTACTATGTTCTCAACAGTCCCCACACCCTGATCTTTAACATACTTTCCCTTATGGAGCTTACCACCCAGCTCCTCCCATACGTCATCACCCCCTGTCCCCACCGACACCATCTTTGGTTTGGCCCGTCGGACAATGCTCTCACCTGGGTCTAACAAGGCCGCCTGACCAGGCGCCGATCTCCAGGCCAGTTGTTCCACAGGGTCGACCGTCCGAGGAGCCCTCATTGATGAGCCGCGCTCTCTTCTGGGCCCGAAACCGCCCTCCTAAGCTGCACCACCTCAGGTGCCTGTAAAACACTAGAAGACATATGAGAGGCACCCCCCCTCCTCATTGTCCCTCAACTCCCCCTCTTCAGGCCTGTCCTCATCATAGTCCAAACCGATCGCTTCCTCTATCAGTAGAGGATCTGACACCAAACCAACACTGTGGGCCTCCAACGACCCCACATTGCCTATACCAGCCCTAGCGACCCCTGACCATACTCCTGGTGGGGGAACCAACTGTACTCGCCGGTACAACTCCCTACGATAACTGTCCTGAGGGTTCCTGTCCTTTGGCCCTGGTCACCACCTTGATCCTTCTGACGTTGGGGCCAGCGAGGTCGCGCCTGACCTTCTTGAGCTGGCCACGCCGGGATCCCTCGGCGGTACGGAATGTGCTGCGCAACACTCCCTATCCTGAAAAGATAAGACTTGGACTGGTGTGCTGGGGCTGACACAAAAAACGAACCTGCCTACCCTCCTGCCCGCCCCCAGAGTCACCCTCTCCAGCCCTACCTACTACTATGCCCGCATGGCGCGACCGCCCTTCACCAAAGGGAGGGGAAGGGGGCCCCCTACCTCGTCCCCACTCCACACCATCAGCGCTTGCGCCCTGGCTTCAGACCACTCCGGCAATCGTCAACTCCCCCTTGGCCCCTCACCTGCCCCTCCCGCAGCAAACCTCTCCCCACTACGCCCCTCACTGAACCCCGCACCCTCCGCGAACCGAAAAACCCGAGGGGGGCTAACAAAATCATCATGGCCACCTTCCCGCTGTCCCCCCACTCCTTCTGCCCAGGATGGGAAAACATTGAGGCCCTCCCAAGCTTGAGCCCCAGCTGTAGGGTCCAACTGTCAATCCGAAGGCCCGTAGGCCCCCGCATCCACCTCCTCACACCCTGTGTCCAGATCCTGACCCGCCCCTAGAGGCTGCAAACCCCTCAACCTGCGCCCATTCCCCCTCCCCGGGGAGCTGCCACCCGCAGAAAAAGGCCTATGACCCGCCGCAGGAGAAGGAGAAAAAAGGAGAGGACTGTCAGAAACTCCCTTCCCCCTGCCCTCCCCACTCAGCTCCGACCCCCCCTCTCCCCCTTCTGAGCCATCCCAGTATCTAACTCCCCAGAAACAGCCCCCCTTCCTTTGCCCACTCCCCCCTCCCTCTCTTGCCCCCAGCCCCCAACAACTGCCCCCCAATGTGCCGCAAAGATGGATAATAAAGGGGGCCTCCCCTTTCCCCCGCTCACATCCCGAAATTCCTGCATGCACTCCGAAGGCTCCGGGCCACTGCGCTGCTCGCCTCTCGAATGCTCCAGCTCGACTACAGACTCCACGAAGGTGCCCGGCCGGACCACATCCCACCCCAGCCGACCCTGCAGCGCCAAGATCGGCCGACAGGGACGCAGAGCGTTTCTTGCCTGCGCGCCTCCCCCCGCGATTTGTACCAGGCCTGGGGGTGGACAGGGCCCGTTGTTCAATATTCAAAGCGGCAGCAGGCACCCCCAACTTTACCACCGAAACACTCCCTTCGACCCCACTCATGCCCTTCTCCCGCCTAGATTGACTCACCTCCGCCGTACCGGCCCGCTCTTCTAACTGTAATCTCCGACTCGGAGCCGACTTCCGTGAGCGTGGGCGTGGGCGGCCCCGTTCCGACTCACTACAACCTAAACGCTAACTTCCTCAACCAATTCACACTAATTCCCTGACGCAAAAATTCCCTGACTAACACTCCCAGCCACCAGGTCACCAAGGACAAAATGGTGGATGGGAGGAGCAGCCCAACGCATATAAACGTTGGGCTGCTTTTGGGCTGTACCAAAAACCGCCCAAAACAAAATGCCCGCTTGCAGTCAAAAGCCCCCTCCCCCCTCGCCCATCCCAAACAGCCCAGGGGGGACCTCCCTGCGGTCGGCCACCCCCACAAACCCCCCTTGTGTCAACACCTGCCCTAACAGTGCTCGAGAATTGATGACTGGCCTGGGAACAGGTGGGCTGACAGTTTACCTGTTCTGAGTCGACAAGCAAACGATATTCGAAGCAGGGACATGGAACATTTTTCCTGTTTCGGTAAACGCAGCAGGCACAGTTTCCAAATGCGCTGCCCATCTTCCCCTCCTCCCTGTTAAATTCTGACAAGCAGAGAGGGGTGCAGCCATCTTGTAAAAGAATGCCTCTAGAGACTCTAATGCCCTGTATTCATAGAGCTAGAAGAAAGGCTATCCAGATCATCTCTTCCAGGGGCTGACATTCGTTAACAAGCATTTGCAATGCAATAGGACTCACATTTACGTGAGACCGATTGCATTGAAAGCGGGCGTGCGCGGGAGGGGGCACCAAGGAGTCACGGACTGTGGGAGGGGGGAAGGACGGGAAGAAAATAGTGCTGGGAGTAAACCTGCCAGTATCCAGGGAAGGATACAAATGACGACATGGCCATCATGGGGAGGGATTAAAAAGCCTATAACCAATCGGAAGGCAGCATTTAGATCCTAAGCCAATAAAAATAAGGGCGGAGAGTGGGCAGAGCTTCCATGAAGCTTCCTTGCTATACTGAATACTGCATGCCTCACTGCAACGCTAGGCTCAACCTAAAAAGGAGCATGCAAAAATTCTTGGGGCCTTGCAATTAAGTTCGGCAGTGGATCTTCAACTCGAGACCATGAAAAAGGTGAATACCGGCAACGAGAGGCTGACATGGACACCTGAGATTCACAATACCTTCTGTAAACTAAAAACAGAGCTAACACGCTCACCTTGCTAGGATCACCCTACTACAGTAAGGAATTCTTCTTATTTAGCCACATTGATGAATGAGTCATGTCAGCAGTCTTGACGCAGAAGTATCGCTTGTGACACAAACCCCTTGAGTTCTACAGCAGACACTTAGGGGCAGTTGTATCAACATTACTATTTGCGAGTCTATAATAGCGAATTTTACTGATTCATTATTATAGACTTGCAAAATGCAATGTATGTAGGAATCTGCTAATATTTAGCGATTCTACTCATCCCTCCCACCCTCCCTTGGTGTTGTGACTGCGTCCCCCCTCCAACCCCACTTAATGGAACTCTGCTCTCCTGTTTTTTTGGGTCTTGACCTGAGAAAATCTATTTGTATATTTATGTATATAGAGATAATTCTAATCACTAGTATATGCAGTAGGCCATTGTACTATCTACCATTCCTATGTGACTCTTAGAGTATATCCATTCGTATCCCTTCCCTATGTATATAGAGATAACTCTAATCACTAGTATGTGCAGTAGACCTTTGTACTCTCTACCATTCCTATGTGACTCTTAGAGTATATCCATTCATATCCCTTCCCTATGTATATAGAGTTAACTCTAATCACTAGTATATGCAGTAGACCTTTGTACTCTCTACCATTCCTATGTGACTCTTAGAGTATCCCTTCCCTATGTATGTAGAGATAACTCTAATCACTAGTCTCTTCTTTGTGTTGCTTTTCATCTTGTACATTTGCAATTTATTCTGTTTGTATCTTTTATTGTAACGCATGTAATCCTTAGTCCTTATGTTTTGCAACTGGTTCTTAGGTAAAGCGCTCTGACACCTTCGGGTAAAGTTTGCGCTATATAAAATCGCATTAAATAAAATAAATAAAAATAAAATGTGTTTCAGGATAGTTGTCCTTCTTCAGTAGACAGCAACTCATTATTTTGGGGGTACTGGAAATGCTGCCCAAAGTGTCTGTATCACTCAGTGGGCACAGGTGCATCAGCCAGAGCTCGTGAGCTCATTAGCTGAAGGGAGTCTTTTGAAACATAAAGGTGGGAGCACACTGCCTCACATCCCAGCTCTCAGTCCAACCTAATGCACCTGTGCTCTGAGTTTGGTACTAAACCTGAGAAGACTGTAAGAAGCATTGTCAGAGCTGCCCAATTTCACATATTATTCTCTCCTGAAGAAACACAAAAATTCTGAAACATGTGTCTAGAGATACACAACACTGGATGCTCAGCAGCTGCGGGGCGCCCGGCTCCGACCGCTGCTCCTTGGCCAGCAGCGGCCGCTCGTTGTTCTCCTTGCCGGCAGCGGCGTCCTTCTTCTTGAAGCGCCACCGGCGGGTCCAGAGCCCTCCCGTCTCTGCTCACAGGGAGGCTTCGGGTCTGAGGATTCAACCGTGGGCTCTGTATGCAGCCTCCAGGGAGCAGCAGCAGCAGGCGCTCCGACCCTCGAGCTATCTCAGCATCTCTGCCGGGATTTCTAAGACACATGACGCGGAGCACAGCTCACCGGCTGACTCGACGTGTTCTTGTGCCAAGGAGCAGTGCTCTTCGTTGTGGGTGACCCAGCGGGGGGAGGTGGCTTTAGGGCTATCCCACCCTGCTGCGCCGCAGGGGCATGTGCTAAGTATGCCACATGACTAGAGATACACAGCACTGGCTTCACCAACAAGGGTGTAAAACTCAAGACTGTCACTGAAGTAAGTGCTATCATGCACTGCATTTACCATGATGCATTGGGGTGAACTGAGTGCTGCAACATGAAGCAGTGTGCCCCCACCCTCTTTTTGTAAAAATATATTTGTTGAATAAATTTATGTTATTTAAAATTTTTTAATAAAGGTTGAAAAGACTTTTAATAATGTTAACATTCGATCTAATTTTTGCAGAGGGCATTGTTTTCAGTGTGCGTGTGTTGTAGTAACTATGAGTGGTCATGTGTGGTGCTTGACTTACTCCAAGTCTTGGCTGGAGTACATTTGCAACTGTGTTTGAAAACTTTTGGGCTGTAAAAACCATTGATGTGTTTATTTATTTATAAAGTTTTATATAGAGCGAACTTGACCATCGTAGGGTATCAGAGCACTTTATGATTGGTTAGGCAAGAAGAAAACATGACAACTAAGCGACACAATCGCTGTCAATGTCGGGAGGTCAGTGAGTTATCCACCTGGACATCGATGGCAAGGTAGAGCCCAGGTTGAGACACTGTGGGCCAGATGTTGGTCGCCAAATACCGGTCGGTAACGGCCGATTTCGGCCATTACCGATCGGTATTTGGGTAAAGTTACCGAATCGGTAAATCCAGATGTAGGTGGCACTTTAAACAGTGCCACAGGCCATTACCGATTCACAATTTACCACCAAATATTATTTGGTGGTAAATTATGAATTTCTGTGTACATGCACATCTGTGCATGTACACCGGTGCCATGTGGCACACATACATGCCCTAAGGGCATGTATGTGTGTCACATTGCACACAAGCCAGAATCTGGGGTGCAACAGGGTGTCAAAGTGACACCCTGTCCTCCTTGTAAATTAGGTAATTTTACCGAACCGGTATTTATCGATTCGGTAATTGCCATTGATTCCAATGGGCCTCAAGGCCCATAGGAATCAATGGCAATTACCGAATCTGTAAATACCGATTCGGTAATTACCGATTTTTACCGAATCGGTAATTGAATCGGTAAAAATACCTACATCCCGATTGCCAGTTCTTAAATACCGAATCGGTATGATTCGGTATTTAAGAATCGGTAATCTGGGATTACCTACATCTGGCCCTGTGTCAGCTAATTATCCATATACTGAATCTGAGTGTTCTAGGGTAAAGCTTTGTCATCAAATTAAAAACAGTTTTACTTCTTCCTGTGATTGACAGGTTCAGTCTGATTTCAGGGGGTAGGGAGTTCCAAATTCTAGGGCCCATTCCGGAGAAGGCTCGGTTGTAGGTTTTCTTTTTCCGCAATTCCTGATGTTTTATTAATAAGGTGCTGGTGCCACTAGAGGATCTGCAGCCGCCAGACAGCACCAGTTTGATGGCTGGGTACTATGATGTATTGAAGTGTAGGGCTTTCTGTGTCAAGCAAGCAATTTTCGACTCTACCTTTGCCTCACAATGGAGCCGGTTTAGTGCCTTCAGATTGGGAGTGATGTGGTTATTTCGCTTGGATCCAGTTATCAGCCTTGCAGCAGGGTTGAGGACGCCCTTAATGCAGCAAGCTTGGATCTCAGCAGACCACATAAGGAAGCACTCCAATAGTCTAACCTGGGGATCACTGGAGTTTGCACAGCTGTTTTGAGGTCATCGAAGGAGAGGAAAGGTATTATTTTTCTTAGTATGTTGATTTGAAGGTTGGCTCCTTTGGTTTCTGTGCTGATGTGTTCATGCTTGTTGAAATTCTTGTTGAGTGTTATTCCCTGTAATCTTGTGGAATCTATTCTGTGTGGAAAGCAATTGAAGGCTGTTAGATGCTTCATCCAATCGTTGATGTCGGGGGGACCCCTGATGACCCAGTTCTGCATTCAAGTAAGTCAAGTAGGCTGTCATGATTGACCGTATCCAAGGCTGAGGAGAGACCCAGGAGGTCTGGACTGTTTCCATGCTGTGACCCTGAGAAAAACCGGATTGGTATTGGTCAATAAGGTGGAACTGATTTATGTGATTGCATAGTTGGATATGGATTAATTTCTTCAGCAGCTTTCCCAGAGAAGGAATGGTGGGGATTGGTCTGAAGTTATTTGGGTTCTAGTAATCTACTGAGGTTTTCTTTAGAATAGGAATTACTTTAGGCAGCCTTCTATAGCTCCCTGAAGTAGTAAATTATCACAATCTTGGTTCAGAGGGGAAGTAAAGACGTTTTAATCTCCTTGAACAAGTTAGATGGTAGTGGGTCGCAGAAGTGGTTTGAAGGTTTGAGTGTTGTTAAGATATTGAGAATGGCATTTTCATCAACAGGTTTGAATGTGTTCAACGACACGTTGTTTTTGAGGGTGAGTTCTAGGAGGTTAGTGGTTTGAGTAATCAGAAGTGGCAGGGGCTATTTGGAGGTATAATCAAGGTGTGCTCTATTGCTGTCTGGAGATCACTTTTGATCTTTTTTGTCTTTTCAAGGAAAAATGAGGCAAACTCATTGCAGTTTGACTGCAGATTAGAACCAATTGTGAGATGGGTTCGTTTTTTTCATGAATTCTTGTTTGACAATTTCAAACAGTTTTTCAAGGAGATTTCTGGCCATGTCTAGTTTAGTTCTAAAGAAATTTGGTTTTGAGTTTCTGGTGCATTTGTTGTAGGTGCTCCTCAGTGAACTCAGGTGCTTAAGGTGTTCTAGGGACGGGAGGATCTCCACACTCGCTTGGCTAGTCTCAGATTGCGTCTTTATTCAATTAGGCTCTCATTGTACTATGGTTTGGAGTCTTTAGAGGAGAGTCATTTTAGCTGTAGGGATGCAATTGTGTCAAGAATCAATGTCATGGAGTTGCTCTAGTGGTTTGTAAGGTCATGGACCTCTGACATGACTGCCGGAGGAGGAAAGATGTTATTGCTGAGGGATGTCAGATCATTAAAGTGAATGTTCCTAGTGTTCCTTTTCCAGTGCCTGGGTTTCTTAAGTTGAGTTTTATGTGTCCTCTCTGATTCATCGATGAGTAAGGTGATGTGGTGATGGTTGGTCCAGTCGCATGGGGCGATAGATTCAAGTTGAATGGAGTTTGCCCTAGCAATGACTAGATCCAAGGTCGCACCCAGGTTGTGCGTAGGGCGACAGATTTGGTTCAGGTTGAGTTCTGCAAGGAAGGGTTTAAGACTGTTAACTGATGGGTCCTTTCGGTCATTCCAGTGTAGATTGAAATCTCGAGGAAGATCTGGGTGCAGTGATGCCCTACATTGGTAGTGATGATTTCCACAATGTGCTTGATGAATGATAGGTTGTCACCTGGTGGGTAGTATATCAGGTGCAGTTTGCATAGTGGTCTGTTGTTATTTGTAATGTTTAGGCATAGGTATTCGCAAGAGGATAGCTTGATGGTTAGAGACTAATTCCCCGTGAGGTTACTGCGTTATATGCAGGCAATGTAACCACCTGGTCTGACTAGCCTGTCTGAGCTTATAACATCATAGATAGGTGGAATTAGTAAATCAAGGATTGGAGTAGAGAAGTAATTTAGCTATGTTTCTTTTAGGAATAATAGATCGAGCTTGTAGGCTAGGATGAGTTCAGCTAGGTCCACCGCATGTTTCATAGCCAATATGCAATTGAGAATCATGCATTTCTGGTGAGGTTTGGTGTCATCTGAGGAGGTCTGTGTGATGGGGACCAGCATAAGGTTGTACTTATTTACATCTTTAACGTTAAGCCTAGGTTCTCTGTGTGGGTTTGATGCGATTGTTTGATTATGAGCCAGATTGCCTGTATTGTCAAGTTATGCCTGATTATATATGAGGAGAAGGGAGTGAATGTCTCTGTCTGATAGTGGATTCTTTAGTCTGACAGGTTTCGTGGTGGCGTTGGGGTAAGATATAGATCGCCATCTTGTGAGATGGGGTGGCGAGATTGGCAGTCGTCGTGGTGTTTGGCGGCTTGTGGGGAGATGTGTCTATTATTTCCTGGAGTCTCAGATGTGATATTTATTAGGCTCCATAGGTCAGACTTGAGTTGGTGTAAGTGTTGATTATGAATAGCAATAGTGTTACTCTTTTGTGGTTGTGTTTGTATTGGCATCACTCTTCCTAACCCCTTCCTACAATTACTCAAAACCCTTTCCATTTTGTAGTAAGTATTCCACATTTCCAGCCACTCCCACTTTTCCCTCCAACATTCACTATAAAATGTATACTAAGGAGTGCAGAGATTTCCACCACCCTGGCAGAGATCTCCACACAGAGAAGGTAAGAGAGGTGGAGGCCGAGGTCTCTGACCATAGGTTTGTGAATTTCATTTTGCAGTATGTTACTAGTACTACTACTTCGCGTACTACAAATTGTAGTTCATGAACCAGGCCTTATCTGACATTTTTTGATTTTAACAACCAAGTATGACCCTTTGAACAGCCTCCTCGTGTACTTTAATCACACCCAAAATCATCAAAAGAATCTCTTTCTCATACCCAACATGTAGAATCTGGGAACTCTCTTCCATTGAACTTTATTTACATGAGTATCATCTTCAGCGCCGGGGATCTTTAAAAACATGGCTCCTCACTGTATGAATCGCCCTCTTGGCTTTGGTTCTTCTTTGTCTTAACGGTGTTTGACCACTTAGAAATGATAAAAATACATAGAAAGGTGTATCTAATGTAACACAACTCCAATACAGAGTTGCCTAGTCTTGTCTTGGGTGCAGTAGCAGAAGATGCTCCAGGACCTCTTTCAGCTTAACTATTGTAGGTAGGTGGATCATTCCTGATGGCTAATACACTGGTGAACAACAAGGTGGGACATTAAAAGGACAATATTTATAGGGGTCCAGTGTACCTGTCCTAAGAACACACAACAAAGAATTGTACAAAGTTCCCCAAGAGGTAAAGCTAGTGTGGCAAAGGAGTCTCTCTCTCTACGTATGAATGTGAAATCAACAGTCAGGGGACCAAAGGGGTCCCTTTACGGAACTAGGAAGCCTCACACAACTAGTTAGCTGGATGACTTGTTTCATCCAGCACTATGGTTGTCTTGCCTCATCACCGGCTTCCTGCTCCAACGTCAAGCCGGTGCTGCAATGCCTGACGGGTAACACAAGGTGCTACACTTTTATGGAGATCTTTTGTTCCTTGCCGTAGTTGAGTGCGTGTGAGGGGCCTAGGAAGGCGGAGTAGTGAGCAAGGGAAAGTGTGTTTAAAAAGGTTAGTTTAGTCCACGAAGACAACTTTATTCACGTGGCTAACTGCCTAGTTAAAAAGAGTGAAAGGAGGGGTACCGAGAACCAAGGTTAAGGTAGTATGGCCTCGTTCAACCCTCGCCTGTGGTCAACATGTTTCATGCCCTATAGGCAATTCTTCAGGACCTAATTGTGCTCATAAACTTATAAGGGGACAGATTGGGCTACAGTGTACACAATATACAACCTGGTGGGTCAGTAACCAGAGCAGGCAGATGGTCCTGCGTGAGAGTCAGACCTAGAGAGATAAAAGAAAGTGTTATATACAGACGAGTACATGCTAGTTGTTGCATGACAAAAACTATATCAAGTCTAAACACTTCAATCGGGCGTCGATGATCACCCAGATACAAGGAGATCAAGTGGTGTGAACGTGAGAGAGAGACTACGGATGCTTATCACATTATTATAAAATTATAGTATTTACATCTTATTACTGACTAAAACTGATAGTCTACTTCTTTTACATATGACAGGTTCAGTTTAGTTAGTATTGCAAAGGTGAGGGGCCATTCAAGCCAAAAGGGGGTAAGAGTTGGCAACCCAATTGTAGAATGTAAGAACTGGGACCTCACCCTAATAAACCGTAGGAAAATCCCCGCAGACTGTTCTTGTGGGACCTGTGCTTCTAGGTGATTGCCTGCAAGGTAGAGCGGGGAAAGAAAGGCGGAAAGGACGGGTTTAAATAACCCAGTCAAGGGGCAGGTGGAGGTATGGAGCCGACCAACAGCCCGCATGAAGTCCTGTCCCACCATACAGCGGGTGCCCGTCGGACGTAACTCTCGACCCAAGGGACGGCGCCGTCAACGACGCCGCGGGTAACGCCCGAGACACAAGACCCCTCCACTGGAGACCATCAGGATGAGGGGCGATCCAGCCCAATCAGTAATGATGCCAACGGGCGTGGCAGGCTCAAACCCTCAGGGACGGAAATAGTTGTCCGCTCGCTAGTATCCCAAACAAGGCCAGCGGGTGGCATGTGACGTGGCAGCACCGCGGAGATCGCAAACCAGCGTCGCTAACCCGGGTGAGGGCAGTCCTCGGTCACCGCAAAGTGGCGGCGAAACAAGACTCAAACGGCCTTGCTAGAAGGTCCGTGAACAGGGAAACAAGGATGCATATTCACAAACACAGGCTTACCTGGTCAGCGCGAGGTCGATGCCTCTAGGAACCTACCCCCACACTCCGGCGTGTCACGGCACGCAGAACAGCTGGTGGCATCCTGGGAATCCCGCCGCCATTAAAGAAGGGGAGTTCCCATCTACGAGGACGTATTGTGGGGGGGACGTGTCCCAGGTGGCGTGACCAAGCGACACAGCCAATCGGATGCCTAATGTGTGTAGAGAATAGGCAAGAGCGTGAGTCTATGCGATTTAGCGTCTTAAGGGCGCGCCATGTTGGGAAAGGGTTGCGTGCTACAAGATTGGCAGAAACGGGAGACCCCATCACATCTATTAGGCTCTTGGAGTGGTAGCGCGCCAGACCCTGCCCTCAAACGGAGGGGACTATAGACTAACGTTAGTCGAGTTATCTGGCTAATAAGTTCCAAGGGACAGAATCATTAAGACCACGGGTATCTAATTGTAAACGATGCACCCACCTCTGTTCAATTCTATGTAGTGCTTGCTGACTGATGGAAGGGTGCCATTCCAAAACGACCCATTGTATGCTTTCGGCAGGATGGCCGTTTTGTTTACAGTGTTCATACAAACGTGTATGTGTCTTAGCACAGCGGATGTTGCTGTTGTGTTCCATAATGCGCACTTTGACAGTGCGCATCGTCATTCCTATATACTTTAAACCGCAGGGGCATGTCAACATATAGATGCATTTGCTACTGTTGCAGTTTGTGTGCTTGTTAAGGTGCCAAGTGAATGTGTCCGACAGTATGATGTCTTTACCTTGTGTGGACTGTGGACAGACGACACAATTACCACAGCGAAAATGCCCTACAACTGGTGGTAACCCCCAAAGTGTGTTCTGGGGGAGTGTACTCGTCTTCTTTGGTCGAGTGTGGATGAGAGTGTCCTTCAGGTTTGCTGTTCTTTTAAAAGCAAAGCGTGGACGTGGGATATCTAATCCAACTGAATTAAGGATGCCCCAATGAGTGTTCACTGTCTTTTTGATAAATGTAGAGTTTTTTGTGTAGGACGTTACACATGTGATGACATCTTTGGTATCCTTAGTATGTGTTTCCAGTAGAGATTCTCTATTGTTGTTGAGTGCTCTCTTCACTGATTGTTTAAGGAGTCTCGTCGGGTAGCCCCTATCCTGGAGTTTATGTTGCAGAGTGGTTGCCTCCCGTTTGTAATCCATTACCGAAGTGCAATTTCTGCGAATCCGCAGAAATTGACCAAACGGCAGATTTTCCCTCAGTGCCCTGGTGTGATTGCTATTGTAGAGCAGGAGGCTATTCCTGTCGGTCTCTTTTCTGTAGAGAGTGGTGGTGATCTCTGTGGGTCCCAACATAATTGTCAGATCCAGGAAGGGTAATGATTGTTCGGATATGGTACCCGTGAACTTAAGGAATGAGTTCTGGAGGTTAATCCATGTGCAGAAAGCCTCGCAACTTGCCCGGTCACCTTTCCAAAAGATCAAAATATCGTCGATATAGCGTCGCCATAGGGTTAGGTGTTCGAGAAATGGGTTGTTGTCAGGAGAGTAGATGTAATATTTCTCGAAAGTGGCCATGTATATGCATGCCAAGCTCGGTGCAAATGTTGATCCCATTGACGTGCCACGAATCTGGTGGTATAGCTGTGACTCATATTTGAAGAAATTCTCCGTTAGAGCTATGTTGGCTAATGCCATGATGAACGAGATTGGGGTGGGGGATGTCCATTCTTCCGACCTCAAGGCGGACTCCACTGCTTCCAATGTAGCCTGTTGGGGGATGTTTGTATATAGGGCTTCCACATCCAATGTCAGTAGAAGGTCGACATCTTCACTACCATCCACGTCGTTAATCAGGCGTAGGACATCCCTGGTGTCCTGGAGAAAAGATGGGATTTTCTTAACTACGGGTTGTAAAAACACACTTTCCCTTGCTCACTACTCCACCTTCCTAGGCCCCTCACACGCACTCAACTACGGCAAGGAACAAAAGATCTCCATAAAAGTGTAGCACCTTGTGTTACCCATCAGGCATTGCAGCGCCGGCTTGACGTTGGAGAAGGAAGCCGGTGATGAGGCAAGACAACCATCGTGCTGGATGAAACAAGTCATCCAGCTAACTAGTTGTGTGAGGCTTCCTAGTTCCGAAAAGGGACCCCTTTGGTCCCCTGACTGTTGATTTCACATTCATACGTAGAGAGAGAGACTCCTTTGCCACACTAGCTTTACCTCTTGGGGAACTTTCTACAATTCTTTGTTGTGTGGGCTAATACACTGGACCAGAAGGAGTGAAAAACAGAGTCTCAATGTGTGGCCATGGGGCCGGTGGCAACTTTGCTGAAAGTACGAACTCTCGCAAAGCAAATAATATTGGCTTTCTTGGACGATCCTTTGACTGCTGTTCTAAGTTAGGCCCACCATGTCCAGCTCCTATGAAGTGGACCTCAGGAGAGCTTGTTGTGCTTCAACACAAGTCGGTGCTGAGCAAGTTAGTTTGAGTGGAAATTTCAGTCAAAGGCAATGCGTGGGGAGCAAGCACGACGACAGCAGTGAGAAAGTGAATCTCAGCAACAGAGAACAGAATATATCTGAAGAGAACATCGTCACAGACTTTATCATTTCTAGTGAGCAATGATTGCAAAATCCACTCCAAAAATGTAAATATCTTGGTGAGAGTCTTTAGGCTCCATTACAACGAGTGAGCAAACTGGTGACGTAATTGTACACCCAGTAAATACCATTTCCATTACACTCCCATGCTCCCTCTTCCCCAGCTACTGTGGTTAACTGACATCCTTCAGTTCGTACATATTTCACATTAACTTATTCACATGTTTATAATTATTTTTGAACCTGGTAGAAAAGGCATTTTTTTGTTCTGAAGATACACCATTCTCATGTAATGCAACGAGGTGGGGACACATGGAGAAGAGAGAATATTTGGCTATCACAAAGGGCCTGATTACAAATATAGGTGCTATTTATTGCACCTGGTAAATAACGTTACCATTGGGTTTGTTATTTATTGGGTGCAATAATTAGCACCTATTATGAGCTTCTGGTGAATAACATGCAGATTTTGGTGTTTAACGCAACAACATTAGCATGATGTGATTAATACGGTATGCTTTTTCCTGCTAAATTTGACCTGCTAAAATGTAAGGAACGTTGAGTTATATAACTCATCTAATAATTATTGAAAGTGTTAAATAAAACCAAACTCGTAATTCCGGTCCATATGTAAACAGGTGTTTACACATAGGCAGGGCCGGCTCTAGGGTGGTGCGATCGGAAGGGGGTGTCATTTGTGGAAGTATATTTTCATTTAAAATGCACCTGCTGCCCCATTCCTGGCCTCCAGCAATTTTCAGGCATCAATTAAAATGTCAACAAAACTCTGGTGACTAATCGTCTTCCTGGACAGAGACAGAGGTTTGTCTAGTGGAAGTTTTAACTCATCCAAAGATATCACAGAGGGTTAAAATGCCTTCTGCTAAGAACGTGCACCATCTTCTGTAAGAGAGCTCCTTTTGTGACTTGTCGTTTGTAAGTCAAAGTCCAAATATAAAACATTGAACTAATAACTGTCATCAAAGAGCTGTGTGTAAACTGCAAGGTATATGTTAGAACTATATGGTTTTTTTCTCAGTCTTTCATTATCCTAATGTTGCCAAAAGGGTTCATTTGGGTAGAAAACAATCCTTATTATTAACTCCTTAACCATGGCGAGAATTCCGCTGCGGTGCTGGAGTTCTAAAGAGTGGACGGGGCTGCGTCAGCCAACGGACGTGCACAGCACTAGTCAGGTAGTGCTCGCAACGGCCGTTGGCCAACGCGTGCATTGAAAGGGTTAAAGAGAAACCCTAACAATGGTGTTACATTTTAAATTCTGAATATGTGCTTTTCAGAATAAGGACTCAAACTATATTGCCTACTAGAATTGATGGCATGTTACTCCTACACTGCACCTTGTAGTCCTGTCTAATGTGTCATTTCCTATTCACTCATTTACACACATGTGATTGTCTCTGTGAAATGTGTGTGCGATGTTAAGTGCTCTGACTCCTTACACGGGTATGAGTTGTGCTATAAAACTAAATGAATCCGAGAGACGGTGGTTCTGGAGACTTGAGGGGCACTGTTAAAGGGGGTGGTGAGGAACTCTGTGGCAGAGGTGGTCTTGGGAAGGGGCCAACAAACATTGTCGCACAGGACGCCACCAGTGTTAAAGCCGGCCCTGCACATAGGCCAGAATTTAATGAGCAACTAGTAATCAGGGCCAAGGAGTTTGACTTAGGCAGTGAAGCCCTGTAGTGTGGGGTGCTGCTTTTAGGATCAAATAGGTTTAGATCTGCGCCAGTTAGACATTGGTTTGCTTCTCGACACTGGAGTACCTTAATGAAGTGAGTTCATTGGAGAAGAGTATGTTTGAGGATTAGGAAAACTGCTGCTTCCAGGGCCATCACATCAATTATGTATTAATATGTAATACTTTGAAAAAAAAGAATTACATATTGATGATGATGAATCTTTGATATGAGACCACATCCCTAAATACATCTTAGTGAGAACATTTTAGTGAAATACTATTTAAGTAGCTCAGTGAGCTAATCACTCACTGCAAAAATTAGCGTTTTTTTGCAGGTCACAAGCTTCAATCCTGGCAAGGCATGATTCATTTCCTATGGACGATGTAGCAAAAACTGTGGAGACGGGTAAACAAATTTAGAGTGCTGCTAAATGGCAAAAACGTGTGTTGGAAGCACTGTACTGTAACATACAAAAACAAACGTTATTCATTAGGTCTCGCCTGTCGTTAGCAGCGCTCATTCGCTGCTCCCGCCATGCGAGGGCCTTTTGGAATCGATACGATTTCAGAAGGGTGCTTTAAGCCACGCCCTTCTTTTCAATTAGCTTGCGTCCTCGTTTATGTTAAACGGGGGCATGTGATTGGCAACCGGGGTTTTTTGTTACCTCCCTGTCCATTTTTCCGACGGCCCATCTGGACAGGCCAACGCCATCTTTGTTTGCCATGACATAGGAGGAAGTGCTGGTAACTTGTTTACTGGTTCCTCATTGGAAAGCCTAACCGCTCCTACCTTCCCTTCCCCCATCCGCTCTTTATTTAGCGGCCTTCTTCATGCCGCCCGGACCCACCCTCCAAACATTCCATGTTGCTTCCCGACAACAGCGTTAAATAAACAGTGCTTGTTTTTTTTTTTTGCAGTGCTTGTTTTTATCTGTTCATCACCACCCCCTTTTCTGAATTGTTTTTATCTGCAGCGCGTTTCAACGTGCTTGCACTTTTAACAATAGCGGCCTTCCCCATACCGCCCGGTCCTTCCCTCCAAACCTTCCCTGGCTCGATCCCTTCCTTGCAGTGTGTGTGGCGCCCGCTTCAGGGTCACCACGCTTGTTTCTTTGCACCAGCTAATTATCTTGTTTATCGTGTAATTTAGGCTGCCAGCAGACAAGCAACTGCCCCCGGGAAGAGAAGGAGCAAGGAGGCCAGCTAAGGTAGCTGAAAACACATCAGCGCTGAGAAGGAGTCTTAGAGGAAGTGAGAAGGAGCAACACGGCGGACCGGCTGCAGCAGGGCAGCTCCCCCACGGCCATACAGCCACCAGCCTCCTCCTGTTGGGCACCCTCCAGCTTCTGCAGGGACTCCGCCAAACGGGGGCAGCAGCAAGGTCAGAGCACTGGCTACGTCCGTGTGCTCCTATTTTACACTCCATATGCTTATTCAGTCCTCTTACACCTCCTCCTTGTCTGCTTCCCCCCTCTCACGTTAGAACCCTTGTGTCCTCCTTTCTCCTCCGTCTCATCCTTCCCTTCCAGCACATTTCTCCATGGGCCCGTTACCATATTTATTGCCCTTTTAACCCCCTCTCCTCCCCATAAGTAGTGTTGCTTGTTCTACAGCTTTACGCCTTTCAATTTTTCACTTGTTTTTCTTTTCACTTTAACCAAGTCTTCAACTTGTCTCTTCAAACCCCAGACCTCCCTTCTCCATCCTCACTTCCTCCGTTTCTTTCTTCCTTTCTCCTATTCCCCCTCTCCACCTATAATGCATTATAAACTGACCAGCTGTCGCTTTTTTATAGCATTAACAAACCCAAAACATATGACAGCGTCCTGCCCTGCCTCTTCTCTCCACCCACACTCTTGTTTGGCCTCCATCTCCTTGCTGCGGGCACTCCTTGCTCCCACCAAGAACAAGCAATTGTAATAGAATGGGTGTTGCATTTACATTCGTTTTAGCTATTGGCATTGTAATTTTTAGAGAATCGCAAAATGCAATGAATGTAGAATTTGCTAAAAATTTTGCTAATCCTACATATTCCTTATTTGTGAATCGCATATTGAGATTCACAAAAAGGGGAATTCCTTCCCATTCATTCCTATGGGCTAGAAGGCCCATAGGAATGAAAGGGAAGACATTCTCAATTTGCGATCACCAATTAGAGAATCGCAAATTGAGAATGCAATTTCAGGGTTTCAAGGGTGCCAAAAGGACACCCTGTTGCACCCCTGAAATATGCATGTGTGCACATTTGACTGACTGACTGACTGACTGACTGAAACATTTATAAAGCGCTCGAATGCCGCGGCGTCCTGGCGCTATAGTACAGAGAAAGCGGTGAGGGCAAGTTCTACTGCAAAGAGAAAAGCCAAGTTTTCAGTGCCTTTCTGAAGCACATTTTGGACTTTTGTGAGCGCAGTGCGGGGGGGGCAGAGAGTTCCATAATCTGGAGGCTTGGTAGGAAAAGGATTTTCCACCCCAACGAGCTCTCCTTATTCTAGGTTGGCATATTAAGTCTTGGTTGGCTGATCTCAAAGTGCGTGCTGGCAAGTACCGAGGAAGGAGTTTGATAAGATCATCAGGTCCCTTGCCATACAAGGACTTGTGGACCAGGCAGAGGGCTTTGAACTGTATTCTGCTTCTAATTGGCAGCCAGTGAAGTACACGGATGGATTTAGAGGTTGGATGACGGCGTGGTAGGTTCAGCAGGACCCTGGCTGCGGCATTTTGGATTGCCTGTAGTTTTGTCAGCTGTTTTTCTCCTGTGCCCAGGTAGAGTGAGTTGCAATAGTCCACTCGGGACATTACCAGGGCACCCATCACCGTCTTTTTTAATGTTGATGGGATGTATGGTAAGACTTTTCCGAGAATCTTGATGGTATAAAAACAGGTGGAAGTCACCTGATTGATTTGCGCCTTACAGGAGAGATCTTTATCTAGCATGAAACCAAGATTCCTGACCTTGTCTGCAGGATCAGGACATGAGCCCGCCTCAGGAGGCCACCAGAGGTCACTCCAAACGGAAGGTTTTTGGCCGAACTCAATTATCTCGGTCTTATCCGTTTTTAATTTTTAAAAATTACCACTCATCCAATTTTTTACACAAATGAGGCATGTCTTGAAACGCTCTGCTGTTGCTTCAATTGACTGGGATACTGACACTACAATTTGAGTGTCGTCGGCGTACGACACTAATTGTAGGCCATGAGATTGAATTAGGGCGGCCAAAGGAGTGACATACAAGTTAAACAATGTAGGTGATAATGCCGAGCCGTGGGGGACCCCACCCGGGAGGGTGAATTCATCAGATTGAAAGCCTTCCCAGTGCACCTGCTGAATTCGAGAGTCCAAAAAAGATGTTAAAAGGGTCAGCGCAGTGCCGGCAAAGCCTAAGGCTCTCAGTCTACTTAGCAGGACCGGATGATTAACGGTGTCGAACGTCGCTGTAAGGTCCAGTAAAATCAGGGCCGTTCTACCACCCTCATCCATTGTCCTTCGTATGTTTTCCGTTGCCACAATCAAGGCGGACTCTGTTGAGTAACAAGGTCGAAATACATGTTGTGAAGGATCTAATAACTTATTAGAGTCTACATATCTCATCATTTCTTTATTCATAGCTTTCTCCAGAATCTTGGCTGGTAGGGGCAGGCAGGATATAGGCCGATAATGTTTGAGTTTGGCAGGATCCAATGTGTCCTTCTTAAGGATGGGGCGGATACAGGCTTTCTTCCAATTGGTGGGGAATTCACCTGAGATGATAACCTTGTTTAACAGGGGAGTTGCACACATGCATGCCCTACGGGCATGTATGTGCGTCATATGGCACTTTTAAAAAATCAAAAAATGCCTTTTTAAAGAAAATCGCAAATTATCACCAACCTAAAGTTGGTGGTAATTTGCAATTCCTTAAGGCCAAGTAGCAAATTTCTGGTGCTTCCAGAATTTCATTTAAGGAATTGCAATTTGCAATTCCTTAATTGCATTCGCAAAATAGAGAATCGCAAATTTTGCAATTCTCTATTTTGCGAGGGCCTTTTGGGATGCTACATCCCAAAAGGCTTTTTCCAATTTGCAAACGGGCTGATTCTGAGAATCGGCCCGTTTGAAAACGGGAAAAAGGCTTGATACATATGGCCCAATAAGTTTTATTTATCTTTTGTTCTTAAAAATGTAAATAAAAGGCACTGTCAATTACCATGCCAATAGCTTAAACTCACGTAAATGCGAGACCTATTGCATTCCAAATGCTTGTTTTTTTAAATCCTGCTCATTCATAGGTTGCGTGCTGAAGTCTCAAATGTTGGCCTGGTGCCCTTGCTGAATGTGTATTTCGTCATTTATTAACCAGACATTTGTATCCGGGAATGAAAGAGCACCGAAGAACTCCCTGCCTTTGTTGACCACAAGTTAACATCCAGGCCAGAGTCGCAGACTTTGGCCTTGCTGTTTGACAGTCCAACGTTTCAAGGCATGATGCATGTCGTGAGCTACAGAACCCTGTTTTCGATGTGAAAACTCTAGGATACAGACTCACAAATTGCTCATTGCCTCTCTCTGGTTTGTACACCATACATTGGAGACATCTAGTCGCCCTGGCCAACAAGCAGTCCTTGTACTCATAAAGTCCCAAAGAGGACCTCTATGTGTGGGATGGCAAGGGCCCTGCTCACTCACTCACCCTCCCTCACTCACTCTCCCTGCATAAAACGGCCAAGTGCTGAAGACAAGAGCAGCACTCACCCTAATAATCAGGTAGATGGAACATATGGGAGCAGCTTATTCTACAGTTTGAGCATTGCTCTATTCTCCAAGGGTTCTGGTTCTTGCGAGTGACGCAAGCAAGAACCTATCGTGAATAAAGCAATGCTCAGTGATGGCATCGGGCTGGGGATAACCTACGAGATTCTGATTCCTACAAATATTTTCATAGTATCCAGAGCCACATACTGTTGCCCTGGTTCACACAAATCCTCCCAGCTGTGCTCCTGCGTGCCGACGGGGGACATATGCCATTCGCTATGATAAAAAGGTAACTACAATTCAGCATTGTGCATCTTGATGATTGGTGAAGTTGACTAGTAGTCAAAATATTGTAGCTGAAAAACACTTTGGCGTCAACCTTTTCCCTATTATCCCCGGACCTGGAACCACTTGCCATGTCCCGAGGGGTGAAAAGGAGTTTACTGAATCACTAATAAAAAGTTTTAAACATGGAGAATGAATTTGGAGAATAAAATGGATGGGTGTGGTCTCATTTCTTTGTCTAATGCGACAGGTAGGTAGAACAGGGAGGAGCATGACCATAGGAACCGAGGGAAGACGGGCCAGGGTGACAGATTGAGCAGGAGGTGAAGTATGAGCTCAAAAGACTAACGAAAAGTGTTTGTTGTTTTTTAAATATACCTGCAATTAACAGACAATTGTGTGTTTCTCCCAGATGGACATGGAAAGGTACATGAAGTGGGAAAAGAAGAGTAAACAAGGGTGTAACACCATAAGAAGAAGAGCAAAACTGCCCCTCCAGGGGGCTCCGTTACAAAATAATTTTCACAAATGTTACACTTACTACCTATATGTTGCAAAGTTCCACACAAGTGTTTTTTTCACCTGAACAGCAGGACTTTCGCAACCCTTTTAAGTTGTGAGAGAAAGGATTTCCATTACCTAGCGGGTCTGAAAGTATTGATGAAAAGACTTTTAAAGTTAATGTGCAAGAAAACAGCACGATGGCAGGAAATATTGCTAGATCGTGTGAAAGCATTATGTCAGGTTGCTATCCCTTGCTTTGGAGAAACAATGCAATGGAGCTGTGCGCTATCTTGTCCCTCTTCATTGGAGCACGGCCAGCTGCATAGTGCACACTATAAAAGTATTAAGACTTACCTGTCTCGTGCCAGTTGTCATGTTGCAGATGGTATTGAGCAAGCTATCATGCACCATGCATTTTGTAATCCAATAAACATTCCTGCAGTACACTTCTGGACCTGTGGCCAGGAATAAGGACTGCTGTGTTGCTGAAAGGACTGATACTCTGCTGGTCTGCTGCCCTGCTGGACTGTGGCCCTTCTGAACTACTGGCCTGCTGTTATGCTACCTCCTTGCCTGGGAGAAGAGAACAAGGCCTGCAGGTTCAACCTTGAACCCAGGACACCAGAGTGACTCCAAGGGCTAGTCTGCTGGCCACCTGATATGAGCCTTTGGGACATAAAAGGCTCCCCAATGTCCTGCATCAGCCCCTCGGCCCAGCTGAGATGAGTTCCTGACCGCCGCGTGGTGCTCCTCAGGTCCTGCACCCTTGGTGTGGCTCAGAAAGCTGTATTCAAGATTTGGGCTCTTTGCAACCATGAACAGTCCCATTCGCGCCAAGACCTTGACCCCTGCTCTACCATTCAACACGAAGCTCCAACAGCCACCTCTTCACGCTACAGCAATGTCCGTCCATGACGCCCAACCATGCTATCTATGGTTCGTGTTCAATGGTTGTCTTGGGGCCCACCTGCCTTTCTCCATCACTTCAAAGGGAATGGGTAGAGTTCACTGCTGTAAAGCTTGCACATCAATGTGTTTTCTGGTTGTGTGGCAGGGATCCATCTGACCAAATATGAGTCGGTGCTCAGAGCCTCCCCAGGTTGTGGGGATGCTGTGAATAACAGCACCTGCTGAGGTGGAGCGCTCCAGCCCTCACCCAAAATGCACATCCTGGCTTATCTACAGAGTGTGTCTCACCTGGACAATCATTTAGCCCCAAGCACATTTCCTAACAGGCACAAGCGCCTGTAATGTGACTACCTTGATTTGTATGGGGCTCACTCCTCTGAGTAGTAAGTTACTCTTCATTGTGAATATACCTATGGTGAAAGAGCTGGTGCTTGATTTATATTCCACAAAAGGTTGTACAACCCATTCTCTGAAACTAAAAATGAGACATCTGCGGGACAAAAGGCAAAATATTGTCACTTGTACTGTGGACACATGTTTAGGTCTGTCTAAAGACAGCGTTAACTGTTTCGCAAGAGCTAACACGATCTATACTGAGAGAGAAAAGTCCAGGCACTTCAGACATTGATCCTTTGCATCATTCACATATTGATCACCTCACATTCACCAGCTGTTCAGCCACGGGTTGGCGGCTGTAACAGCCAATCATGACCTATGGGGTTTCTCCTATTTATCTACATATGACGATTGTATTGGCCGAGCAGTTGTGCGAGTCTGCATAAGGCAAGGTGGGCATTGCAGGGTAAATGGATCAGTCACTGGAGACATCGCCATTCTTTTACATGGCTCTTCCTGGATCTGCTGTCCTGCCAGGTGCTTGTGGTTGGTGACTGGACTGTGACTTCACAGCAGCATCTATGGTGACCTTTGGCTCCAGCTGCCAGGTGAGCTGTACCCCCCATCACAAGTGTGTTCAGTGCGTCACCATTTTTCGCAATTTGCAACTTTCAGAGTGCTAGTGATTCTCTATTTGAGACACAACGTCCAAACAGGGACAATCCATGGAGCTGCTGTGCTGTGAAACTTGAGACTCTGTCAGAGCCACGCATCTATATGGGACCGCAAAGGAGGGTATTGTTGTAGGTTTAACATACAAATAAATACATTAAAAAAAGCAACTCATCTTTGTAAATACTGCTCAGAAGAAATTCAGTCCTGATTTTTGAAAATTTTTTTAAAGGCTTCAAAAAGTAATAACTACGAATTAAAAATCACCGTATTCCAATACAAGTTATAAAACAAAACATAACATGCTTTTAAACCATAAACTTTCATTATTTTTTTGCAACTGTTATATAGAGTGAGCCAGACCAAAAAGCTCATACTCAACAACGTTTTGGATACTTAGTACATTCAAAAAACGAATGTGATTCTAGACCATGTTTTCGGATGTAGTTGGACAGATAAAAATGGGTTGCACAATTTTCTGCAGCCAGTACTTTGTAATAATGTGATACAGCCCTATAAAAAGATGACCACCAACATGCCTTTGCTTAGAGTCTATTTTTGTTTTGCCGACGTGTACATGTTGAAAGCTTGTTAGAATATCAGTGTACCCATAGTAGGTGAGATTGCGCCCTATTGATAAGCTTTGCTCTAGATGGCCATAATTTCTTTAAATCCACTTTGTATCGGCTCGGTAGGGGCTCAACTCCTTATTGGAAGAAGCACAAAGCAACCAACATGTGCTGGAATTAAGCAATTTGGGATGAGGTATCAGCAATTTTTGGATAACAGAAGAATATTATCACGTATATGACACACACTTGGTAACAGTGAGGGTGTCTGGATATCCGGTGTAATGGTGGTAATTTTTATCAGTTAGTTGGAATAATCATCTATCCATTAACCAATCTATTCATCCATGCACTCACTCACTAATGCATCCATGCAGGACTCATTCATCCATTTATCCATCTGAAGGTTAATTCTCTCATTCACCAACGCCAAATGTTCAAACTTGCCAACCTGTGAAGAAGGTTTGATTGACTGACTGACTGACTGAGTATTTGTTAAGTGCACTATTGCCGAGGCGTCTTGGCGCTAAGGTAAGTGCAATCCAGAGAGCTACCGGATCTAGAGCTTGGAGAAGAGCCAGGTTTAATCATTTTCCTTAAGAGAGTCCTACTGGACTGTAGTCTCATGTGAATGTGGAGGGAGTTCTACAGTTTGGCCGCTTGGTATGAGAACCCCTTTCCTCCCCGGACCTGACTCTTCTGGTCTTGGGGAGAAGTATCAGTCCAGTATTAGCCGACCATATCAATCAATCAATCAATCAGGAGTTTGTTAAAGCGCGACTACTCACCCGTAAGGGTCTCAAGGCGCTAGGGGTGGGGGGGTAGGGGGGGTGCAGGTTCCATTCCATCAAGGAGGGGGTCTGTCGAAGAGCCAGGTTTTGAGGTTTCTTGCGAAGATGGGGAGCGATGTTGTCTGTCTGAGGTGGAGCGGAAGGGCGTTCCATGCTTTGGCCGCGAGGAAGGAGAAGGAGCGGCCTCCCGATCTGGTCTTTCTGGTGCGGGGGACCACAGCGTAGGAAAGCTGGGCTGATCGTAGGGTCCTTTGGGGTGCATGGAATTTGAGTCGGCTGTTCAGGTATGCTGGTCCGGTGCCGTGGAGGGCCTTGTGTGCATGGGTGAGCATCTTAAAGGTGATTCTCGCCTCGACGGGGAGCCAGTGGAGTGTGCGCAGGTGCTGGGAGATGTGGCAGTGTTTTGGCAGGTTGAGGACCAGTCTTGCGGCGGCGTTCTGGATGTTCTGTAGCTTGCGGATGAGGTTTTTGTTTATTCCGGCGTAGAGTGCGTTGCCGTAGTTGAGTCTGCTGGTGACCAGGGCGTGAGTGACTGTCTTTCGGTGTTCGAGGGGGATCCATTTGAAGGTCTTACGAAGGAGGCGGAGGGTGTGGAAGCAGGAAGATGAGACAGAGTTGATCTGGCGGTCCATTTTGAGCTCGGAGTCCAGGATGATTCCCAGGTTGCGTGCGTGGTCTGTGGGGGTTGGCGGGTTTCCGAGGGCGGTGGGCCACCAGGTGTCACTCCAGGCGTCGGGGTTTGGGCCCATGATGAGTACTTCTGTTTTGTTGGTGTTTAGTTGTAGGCAGCTGTTTTTCATCCATTTGGCGACGGCTTCCATGCCTTCTCGAAAGTTGCGTCTGGCGGTGTTGGGCTCGTTGGATAGGGAGAGGATGAGCTGGGTGTCGTCTGCATATGACACGATGTTGAGTCCGTAGGTTCTGACGATGGGGGCAAGTGGAGCCATGTAGATGTTGAAGAGCGTTGGGCTGAGGGAGGAGCCCTGGGGGAGTCCGCAGGTGATAGGTGTGGGGTCCGAGAGGAAAGGGGGGAGTCTGACCCGCTGCGTCCTGCTGGAGAGGAAGGAGCAGATCCAGTCGAGGGCCTTGTCCTGGATTCCTGCATCGTAGAGTCTGCGTATTAGGGTGCGGTGGGAGACTGTGTCGAACGCCGCTGATAGGTCGAGGAGGATGAAGGCTACTGTTTCTCCTTTGTCCAGTAAGGTGCGGATGTCGTCTGTTGCGGCGAGGAGGGCGGTTTCCGTACTGTGGTTTTTTCTGAAGCCGGATTGGGAGGAGTCGAGGATGTTGTGTTCTTCAATGAATGTGGCGAGTTGGCTGTTGATGGCTTTCTCGATGACTTTCGCTGGGAACGGGAGCAGGGAGATGGGTCTGTAGTTTTTGAGGTCGGTGGGGTCCGCTGAGGGTTTCTTTAGGAGGGGGTTGACCTCGGCGTGTTTCCAGTCGTCGGAGCAGCGAGATGGCAAATAGCGAGGAAATAGTAGCTGAATGTCATCTGCACCTTCTCCTTAGAGTGCTTTATGTACTAGGAAGAGAGCCTTGACGTCTACTCTCCGTCGAACAGGGAGCCAGTGGAGGTGTTTTATGCTGGCGGACGTGATGCTTAGGTAGATCAAGCAATACTCTTGCGGCCGTATTTTGTAGTGCTTGAGGTTTAGAGAGCTGCCTTGCACCTGCACCCAGATATAAAGCATTGCAATAATCTATTTGTGACAAGCCTAGTGCTCTGACTACCATTTTCCTTAGTGAAAACGGGATGAAAAGAAGAATCTTACGCAAGAGTTTCAGCGTAAAGAAACAGGCAGAAGACCCTTGATTTATTTGGGGGGGACGAGCGTTAGGTCTCTATCGATCAGGAAACCTAGATTCCTTGCCTTAGGGACTGGGGCAGGACACGTTCCGGCTTCTGGTGGCCACCATAGTTGGCTCCAAACTGTAGGTTTCTGATCGAACTCTATGACCTCGTTTTTTTCCGTGTTTAATTCAGGAAATGTATATTCGGAACCGCTCCGCAGTCAAGTCCACGTTTTGCGTAACTGACACCGCTAATTGGGTGTCATCCTCGTAGGACACAAGCATGAGACCATGGCTTTTTTATCAGTCTTGCCAAAGGTGCAACGTACACATTAAGCATGGTGGGGGACAAGGCCGAAACCTGGGGCACTCCGCACGGAAGAATGAACTTTCCTGACTGAAGTCCATCCCAGTGAACTACTTGTTCCCTGGATTTCAAGTATGATGCTAAAAGGGCTAGAGCCTTATCCCTGGTGCCCACCGCTTTCAGACTTTGCACCAGTACCGCGTGGCTTACGGTGTCGAAAGCTGCGGTTAGGTCGAGCAATATAAGGGTGGCCCTGCCCCCTCCATCCATCACCTTTCTTATCTCTTCTGTCGCCATAATCAAGGCAGATTCAGTCGAATGCCGCTCTCAGAAACCATGCTGAGTGGAATCAAGGATGTTTTTCTTATCCAGATATTCCTTCAGCTCACTGTTCAGAGCTTTCTCAAGTATCTTGGAGGGAAACGGGAGGCAGGATATTGGACGGTAATTTTTCGTTTCCAGTGGATCAAGTGTCGTTTCTTAAAAAATAGGTCTGAAGCAGACCTTTTTCCGGCATATCGGGAAGACCCCCGAGCTCATTATCTTATTTAGTAAGGGGGTCAAGGAAGCACTGATCTCCTCTGGAACTAGGTGTAGTATATACGGGGGCAGGGGTCAAGAGGGGACCCAGACTTGGTTTGCACCAGCAGGTCTGCCACTTATTTCTCCCCTAGCATTGAAAACCGTGATAGACTACACTGATGAGCAGTATCTTCCTGTACATCTATACAATGTACCTCTGGTAATGAAACTGTGTTCAGAAGTTCATTATATACTGACTGAACTTTGTTTTTAGAAAAACTGCCATTTTGTCCACAAAATGTTGATCCGGTGTAAACATCTTGTCCCGGGGGACTTGGATAAAACGGTTATAGTTTTAAACAATTTCTTAGAGGAGTTAGTGGCCTTCTGATTTTTGAAAGTATAATATTCAGTTGTGGCCTGTTTTATCGCAGACCTATATTCCTCTAATGCTGCGTTGTAGCCTATCCTATGTTCCATACTGTAGTTGGACCTCCATATTCGCTCATGACGTCTGTATTTGATTTTAGTTTGTCTAAGCTCGGTCGAGTACCAGGGTGATGAACCTTTTTCTTCTCCCGTGGTGTTTAGTCTCTTCCAGCGCCAGCTTGTTTACTGCCTGGTTTAGCCAGTTTTTATAATTACTGGCTGCTACCTTTGAGTCCGATAAATCTGGGAGATTCTTCATCAAGGCTGAAATCAGATAATTTTTGGGATTGATTTCCAAGGCCGTGATTTAACCAAATTACACCTCACTCTGCCACTTCTGAAATGCAAGGCTGCACCATATTTACAATGAAATGGTGCAGCCTTGCGTTTCCCCTTGCGATGGCACTACACTTAGCAGTGTAGCGACAACGCAGGCACCCTTGCACCATAGTGCAGGGGAGGATTGTTTATGTGTAGGAAGGTGTCCCTTCCTGCACATAAACAATCCTAAAATTCCATTTTGTCACTTTGATGTGTGCTGCTTAATGCAGCACACATGGAAGCCGTAAAATGGAATAAAAAAAAAAGCTTTTTTATGTACAGGAAGGGGAACCTTCCTGTACATAAACAATCCATGGCATTTTGCTTTTTCCATGTGTGCTGCACAAGGGGCACACATGGAAAAAGCAAAAATGAGGAGAAATAATGCATTTCTTCTTGTTTCACCAACTTAAGACCAGGATTTGCCTGATCTTCATTTTGGCGCTGCCTCCTATGTACGCCACTCTTGTACATAGGGTGCTGCGGTGGAACGCCCACCACAACAGCCACTGCCCACCCCTTTCATTCTGACCATAGCGTCAAATGGGTCCTTATTTACAAGGCAGCGGTAAGCTGCCTTGCAAATAAACGCTGCCTTGTAAATAAGGCTAAGCCCCTATCGCCACCACAACGTCGATAAAAGTGACCTTATGATGGTGATAGGGACTTGTACATGTGCCCCTGAGTCCGGTATATCACACAGACTCTCCCACCTTTCCCACACGTGCTCACAAATATGTGTTTTTTGCTTGTTGATGCCTAGGTGCTTCAAGGTGTCCTGAAGCGTCAATGCATACGTGGAAAACAAAGAATGAGCCGAACATGATGTAGGGCTCAAGTCCAGTTCTGGCTGCTTTACCTCTCGAAAAGCAGCCAATGGAGCAAAGGTGACTGGTTGCGCAGGCGAGAGTCAGACAATGCCTTATCCCTTGTCGTAAATCACTCTAATACCAGGGACATGGCGACAACGCGACCTCTGTACTCAGTGGCCGGAGGGCCCAGGGTACTGAGGAGAACAAACAGCCTGGCTGAGCGCAGAAACAGTCAATCATGTAGACGGCGCCACGCCACTAACCGTACAACCATAGGACTGACCCTTTTTATTCAGTCAGGGCTCTTGCAGTTATTGTTATGCCTTTTTGTTATCCTTGCGGTGGAACAAATCACCACTCTGCGTGTCTATACAGAGACATGTAGCCTTTTCATGGAACATCATCTCCTATTACAGATTAGACATATATTATTTAAGTATGCAGTCAACATGCCAATGATAATGTTGATTATTTTTTTTCTTTGTTAACTTAATTACAAGCTTGCTTTCTATGATGATTTATTCTTACTATTTAGTTGCATTCTTGTTATTTTTTACCTATGTGGGGTCATGCACTAGGTGGCTTGCGTTTAATTTGTAACTGTGTTTTATATTATAAAGGTTTGTTTTGCAATAAATGTGTCATGTTTTTTTGTTGTTCTGCATCTTGAAGCTATCCTTAACCAATCAAGAAGCAAGCGAAACAAAATTAGCGATTTTGATATAAATGTAGTCATGTTGGCATAGCAAACTGAGGTACGTCTAACTGTATCAGAGCCCTTTATGGAATGCATATTACATTATGTTGGTATTTAAATGAGTTTGCACAATTCGGCATTTTCCAGGCAAGTCAATACGCTTCATACCAGACTTATGTTATTATTTCCAGGGAGCAATTATAACATCAAACAATGTGGAGGAGCCGAGGGTATGAAGGCAGTGACTCGTCTCTCTAAAGACTTCTCACACACAGCTCCATGTTATGTTAAGCTATGTTATGCAGATTTCTAAAGTGCACTATCACCTGCTATCCTGGCGCTAGGCAGGTGTGAGCCTCCAATAGCCTAGGGCCTAGTGAAGCTTCTCAAAAGGCCAGGTCTTCCGTTTCTTGGGGAATTCAAGTAAGGAGGAGGCTTTTTGTGTAGCCGTAGGTTGTTCCTTGCTTTAGGAGTGATGTAGGAGAAGGATCAGTTGTTGGATCTTGTTTTCCATATGCGTGGGATTTGTGCAAGTAGGAGTATGAATGAGCAGTGGTGTCTGAAAGCAGGGGCGGCTCCTCCGCTATGGCTGAGGATCGTCGTCCCACTGCTTTTAAGCAGTGAGAAACATAAAATGATAATAACTTAGAGTTATCATTTTATGTTTCGTGTCCTGCTGCTTTGAGGCGGGAGGGTGGACGGGCTGTTCTGCTCTCAGAGCAGTAACTGTTTGGTCGGCCTTCTCGGGCTGCCAAAACCAGTCATGCGCACTTTCACCGTTCTCCATGCAGGCTGCATTACAGCCAGCATGGAGAACGTGTTCACCACTCCAGCCCCTGGCTGAGCGTCGTCTCACGGCGCTCAGAACAATCACAACACTGCATTACAGTGTTGTGCTTGGTTTAGGGGAGGGAGCCTGGCTTTCTGCTTCCTGTTCCTGTTTCTGTCAGAGGCAGGAGAGCAGGAGCAGAGAAGACGCGAGACTCAGCCTCAAGGTACGTTTTTTAAAATTCTGACCCCCCACACCCTGTAGATACCCGCCGGCCGTGAGCCATACCAGCCCCCACTTTCTGAAAATGTTGTGAAAGCAGAAGCAATTGCTGAAGTGTGCTGGATTAGTGTTCTGTAGTGCATTGAAAGTGTGGGTGATGAGTTTGAATTGTGCTATGGGGATCAAGTGGAGCGTCTTCAGTTGAGGTTTAATATCAGTGCGGTGTGGGAGGTTCAGAGTGACTCTGGCCACCAAGTTCTGAATGGTATGCAGACCTCTGGTCAGTTTATTGGTGATCCCGGTATTAATTGGTGTTCCCCTAGTCCAGGTTGCTTGTGACTAGGGCGTTCATGACGGTTTTCCGGGTGATGATTGGGAGCTTTTGAAAATTTTCATCCGCATCTTCAGGGTATGGAAGCATGAGGCGGTGACAGCATTGACTTGGGCGGTCATGTTGAGTTTGATGTCAATGGTGATCCTGAAGTTCTTGGGGTTGTTGTTGGGAATGAGTGACTCTCTTAACTCTGTTGTTGATCTGCTGTGGTCCCACGGGGAGTGCTCTTCCCAAAGCTCACAATTTCAGTCTTGTCAGTGTTCAGCTTTAGACATTTGGTCTTCATCCAGTGGGCGACTTCAGTCATGCAGGCATTGAACTTAAACAGGATGTTTTATCCGCAAGGGAAAGAATGATTTGCGTGTCATCGGTATAGGAGAGGACATTGATATTGTGAGAGTGGATGATGCTGGCTAGAGGGATCATGTATGCGTTAAAGAGGTTCGGGCTCAACGAGTTTCCTTGAGAAACTCTGCAGATGTGGTCATGGGTATCTGGGGTGAACGTGCCAGGCTGACCTGCAAGTTCCTTGCATTTAGGAAGGCGGCGATCCATCGAAGTGCGTGTTCTTGGAATCTGATGTTGTTCAGGCATTGGATGAGGATGAGGTAGCAGACTGTGTCAAATGGTGCTGAAAGTTCCTGGCTATTGAGGGCCACTGTGTCTCCTCTGTCCAAGATATTTTCTTTGTGAACAATGCAAATAAACTTACAAATTGCATATAAAACCTTACTAATGGAGGTTTTGTTATTACTATTGCCAAGGAAGTAAAGGGCTAAACTTCCAGCACAGAAGACATGACTACTTTGAAGAGTCAGATATACTCATAACAAAACTCATTGATAGAGGTTACCCAAGAAGATTTTTTTAGATAGGCTGGAAAAATAGCTTGGTATAACCATAGGGAGCACCTGTTGGAACCACGTGTCAAAAATAACACTATGGAAATGTTTGTGTCACCACCTTCAGACCAGCTAATAATGAAGTGAAAGAGATCTTCAAGTGACACTGGCAACTGGTGAGAGAGCACCTCACCACTAAAGAAGATCCTGTATTCTCCTTCAAGTGAGGAAAGAACCTTAAAGAGGTTCACTGACACATCGATGTAAAAAAAATCAATGTTAAAAATATTGAGAAAAAAATGGAGAAAAAAAATATCGACTCCTATACTTAAACAGGTAAGTACAAAAATATTGACTAAAAATATTGATGTAAAAAATAGATGTATAAAATATTGACTTTTATATAAATATAAACAAAATATTCTATATTAAATATATTAAATATTAAATATAATGTTAACAAAATAAAATAAATGTAATGTATGTTTTAATAAAATAATGAACAGACAAACATAATAATTTATACATATATATTTACTTTAAAACAATTGTTAAACTATTATTTTTAATTTATGTTAAAAGTTTATTATAATATAAAAAATTAAAATATATATTAATGATTTAAAATATAAAAAACATAAAATCTATAATAAATTAAAACATTAAACTATTAAAAAATATTTAAACTTACATTTCACAATACAATAAGTGCAACTGTAGTGAAAGTGTTGGATAGCAAAGGGGTAAAAATAACTATTTCCACTCCAGTGAGTGCAACAGTAGGGTAAGTGTTGGATAGCGGAGAAATTAAATTTACTATTTCAACTCCAGTGAGTGCAACAGTAGGGAAAGTGTTGGATAGCGGAGGGGTAAAAATTACTATTCCAAATCCAGTGAGAGGAAAATTAGGGAAAGTGTTAGATAGCCATGGGCTAATATTACTATTGCCACTCCAAAGAGTGCAACAGATGGGGAAATGTGTCGGATAGCGGAGGGGTAAAAATTACTATTCCCACTCCAAAAAGGGCAACAGTATGGAAAGGGTTGGATAACAGAGTGGTAAAAATTACTATTCCTACTCCGCTGAGTGCAACAGTAGGATAAGTGTTGGATAGCGGAGGGGTAAAAATTACTATTCTAACTCCAGTGAGTGCAACAGTAGGATAAGTGTTGGAGAGCGGAGGGGTAAAAATTACTATTCCCACTAAACTTAATGCAACAGTAGGAAAAGTGCTATTTAGCAAATGGGTTAAAATTACTATTCCCACTCTAATGAGTGCAAGAGTAGGGAAAGTGTTGGATAGCAGAGGGGCAAAATTTACTATTCAAACTCCAGTGAGTGCAACAGTAGGGAAAGTGGTGGATGGCAGAGGGGTCAAATGAACTATTCCCACTCCAGTGAGCGCAACAGTAGAGAAAGTGCTTGATAGCGGAGGGGTACAAATCAATATTCCCACTCCAGTGAGTGTAACAGTAGGGAAAGTGTTGGATAACGAAGGGGTAAAAATGAATATTCCAACTCCAATGCAACAGTAGGGAAAGTGTTGGATAGTGGAGGGGTAAAAATTACTATTCCCACTCCAGTGGGTGCAACAGTAGGGAAAGTGCTGGATAGCGGAGAGGAAAAAATTACTGTTCCTACTCCAGTGAGTTCAACATTAGGAAAAGTATTGGATAGCAGTCAGACACAAATTACTAGTCAGACTCTAACAGTTATACAAAAAATATATATATAAAAAATCATAAAAATAAACAAAATTTTAAAAAAGAAAAATCAAATATATTAAATATAAAAAGACAACATATTGTAATATTAATTACACATATCAAAAACATAGAGTATATAAAATAAAATAATTAGTCAATTTAAAATTTGTTTTAAACTAGAACATTTTTCCAAACAAAAAAATTCATTGATACATAAATGTATTAATTTTATTTCCTGCCCTATACCACCACACCAAAATCAATTAAATTAATAATCAATTACAATTTATTCTTAATAAAAAACTAATAATCATTAATTGACTACACACACTTTAACACTATAATATCCACAACACACACCTAAATTGAACTATAAAATTATAAAATACAATTAAAACTTATTTTTATATAAAAAAATATTACAATTAACAACTAATAATAAAGTAATTAAAATGTATTTAATACCCACCATATACCCCTTTAAAAGTAAAAAGACACAACAAAATAAACAATTACCCAAAATAAGTATCAAATAATTAACATTATTAAACAACTATATATGAATGAAGTTAACACAAATTACTTCCCACCCTTTTCTCCTATAAACACCACAACACACACCTACAATTAATCACACAATTAACATAATACACTTTTAATAATGTGATTAATATCAATAAACACAAAATTAATGATAAATAATAAATAAACCACTTAACACTTTTTACCCCTATAAACCCTAAAACACACACTTAAAATTAGTTACACAATTACCATAATTAATTACCAATTAATTAATTAAAATTAATTAACAACCAATTATTAAATAATTAATCATAAATTCCACATTTAAAACTATCAATTAAACAAGTAATAAGAAATAAAAAATAATCAATTATTGTAATTAATCAAATTACTTTCCACCCTATTCCCCTATAAACCCACAACCCACTGCAGAACTAAAAATGAAAAATTAAAATTAAAAAAAATGAATTACTACTAAACATTTAACACACAATACAATACATTCTTATACAAACAATTCCTATAGAAGAAAACATACATCACATACATATAAAATATATACTAAAACATACATAACATATAAAATATATAGTAAAATACATAACATTAATTAAAAAAACGATATATTGAACAACTATATTTTTGCAAACGATATTAAACACTTCAATATTTTTTAAATCGATATTACTTACCTTAAGTCGATATTCTTGACCACGATATTCTTGCTATCGATATTTTTGAACCACGATTTTTATTACTCGATATTCGTGCAACTCAATATTTTTTACTCGATATTCTGTCTGCACACCCCTTAAAGATTATTTAGTAAGGGCTATTCTACCACAACCACCCAAAATCACCCTCAAAACTTTTTGGGGGACTCCCAGCAATAGTGGGTCACTTTTAAATGTGGCCAATGGGTGGCCTGTAAATTTAGCATTAATGCAAGTGCCTTTAGTCACAAGAATGTAGAAATTACTCTGACTGGTGTCTCCCACTGCAGCACCCAGGATGTTATCTATACTATATGGTGCCCATGTGAGCTCATTTACACAGGACAGACAACGCAAAAAGTGACATGCTGGATTCTACAATACAGAAGCAGAATAAAGTGTGGAACGGCAGGATCATCACTTGTGAAACATTACCAAAGACACCAACACACCTGTTAGGACATAAGTTGGCACATAATAGAACGGATCTCACTTGTACCACGAGGAGGAGATAAATCCAATCTACTATCCAGAAAAAAGTATTATGGTTGGACAAATTTAAATCAATGGTACATGGCATGATCACTTTAGAAGACTGGAGGCAAGCCACCTTCATTCGAACACTGCTACAGTACCATATGAATAGGATAATGTACCCTCACTATCTGTTTATATTGGCTCTAAACACTATTTTACAATGAGCAATATGTTGATACTGTGACTATTTACTGTTGAAGGCAATATATCACACACATTATCAGTAATTTGATAAAACAGAAGAATAGGAGGACTTTCCCTCCAAAGCCGTGACCTTTAGGCCATCTTAACAGTATATTTTAACACACTTATATTGCAACGTCTATTTCCATGACCTGGATCACATCTACATTAACAGTAGTATTTCGTATTGTCTTTCTTTTTAAAGAAATGGTCCCCCTTTTCGTGAATAAAATGCTCCTTCTATTTGATTTAAATAATTCAAGTTCCTGTTTGGTCAGTGTAATCTCAGTTCAGAAAAATATTTATTGGGGAAAATAATTCAATAACATACAGTATATAGGAACAGTAAAATAATAAGAAATATACAATCTGTATCAGTTGGGGAAAAAGTTATACAAAGAGTAAAAACAAAAAACAAATTAGGTCTATTAAAACAATGAAAATATCTATAGCATATAATATTGTACAATATAGAGAGATACAATTGAAAATGCATGAAATATGATAACAGCTAAGAATATAAATCAAACTGTATAGTAACGTAGAGGAAGTCATGGAGGTTTAGCTACTTCTTGTTGCAGAGAGGCGGCGCCTAGCACTAGTGTCAAAGAATAATATAACCGGTTCCTACAAATCTAAACGTTTGCATGCTAAGTGCTGGGGATAAACAAATGTAGTGTCTAATCTATGGTTATAACAGACAGCATACCACCATGCTTGATATGAAAGTTTGGTAAAATGTTTCCAATTTTTGGTTATTTGTTGGAAAGCTACTGTAAGTAGTAGATCAATTATTTTTATGTGCGCAAAAGCGGATTTACAAATTGGAGATAAGCTACCCAAAAATACATGCAAAATTGAGAAGGGGTGATTAGAATGAAAAATTGAATTTAGTTGTGACCACACCCTTGTCCCAAAATTTCGAACAAACTTGCAATCAAAGAGCATGTGAAGTAGATAAGCATTTGGTGACGAGCAAGACCAACAAGTGTGTGAAGTGGTGGAACAATATGTATGAAGGGCAGAGGAGGTGAATAAGAGTTTGTTATATATAAAAAAGAGTGTCTGTGTTGTGTTTGCGGCTCTAGACGACTTATGAAGCTTAAGCCATATTTTGTCCCAAAAATCTACACTCCAGGAAATATCTAAATCCGTCTCCCAGGACAGCTCTGTCTTAGATTTAGGTCGTTGATTAGAAGGAGAATGTAAAAATGTATAAATCATAGAAGCTTTAGAATTACGGAACAACAGAGAACGCAAATTATCTGCATGAGTAGGGGTAGGAGAGATATTAGAGGGGGAAGATATATGTTCCGAGGAGGCAGATTGAATGGCACATGTCAAGAGAGAATATTTAGCACGAAAAGAGGGAGGGAGATTAAAAGCAGCACTCGCTTGTGCAAAGGACATAATTACATCCAGACGATATAATTGATGAACCCATATTAATCCCCGATGTCTCCAGGATTTCCAAAAGAAAGGTTTGTTATTAATCAGAATGCTTGTATTATGCCATATAGGGAAATCAAGAAAGGATATAACAGAGGAGGTGGGGATAAGTTTAGAAATGTGTTTAAGAATAGGGGTGGAACCAGATTGTGGTTTGCGTGTGAAGGATAAATATTCATGGAAGGAAAAGGGTGAGAGAAAAGTTCGTTCCAAAGTTGTCCAAAAAGGACACTTTATAGAAGGATCAAAGCACCAACGTGAAGATTGGGCAAGTCTAAAAGATTTGTGATAGAGAGTGAAATCTGGGAAATTTGTCCCCCCTTCTGATTTTGGGCGAGTTAATTTAGAAATAGACATACGTGGGTTCTTTTTTCCCCACAGAAAAGAAGATAAGATGGAGTTAATTTTCTTAAAATACTTGGGAGGGATTGATAACGGAATATTAGAATTTGTATATAAAACAATGGGGGAAAGCATCATTTTGATGGTGTCTAAACGACCCCACCAAGATAAGTATAAGGGATGCCATTTTGCTGTCAAAGAAGATAATTTGTCAATGCATTTTTCCATACAAAGTGATATTGTCCCTGCAATGGATGGAGTAAAATGTAAACCCAAATATTTAATGGAGTGAGGACTCCACGAAAAACCTGAAACATTAAAATCAGCACTGAAAGTGTATTTTGTCGGGCAGAATTTCACATTTGTCTTTGTTTAATTTATAACCAGGCACTGACGCAAAAGCCTCCACCTCTTCCATAAAAGCAGGTAAAGAAGTCTGGGGCTGTGATAAGAATAAAAGTACGTCATCAGCGTACGCTGCCATTTTAATGCTAGTCTCTTGGAAGGCGAAGCCATGTATATCTGCATTTTGTCTGATTCTAAGTAAAAAGGGTTCAAGGGCAATATTAAAAAGAAATGGAGATCGAGGACAACCCTGTCTAACTCCCCTTGCAAGATTAAAGTAGGAAGAGATCCGTCCATTTGCAGCAACAGCAGCTCTCGGGTTGGAATATAAGATAGAAATTAAAGCAATAATTTTAGGGCCAAAACCAAACCATTTGAGTGTATGAAAAAGATAAGTCCATTCGACCCTATCAAATGCCTTTTCCGCATCAAATGCTATGGCAGCTAAAGGGTGAGAAATGTGGGAAACTTTGGAAAGAACATCAAAAAATAAACGAGTATTGTCCGTAATAAGTCTTCCCTTGACGAAACCAGATTGCTCAGTACCTAACAACTCGGGTAGCTGAGACTCAAATCGTAGCGCCAAGGCTTTCGAGAAGATTTTATAATCGACGTTAACCAAAGAAATCGGTCTATAATTTTTGCAATACTGATAGTCCCTGCCATCCTTAGGAATGAGGCAGATGAGAGTGTCAGAGAAAGAACCAGTAGAATCTCCAGATTGCAAGAAAGTAAGTATAAGGGAGTGTAATTTGGGAATCAATAGGGACGGAACATGAATAAAAAATTCTACCGTAAAACCATCCGGCCCTGGAGCCTTATCCTTTTTAAGAGTTGTTAGAGCAGTGTGAAGTTCTTTTTGAGTGATATCAAATTCTAAAGAAGAGAAGTCAGGGCGGGAATCAGGTGAAAGGGTAAGTTTAGAAAGGAAGTGAGAGATAGATAGATCAGACAACAAAGTTTCAGAGGTATACAATGTTTGGTAAAATTGAAGAAATTCATGCAAAATCTCTTCATCTTTAAATATCAGTGAATTGTTGGAACCAAATACAGATTCTATATTGAGTTTGTTTTATTTTGTTTTTAGATAATTAGCCAATAACTTCCCTGCTTTGTTTTGACCACCATAAAATTTCGCACTTTACTTTAATAGATAATTAGATGCATTATTAGTGGTATCTCGGTTAAATTGAAATTTAAACTTCAAAGTTCGGATAAGCAATCTTTTGACTTAGAAGAGTAATAGGAACATTCCAAAGATTTAATTTTGGTGAGGAGAGCATTCGTTTTTTGCCGTGCTATTTTACGTTTGTTAGAGACAAAACGAATGATGAAGTCCCTAGCTGATGCCTTAAAGGCATCCCAAACTGTAGAAAAGGATACATCGTCCGTCTGATTGATATTGAAATACTCTTTAAAAAAGGAAGTAAAAGAAGAGGTAAAAACAGTATCTAAGAGGAGAGCGTTATTGAAACGCCATTTACGAGGCAATTAGGCTTTTGTAAAACATCCAGGCATATGGCAACAGGGGCATGATCTGAAAATAGAATAGAGCTAATGTCAGCCTTCATCAATGATTGAGTAATATTGTGAGAAATAAAAATATAATCTAAACGTGACTGTGTGTGATGCGCTGGAGAGTAAAAGGAATATTCCCTTAGCTCAGGGTCGCAAAGTCTCCAAGCGCCAATGAGTTTGTGGTGCTTTATAGTGTGTACAAATGATTTGTGGGATCTGTGAGGTATAGAGGGGGTCATGGAGTTGCTGTCTAGAAAGAGTCAAAAATGTCATTACAATCGCCTGTGAGAATACAATTATCATCATATCAATGTGTAATTTGTTGGGTTAATGAGGTCCTAAAGGAGGGGTCACCAGTTGTAGGAGCATAAATACTCAGTAGAGAAACTGGAATGTTATTCAACATAAAATTGACAAACACCCATCTACCTATTTGATCAATAGAATGTGATAACATTTTAATAGATAGGGATTTGCGGAAAAGAATAGCAACCCCATTACGCTTACCATCCCACGGTGAAAAGAAAACTTCTCCTACCCAACCTCTTTTGAGTTTCATAGACTCATCACTTGTTAAATGAGACTCTTGAATGCATGCAATGTCTGTGTCTAATCTAGATAAGTGTGAGAAATCCCTCTGTCTTTTAATGGGAGAATGTAAACCTCTGACATTCCATGAAACAATCTTTAGAGGCATAGAACATATTTACAAAAAAGTGAATAAACCCAATAAAAAGAACATCTTAGGACAATTAGGAAACAATATATAACCAACCAACTGTATAAAGAGTGAAAAATGGAAGTAAGAAAGTGAGAAAAAAAGGAAAAAAGAAAGAAGTACAAAAATAGATCCTGAAGAGAAAGAAGGGGAAATGATGAGTTGAGTATAAGAGAGGATAAAGTAGTCAGAAGAGGAAAGAGAGAAAGAAGAAGAAAAATAGCAGAAAAACGAAAGAAAACAATTGAAAGAAGAAACTTACGTAAAATCCAGAACATACGGGAGGTGGAGGGGTGTAAGGCTACATGGAGCAATGACAAGTCCAGGGACCACAAGGGAGGGCGGGAAGGAAAACAGAACGAACGAGCCTCAAAATGAAGGGGAGGGAAAAGACGCGAATACAACCTGTTAAGACAAAAAGACAATACAAGGTAAGTATTACGTACAAATTAGTTTGAAGATAAGCAAAGACATCAACCATTTCAAGAAGCATAAAAGATATTTCTCATGACATGGATCACAAGCACCTAAGTCAAAGTCGATGACGGGCGGTTTCCATGGTATCAGCATGATGAGAGTATAGAAAACTCTTCAGCTTAAGAGGATCTTCGTAAGTGGTGGTTCTGTTATTAATGGTGACTTTGAACAAGCAAGGGTGAAAAAGACCATATCTTGCACCTATTGAACGTAGTTGCGTTCTCAAGGATAAGAACTCCTTACGTCGATCAGCAGTCGATTTAGCATAGTCTTGAGAGAAGAACAAAGAGTTGCCTGACCATGTAATACGAGACATTGCCCTAGCTGCCGACAGGATCTTTAGCAAGTCGGTGTTCAAGAAAATACAAAATTACTCCTCTTGGTTTATGTGCCGGTAAAGAGGTGGTTGAACGTGGTGGTGGCCCCAGGCGATGTGCTCTTTGAATGTTCAAATTAGTGCCCTCAGGTAACTTAAGCAGATTTGGAAGAAATGTTTTGATGAAAATAGGCAGATCTGATCCTTCCGTACCTTCGGGAAGACCATAAATACGAAGGTTATTTCTACTATTTCTATTCTCCAAATTCTCAACCTGCTTGTGAAGTGTAGAAACTTGTGAAGAAATAGATTCCACTTTGGAGGTTGAAGAGGAAAGAAAGTCAAAGTTCTGTTCTAGCACTGAGACTCGTTGGTCTATGTTTGACCACTTGTCAGAAAGCATTTGAAGGGTCGATTTAGTTTCCTTCATAAACGGCGGTAAGGCTCTAATCTCTTCAAGTAATAAGTCCATAGTCACAGAAGTAGACTGCTTAGGTGGAGAAGGAGGGTCCTTTTTCAATCTTTCCGTGGAGGCCTTGGTGACCACAGAGCTGTAGGTACTATGAGATGTTGAGGCATCTTTAGGTGCAGAAGTGTCTGAGTTCTCCATGTATAGACAGTTATAACGGGAACTAGTACGTATCTGAAATTTGCGATGCGTAGGCTGAGGTCGTGAGGAATTTTTAGATAATCTGCCCATAAACCTGAAATAAGTATCTCATCAACGTATAACAACAAAAATTACACAGTGAGAAATAGAAAATTCGTATCATAAGCATAGAGAAATAATGGGTCTAAGCAAGTGTACAAAACATTACACCAGAAGGAGTAAGCATTCAGTGAGACAGCAATATAAGAATTACATAAGAACCATGTCAGGAGCAGCATATGCGATTGTGAAAAGAAAACAGAAAATTTGTGAAATTCTCTACTTTAAAGAAAAGGAGTACCATGGCAACATACAAGTCTTGGATCCTAATATCATGTGAGAAAAGTCAGGAGAAACCCAAGTGAAAAAGTTAAGTGTGGAGAATATCAGCATCGAGTGTAAACTGATGCAGCGTAGTAACCAGTAGCTTCAGGAAAAAAAAAGAGGAAAGTCACCAGGTATTGTTGTCCAACAGAGGAAGTAGGAAAAGCTCATCTAACATAAGAAAAATGAAAAATTGAAGTCGCCATGAAAATAAAGAACCTGTGGTAACAGAGTCTCAAAATGGCGGACACATCATGAAGAGAAACACCTCAGAATGCAGGCATAACGGGAAGAAGACCGGCCAGTAAAGGAATATCATGAAGAAACCTGCAATAATTATGAGTCCGCTGGGGGCCTTTTTGATGTAGAACTGGTTGTGGCAAGAGAGCGTCACTAGGAGAACAACTCCGTCCGCGACTCGGAAATATAACAAAATGGCGGCCGCAACTCATCGGAGCCACGCCGCGGATATTAATGGCACAACCTCCTCACTGCAATGAGGAAAAGTCACCAAAGAAGTATCCAGTGAGGCTCCATGGCTTCCTTTAGCGTGCCCATCTGCTTAGGGTTCGTGTGCGGGCAAATGAGTGGCTCTCGCTGTGTTCCGGTCCCCGCCGGTGCCGGAGAGTCACAAAGGAGCAGCCATCGCCGTCGGGCGCAAACCATGCCCCCCTGTAATTTTTGCGGGGGTTGGGGGAATTTGCATGTTCGTTATTGGCAGCCCCCACACCCAATTGAAATTTCCATTAAAAATCCCTAGTTTTTAGTCGGCTTTCTGCCCCCTCGGGTGTCAGAAAGACTGAATGTACCAAATGTTTTGGGAAGGAGCAAAGGCCCTTGCCTAAGGGGCTGCTCCCCCCTCTCTGCTGGCTAGTGGGTAGACACCTGCTTGGGGATCGCCCTCCTGAGCATGTAGAAAGTGAAACTGAAATGAGCCTCTTGGCTCATTTCAGTTTTGCTTTCACTGAAATGACGTCAGCGCGACTTGCGCGCTGATCGTCATTTCAGGGAAATTAAAGCTGCAGCCTCGAGAGCTGGGGAAGCTCTTCCCTAGCTCCTGAGGCTGTTGGGGATTCCATGTGCCATGTGCTAGGACGGCCAGGGGCCATCTGACTCACCGAAGGGGTTAATTAATCTAGTGCACATGGAGCAATTAGAGGTTGCCTTGCTTCATTTGCCATTGCACTCCTAGCTCATGCTCTATTTACTATTAAGTATGGTGATCTTAGACGACCACGCTGTCAACTTGCTAGCAATATATTGCTTTGAATAATACTTGTCACATATTAATGTTAATGAGACTTGCTGAGCGCGTGAATACCCAAAGGTGTCTTGGAGCTATTAATGCAGTATTCACCACCACAAGCTTATGTTTCCAAAGGAATTAATCCTCACACTTAATTAATCAAGTGCGCTCAGAGCAACTAAGTACTCGATACTCACCCCACCTGGTGAGTACTTACTTACTATCCAACAGACATGCACTTCGGTATTTACCATCGGAATGTGTTCATTCTCATACATTTGTCTCTGCCTTCATATTCATCCTGGTGATTTCTAGGTGTCCCTTACATAATCCCGTCCTGATGATGACCCTTGTCAACTTGTACTGTGAGCTGTTTTTTAATTTGATTGAGGATTTTAGCATTCCTGCACGGAGTGTTGCCTGTTATATCCTTATGTCCCTATCAGTCACATGTATATAGTTGCATTATGTATAGCACTTGCACACTATTTATTCACTTCATTACTCTCACTGCGCTATCACATGAATAGGAGCACCTTCTGATTGGATCCTTTGGAGGTTCATTGAAGCCTGGCACTTCAACCTAGAAAACATATCAGTCTCCATATTCCCTGACTACACAGTGGCAGTTCAGCGGCGTAGACCAGACTTTCTGGTGATCAAGAAGGAGCTGTGGGGGGCTGGAATACGTTAGATGCTCCTGTTCTGAGCGCACAGGAAAGCAATTGTGGGCAACTGTACCAAGTATTGTGACTATACTTCTGTGGTGTGATATTGGTTGGAGCAATACACAGCTGGAATGGAGGGTGAGGTGATGACAATATTCCAGAGACCGAAGAGACAACAGAAGAAAAGGCGAACTGACATCCACAGAGTTCACCCTGACAAAGCTCAGGAGGACTGTCAGAGGGCATCAGTGACCGAAGCAGGGGGCTCCTTAGGTGACGAGGCTGGTCTGGGCTAGCCCCCCCACACCTGTGTCTTTTGGAGAGCACTGACTTGTATACCATCTCCAAAGGCCTACCAATAGACCCCCACATAATACCCAGATTGGTGGACGACCTGTAATAAGCTGAACTCAAGAAACCGATGCTGTACTGTAATTGCATTGATTACTCCATCACCTGCCCGCAGCGGCACTGTTACATATGGCCGCACTCCTCACTTAACTGAGACTGCTGAGCTGCGAATTCACTACAGAAATGTTATCACACAGAATTGGAGGTGGAAGATGACACTTGAGATGATGGAAGACGTCCCCCGGAAATCCCATTCACTCATTTTTGACAGCTGAGGTGTCAGTTGGTTAATAATGATGGTTTTGGATGAAGAGCAGTTGCTACTCTGACCTAGGGTTGGGGGAGTTAGGATTAGTTTCATTATGTACTCCTGGTTTTTGCGAAAGTACCTTTTCCAATATGACCAAGTAAGTGGTGGGCCTGTGAAGCAAGAATGGGGTGCAGGGCAGGCTGTCGAGGTGTGAGCGGCTGAGAGGGGAGGATGTAAAGCAAACCTGTGGAACTCATCAAATGGAAAGGGTGGCAATGTACACTTTCATGACTTGGAGTGTTAGAGGGTAGGGATCTGTCACTAAGAGTTAAGGTGCTATCCTTCCTGCGTCGCAGGGGAGTGTATGTGGTTCTTTTACAGAAGATGCACCTGAAGGGACAGAAGTGTCTAAGCTTCAGCAGAAGTAGAGGGGGTGGGTGTATGCCACGGAGTACTTGGCATTTTCCAAATGGGCTCTGGTGTGGGTGAGATCTGGAATTTTCTTTGAGGTTGAAACAATGCACATTGACCATGAAGGGCACTATGCACTGTTGACAGGACGACTGAATGGGCCCTGAATAACCATTGGCAGCATTTAAGGCCCCAACATGGGGCAGCTGTGCTTTGTATATGCCCTCTCCGCGGTTCTGTCGGTAGACCCCCAGTCTAAAGAGTAATAAGGAGGGCCCCTGTGAATATCTAAATATAGGCAGGAATACAGGGATAAAGCATACTGTGAACGCCTGCCTCGGATAAGGGTAAGCAGAATATCTCGCTATGATTTGGGGACAACTCACAGTCGCCTAAGAGCAATGTGATTCAGACCCATTATCTCAAGAGAAACAGCAATATTGAAACAATAATCTTATTTAGTCACATGCTTTTCCATGTTTAATACAAAACATGTCAAATTAAATACCAACAAAATGTATACATGGTTTCTACCAATACATTAGTATACTTCGCTCTGGGAATATTCAAGAAAACTTTCATCCCCTTAAAATCACTTGTTCCCATAAGCCACAACTACATACATATCATACACACCACACACCTCCATCTTCCTCTAGCATACTTCCCATCTCAATAAATATCTACAAAACACAGAAGTGAAAACAATCTAACAAGGACTAACTTGGCGCTGTCTCCACTTGGGACTCTAGATATAATTATCAAGTAGGTACATCGTGAATCTCATTGGTATATTCAATCAATCAAAGCTTTATTTTGATATAAAAAATATCTTAAAAGCACATAACAATTAAAATACAATACATTTTTGATTTAAAAAAAACGCTTCATAAATAATTAAAAGACGAGAATAAAAAGACTTTAAATCATTTACAGCTTTGAGTATGATTTTAAAAGTAAAAAGAAATCACCTAGTGAAATTTATCATAGGCCTTTAAGTATAATCACCCATGCCCAGCTGAGGAATTTTGCTACCCCACAAGCCAATGTAGTGTTAGGATCTGTCCGTAGGATTCTTAAGGCAGAGACATGGCTCCTAGTCTCAAGCTGCCGACAAACAGGTTTTAGCCATTTCGATCGGGGTTTGTTATAGGCGCTGCAAGCGGAAAAAAATGTGAAATAGTTTCTAGTGCAGCGTTACAGAATGGACAAGTGGCAGATGTTTGGTGAGGGGGTTTCCAATTGGAAGTGCGTTTTCGTACCGGTAGGGTTCCCAATCTAAACTGGATGTATAAGGCCCTATCTTTAGGTTTTCTGATAAATTCCATGTAAGGTTCAAGAGAGTGTACTGTCTTGTGCAGACGAAACTCGTCTGCCCACGTTTTCAGCTCTAGCATCTTGGGCATCAACCCACAACCAATATGCTCGCTTGACCTCCATTTTAGAAACCGATGCACCGGTCTCCCATGCAGCACTAAAACCAATAGCTCTTAACAGCTCCTTAACCTTTGATAGCCAAACAATTTTATGGGACCCCGGCATATTCATAACTTCTCTAAGGCCGTCTGCGTAGCTAGCTAGCTCAGGTGTGCATCACAGATGAGCCCAATAGAGAAGCGGACGCAGGGTTATAAGGTCTTTAATGGATCTGCGGCCAAGGTCATGTTGGAGAGGTTTGTTAGGCGTGCCCCTAGGTAGGGACAAAAGCTCCCTAAAAAAATTATTTTCAGCCACGACAAGGGAATCGACATTATTGAAGCCCCAGAGCTCCGCTCCGTACAGTGCACTGCCTATAGCTTTAGCAGAATGGATCTCCAGTGCAGGAGCTATGGGTCTGGATAATGAAGATCTGTGCTCCCTACCAAAGGCGCCCATGACACGTTTATGGTTTAGGGCCATTTTTTCAATATGTGGGTTCCATTTAAGTTGATCGGATATCCTAATCCCTAGGTAGTCAAACAATTTAACACGCTCTAGTGGCTCCTCATTTAGTGTGAGCGTACGGTTTGCTTTCCTACTGGGGTTAAAGTAGAGGAGCTTTGTTTTGGAGGTGTTAATAACCAAGCCCCTTAAGCTGCAAAAGACACAAAACCGATCCAAAAGCTTTTGGAGCCCCATGGGCGTTTTAGAGACCAAATAGCGTGTCGTCGGCAAAAAGCATCGCGGGGACTTTAACACCAGCCAAGCTGGGGGCATCAGCGTCGATGTCAGATAGAAAGGAGACAACCCCGAGAAAAGAGGGTCGGCGCCAGGACGCATCCTTGGCGGACACCTCTGTTTACCGAGATTTTAGCCGTTTTCTGCTCCTGCGTGCCCCACCGGATGAATGCATACGTTCCGTCGTGCATGCGGGCCAACAAGTTCAGAATGGGCAATGGAAACCCCATCTCCTGCAGAACCACCCACAGGCGCTCTCGGGGCACCAGATCGAACGCCATCTTCAGGTCAATAAAGGCCAGGTACAGGCCGCCTTTACCAATGGATACTGTCTTCCAATGGAGTAGTACCAGCCTAAATGCCTGGTCGACGGTGCCTGTACAAGCCCTGAAGCCTGCCTGGAATTGGGAGATGATGTTGTTCTCCTCCGCCCAAGAGAGGATCCTTTCCAAAAGAACCCTTCCAACCACCTTCTGACCAGCATCGATCAAGCTGATTGGACGATAGTTGGCAGGGTCACCCCTTGGCCCCTTCTTATAAATGGGGATCACCTCAGCCCCCTTCCATGAGTTTGGGACTGGGGACCCAAGGAGAAGGGCGTTGATCCAAAGGGAGAAGAACTTAGCCCACTGCTTGGGGCTGGCACGGAACAAATCGCCAGGGATACCATCCTGGCCTGGTGCCTTGCCTTGAACAATTTTATTAATAGCTGACTCAACCTCTATTTCTCCTACAAGATCAATGGGGATCGCGGTGGCGGACAAAGGTGGAGTACAGTATACAGAAGGCTCGCTGCTATCGGGTACCCCTGGCCCTTCATACAGCCTCCTGAAATGTTCAAACCAGTCCCTATCCGTTATATGATTGGGTAATGGTTCGGTATCACCATCGTTTGCTCTTCGAACTAAAGCCCAAAAACGCTCGCCATTTTTGGACTGGCTAGCCTGCTTCAACTCTTCCCAATGGGAATCATCCCAAGCCCTCTTGGCCGCCAGTAGTGTTCGCCTGTACGCGGCTCGAGCTAAGCGAACCTCGGCTGCATCACGGGTTTTGATGGCCCTTATCAATTTAGATTTGGCCCCTCTACATTCTTGATTGTACCACTTGGCTGTGGATTTCCTACTCTTCAATTGACTTGACCCACGAGAGTCAAGGAAGAGAGCAGCCATCTCGTCAATTGTCTCCAAATAGACCACATCAGCCTGGGCAAGACCTAGGTCATTAGTACAAATTGCAGAGAGCTTCTCCGTTTGAGCTCTTGCAATCTCCCCCAGGGCGCTGGTCTTTTGTTCATTAATGGCAAATTTTTGCCATTTAATGAATCTTTTGCAGTTTGAAGGTGCAATTTCTCTGGTCGCCAGCGTTGATCTATTAGTGGGCAGGGACTTCCCATCGGTGATGAAATTCCGCAAGCTAAGAGATAGGGGATTATGGTCACTATGGATAGATGGGATAACTATCATGTCTGACACATATCTCCACAGCCTCCTGTCGACCAAGATATAGTCTATTCTGCTGGGGCAAGTGACCCTGTTATAGGTGCAAGCACCCGCAAAATCAGATGGCGTGCGCCTGTTCACAGCAACCAGTGCATGCTCCATTACCAAGGCATTTAGTTGAATTACGACTGGTGTCCATTTTTTAATTGGCACAGTCGTCAATTGTGGGATTCCCCATCTCGCGTCCTCATCTGAGAAACCTACCGCACCGTCAACTGCCAGCGGTTCAAAAGTGCAATTAAAATCGCCGGCATTATGGGCAAAGAGTCTGGGGGGCAAAAATGGAGTGAGTCTGCTAGCAAGGAGATGGTTGGAGATTTGCCCCCCCCTTTCAGGCCTCTGGCATATATATTGAAGAGCTCCAGAATCACTGCGGCTTGAGGGACCCGGATCGTTAGCCTCATCATATCAGAAGAGGTACTATAATGGTGGATTATTTTACAATTTAAAGAACTACTGACCCATATTAACAGGCCGCCAGACGGGCGACCCCTTCCAGAAGAGGTGGCTGGAACGTAAAAAGTGGAATAACCAGACTTGTACACGGCTTCAAGGCACCAAGTTTCTTGGAAAATGCACAGGTCATATTTTCCAATTAAATCATTCCAGTCGGGAAGTAATAGTTTTTTCCCCAGGCCCGCTATGTTCCAAGAGATGATATTCAGATAACCATTTTGGCCATTAGTATGTATTAAAACAGGGTCTTTTCCACTACCATCAGTTAGGTCCGGATGGGATGGGTTGTCAGGTACTATGAGATTCTTTTGTCCGCATTTGCCAATACCTGTCAGAGCAGAGTGGTCTCATCCATCATCGAACACATGGTAGAATTTGAGCACTGGGCATTGAAATTATTATCCCCGCATAACGAGGGAGGCAATATAAGAGGTAGGTTGTCAAGACGTTCAGGAGACCTAAAACAACTTCTAACCGTTTTGTCTAATGCAGGCGATGGAACAGGGAAGACCAGAGATTCCTTTTCCTGTGCCGGTCAGTCGTCAGCTTCCAATTCGCTGTGCCGGTTATGACAGGGGATAAGGGGGGGAATGAACTGAGGGCCAAACCATTCGCCACTGTACTGACTGCCGCCTTGGTGGATCCTCCCAGCTCTTCATTGTATTAAATTCCAACCCTCATCATCACCCCGTCCCCAGCTATGGAGATTCAAGTCCCTATGTACCTCACGCCTCCTCCCTCCCCTAACCTGGTTGATATCCCTCATCCAACTCCATCCTTTATCTGGCTGCTCCATAGGCATGTAGAAGTAGGACAGAGGTCTGGCCATAATCGTAGTACCGTTGTTTCGAGAGGCCCCCAAGCAGATATGCTCCACAGTTCGGGGGTCCTCAAAGGTTACTACTACACAATCTACCTGTATTCTTTTCCTGTTATGTCCCACCCAAGGGACTCTCTCAACCATTAAGATATTACTATAGATATTTAGTGGTAGGGGATGATTGTGGTCTAGCCAGTGGCATACCTTGTTTTTAAGTGCCCAAAAAGACTCTGTAGTTGAGGTGGCCAATTCCGGAACCCCTGTCAAAACTATCACATAAGGAGAGGCATCTGGCGGTAAGTTAGTATTGCGACGCTTCTGGGTTTTATTGTGGTGGACTATATCAGGAATTAAAGCGGGTGTAATAGGACCATCTGAATTTATTCGGTTGGTAGACTCATTTGCTACAGGGGGTTTGGAACATGTTTTGTTGCACTCAAGGTTGGGGAGATTCGGAAGGGGTTTTTGGATGTTGCTTTTTTTGCCACTAATGGGCATTTATTCATTGATTGGGTTTTGCTAGCTGGGACAGTTGCATGAATTGCCCTTTTAGCATGGTTAGTGTTCTGGGATTTTATGACCTTGTGTAATTCCTCGAGCTGTTTTTCTATACCGTGAAGCCTTACTTCTGGAGGAGTGAGTAGGGTTTTAATGAGTTTTGTTAGGGTACAAACTAGGAAATGATCCTTTGCTTCGATGGCTCCTGTACTATCGGCTATGGTGCTATCTGCAAGGATGTCAGCCAAGGTATTATCCAAAATGGTATCATCAAGGATACTCAGGGGTAGTTGTAGAGTTACAGATCGATCCTCTTCCGTACCAGTTGTTATTCGCCGAGTTGATTCCCTCCCCTCCTCTATGCTACCCCTAACACTGTTGTTATCACTAGAGCTCACTTCCTTTGCTAGATTAGCTTTCCTTACTCCAGAGGCGATGGTATTAGTGCACTTAGATTTGGGAATGGCCCCCTCCCGTCTCCCCCTCTTTTGGGTATTACTACTCTCAACTTGGGTGTCTACTAATGAAACTACCGAACTAGTTTCTGAAGGGGTCGGGGCCTGGGGATCGAGGGACAATAAGTCTTGAAAAGCTGGCTGGTTAGAGATAGTATTGTGGACCTCAGCATGGGTCTGCAAAAGATTAATTGTACTTAAGGTGTTATCAGGGGTGCGTACAGAGGCAATATGGCCCATGGACGACCTTTTAGCTAGTGCAAGGTCTTGAGAGACCCTTCTTTCCATTAATACGATTCCATGACCAATTAGGGAATTAGTGCGTATAATGAAGTTGTCCAATGTGCCCGTGAACTTTTTGCCTCCCGCCGCAGCCATGCTTCTTGGTTCACGAGTAGTCATTTCCCTTAACAGAAATAACAAGGGAAACAAGAGAAATAACAAACAAAAAACCCGTATTGAATAAATTGCAGAATGGCAAATGATCGACAGTAAAAGTCCCAAACGTAGATTACAAAAAGGGGCAGGAAAATTTGGGTGAGCTTACAAATCTGATGTCCGTGGCTTGGGTTTGAGATCCAGGGTCTATGGCCCAGTCCAGTCTCCTCAGGCCTCTGAGGGCCACAGAGAGCCCGCCCTTTGCCAGGGCTTCGCCCGCGCGTCCCGCGACGCGGGAGGTCAGGCTTGGATTTAAGCATCACCGGACGCGTAGGGGGGCGTGTTCCTCAATGCAGGTGGTTCTGGTCAATGCAGTCTCCCCGCTCGGCGGCCGCGCCTTTGATGTTTACTAGGCGGCAGCGGCGGGGGAGACAACAGGCAGCAGGCGATTCTCCAAAAAGGCAAGGGCAGTAGGTCGTCCCGAAAATACAGCAGTTCGCTAGAGCTCCCGCTCCCCCGGAGGTCAGGCTTGGATTTAAGCATCACCGGACGCGTAGGGGGGCGTGTTCCTTAATGCAGGTTGTTCTGGTCAATGCAGTCTCCCCGCTCGGCGGCCGCGCCTTTGATGTTTATTAGCGATACAAAAGGGGATGATGGACGGAGCGTTTGAACAAATCAAACACTCACCCCCAGTCAACTGATCTGGGTTTAATCCATCACCATTCTTTAGTTCACTCAGCCACCCCAGTTCAGACATGTCTATATGCAAATCAGTCTGACCCTGTGCCTCATGGGAACAGCACAGCCCGAACTGCCAAGCCATGTCTTCCCTGGACCGGAAACAAGCATCCTGGGACCGGTTTCAGATTCATAATCCTCATCAGCCAGGCTATCTTGAATCCAGTGGCCAAGTGAACAAGGGACTCACGTCTGAGCATACCCTGCCACACTTAGGGCGAACAAAGCGATACAAAAGGGGATGATGGACGGAGCGTTTGAACAAATCAAACACTCACCCCCAGTCAACTGATCTGGGTTTAATCCATCACCATTCTTTAGTTCACTCAGCCACCCCAGTTCAGACATGGCTATATGCAAATCAGTCTGACCCTGTGCCTCATGGGAACAGTACAGCCCGAACTGCCAAGCCATGTCTTCCCTGGACCGGAAACAAGCATCCTGGGACCGGTTTCGGATTCATAATCCTCATCAGCCAGGCTATCTTGAATCCAGTGGCCAAGTGAACAAGGGACTCACATCTGAGCATACCCTGCCACACTTAGGGCGAACAAAGCGATACAAAAGGGGATGATGGACGGAGCGTTTGAACAAATCAAACACTCACCCCCAGTCAACTGATCTGGGTTTAATCCATCACCATTCTTTAGTTCACTCAGCCACCCCAGTTCAGACATGGCTATATGCAAATCAGTCTGACCCTGTGCCTCATGGGAACAGTACAGCCCGAACTGCCAAGCCATGTCTTCCCTGGACCGGAAACAAGCATCCTGGGACCGGTTTCGGATTCATAATCCTCATCAGCCAGGCTATCTTGAATCCAGTGGCCAAGTGAACCAGGGACTCACTTCTGAGCATACCCTGCCACACTTAGGGCGAACAAAGCGATACAAAAGGGGATGATGGACGGAGCGTTTGAACAAATCAAAAACTCACCCCCAGTCAACTGATCTGGGTTTAATCCATCACCATTCTTTAGTTCACTCAGCCACCCCAGTTCAGACATGGCTATATGCAAATCAGTCTGACCCTGTGCCTCATGGGAACAGTACAGCCTGAACTGCCAAGCCATGTCTTCCCTGGACCGGAAACAAGCATCCTGGGACCGGTTTCGGATTCATAATCCTCATCAGCCAGGCTATCTTGAATCCAGTGGCCAAGTGAACAAGGGACTCACGTCTGAGCATACCCTGCCACACTTAGGGCGAACAAAGCGATACAAAAGGGGGTGATGGACGGAGCGTTTGAACAAATCAAACACTCACCCCCAGTCAACTGATCTGGGTTTAATCCATCACCATTCTTTAGTTCACTCAGCCACCCCAGTTCAGACATGGCTATATGCAAATCAGTCTGACCCTGTGCCTCATGGGAACAGTACAGCCCAAACTGCCAAGCCATGTCTTCCCTGGACCGGAAACAAGCATCCTGGGACCGGTTTCGGATTCATAATCCTCATCAGCCAGGCTATCTTGAATCCAGTGGCCAAGTGAACAAGGGACTCACGTCTGAGCATACCCTGCCACACTTAGGGCGAACAAAGCGATACAAAAGGGGATGATGGACGGAGCGTTTGAACAAATCAAACACTCACCCCCAGTCAACTGATCTGGGTTTAATCCATCACCATTCTTTAGTTCACTCAGCCACCCCAGTTCAGACATGGCTATATGCAAATCAGTCTGACCCTGTGCCTCATGGGAACAGTACAGCCCGAACTGCCAAGCCATGTCTTCCCTGGACCGGAAACAAGCATCCTGGGACCGGTTTCAGATTCATAATCCTCATCAGCCAGGCTATCTTGAATCCAGTGGCCAAGTGAACAAGGGACTCACGTCTGAGCAAACCCTGCCACACTTAAAGCGAACAAAGCGATACAAAAGGGGATGATGGACGGAGCGTTTAAACAAATCAAACACTCACCCCCAGTCAACTGATCTGGGTTTAATCCATCACCATTCTTTAGTTCACTCAGCCACCCCAGTTCAGACATGGCTATATGCAAATCAGTCTGACCCTGTGCCTCATGGAAACAGTACAGCCCGAACTGCCAAGCCATGTCTTCCCTGGACCGGAAACAAGCATCCTGGGACCGGTTTCGGATTCATAATCCTCATCAGCCAGGCTATCTTGAATCCAGTGGCCAAGTGAACAAGGGACTCACGTCTGAGCATACCCTGCCACACTTAGGGCGAACAAAGCGATACAAAAGGGGATGATGGACGGAGCGTTTGAACAAATCAAACACTCACCCCAGTCAACTGATCTGGGTTTAATCCATCACCATTCTTTAGTTCACTCAGCCACCCCAGTTCAGACATGGCTATATGCAAATCAGTCTGACCCTGTGCCTCATGGGAACAGTACAGCCCGAACTGCCAAGCCATGTCTTCCCTGGACCGGAAACAAGCATCCTGGGACCGGTTTCGGATTTATAATCCTCATCAGCCAGGCTATCTTGAATCCAGTGGCCAAGTGAACAAGGGACTCACGTCTGAGCATACCCTGCCACACTTAGGACGAACAAAGCGATACAAAAGGGGATGATGGACGGAGCGTTTGAACAAATCAAACACTCACCCCCAGTCAACTGATCTGGGTTTAATCCATCACCATTCTTTAGTTCACTCAGCCACCCCAGTTCAGACATGGCTATATGCAAATCAGTCTGACCCTGTGCCTCATGGGAACAGTACAGCCCGAACTGCCAAGCCATGTCTTCCCTGGACCGGAAACAAGCATCCTGGGACCGGTTTCGGATTTATAATCCTCATCAGCCAGGCTATCTTGAATCCAGTGGCCAAGTGAACAAGGGACTCACGTCTGAGCATACCCTGCCACACTTAGGGCGAACAAAGCGATACAAAAGAGGATGATGGACGGAGCGTTTGAACAAATCAAACACTCACCCCCAGTCAACTGATCTGGGTTTAATCCATCACCATTCTTTAGTTCACTCAGCCACCCCAGTTCAGACATGGCTATATGCAAATCAGTCTGACCTTGTGCCTCATGGGAACAGTACAGCCCGAACTGCCAAGCCATGTCTTCCCTGGACCGGAAACAAGCATCCTGGGACCGGTTTCGGATTCATGTATCGCTTTGATGTTTACTAGGCGCGGCGGCGGGGGAGACAACAGGCAGCAGGCAATTCTCCAAAAAGGCAAGGGCAGTAGGTCATCCCGAAAATACAGCAGTTCGCTAGAGCTCCCGCTCCCCCGGAGGTCAGGCTTGGATTTAAGCGTCACCGGACGCGTAGGGGGGCGTGTTCCTTAATGCAGGTGATTCTGGTCAATGCAGTCTCCCCGCTCAGCGGCCGTGCCTTTGATGTTTACTAGGCGGCGGCGGCGGGGGAGACAACAGGCAGCAGGCGATTCTCCAAAAATGCAAGGGCAGTAGGTCGTCCCAAAAATACAGCAGTTCGCTAGAGCTCCCCACCTGGTATAGGTCCTTGATCAACCAATGTAAATAAAGTATTCAACTCAATAAATTTTAATATGAACACATCAATCACATATTTTTCTCCTTGTATTTCTGTTCTTTGCACCTACTAAGAACAGAAATAAAAGGACCAAAAGATGCGATTGATGTGCTCCTATTAGGAAGTATTGAGTTGAATATCAAGCACCTATACCAATGAGATTCACGATGTGACCTACTCAATAATTATGTCTAGAGTCGCAAGTGGAGACAGCTCCATGTTGTTTCATGTTAGATTGTTTTCTCTTCTGTTTTTCTTGTAGATATTTATTGAGATGTGAAGTAATATGCAGTGACATTTAAAGGATGGTGGTAACCTGTTTGTTAATGTGGGCTATTTAGAAGGAAAATTTAAATAACAAAAAGTATATATAAAGGTTTACAAGTTCTTCAAGATTAAAGGTCTACATAATACTACAATGGAACCGCCAGCTCCAACAACCTCCTCAACAGACGCTGGGACATCAACTGACAATATAACTGGCGATGATTTAATAACATTGCAAATTCTGGGAAGTCAAGAGGAAATTATGACACAAAACGATGCAGCTCGAATATCAGACCTTGAGAGTTTTGGCATTGAACAGAAGTCAGTGAAAACTAATCTCATACCAAAATCAACCTTTTTTCCTATGGCTCCCTTTGCCACCATAGATATTTTCAAGGAACTGTGAAAAATGACCTGGTCAAATTTAGATAAAACAGAAGGAATCAGACACATGCAAACTTGACATTGGCACAGAAAAAAGCTTTGGAACAGACACAGAATGATCCCAATATTGTCTGTAAGCCTTCAGACAAGGGACTGATCGATGCTGATGAATTAAAATTTTCCATATCCAGTGACATCCACATTTGATCACTTGCCTAAAGTTCATAAAGATACAAACCCACCGCCAGGCCGCCCTATCATTTCCTCAAAGGGCAGCTTAACTGAATCTATGGCACAGTACATTGATCATTTCTTGTCTGACTTTGTGAAAACACAAATATCCCATATTCAGGACACGAAGGAATTTATGAGAACTATTTCAAATATTACCTGGGAATCTGATATGCTTATGATTATTCTCAATGTAACAAGTCTATACACATACATCAACCATACTAATGGCATTCAGGCAATTCGGTATTTTCTAAAAGGGAGATGCCTAAAATTTGCAGAACATACCTAAATGCTTATTGAATTTCTATGGTTTTGTTTAACAAACAATATTTTTCTGTTCCATAAATAGCACTACAGACAGATAAAGGACACAGGCATGGTGCTTCACCCCCAGCTATGCAAATGTATTCGTAGGCTGGTGGGAGAAGCAGGTAGCTAGGGTTGATAAGTATAACCATTGGGCTACACATGTATTACAGGTTAGTATAGATATATTGACAATGTATTTATCCTCTGGAAGGGCTCACAGGAAGAGGCAAAGAAATACATACAGGAAGTAAATAACAATACAGTTAGTTTACATCTCAGTGGGCACATTAGTGTCATAGAAGTGGCATTTTTAGACCTTAAGGTTTTTATTAAGGAAGGGAAAATCTGCACTTCCTTACTCAGAAAAGCAACAGGAGGAAGTTCTATACTTGAGGTCCACAATAGCCATACGAAATCCATAAAAAATAGTATCCCGTATGGAGAACTATTACGACTAAAGAGAAATTGTACACAAGATAGTGATTTTATGGAGGCGGCACTAGGTGCCATAGAGATATTCAAGATACATGGTTACTCATGATTTACTGCAAAAGACCTTGCTGAGAGTGGACAAAATCCTGAGACACTGTCTCTTAATAGATAAAATACAGCCTAGCACTCAAGGAATGGAAACGTTTACATTTATAACCATTTTCACTAAGGAAGCTGGAGCAGTAAGGAAAATACTATCTCGAAATTGGCATATTTTACCAGCTGATGTGGTAATTGGGAAGAATCTACCGGATTATCCACAGATAACCTATAGACAAAGTAGGTCCCTTAAAGATAGACTAGTTCATAGTCACTATAAGCCGATTCCTTAAATTCCAAGATTGAGTTCCCTAACAGATTTTTTCCTTGCTCCAAATGCAAGGCCTGTAGATATAGCTCTAAAACCTTGACTTACAAAATTCCCGGAATGCCGCAACTAAGGGCAATCAATAAATGTTTGACCTGTAACACACCGTTCTGTGTGTATTGCCTGGTATATCCCTGTAACATACAGTATACAGGGAGCATCATTCACCCAACCAAGCGTAGGATATTAGAGCACGCCAGGGCAATTGAAACAAACTATTTCACATTCCCTGTGGTGAGACACTTTGCCAAATTTTACAATAGTGACAGGAATCTTTTAAGATGTTACTGTCTGGACCACGTTTCACCCATTGAAAGTGGTGGGAACAGGGAACTAAAGCTACACAAGTTGGAATCAAGATTTATAATAGATCTTCAACTAAAATGCTCTTAGGTCTGAATACTGAGGAAGAATTGGCAATTCATTTGGCCTAACTGTATTGTATTATATTGTACAAAATAAATCGGTAATGATGGCTGATAGGGGCCAAAAAAGTTGGAGAAATAATGCTCAGATAATAATGAAGAGTGATAAAAGCAGCCAATACAGGGTACAATTATGAGTATTTATCTTGTGTAGAGATCATGAAATGCTACTTTAAATTTATTATTTATTATATGTGAAGAATTTATAAGGATTACAAAATGACCTGATTAGCTGAAGGAAAAAGTGCATCTGAGGGCATAATCATTTGAGCCACTAACGGCAGCAGCTGTATAATTATGTTTGTAATGATTTTAAATGATTTTTCAATCACGATCACAATGAATTTGAAATATATGGCACTAATATGAGCACGGATCAAACCGTTTAAAGATGGCACCCACGAAATAGGGTGTAGCCTGTTAGTATGACCATCCAGCCAATGAATTTGTATATACAGATATTGAATAAATAATTTTGCTGACAGCTGTCTAATGTTCTGATAAAGAACCTAACACAGGCAAAAATATATAATGATATTTGTTTCAACAGGCTTACATTCAGAGATTTTGATACATATTCAATGAAGTCACGCACATTGTTAAGATGGCGCCCATAAAATTGTGCAACATTAGCCCATTAATTGTTTTGCTAAAAAATTGCACTGGAAGTAAATACATTTTGTTAAGATAAAGTATCACGTAACACTCAGCACTTTGTACAGTGGAAAAAGGTGTGAAGCCGAAACGCGAACTGTGCTTTATCATGGATAAATAAAATAACCGAGTTCATCCATGGCGGAGTGCGGTCTCTCATTTCCTAGGGGGTGTAAAGTCTGAGCTGGATATATCTATATCCACCACCAAGCTTACTCGTATACATAAGCACGAGCCACACCAATGCAAGTTTCTTCAATTTTGATTTTATTTCAGGCACAAACAACGCCTTTCGAGCTCAACAGCTCTTGGTCACATGACCAGTGTTCCGAGTTTGCAATTTTTTATACAAGTCACGTCACACACGACGCACATCATAAAGAAAAGGCTCATGATTAGAACTATCACCCAGACGAATACAATTCCAAATTATTAAGTGCAAATAAAAACATTAATCTCATGATGCGCACGTGTCGGATTGGTGGCAAAGCAAAATATATTACATTGAAAATTATATTTAACGCACATAAATAACAGGTCATGTTTTCCTCATGGTTTTAAACGATTTAATACATTAGCTTCTATATTACAAACATACTTTAACAGAGAATATTATGTTATCATGTTGGCTGTAGTTCCCTTAAATTTGCTGTGTGAAACATTGGAGGATTCGGACCATATTATATACATACATATATCAGTATCTATCTATCTATCTATCTATCTATCTATCTATCTATCTATCTATCTATCTATCTATCTATCTATCTATCTATCTATCTAAGACTTTGTCATTTTCTATCTTGGCGTGGATAGCACTGTGCTAATCCTATGCTTAAAAACCTTGATAGAAAAACAGACATTTGAGGTGAGCAGAACTAGAGTGTCGCTGGTGTTGAGAGTGTTCTTACAGGGGATGCTTTCCACCTAAACTTGAGAACTACCCAGAGTTCTCTCCTTCTTTTTTGCATAATTTATGTGTCACTCTATGCCTGAAAGGGTTTTGTTTTGATTTAATACTGGGTCCTCCCTTGTGTCTGGACAAAGCTATACCTCTCTGAAGAGCTCTAATTAGAGCGAAACACTGTGTCAGGGGTTGCTTTTACTCATTTCAGGTTGGCTTGAGTTGGTATTTCACTAATTCAAAGCTGTAATATTGTGCCTGGAATGATAAATGGCCTTTGTAATTTTACATTTTACAGCTCGGCAAGGACAGCACTGTACTAGTCCTATGCTTAAAGACTTTGCTGTATAAATTGCAAAAGACTTTGTCATTTTCTATCTTGGCGTGGATAGCACTGTGCTAATCCTATGCTTAAAAACTTTGATAGAAAAACAGACATTTGAGGTGAGCAGATCTACAGTGTCGCTGGTGTTGAGAGTGCTCTTACAGGGGCTGCTTTCCACCTAAACTTGAAAACTACCCAGAGTTCTCTCCTGTTTTATATATATATATATATATATTACCTACTGGCGGTCGCCAGTAGGTAGTTATAGTTAGGACCTAGTTTCCATTTCACTTTTAGCCCGAACGGCTGAATGGATTTCCACCAAACTTGGCAAAATTGTAGGGACTGGTAGCCCGATGTGCCTTTGCTATGTCTCAAGATATATGCTCCAGTGGTTTTTACGAAAATTAACTTTGAAAATATATATATTGGGCTACATTGGGCTATATATATGTTAGAGCCCAAATGTAGCCCAATGTAGCCCAATGTAGCCCAATGTAGCCCAAAGATGGCCACCAGAGACAAAAAAAAAACAAATGTAGCCCAAATATCAGCCAGATGTAGCCCAACTATAGCCCAATGACAGAATGTCCCAGAGTGTTCTAAAGAACAACTAGAGCGCTAACAGTCTTACTTATGACAAAAGTATGGCACACCTGAAGTCATCTTGATTGGAATAAAGTGTTAACACTTAAAACATTTAATTTGCAAAGGAACAAAATGAGGGGGTTCATTTTGCCATAGAAATTATGATTAGTGCTGAAGAAAGAAAAATTAGGGCACATTTTGAGTGACTTCTCAAATCCTCTTATATTTCATTAAAAAAATTCTAATATGCAGTCTCCCAAGATGGCCACCAGAGACAAAAGAGCCCAAATGTAGCCCAAATATCAGCCAGATGTAGCCCAACTATAGCCCAATGACAGAATGTCCCAGAGTGTTCTAAAGAACAACTAGAACGCTAACAGTCTTACTTATGACAAAAGTATGGCACACCTGAAGTCATCTTGATTGGAATAAAGTGGTAACAAGCAATACATTTAATTTGAAAAGGAACAAAATGAGAGGTTTAATTTTGCCATAGAAATTTTATATATGTATATATATATTCACTGAAAAAAAACATAGGTTTCACACCAGTTATAGTTAGGAATTAGCATTTAAAAAACCTATTAAATTCACTGAAAAAACCATAGGTTTCACACCAGTTATAGTTAGGTGTAAATTTTACTCGCATAAAACCATTGAAATTCCCACGTTATAGTTAGTTGGACTCACTATAACTTGCGCGTGCAATGCACTGCTGATGACGTCACATATTACATCACTCATGACATGGTCAGTGACATCACTCATGACATCACTGATGACATCTCAAATGACATCACTGATGACATCATCCAGTGAATGTGTATCTTTCTGAAAAATAAATATTTTTATATATGTATATCTAAAGGTTGATGGAAGAATAAATGGGTAAATAAATGTCTAAATGGATGTTTTTTTGTGTAAAATTGATTGGTTAACTGACTTATTAAATGTATCTTAGTGAATACATATATTAGCGAGTAATGTTTAAATATTTAAATATCTGTATCTGTGTCTCACTTTGTGTATAAGTGGCTGCATGGGTTGATGAGTAGCTACATGAGTGTGTATATGGGTTGTTAGTTGTTTTTTTGAGTATCAGTATCAGTGTATGTATGGTTCGGTGGGGGATATTACTTAGAGCACAGATGCATGAATGAGTGACTCACTATTTGTATGTATTTTGAAGACAGCATGTGTGCAAGACTGTATGGGTGGATGATTGTGTGTATGGGTGGGTTAGTGAGTATGTGTTTTTATAATTGATTGTTTAAGAGAGTAAATATGTTTCCGTTTCTGTAGAAGTATGTGTAGTGGTGTGTATATAGCAGTATAATCAAGTAAATGTTTTTTGATAGTTTATTTGCATGTGTGAATTTGTGTGTGAGTAACTATATGGATGAGTATTAGTGTGTAACAGGATGTATAGGTGTATGAGTACATATGATGAGTAAGTACATGCATGAGTGACTATATAGAACTGTTGGTGAATGAGTGGATGTGTATGTAGATGTTGGAATTACCTAATAAGTTGTTGTAATTGGTATTGGTTTCTCCTTTTTTAAGAAAATGTTAGTTTCTATTTTTGAATGTGTGTGTCAAAGGTTATTTTATGCTGATAGGAGGTCTGCCACTTTGTCACAAGGATGTTGTCATCAGTGATGTCATTTGAGATGTCATCAGTGATGTCATGAGTGATGTCACTGGCCATGTCATGAGTGATGTAATATGTGACGTCATCAGCAGTGCATTGCACGCGCAAGTTATCAGTCTTCTTTAGCCAACAGCTGGATCAAGCAAAAAACCGACCAAGAAAACTGTTCGAGTTAGTAAAAACCCAAACCAAGACGCAACCTCTGCAACCTAACAGCTCAACAAAGGCCATTCCAAGTTGCGAAGACTTTTCTGCTTTCTTCAAGCAAAAGACAGACAATATAAGAAGTGATCTCCTCAAGGATGTAAGCCGATACTCCTGCTCCATATGCATAACAAACACTCAACCAAAAAACAACGCCTCATGGTCGTCCTTCGACACCTATACTGAAGAATCAATTCACAAGCTGCTCGGCACCTTGAAACCCGCCAATCACCTCACAGACCCCCTACCTGCCAACGCTGTTAAAGCCCTCACCCCCTGGTCCTCCCACTTTGGACCAAAATCATCAACTGTTCCCTGCAACAAGGACTCATCCCAGACTCCCTCAAGATAGGGCAAGTCATGCCTATACTCAAGAAACCCACAGCTGACCCGGCCGACCTAAACAATTACCGACCCATCACCAATATCCCCACTCTGGCCGAATTGCTAGAAAAATGTGTACAACTCCAACTGACAAAACACATTGAGCAGTTTGACCTCCTCAACCCTCACCAATCTGGATTCAGAGCAAAACATAGCACGGAATCGGCTATGACTCACATAATTGATGACGCCCTCCAAATCCTTGATCACAATGAGTCCTGCCTCCTCATCCTCCTCGACCTCTCCTCAGTATTTGATACGGTCAAACACGAGAATCTACTGGAGCTGTTAAACACCAGAATGGGCATATCGGGGACTGTTCTCAAATGGTTCACCTCCTTTCTGCACAACAGGTCTCAAAAGTTCAAGATCCACAGCGCATTGTCCTCGCCTGTACCCGTAACACTAGGAGTCCCGCAAGGCTCCTCCCTATCCCCCACATTGTTCAACCTCGTCATGGAACCACTCACCACCTTGCTTCAAGCATCAAATGTACACTTCCATATGTACGCTGATGACACTCAGCTCTACCTCAAGCTTCAATCCCCTGAAGACATCAAACTTTTGAATGCCACACTAAGAAACACCCAGGCATGGCTGGCCGACAATCACCTTAAACTAAATGCTCTGAAAACTGAGTTCCTTCTGATCTCACCCCCTGCGAAAAAGGCCATCACCCAAACCTGGCTTAATCATCTAACCGCTCTAAATGTCCAGCCCACCATCGTGGACTCGGCGAAATCCCTTGGCATCACACTTGACTCCAATCTCGACATGCAGCAGCATATCAGCAAAGCAGCTAAGGGAGCCAACTTCCAAATCAACACGTTGAGAAAACTCAAACCCTTCCTACCACCCAAAGACTTCTGAATTGTTGTACAAGCCCTAGTCATTCCTCGCATAGACTACGGAATTGTGGCTCTCAGCGGGCTCCCCCTAACAACAACGGCGCCCCTACGAGCCTCCTTGAACGCGGCCGCGAGACTCATCACTGGTTCAAGAAAACACTCGCATATATCCCCCGACTTAAAAGCCCTGAACTGGCTGCCTTTTGAAGCCAGAGTTCAGCTGAAAATTGCCTGTATGACGCATTTGGCCTTACACCACAAGTCACCCAACTACCTCACTCACAAGCTGACTATATCAGGAGGCTCAAGATCCAACAGAAGCACAAAGAATCTCCTCCTGAAACCTTGTTGAATCCGAAAGGAAAAAACATACAAACGCTCCTTCTCAGGGATGGCTCCTAGGATCTGGAATGCACTCCCGCCAGAAACTAGGCTTATCCCCTCCTCTGTACTCTTCAAGAAAGAGGTAAAAGCCATCCTTATGGCTAAGTTCACCTGACCTCTATTGCTACTGGAACAATGACAGTACATGGCTCCTATATTATCGGCTACCTGAATGCTTAACTATGTTAGACTCTTTTATGGCTGCTACTGGACCAAATTCACTGCACGGATGCTATATTATTGGTTTCCTGATTGTTTATTAAGGCTGTACACTATGACTTGAGTGCTTTAATAACTTGAATTCCACTCACTACTGCCTACTATGCTTTCAATAGTGTGTTTACTCACCCTCTGGGGTGCTATAATCTTATTCGAGTCGACATTACACGGCTCCTATATTATTGATTATTGATTGTTATTATTGTGCATACGCTTGTGCGATTTCTACCCTAATTAGCAAATCACTCCCTATCGATTTCTATACTGTTTTCAACAGGTTGTCTATCCTACCTACTGTTTCTGTAAAGCGCTCTGATATCTGCAAAGATCTTGTTCGCTCTATATAAAACTTTAAAAATAAATAAATAAATAAATAAATAAATAGTGAGTCCAACTAACTATAACGTGGGAATTTCAATGGTTTTATGCGAGTAAAATTTCCACCTAACTATAACTGGTGTGAAACCTATGGTTTTTTCAGTGAATATATATATATATGTGTAATACCAAAAGGTCCGAATGGCATGCCTAAGGATGCAGTTTTTATCAGTTTCCCCTGTTGTTACTTTTTCAGAATTTGACAAATCAGCACAAACCAGACTCTAGCCTTAAGTTAATTTGTTAAAAAGTTTTGTTAAAAAGTGTTTTGCAGATCTGACAAATGAGGCTAATAAATAAATAATTAATAAAATATGTTCGAATGGTCTAACTATTAACCTAACTATTGACTCGTTATCGCTGCTTCTGTAAAAGACAAAAAGAGTAGACAAGCATCTTAAAACGCTGCACATCTTTATGAAACACTAATCAGCGCGTTTTTTATTCGACATGACTGATTTATTAAAACATGACGCTCCATACCACGTTATATCAAGGTTCAAGCCTTCACCTTGAAAGTCGTTTGCAAACAAGTTAGTAATTGTTTTGAAAGTAACACAACTGTTCGATTCTCCAGGAATCGTGCAAACTTAAAACTTATATTGTGTAGTGTGTTACACGACTTCCCTCTGGTGGTCATTTGCAGACTGACAAGTGATGTTTGTCTCAATGCTGCTGGAAGAATGTGTACAGTTTCTATTACCGACTGAACACTTTTTAAAGAAATTGTGCAATATTGAACTTTGACACACACACAGAAGGCTGCAGAAGGCTAGAGAGTCCTGACTTTGCTCAATACACCTTTGTTGCAAGTCTTATGAAAGTGTCACTAATTGTTCAACAATGACACAACTCATCATCATTGTGGTGAAAGGAGAAACAGGTAGGAGAAAACAGCTTTTCTGTAGACAGAAGGCAACATTTGAGGCGATCGAAAGATAGGACTGTGGAGAGGAACTGGCTGAAGGCCTCGAGGAGGAGAAGGGATACTTTAGAATGAAATGTGAAGCAGCAGATATTACACATTTCGGGACCCCTAGTTAAGGTGAGTGTGGGTTGTGCGAAATATGTTTTCCATATGTGGTACATAAAAGAAGAGAAATCGAGCTTTTAAGAGATTTAGCCTAACTTTGTTCAGTCGTCCATTTTGGATGTGATGTCGTAGTATATTATTTGACTTTGCTATTGTAATTGTGTATTGTAATAAAGAATTGTAGACTTTGTACGAAAGACATACTTTCCCAACTGAACCAAATGAAATTTACTTTCCCAAGGCCAACTTAACTGTCTCAAACTGAATCACATGCTATGCAACGAGTCATGTCACATGTACAGGCTCTGGGAACACTTGAGTCTAATGTAGTAGAATGGTGAGAAAATCAATAAATATATTCAGTAATAAATGTTTCTTTGTACTTTCCCCTTTTTAGAAAGTCATCCTTTTGCCCTGTTCACCCCCATTTCTTTGCTGAATGATACTGGTGGTAACGGACTCTGACTCCCTGGGCTCTGCTAACCAGACCCAGGGCCAGTGCTATGTGAAAAAAGGTGCATGTAATAGGGTACACTTACAATTGGAAATGACATACCCTATAGGTCCCTAGTAGATAATAGGTCCAGGGGTTGCAATCTACCTATATGTCTCTAGTATTTAATAGGGAATGGAGGTTTAGACGCCCAACAGATTTCCTGCACTTGCATGTGTACACTGATGAGTGCCTGCTGTCATTTTACAGGCAGTCTGACTTTGAAGGCTGTCTTTAAAGGTAAATTGTATGCAAATTCGATTTTGGTGGTATGGACACTTTAAACGTGCTAATCTACCTTATTTGTAAATATTAGGCACCCCAAGTTCTTTCCTGGGTGTACTATGGGTGGGGAGCCATGTAACTTTAGAAAAGCTGTGTCATATGCCCTAGTGAGGGTACAACTGCCCATTTAATTTTTCCCTATTGAATATACTTAGATCTATTGGCTAACATTGCAATATTTTATTGAGGTATAACCATTGTTCGGAAAGGAGCAAAAAATGTCATTCAAAGACTTAAAAGATTGGTATTGATAAATTCAGCAACATGCCACTATTTAATTTATCACAGCTAGTACAGAAGAGAAGTTGTAGAAATTTCTCTTCTACCAGTCAAAATCCAGCCACCTAGTAGTGTCTTCTGATTGGTCAGCCTTAACAGGCTTAGCTAGGCTGCTTTGATTAGTTGCTAAGTGGCCTTGCCGGAGCAGATGTATTTGATGGAGAAAGCTATGATGCTGTGAAGGATAGGTCATAAAGGGGGGAATGGGTAAAACTGTTACGCCGCAGACCGATTTGCGACCCGCGGTGCAACCCGTTTCCTCTTGGCTGACCGTGGTGCAGCCTGCGGTGCCCCTCCCTCCTCTTCAGGGGCGCTGCGTCCAGCATCGCGGCCCGCTGTGGCCATTACAACAGCGTAGCGGAAAGCACCCGTGACGCCTTTTGGTTTTCAGGCACGCCGCATACTTGCACCGCGGCCTATCTGCTTCTCGAGGCACCTTCGGACATTACACTCACCTGGTGTGGGCGACGATATTGTTGCTGTTGTCTTTACCTTGCTCCCAGAAGGCAATAGGGGAGGGTTACTTACCTTCCTAACATGGTGTTCTTTCTGTAATGCACTTCACGTTTTTCTCTTTCCTAGATGATGATACCTCTCCTTCCTGTTTTGTCAGTTCCTGTTCCTGTATGCCACTTCCTGTTCCTGTATGTCACTTCCTGTTTTCTCTGTATTTAAGGGATCAGAACCTTTCCTTCCTTGTGTTGCAACACTCCTTGTTCCTGCTGGTGTGTTCTTGCGCCTGTTGGTTCCTGCTGGTGTGTCCTCACTCCTGTTGGTTCCGTGGCTCCTCTTTTGCTGATTCCTTCCTTCGATTGGTGCTTATTTTCTCTTTGCACCTTCTGCTCCAGCTTGTCTTCCTGTCTTCTCCTGGTTCCTTTTTGGGCTCCTGGTCTTCCAGTGTTTTCTGGCTCCTTGTCTTCTCCTTCCTTCCAGGAGTCTCATCATCAACATCAGAGTTTTTTTTCCCTCCAGGGTTTTCCTCTCGGGACTCCTTCTGGAGGGCACTGGCTGCTTAGGCTTTCATTGTCAGCAGCACCGTGGCTACCGGAAGGGGTTGCCCCTATCTCGGCCAAACCAGAACTTACAAGAACTGAAGCCGGGAACCTTCCCAACACCTCGAGAGTGGTAAGAAAGGCCCTAAACCCAACAAAATCAAACTGAGCTCAAAGAGAGAGTGATCGGTGAGGAATGCCAGGTCGAACAACCCACATATCCTGTGGCCCGGCTAGAAGGCAGGCTTAGGACAGGAATTTGCAGATGGCAGGAAAGCTAATAGAAATGAGCCACACTGTGGGATGGATTAGCCTGCTCTTACTCTTCTGGGGCGAAATCAACCATTGTGGATTTTGGAACTGAAGTGCTTTGTGGAAGAAGAAATGCCATACTTTGGAGGAATTGTCATGCTTGTGGGTGGCACCTAACAGCACACTGTACAGAGGTGTCCCCCTGCTTGGTGCCCAGAGCATTAAATGCATATGTTAGAGCTGCATAGTGTCTCAAATCTGCTGCCTGAAACTACAAGAAGAAGAAGGACTGCATTGTGTTGTGTAGTTCCTATAAAAAGTATACCAGATTGGGCTCTGGTCACCCCCACCGGGTATGTTGGCTCTTTTGCTTTTGTACCAACTAGCTCACAGTGCCACTAGAAGCTCCTCTTACCAAGGAGAGAATAGTTTTTGGCAACCATCGAACATGACAACCCTGATCCCTCAGGATCGTGGAAACAATATACTACCTTTCTCTCACTCACTCATGCTTACTTAGTCTGTCTCAGAGGGATACGCAGAATAAACAGGCTGGGCATTTTCAATAAGCATTTATTGAACAGTTGTTATTCTAGTGTAGAATAGATGTGCTGCAACAACCGTTAGACAGTATTAGAAATAAATGATTAACAGTACTATAAAGGTAAATGGATGGTATAGTTCTATCATCTTACTATAATCATAAATACAGTCAACTATATAAAACACATGATAAAAAATGCCTACTCCTATGATGCCTCCCTAACTAGATGTCTCCAAGTGTACCTAGCATGGGTGTAGGTGTTATAGCCAAGAATCCCTCTAGGATTTAGTCAACCCCATTGCCTGAAGTGAGAGACTATGGGAGCCCATCCTGGTCTCGAGTTGGACACCCCGCGAGGGATGTTAGACCACTGCGAGCTGGAGTATCTGCATGCAGGAACCTCAGCGTTCCGGTCAGTGTGTCGGCCGGGAAGCCTCGGTCTCCTCTGTCTTATCTTAGCAAGATGTGATGAATATATACCCATAGGTCTCCCCAGTGGTCCTACCTTGCTGTGTTACTGTGTCGGCCTAAGGATGACGTTGGGCTTGAACTTTATACATGGATTTTATAGAGGAGATGTTAGTGTTGCTGTGCTTCCAAGAATCCTCATGCGTAATGTATGAGATTTCCAACTTAGGGAAAACCCGCGTTCTGAATGCAGTGGTGTACCTAGGTAAAAGGTCAGTCCCTGTAAACCGTGACAAGTGTAATGTACCCCTCCTGGGGTTGTGTGACACAGAACCTTAGCTCCGTGGGTACGCTATTTTTTAACTGTTTAAATGTTTTTAATACAGCTGCACTCTGTATTTTACTCGTCCTCATCCACCCCTCAAAAAGTAACCACAGGAGTGCCTCAGGGCTCTACCTTGAGTCCGCACCTCTTTAATATCTATGTCACCCCGCTGATTCAGCTGGCGGAGGAACTGGGTGCTAAGATCATCGCATACGCTGATGATACTCAGCTCCTCTTCACTTGGAATGAGAATGAATCATCCACTCTCCTAGCTAGAACATGCCTCACGGCTGTTTTTCAGTGGCTCCGCTCTGTGCAGCTTAAATGTAATGAGAATAATTCCGAGATCCTCCTGTTTGGGTTTTTTCCACCCGAGTTTAGGGAATCACTTTGGCCGGCGGACTATCCACTGCCCAATTCCGTGGGGCAGCCTACCAAAAACCTTAGTATTTGATTTGATGAAAATCTCCAGTTTTCCACACAGGTTAAGAGGTCAGCAGGGCAATGTTTGGCACTCCTAAATCACTCAAGAAATTTCTCCCGCTCCTCCCTAGGACAGCCAAGGAAATGGTTATGCGTGCCTTGATTCTCTCATGCATCGATTATGCAAATGCTCTGTATATTGGCCTGCCGGGGTACCAGCTGAGGAGATTGCAGGTGCTGCAGAATGCTCCCGCAAGGTCTCTTCTCAACATTCTTGTGAGATCTAGCATAAAGCAACACCTGCATGATCTTCACTGGCTTCCAGTGGCTGAAAGAGTCAAATTTAAAGCCCTCACTCTGGCTCATTCAGCCTTGTATGAATTTGGCCCTGGATACCTAAGGAATCGCTTCAAGTTCTATGTTCCTGGGAGAAAACTGCATTCACCCACGCAGCTTCTGGCAGTCATTCCTCATTTTCACCGCATGCGAATCGGTGGCAACTCTTTGGCTTATAAGGCAGCAGTGGCCTGGAATCCTCTTCCTTTGGACCTTCGTGGTATCCAGGACCCGAGGATTTTCAGGAAACAGTTGAAAACCTTTCTCTTCATATAATGATCCGTTGACCGCCACCCCTACTAGGCTTGTGCTGGGACACTCTTGAGTAGCTCTGCACACTATAAATGTCAATAACATAACATGGCATAGGGAAGAATATAGGTGAAGGGTAATGAGATTACCAAGGCCTATATTATGGTACCTCTATGAAATATTACACCCACTCCTCTTCCGAATGGACGACATAGTTAAATTCTAAACATACTACTGGGTGGACTACATACTTGTACACAACTAGATAAAACATTAGTTTCTCGTTGTGTAAAAAAAACATTGTTTTAAAAGTTAAAAAAGGGGTGTAAAAAATGTTAAAAAAGAGAAAATATAGGTCATTGACACTTAAGCTACAGCTCTAATATATCCGTTAGTATAGTCCGAACTACTACAAGCATTTGAAAGCCATAAATACTCAAAAGAAATGTCAATTTTGATATGGAGTTCTAATTTTCCTGTTTGCTTTTCAAAAGTTGAATTTTTTCCCAGCACACGAAGGGCCAAATGAGTCAAATGTTTAGGTGTCCTGGCTGGTAGACGCAACATTCTCGTTGCTTGCCTCTGCAGTCGACGATCCCTGTAACACCTCGCATATTACGTCAATTGAGCACAGATGATCTTCTGTATTGTCCACAGCCGATGCTGGGACAGCCTGTGCACCATCCAAGGCCTAAGTGTCAGAGGAGGAGCCGGTGTCCATTCCAACAGGAGCTGATACTACCTGTGGTGGCTCTAAGACTGCCGCCATCAACATGGGAATACGTTGGGGATACTGCAGAACATGGGCCGTTATTGCGTCCAGTAAAGCATCAAAGTCCGGTTGCGCACTGAATGGGAGTGTCAGACAGAGATCCAACACACATTCTTCTCCGCAAAACAGGCATCGGAGGACAGGTAAGGTGCAGTCCATCCTGACCGGTCTAAATGACAAGAACCAAGAAGCACTTAGTTCCCTTAGGCGAGGTGTGCCTAGAAGTTGTACCATGCAATCACAGTACTTTCACTCCAGGAGTACTGTTTCCATCTCCTTGGTGACTGGGACGTCCATTGCATAGCAGAAAAACGACAATCAGAATAGCTGCTATTAGGAACAGGTTCAGCGGCAGTCCTCCAAATATGCTTCCAAATACGGAGTCTATAAAGTTTGGGTTAACTCTGAGGACCATCTGAATGGTGCTTAATAGTCCAGAACCTATGATCTTAAATAGGTGGACGATGCCTGTCGTATCAGACATGTTAAAGATACGATTTACCATGTCTGTGAAAGGAAAGGGCATTTTGTACGTATAAATGCCTGTATCTCTGACGAAGACCTTGCTACTTGAAGATCAAAAGTCTCCCAAGGGGAGGTTAAGGGCACAGATTTCTGTATAAGCATGGCTATGATTCTGCTGAAAGCATCAAACCGTATTAATGAAATATTTAATAAAGGCCATAGTGGCGCCTCCCTGACTTTAGGTGTTGGGGGAAACAATACTTGAATACAGCAAGTAACCCTGGAAATTAGTTACCAGATATGCGATGCCCGGAAGCATCCCACAGCAACCTTGATCGTTCAGCATCAAGTAACTCCCTTTTGAAAGTAGCCCGAATACTGGAGTGATCACAGCAGCTGGGGCACCCTTTAAGTGACAGGACAGGTTTGCTACTGAACTGTTACAGGCCCCATGAAGCATTATATCCTGGCATATAAGTAATCCACGTAAAGTATTCTCGCAGTTAGTACTGCTTAGAAACCCTTCTTTTTCCCCACTCCGGCATCAAAATCTGTACGGTAATTCCCAAGATTACTTGATGAATTCCCTACCCATTGCTTCATATCTGCCTGCCTGTATTTGTTCAAAGCAATATTAGCATTGAAAAGTTGTGACCGGAAGAGTTATGTGGCCATGGATTAAACATTCTATGGACGGTGACCAATGTGAAGGCTAATCTGTCCAGTTTTTCAATGCGCAGCATTGTATACTTTGCTTCCCCCTGTACCATCTCTATCTGTTTTTCTGTCAGATTGTACAAAGAAAACTGAGACGTTCTGTTTATGAAGCGCCCAGCTCAATAACATAATATAACGCAATTGCCCGTGTTGTAATACGGACAAATCTTGTTCTAGTACATCCTTAACAGAAGATACAATGTTGCCCAGTAAATATATCCTCGAGGTTAGTGTTGTTAATCCATTATCGACCATTGCTAGAGCTTTCTCTAGATTAATACGATATATTGCTAGTAATCTTTTTGCGGCCTCCTATTGTGATATTTTCCAAATCTCGCTATAGACAGTATAATAGAAATGTTTGTGCCGTGGCTTCTTTGGACCTAATGAAAATCCAGTAGGTCTACATCCTCTGCAAGTAAGGTTACGTTTTGTTTCACTTGTGTAAGTGTTAAGGTCTTTAGCCAATCGAGGCATAACTTCCCAACACTGTATGACGTCACTATCCCTGGGTGTTGTCTCTGTACAAAACGTGGATCTGGCCTGTTGATAGTAAACCCTTTGGTTTTACCCAAGAATCTTTCTTGACAGTTTCTGGTATCTGTGGTCCAAATCAACTATCCCTCCCAATCGGGGTCTGTTCTATTGTAGCGCATGATGTCACCTAGTGTAACCTCTTCTTGTGATGTTATGTTACCCTCAGTGTGTGATGGTGCGGGCAACCGAGGTGTATTCACATCTTTGTTCCTGGACAATCCAAAACAGGTCATTTCTTGCAATGTTTCATTCAAAAACATTATTTGTTGAGGAATAAGGCATGCTCTAAATAGTGGCTCTGTTTCCTGGACCTGCCAGTCTCTAGTACCCCAGACAGATTTTAAGTCTATGGTGTCTTTCCATAAGTCGAATCCTTGTTCAGACAACTGGGCAGTAAAGGAAAGCAGAATAAATCTGTTTGCTGTTTGTCAACATATTTTTCTGTACTGGAATAGGTGCAACCATACAATGAAATGAGGCTGAATCTTAAGTATTAAACCCTGAAGATAGGAACATTTCTGTGCAAACGTGTTTGAACTACTTTTCGGTGGTGTCGGGCAATGTTCCCATTGGTGGTATGTGAAAACATTTTTGGGATTAGCAGATTTATGCAGAAAGTGTTGACCATAATGTTGATAGCAATACATTGTTTGAAAGTCTGATGTGTCTTCAAACATTTCATTATTAGAAAAGACAGCAGATTTTTCTAAATCAGATAACATATTATTTACAGTTTCATAATCCCAATCATTGGAAAAGGTACTGGAGGTAATGATATCACCAATGGTATTTTAAATAAATGTGGTATTTTTAAAAGTCCAGTCGGGCCAAATATATCGTAATCAACCTTGTCCCATACTATACCATTAGGTATAGGAACTGCTGTAATGTTCACTGATGCTAGGTCTCTCCTTTCATGATGTGATGATAGATGCAGCTTCAGAATCACGTTCACTTTTTGTGCCGCAGAGCTTTCTCGAAGATAAATTCCATTAATAAGCATACTAAAAACAGTTACTAGGCCTATCCAGAAAAGAAAGAAAAGTATTTTGGTAGCGACCCAGAGTTCCACCCAAGGTGATACCAGGTAAGTCTTTTTAAGAAAGTTCTGAAAATCTTTAAATCCTTGTAGACAAGTTTTTTGGACTGGCGTCATTTCAGGTTCACTTGGATCTAAGGAAAAAGTGACAAAGTCAATGAAATAGCTAGATGCAGTTCGATCAATTTTTGGTCCTTCCGCAGGTTTTTGGAAACCATAGCTTGATCTTGTTGGGGCATGTTAACATAGATATCCGTGTTTGGTCAAATAGAATTTGTCTTTCAGTTGAGTTCCCATTTTGAACTTCAGCGTCAAGAGCACTGAGTTCCATTGCATTGTTGCTTAGTCCATCATTCCGTGCAGGAGACCCTTCAAACGTGATGAGTTTTATGTTTGAACTTCTTGTAAAGTTGTGAGAGGAGGGTGTCTGTTACTCCGGATTGCACACGGTCTATTACTCATTATCAGCCACATAGTGGGGTTTGGTTAGGTCAATTGAGACTAATCTTTTCTCCTTTTTACCGGCAAGAGGTGGCAGAAGTACGGCTCTTGGTCCTTCTACTGCCAGGACAGGTACAGGCTTTCTGTATGATGGCCTATATTCTTTTTTGTCTGCTATTTTCTCTCTGACCAGATCCCCAACTTTAGGGATCCAGACAGGCCTTGCCGTGACACTCTTTGCTTCCCCAGTGGCAGTCCTTTTCACTTGGACATTACTTTGTAGTGCCCTGGATTCATTCAGGTCCTGAAAAACAGCCAAACGTTTATGGATGTCAAAAGGCTTTTCATCTGCCACAGTGCCTTCACAATCAAGATCAGGTACCCACATTCTCGTCCCAACTATGACCTCATAAGTAAGGAGTGACACCCACTAGAGAGCTTCTTGGCTGATTATTTATTGCCGTTTGAACTCCATACAGATGTTTTACCCAATTTCCACGAGTCTAATATTCCAGCTGTTAAAGACCGATTTAAGTCCTATTTTTTCCTCTCCATGACTGAATTTCCCTCGGGAAGGTACGGAGAGGAGTAATACAATGCTACACCCACACTTCCAACGCTTCATTGTAAGCCCTAGTGCTCAACGTGGGCCACGGTCAGAATGTAATGTGCCACTTGCGTATGTCCCTGTAAAGATTCGAAAATCTTTTATAACAGTTTGAGCATCAGCCGAGCACTGGGACCACACCCATAGGAACCTAGAGCAGGAATCCACTGCCACCATGATATACTTGTAAGCCCCATCAGATTGTAAGGGGTCGCAGTAGTCCAAATAAATACATGCGGGTGGTTTATCTGATATTAGTAATGGTGTCTGCCCTGGACATGTTACTGTGAAGCCTTTCATCTGCTGACAGAGGTTGCATTTCAAGAGTAGTCCTTAGACTGCTTTCTTAGTCCTGCCCACCAGTAGCATTGTTTTAATATGGGAACAGTTGCTTTAACTCCTGCATGTGCAGAACCTATACCCCATGTGCCGCTAGAATTAATCCTAAGCTACGATCCATATTTGGTATTACTCTATCCCCCCTCCAGGAATTTGAGCAAATGGAATATTGTTTGCATCTAACTTGTAGGAGTACTTGAGTGGACATTTTTGGTACTGCTGAGTTATTGCGTGTGGCAATAATTGCAACCATTATCTCACCGTCTATTCTCGTTTTTGAACGAGTGATTGCAGCTCCAGAAGCCGTGCGTACAGCCCACTTTGCGGCCTCGTCAGCCAGTGAATTTCCTTCAATATGAACGCCATCACATTGATGACTCAGTGTGTGTATCACGTGAGCACTTGGATGTTTGTTTTTCAACTCCACTACCTGTTCCTATAGTGTTTTGTGCTTAATTGTGCAACTTTTTGCATCTTTAAACCCATTCTGTTCCCAATGATGTAAATAATCATTGTATGACTGTACACAGTAAAAGGAATCACACACGATTAGTGTGGGGAATTCTTGATCCATATTTAACAGTGCCAGTATTAGTGCTTTTAATTCTGCCAGCTGCACCATGCAGTCACCTAGAGACTGTGTTTTTGTGTAATTCGGATGAAACTTCCCACCCTGCATGCGTCCTTGAATGACAGCACATGCAGCGCTGTATTGCTGTTTACTCCCTATGGCCGGTTGAGCAGAACCGTCAGTGTAAATTATATATTCATACTGATCTAGAGGCATTATTTCATTTGGTGGAGGATATTCTTGTTCGTATTGCAGAAATGCTTGTGTTTTTAGATTTGGGTTGTACCTCTATTCTACATCTGTTGCAGTCAGATAATTAGCCCATTGTATCCACCTTGGATGTAAGGTTTTAGAGTTGGGAACGCTTGCCTTTGTCGCAGCCTCTAAGGCTGGAACCGGGCTGAAGACTATTATGTTTCCCTTGAGCCGGGGCTCTTTCTCTAACTACAGCAGTCTATACTGCTGTTAGAATTTTTCAGTTGATGCAAAACGCATCTCAGCATTTGAGTACAAATGTGATTTATATGCTATTGGTACTGTCTCACCTTCATTATGTGTTAGATAGGTGTACCCAGATTGACCCGCAACTACACGGATCACAAGGTTGCATACGTTATGCGTGTCTATAAGTGTTTGGAAGCTATCATGTCAGCTTGTAAGGAACGAAGAGTATCTGTGTGTTCCTGTGTCCACTGTCTAACTGAAAAGTCAGGTTTTATTAAATCGTAGAAAGGTTTTACTCTTTCTACATAATCCAAAATGTATGTTCTGACGAAATTCAGGAATCCCAGGATTGATTGTAAATTTTACAGCATGCACTTCTTTAAAAAGGTAGCTGCTAGGCTTTTTCCTTCACTTGAAAGGACATTAAGGTGGGCTATTTTTCCATTTTTTAAAGTTGAATTTATAACCCTCAGATTCAAATTCCAAAATTATGGTATTCACTCTGATCAAGTGTTCCTCCAGGTCATCATCCATTAGATAAATATCATCCACATAGGACAATGCCTCTTCATCCAGATTCCGAAGTAGCTCAGTTACCATAGCTGAAAACAACCCCGTGCTGTTCTAAACCCCAGGGAGAGTCAAAAGAATTGATGCTGGGACACTAGCGCTGATAATGCTGTCAAATATATGCTCTCAGGTGCTATATTTTGGCCAAAAAATCCATTTGAGATATCTATTGTTGTTTTGTATTTTTTCCGCACATTGTTATTCATTAATGCAGCTCTGTGTGCATTTTGAAGTGCAAATGTCTTGGTGCAAGTGTTTAAATGTCTGTAGTCTAAAACTAAACAATATGAATTGTCCGGTTTTGATACAGGAAACAAAGAGTTATTCATTTGAGAGGTGCAAGTTTCAAACACCCCTTGGTATTTAAGTTGATCAAAGATCTCCCTGACTTGTTTTTTAGCTTCTTGCTTTATTGGATGCTGTCTTTGTGCAGTTGGAGTATTTTTTGTAGAATTATGTGGTAGGTTGAATGCTTATCCCATCCAACATGGTTTTTGTATAATGCTGGGGCTTGGGCTACTGCCCACTACCACACATGTATATTTGAAATATTTGGGAACATGGTCGGAAAATGCTTGTAAAATTACCGTTTCTCCCTTAGGGCAATCCATGACGAATGCTGGCGGCCAATCAGCTAACAAAATGTCATAGCCAAATGTTAGGATCTCCCAAAAGAGACCTCTAACTGTCCTCCCTTTGTCCCCCTCTATTTGGAGTGTTATTTCATACAATTTATGTGGGAACTTACCCTAGTATCAGGTGTTTCCACCATGATATAATAATTCAAGTCCAATGTCACCAGAAATTCCATCAGGTTCTGGCGAGTTATTGTTACTTCTGCCGCACTGTCTATCATCATCAGAGTCCATTACCCATTCAGTAGTCAAGTTCTCAAAATTCTGGGCATGTCTGATCTTTAGACCTGCAACCACCTTCTTTTTGAACTGTGGTTTTGGTTTGGCTTTATCTTCTTTTTAGGAAGTATAGTCTTGAACGTGCTGCTTGTCTCTAGCCTTGTACACTCTTCTTGTTTGTCTGACCGTCCTTCTCTCTCAGAGTTTTTCGTTGAACCCTGAAAGGAACGAGAGGAATGAGAGGAACGTGTATCAGTCTTCTGATATCTGTCAGGTTTTTTTACATAGTCCCTATTACTAAGGTTATACCTCCTTTTGGAGGGCTCCTGTATAGGAGATCTACCTCTGGATTGAGATCTGTTCTCTTTAACTTTTAGTTTTTTGTTATTGTCCCACTTTGTTTTAGAAGTAGTAGGTGTCTGCTTGAATGTCACCTTCTCGGGACTACCCATCATTTGTGGTTTTAACGCTTTTCCACCCAAACTGTCCCTGCCTAATTCTGCATATGCAGTCTCAATTATTTTAGGTAGTTTGTGCTCCTGTTGTAAAGGGCTGAACTCCCTAGGCTTTGGCGGATAGCCCCTGATGCTGCCTCCTCTTTTATATTTGCTAATATTATAGCTGATACCTGAGCATAGTTACCTAGTAATTTCATCCCTAAGTTCAGAGCTCCGTTCTCATTTTGTATTTGTCTTAATACATCTGATATTACAGCTAATGACAGGATACCATGTATTCTGGTATATATGGCAGCGAAAACTGTACCCCATGAGGTAAAATCCTCTATTTGTGGTGTTATCCCCATTGGCAAGCATACTGTCAGCATTCTGTGTTTTTCATAAGGGCTAGTATTTGGGAAAACTGCTTCTAGCTGTGTTATTTTCTGAGCTACCCAGAATAGCATTTGTTCAAGTTTTGTGGGCATCTTACCCATTACTGCGTGTAATGTTTGTGGTGTAATTTTAGTTGCTGTGTTTTGTAGATGACCTGTATTTGCTGTTAACATAGCTGACTGGACTGTAAGTGCTCCCATGACGAATTGCATCAAGTTTCTGTAGAGTTTCATTAATTCTTTGTGAAGTATGAGTAATTCTGGTCCTGGCATTGTTTCGATGTCAGAATGTGGTGTCTAGGCTGCTAATATTGGCCATGTTGCTCCTTCTCTTCCAAGCGGTCTGAGTCTTACTCTACTTCTTGTAAGGGGTAGGGTGCCTTTAAACCAGTATAAATGTTCCTGGTACATGAGCGGAATCTTATTGTCCTCCTATTGATAGTATTCCGCTGGTGCTTCACCTTCTGTGTAGAAATGAAATGTTTTTGTTCTTGCATTTGCTGCTGGGAATGTAACCCACTAATAAAATACCTCTGTTCTGTATGATTTGTGTGCCTTAATCACGAAAGCTACTATGCCACCCCCAGGTGTTAGACCGAGCACAAGCAGTTTCAGGGTTACTGCATTTCTAACATTTTCTGCAATGTGAATTGCATCTGCATTTTCATCTTCATCTGAGAGGTGCAATTTTTGCACAACTCTTTCAGTGTTGTCAGCCTCTTCAGTCATTGTTTTTAGAGAAGAATAGTTTTTCAAGGGAACTAAGATGAAGTGTTTTGCACAATTTTTTGGAACCCTGCGTCCTTCAAGCTTGATTAATCAACATCCAATACATAGGATTTTTTGCCTACTCAGCTGTGGCGAAGTTTTGCCCACCCACTTTAGACGTCTCTTGTGTTTTGTGAATAGGGATTTCTGAGAATGGCATGACTGAACTACTCAGATTCTACTTTTAAATAAGTTCCCAATCAACGTTGGTGGTGCTATTTCGTTTAGTTCCTCTAAAAAGTATACAGGATCTGCGCGCTTTGACAACATACACTGTAGAATTTTTGTCAGATGAACTCTGATCACCCCCACCGGGTATGTTGGCCCTATTGTACCAACTAGCTCACAGTGCCACTAGAATCTCCTCTTACCACGGAGAGAATAGTTCCTGGCAACCATCGATCATGACAACCCTGATTCCTCTGGATTGTGTAAACAATATACTACTTTTTGATTAGTCACTCATGCTTACTTAGTCTGTCTAAGAGAGATACACAAAATAAACAGGCTGGGCGTTTTCAATAAGCATGTATTGAACAGTTGTTATTCTGGTGTAGAATAGATGTGCTGCAACAATCGTTAGACAGTGGAAGATATAAATGATTAATAGTACTATGAAGGTAATTGGGGGGGCGTGGCTAAGATGGCGGCGAGGTAGGATGTGTTTCCCTGTCTCTCCGGCGCCGCCTGCCATAAGCCTTGTATATCTCCCCTCCTGATGCTCATCCGCGCTGGACATTGAGTGTGGCAATACCTGCTAACCCTCTCGCACCGGCGGTGTGCTCATCACTGCGATCTGTGGTGGCTTTCTGCATCTGTCTGGGCCATCCGGGCCCGGCCTTGCTGCGGCCCGCCGGGCCTAGCTGAGTGCTGCTTCTGCCGTAGATCTCTGTCCCACAGTGTCCCCAGCTGCTTGATGGGGTGCCCGGCGGCATATTGGGAGCAGCGACATAGCCGGCTGGTCAAAAGCACGACCTGCGGAGCTGCCGGGAGAGGGCCGAGACGGGGCCCGCGCCACGGCCCCCATTTTGCGGTATTGAAGACGACGACCTGGCCGGGACGTGTGGGACCCATGACGGCGGGAGGCCCAGCAGTACATGGCGTATGTAGTCCTTTCAGCGAGGTAGCAGCAGGCGGACCCCCAGTGAGCGTCTAATTGCTTCCGCACCGTTGCTGTTCAGGGCCATGGTGCCTTGGGCCCAGGAGTGCTGAGGTGAGGTGAGGAGCAGAGGGGAGGACCTCTGGCTGCGGGTCTCAGTCCGTGTGTCGGCAGACGGTGCAGCAATTCATCGTTGGAGGTAGCGAGAGGGCCTTGCTGGCTACACGTGGGTAGCATTACTGTTTGCAGCGGTCCCCGCGCTCCCCCCGCTAGGCAGGGAGACTTTGCCACAGAGACGTAGACTGGGCCCTTCTACTGTTTGTTGGGGGCTGGACTCAGCTGTGGAGACGCGCTACGTGATTCCCTCGTAGTGTTGGGTCCTGAGCCGCTGAAGTGGGCGTCCCCCTGAGCGGCCATTACCTGGGCCCTGTTGTGGAGCTGGTGCCTGGGGATCTGTGCTGCTGAGAGCATTGTGCCTGCCCTCGACCCGCGAGTCCGCGGGCAGCGGTTCTCTGCCCCTATACTGTACTTTGCTACGCCTATGTGATCCGGGGCAGTCACCATTACTGCGCAGTCCTTCGAGTGGGGCCTGGTAGCCCGCTTCCCTGCACGCTCTGTGGGGGAGGCAAGTAGTGGAGGACTTTCACCTGCCCTCTGGTGGAGTTGGTCGGTCCGTGTATCGCCGACGGTGTGGTGTGGTGGGGAGGTGTATTGGCAGCGGCGAAAGCGGGAGGTTCAGCTTTGCACACTGTGGGGTGCTCCCTGTCTGTGAGGCTCCCTTCCCCCTTCATTCTATTGCACTCTGAGGGGTTGTATTCCCCGTGTGGACCTCTGGCTGGCGAGCCGGCGACTTTCTATGATAACTGAAGGGAGGCCTGGGAGCATCGGAGCAGCGGAGGCCCTAGGCTGCCTGGTGGAGGCCTGACCCAGCTGCAGCCAGCACACAAGTTGTCATTCTGGTGGTCAGGGGCTCGGGAGCGGGAGCGAGTGCAGGGGCTCCCCCTTCTTGATATATGCCTCCTTTTGAACCCTGGGCTCTGGTTTTCCCTTGCTAGCTACGTTGGCCGTGAGGTGCTGCAGGCCTGTGGCTTGCTGCCTGGAGTTTAGGTCCTAGTTCCGCCACGGATAGACCCCAACTGTATCCCTCACGGGTCCAATGCTGTCTGCCCTTTCTTACGTGTTAGTCCGGCTTATCCTGCGGGGACATCTCCTAAGTGTCTTCGGTAACTCTTATCGCGGCCCTGCCTTGTTTGCGGGCGGCTGCGCATAGGCCCCTGCCTGAGGCGTCATGTCTTCCTCCAGGAATAGAAAGGACAAGCCCCTGAAGGATCTCCTGCAGAAGCCGACGGGACAATCCACCTCTCAGCTGGAATCTAAATCACCGCAACTCGAGGAAAATGATACGCTGGCGACCAAAGCTTTTATGATCGAACTGTTCTCGGCCATAAAGGAGGATATTCTGGAGTTTCACTCCCAGCTCTCTACTGACCTAAGAGAAGTCCGACGTGATGTGGATGCTTTCGTAGAGTGAGTGGTGACCTTGGAAGAGCAAGACTTAGGACGAGAGGACGATCTCCACCAACTCCAGCAAGATGTGATTCGCCTCACGGAGCAGAATCTGGATCTCCAGGCCCATGCTGAGGACTTAGAAAACCGGTCCAGGCGTAATAGCATCAGAATTCGGGCGGTTCCTTGGAAAGGAGAAGGCGATAACCTCAGTGCGTAGTACTGCGATCTCTTTCATCAGATCTTGGGTGAAGACGGGGATCAGGAAATACAGATGGATCGTGTTCATCATGTAGGCTTGCCACGTGGTGCTAAGGTTCCCCCGCCGGACATACTTGTCTGTGTCCACGAATTCCAACTTAAGGACAATTCTTCGCAAGGTCCGAGATCTCAACCCTGTGCAGTTCCGTAGTCATCAGCCTGCACTCTTCCAGGATTTGGCAGCCTCCACCTTGATCAAACGTAGGGAGCCCTTCACTAACCATCTTCGGGAACAAGGCATCCCCTACTCATGGGCCCATCCGTTTCGCCTCACATTCAATCACCATAGCAAGCTTCTGCAGATCTGCTTTTTGGAAGTCGCTTACAATGTATTGGGACTGGACCAGCCTTCTACTCAGCCTGGGAACAACGGATCTCCTTCGAGGCGACGCAGGTGCTCCACCGAATGGCAGAGAGTCAGGAGATCACCCCCCCCCATCAAAACCGGACACATCCACTAGAATGCTGGAGAGGGAGGCGGCTCTTACTTCGGTGGCACAGGTGACGGATAATACAGGCGCCCCTTGATCTACACACGATTGGCATCAGTTGGGCTCATATTTTAGCGCCGGAAGAGGGGAGCAGTCTGTCGAGGAATTGTGTCATCACTCACCCTTTGTACGGTGGCCTTGCTCTGTACCAGGAGCGTAACTTGATCTAGGATGGCGCCATGTCCCCCTAAACGTTTGACTCGCAAAACAGACTGTTGTCACTGAATTCGACTTTTGGGTTTTCTTCCTTTTTATGTTCTATTGCATTATGTGTTAGGAAAATGGGTTCTGTGAGTATTTTGGGGTTGTTTTTGGGGTTCCGCATCAGTTCTCAGGCAGGCAGGGCAGGTATCTGGCCCAGGGTCATTGACTCCTTATGGTCCTAGTACTATTGACGTTGAGCAGCTAGATGTCTATTTCTCCTACCTTAGATGCTATGAGTAGGGATTTAAAAATTGCAAGCCTGAATGTCAAAGGGTTAAATAGCCCAGTTAAACGCTCTGCAATACTTTCACTCTTAGAAAATGCTGAGGGCGATATATGTCTACTTCAGGAAACCCACCTGCTCTCCAAAGATACTAAGCGGATGAAGGATAAGAGCTTTCACTCTTGCCTGCCTTGATGAAAATCCTGGAGAAGCACATTCAAATGGTGCTCTCCAATTTTTTGGAAGGGCATGAGCTTTTGCATCCCTCCCAATCAGGCTTCCGCCCTAATCTCAGTACTGAGACCGCACTTCTGGAGGTGTCAGAAGACATCAAAGGAGTTTTGGACTCCGGAGGCAGGGCCATGCTGGTCATGTTGGACCTGTCGGCGGCATTTGACACCGTCCCCCATGAACGCCTGCTCTCGAGACTTTTCGAGATAGGCCTCAGGGGGACGGTGCTCAGCTGGTTCTCTTCATTTCTAGCCGACCGCCGACAAACGGTCTGGACCACGCCGGATTCTGCTGTGATGCCGCCATTGGGTGTTGGGGTCCCTCAGGGCTCTATTTTGAGCCCGACCCTCTTTAACATCTTCATGACCCCTTTGGCGGCTCTGGCGGAGTCTTGCGGGGCCCGGACGCAGACGACACTCAGCTCCTCTTCTCCTGTGAGAGGGGAGGAGATTTTAATGGGGAGAGCATCCGGGATTGCCTTGGGGCTGTTTTCAGATGGTTTAATCTGAGTGGCCTCAAGTGCAATCCCGAGAAATCTGAGGTGCTCTTCTTTGGGTGTACGTCTGATCCTGACTGGCATGACTGGTGGCCTATAGACATGTCTCCCCCTTCCGTTCCATCTGCAGTTGCCAAGAATCTGGGTGTCAAGATGGACAAGGGTCTGTCAATGAGAGCCCAGATTCTGGGAGTGACGGGCACCTGCTTCGGTCTCCTGAAGGTATTAAGAAAGTTTCTATCCCTGTTGTCGGAAGAACACCGGAAACTGACTGTGCAGGCTCTGATTGGGTCCAGGTTGGACTATGCCAACGTCCTATACCTGGGCCTGCCGGAGTATCTGCTACAGCGCCTTCAGGTGACACAAAACGCGGCGGCGAGAGCCATTTACGGTCTTAATAGGCGAGCTAGGGCGTCATGCCTCTTGCAGGCCCTGCACTGGCTGCCTATTCGCAAGCGCATTATCTTTAAGACGCTGACTCTGACCTATAAGGCCCTACACTCTGGAGGTGCAAAGTACCTCCAAAGGAGAGTGTCCTTTTATCAACCGGCTCGGGCACTTAGATCAGAGTCACAGTTTTTGGCGGTTGTACCGCGCGTTCAAAAAGCCCGCATTGGGGGTCGCTCCTTTGGTCTGCGTGCCCCCCAGCTGTGGAATGCCCTGCCGCTGACACTTCGTGGTGCCACTAGCTTGCTGGCTTTCAGGAAAGGTCTTAAGACCTGGCTGTTTACTTTATAGGTTTCTTTTTCTGTTCATCACATTCTCTTTCTGCTTTGTTGTCGTGTTGTGTTACTTTCTGTAGGTCTCGCTGTGAAAGCGCCAGGATACTCTTTTTGAGTCGCTGTGCGCTATACAAATAAAGTGTAACATAACATAACATAACTATGGTCCTCAGGTCCGGCTAAGAAACATGGGGTGGCAATCCTTTTTAGCGTGCGCCCACACTGCAAAGTACTTTCCGCTGTAGTAGACATTAAAGGCAGTTTCCTGGCTGTCCGTATTCAATGGGGAGACACACAAATGACAGTAGGGTCATTATATGCCCCGAACGAACGACAAGAACCCTTCCTGCGTTTGGCCCTTTCTGAAGTTCTTGCATCTCCGGATGCGGCGATAGTGATGGATCCAGGGATGGATAGGTCAGAGCAACGATCACATCAGGCAGGTGCACTGTTGCATGGTGGGAAAAAATGGTTGATTGAGTGATGTGTGGCGCGCCCAACACCATAATGAGCACAAATACACCTACTACTCCGCGGCGCACAAAACCTATGCACGCTTACACCACTTTTTAGCCACATCCTCTCTCCTCCCCCACTTACACGCAGCAGTTATTACTCCTCGGTCCCTGTCGGATCATGCCCTCATCTCGGTTCTGCTTACCTCCCATGGCAAGCGTCCACCACCTCCCGGCTGGCGTCTTCGCGACTCCCTGCTACACTCGGAGTCAGTCACTACTCAAATCTGGGACACTTTAGTTAACTACCTTGCAGACAACCATCAAGAGGGCACGCCTCTTGGGGCGGTATGGGAAGCCCTGAAATTAGTGGTGCGGGGCGAGTTCATCGCGATTGCGGCATCCTTTGCGCAGTTACACAAAGAAAAGTGTGCAGAGTTGGAGAGGGAGGTGGGAGTCCTAGACGCAGTGCACAAGCAGACGGGAGCCCCAAGAGTGTGGAGGGAATTGGAAACAAAGCGGCGCATGCTGAAACACATAGACTTAGATAGGGCAGAGCTTGCCCTCCTGCGTTTACGACATAAGTTTTACCATAGCGGGGATAAGGGAGGGAGGATGTTGGCGCATAGGCTAAGGGCACGAGCACAGATGTCAGCTATCCAATCCATCCGGGATCCACAGACGGTGGAGCAAAACACAGAAACCCTTATTATTGACACCTTCTGTCAGTTCTATCAGTGCCTGTACACAAGGGGGGGGGACACTGGCCGGCAGGGTACGGAGGATTATCTAACTTCTTGTGGTCTTACTCCACTGTTTAATTCGTCGCCTGACACTTTAGATACTGCCGTTCGCATAGAGGAGGTCTCCGCTTTGTTTTATAAAACCTTTTGCCTGGAGCTGGCTCCTCTTTTAACAAGACTTTTAAATTCCTTCCTCGATGCTGGCGTGGTGTCTCCCTCAATGTCAGAGGCAGCAATTACGGTTATCCTTAAACCTGGGAAGGATCCTAAAGAATGCGGATCATACCGGCTAATTTCCCTCCTGAACATTGACGTGAAGCTTTTCGCGAGTACCTTGGCAGCGCGACTTAGCCCCTTGATGGAAGGCCTTATTGACCCGGACCAGCCCGGCTTTATTCCGATGCAGCAAGGAGGGGACAAAACCAAACGGCTCCTCCACCTTATAGACTTAATTCACCGGTCTCACCCTAAGGCCTTTTTGCTCTCAATCGACTCAGAGAAAGCCTTTGACCGAGTCGATTGGGAGTACCTGTTTGCAGTCTTACGGGCTTTTGGATTTGGTGATAACTTTGTCCGATGGGTCCAGTGTCTCTACGCAGCCCCTAAGGCAGCGGTGCGAGTGAACGGGTGTAAATCAGCCCTCTTCCCCATCTCCAGGGGAACGAGGCAGGGGTGTCCTCCGTCCCCGCTGCTTTTCGCGCTCTATATGGAGCCTTTTGCCCAACGCATGCGATCGAATCTAGACATTGTAGGCATCAAATTCGGCGCTGACACACACAAAATTAGTATGTATGCGGATGATGTCATCCTGTCACTCACACAACCCCCTTGCACGTTGCGGTGCCTGGAGGGAGAGTTTGGAAAGGTCGCAGGGTTTAAAGTGAACTTTTCGAAATCACAGATTCTCAATATTTCTGTCCCTGACGATGAGGTCCAAGACCTGCAGCAAGATTTTGCCTTCCAGTGGGTGCACACTGACATTACATACTTGCGCGTTCGGTTGACTTCATCTATCGCTAAAACAATTACCCTCAACTATAAATTGTTGGTTGATCAAACTGCCAAAGCATTGTCTGATTGGTCCCCCCTCAACCTGGCATGGTGTGGGAGGTTGGCAGCAGTGAAAATTACTGTGCTCCTGCGTATCCTTTATCTGTTTCAGATGCTCCCTGTGAGCCCTCCGCCAGGCACCCTTCGGAAATGACAGGGGCTCCTTAACACATTTTTGTGGGGCAATAAAAAGCCGCGGCTCGCATTACCACTTGTCACTTTGCCGAAAGCTGGGGGGGTGATGGGCTTCCCGCTAGTGGGGGCTTATTATCAAGCGTCCTGTCTCCTCTACATCACGGAGTGGTACAGGCCCTTGTCCAGCAAACACTGGAACTTTATAGACCAAAGAGTGACTGGTTGTAATATCTGGCGTGAACATTGGCTTCCACGCAAACACAGAGCGTGTGGCGTTCACTCCTCTCCGGTGACCTCACCGACTCTTAAAGTACGGGATCAGTTAGCGCAACACAGAGGCTGGACTATGTTTCCCTCCCCTATGACTCCTATCGTGGACAACCCCGATTTCCCACAAGGGTGCACGTCCCTAGTCTTTCACATTTAGAGGGAGGAGGGTTGTAAAAGGGTGGGCTCCCTATTTGACCTAGATGGCTTGATTCCCTTCCCTCAACTGCGTAAGGATTATTATGATCTGCCAGAGTCAGACGCTTTCCATTACTCACAGCTTGCACACTGGGTGACCCAATCCTCCAATTTCGCTCTAATGTACCACCCCTTGACCACTTTTGAAAGTGGCTGGTCTGCAAAAAGGATGACCGTAAGCTCATATCTGAATTGTAACCTATGATCATGGGGTGCCCCAAGAAGCAGCGTACGAAGGCGCTGGTCCGCTGGGAGACTGAATTAGGGCGCCCATTAACACACAAAGAATGGGAGCACATCTTTTACCGGGCACACCACACTGCCTCCAATACCGCGGGTGCGGAACCTGCCTATAAAGTAGTCACTTATTGGTATAAAACCCCAGCGCGCATCAAATCATGGGATGGAACCAAGTCAGGCCTCTGCTGGCGGGGTGTGGTCTTCCTGGCACCTTGACACATTTACTGTGGCACTGCCTGAAATTAGTGCGATATTGGACAACGGCTCTCGATGACATTATTGCTGCATTTCAGATAATATTCCCACGGGCACCTGAGCACACGCTGTTGGGACTCCCCCATTCTAAGTCCTTCCCTTTACGCTCGTTGAGGGGTAAGCAAATAGCCCTAGCATTGTTTGCAGCACAACAGCTTCTTCTAGTGCACTGGGGTTCCTCGGCCACCCCGACCCGTGGGACTGGATCCAGAGGCTTTGGCACCTTTTGGCAATGGAGCGCCTCTCACTTAGCATCGATGGACAGGGTTCGGAATATGCAAAGCTATGGGCCCCTTTCCTGCAACCCCTTACCAAAGAAATGAGGGAAGTCACATGCCTGAAATACCTACAAATACTGCAACTCATTCCTCTGGAACTGCCAGGGGCCTCAAAAATGTAGCCTGAATGACTCTGACCTGTGACCGTTTGTTACGGGGTGGTAGAAATGATGGTTAGAGACTGATGCGGATAGGGGTGGGGGTGGGGAGGATTGGGGGGTGGAGGGTTTGGGTGTTTGTCTATTTTCATGTTCCTTTTGTTCTATAAAAGTGGTATCTTAGCCAGTTGCCTTGTCTATACACTGTGGTCTGAATTGTTTCGCTGAGTCGCCCTCCGGGCTGTAGACCTACATGCTGTGTATTGACCATAACATAAAGCTCTGCCGACACCTGGATGTAGGCAGTTAAGCTGTGATCCTCTACCACACAATAAAATATGATTGATTCTAAAGGTAAATGGATGGTATAGTTCTACCTTTTCCTAAAATCATGAATACATTCAGGTATATAAAACACATGATAAAAGATGCGTAATCCTATGATGCCTCCCGAACTAGATGTACCTAAGTGTACCTAGCATGGGTTGAGGTGTTAAGCCAAGAATCCCTCTCGGATTTAGTCAACCCCATTACCTAAAGTGAGATACTATGGGACCCCATCCTGGTCTTGAGTTGGACACCCCACGAGGAATGTTAGACCACTGCGAGCTGGAGTATCTGCATGCAGGAATCTCAGCGTCTCAGGTCAGTGTGTCGGCCGGGAAGTCTTGTTCTCCAAAGTCTTATCTTAGCACAATGTGATGTATATATACCCATAGGTCTCCCCAGAGGTCCTACCTTGCTGTGCTACTGTGTTGACCTAAGGATGACGATGGGCATGAACTTTATACAAAGATTTTAAACAGGCGATGATAGTCCTGCTGTGCTTCCAAGAATCCTCATGCATAATGTATGAAATTTCGAACTTAGGGAAAACCAGTGTTCTGAATACAGTGGAGTATCTAGGTAAAAGGTCTGCAGATAAGGTCAGAGAGTCATTTTAGAAAATAAATGCGAGTTTAAACTGAAAGGAGAGGGAAGGCGGAAACTGTTCGTCCTTCATGGGTCCTGTGTGCCAGACAAACTCTGCGTGGAGAAACAAAATAACCTTCGGAGAAGGAACACTTCCTCAGAGAGTGGCGTAAATGAACAATTGAGGCACAAAAGTTGTTACATGACCGAGATGGAGGAAATGTGTACTGTGATGACAGCTCGAATTTGTATTTCCTGGGCTGAAAGTAGATAAAATGAATAAAAAGGACAATGGACAGTCTTACCGAAGCATCATGACGAGAGTGGTGTGACAGTACACCCCCTTCCTTAACCAATAGAATTAAGAGAAATTGCGCGCTATGATACAATGTGGCTTGGTCTTTTGGGTTTTAGAGTATAATACTAGGTACCCGGTGGGAGGGGTTAAGAATGTTGTATAATTTTCTACTTTACGAGAGGAGAGGGATGGGTTGCTGTCTCCTATTCTTTATTGGCCTGCATGCTGCCTTGCAAGGAGTACAAATACTGCATTGTAGTTACTGACCTGAGGCTTCCGTTCTGGTGGATAAAGTGACTGGGATGCCGAAATCAGGACTTTCTAAAGCGTGTGCTTCTATGTATTTGAAATGGCTCTATGTTTTGCTGTTGGTGTTGATGAGTCTGTGCAACACACCCGATCATAGGACAAGACTATCTCCCAGGAGATTATTATGGGAAGGGCAATACAATTGCCAGCTGTACCTGCAAATGCTCTGGTAAACATTGCTAATGATTTAATACTACTGCAAAACATTGGCTGACATGGTGTGCTCTGTATCTCATCAGGTTAAAGCTGCTACGGCCCCGCTACACAAGGAGCATTGTCACAACTCAAGTCCCGGAGAATGGGTGGTGGTGAAGAAACACATACGGAAGTCGTGTTTGGAGCCTTGTTGGTGTGGGCATTATTAATTCATACTCGTAACTACAACTGCTGTGAAGTGCGGTGGCCTCCCCAATTGGATTCATGAGGTTCATACTCACAGGGTTCCATGTCCCTTGATGAGATAACAGCACTTCTCCCAGAAGAGCCAGTGGTGGTCATGTGATCATGGGAGCAGGTTAGTCAAGCTGTAGGGGAACTGTCAGAACCAGGAATAGCACTAGATCGGCCTGAGAGACTTGAATGACGAAATTGGTGAAGGAGAGGCTAATCCAGTGGTCGTAGCAGAGTTAGACTCAGACCCTAATGAACGGCTTAGTGTTAGAGAACTGCAAGTGGCAGCAGAAGAACGTTAGCTGAGGAGGCAAGAGAGAGGGAGACTCGACCTCCAGGTAGAAAGTAATCTCTCAGTAATCCCAGGGGATATATAGGATGTAGATCTGAGTGAAGGAGAAGAAACAACACTCAGGAGGTCGAAGCGAGCCAATGCGCCCTGTTGAAGGTACTCATTAAGGGTGGGCAGAATTCACGGAGTTGCACTATGTGGAATCACATGGAGTTGCATAAAAACTCCATGGATTTCCATGGAGTTACGCTCCGCTCTAGTGATGACACTGCTTAATCACACTCACATTTACAGCGGCTTTGACAAAGCTCCAAATCATGCGCCCTCCACAATGTTTTTGAAATGCAGCTGAGAGAGATAACGGTTGTTTGAAATTGACTTTTTGCAGGGTTATTCTCAAGTTTTTTTGCTTCTCCCTCTTAGTTTTCCTGACCTGTTTTTATTGGCTTCAGAACTTTGTCCACTTTACCACTGCTAGTCTTTAACATATACTGTCTGTGTAAATTGTTATTCTGATTGGTTATCCATGATTGGCATATTTGATTTACTTGTAAGTCCCTAGTGAAGTGCGCTGAGTGTGCCTGGACCTGTAAATCAAATGTTACTAGTGGATTTGCAGCACTGGTTGTCCCGCTCACATGAATAGCCCTGTAAATGTTTCTCAGACCTGCCACGGAAGTGTCTGCACGTGCACTTCTAAACTGCCATGTTGACCTGGCAAATGCACCCACTTGCCAGGCCCCAACCTTCCCTTTTCTTACATGTAACGCACCCCTCGGGTAGACCTAAGTTGCTCAAAAGGTTGGGTATCAGTGTATGTAAAAGATAGGACATGTGCTAGTGTGTTTTTCATGTCCTGATAGTGAAATACTGCCAATTTCGCTTTTCACTATTGAAAGGCTATCTGTCCCATAGGCTAATATGGGAGTTGCTTTGTAACATATTACAAGTATAACTTTCTATTGGGAGGACAAGAGAGAGAAATGGAGTTTAGGCTCACTGAATTCAGAATTTAATAACACATCTTTTTAGGGAGATGGTTTTTAAATTGTGAGGTTAAAAAATGACACGTTTAAAAATTAGGCATTTTCTTGTTTAATCATTCTCTGTGACTCTGCTGTTTTGTCTATTGACTGTCTAATTTTGGAGTGACAGCAGCTGGGGATGTGCATTGACTGTAGACAGCTACAAGGGTTGAGGTGTGTCCTGCTTTCGTGGGTGACTAATTGCTGGGCTGGACAGACCTTGGCTGCATTTAAAGTGGTGTGAGGGGTATCACTTGCAGCTCATTAGGCTGTGTCTCCTTTCCACAATGCTGTCTCCACCTCCTGTGGTCATGCAGCACCAGGGAGGACAGAGAACTGGCTTAGAGGACTGGGCTCAGAGACCCTTGCCACAAAGAAAACATAGAGAAATTAGATCACTTCTGGACTCAAGAGGGACCTCTGCCAAGGAGAGGAGCGGGAGAACTGTAAGGAGGAGTACAGCCCCTTTGCTGTATGTGCTTTGCTGGGTTGGCCTGCAGTTGCTGCTTCTGCCAATGAGATGACAAAGACTGGGACTTTGCTGTGAACCTGTTTGAAGAAGAATCTCCAAGGGCTTGTGTGTGCTTGCCTCCTGTTCTGAAGTCTCAGGGCCACAAAGACTTTACCTGCAACCACTGACCAGCACCTGGGCTCCTCTGTGGACTCCTGTATTCAAAAGGGTTTGAAACAACTCCCATTCCATCAGCTTCACCGCCAGTGATGCTGTGACCACCACCGTGGCTGGGGGCACCCCTAGTGAAGTGCACAATGTACCGCCCACCTGCACCTCAGCTTCACCACCCTTGGACACCGTCCGACACCTGCAGATATCGGCCCACACATTTCTAATGGTCTCGCATTCCCAATCCCATACTGCTCCTTAGACAGAGCGTTTTAGAGATGTCATGTGCTGTGGGTCGGGGCTGGAAGTGTCAAATATTGTCTTCCCCTTTGTAAAAGACAAGAGCGGTTCTCAGGGACACAGTGACATCCCCTCTGATGCAATATGTACAATGGTTACCTGATGTACGTGCTGGGGGTTAAGAAATTACACACAGATGTGTCAAGATGGGATTGTACACAGATGTGTCAAGAGGGGATTGTACCTCTAACATTCCTTTTAGATTTGTTTTTGAGTAAATAGACACTAGGAATGTGAGGAATTCCAATGTTTGTACTCAGTTGCCTGCTTCTTCTTCAGAGGAAATTACTTAACATCATCTCCCTCTGAAATATGGTATTTCTTGTAGTCTCCTATTAAGTATATTTTATGGAGAATGCAGTTTTCAATATTATTTGTCTTCCACAAGGCCCCCTTATCAAACATTTGAATAGTAAGCCTTATCTTAAGAGTGCAGAGATTGCAGGCAAATATTTTGTGTCTCTCAAGTTCCTATACACTGCGTTTTCACACAGACATAATTTGATTTGTTTGATTTCAGATGTGGATAATACATTTTTGGATTTGCTGGAGGATAGATGGAGAGACCTAGAATCTCAAACTGAAATGGATATGGATTTCAAAACGCACAAGTGGAGTAGTGAAGAAATTGAACACCAGGAAAAAGGAAACTTACCTGCCTGAGTATTAGATTGGGAACTCAAGAGAAAATTGTGTATACATGTTGATCAGAGTTATATAGATCTGTTGTTTCTAGGGAAGAGTAAATATGAACACACTTTTGAAGCAAGAGGGAAAAACTCTCATTTCCTGGAGTAACAGGATGCTGTGATTTCCAGAGTCTATTTTATTTGTGGATAAAATGCATATTTCAACTTGCCACGTGGATGGCATGGTACTTGCTATCTGGATATAGACTTCCCGAAGATTTATCATGTGGAATATTTTAATGATCCTGCATAGGAAGAGAAATCCAGACCCAAATATGGTGTTAGTGCAGCAGGTTCACTGACAGAATATCTATGTAAAGAATATAGAATGCAAAAATATCGACTTCCTGTACTTAAACAAGTAAGTACAAAAATATCGGGGAAAAAATATCAATGTCAAAAATACAGTTGTACAAAAAAACGATTGTTATGTACATGTATAAAAAAAAAAATAATAAATATATTAAATAATAACATTAATTTAAAAAATAGATTTAATATATACTTCAACAAATATAACAAATAAACTTATTTAAAAGAGTTAAGCTCACATACATAATAATGTATATATATATATTTACTTTAAAGCAATTCATAAACTATTAATTTAAATTTATTTTATATTATTCAAATTATATTAAATATATTCAGTCAAAAACGAAGAGTCCCTGCTGCCGCAACACGCATCCCAGGTGCGAGTCTCCAGCGGTGATGAGCCGCTAAACATGTACACACAAAGGAGAACAATGCGGTGTCAAACAAACAGGAGAGCACTCACGAGAATGTATAAAATGTGCTTTTTAATGTGCAGAGCCTCCCAGCACGGACAGACGGGTTTCGGCACTACACCTTTATCGATGTCAGTTTGTATGCATTCACAAAGCCATTTTAAAATCAAAAGTGCATGACGTGACAACATTTCATTAACAGCGAAGACGACCTAAAATCATCCTTCACATTAAGACAAAAGTGGCGGCCAAGTTATATCCTGTTTTTGAAACACAACAGCGCTTGAATCAAAATCAAGTCTCTGTCCTTGAAATTAAGGATCCTGGTGATGATGGGTCGGTGAGGGGCATACAGAGGAGGTTTGGGTGCCAGAGATTGGTGGGTTCGCTCTATAGCGAACCATGCAGACAGTGCGTCTTTAGGCATCCATGATATGAGCCATTGCTCGATGAAAGCTTCCACCTGTCCCTGCTCTGACCCTTTATGAAATGCCACAAGGTGGAGATTTTTGCACCTAGACCTTTTTCAGCGTCTTCAGTGCCTTTATGCAACTCTTTGGTGTGGGTCTGAAGGTGGGCTACTTGTTCCTTCAGTCTGTTTACTTTGTCTTCAACAGAGGAGATGCATGATTCCGTTACCGAAATACGGGCCGTTGCATTTCGGAGGTCCTGCCAGAGTAGAGCCATGTCTACCTGCCCTTCTCTGACTTTGTTTTCTATTGAGACTTGAGAAGAACTAATGGCTTGTAGGATCGTGTTGAGATCACACCCTGGCGGAGTGGATTTCTCAGTAGCTCCCACCATGGTGCCAGGCTCAATGGTGGTGTATTGATCGATCTTGGTCTGGCTCACCGGGGGTTTAAGGCCGCTGTTTTTCCCCATGGTGGGCGGGGGAGGAGGGCAGGCGCTGGTCTGAGTTATGTCTAGGGACAGGTGGCCTTTATACTCGTACCACTGCCTGCTTTTGCCCAGACACCCTGTGGATACAGGTATGACTGTGTGGGTTCCTTGGTGCTGTGGGGGGGGCGTTGTTGGTTTCGCCTGGGCCAGTATATCAGGCGTTAAAAGGTAGGGCCCCGTCACAAAGGTGGTGTGGTTCCAGTGCTGTCAGCATCTTCTGGCCCATTGTGGTACGGGGGCAGGTGTGCTCTCTGGGTTTGGCCGCCTCGGCCCAGGTCTCTATCACATTCTTTGGCAATCAGTGTAAGGGATCAGTTTACATCTGGTAGGTTGTGGGTGAGTTCTCAAAAGAATCAGGGCCTGGATCAATAATTGGAATTGTGGTGTGGACTTCACCCTGTGATGTGGCCCCCGTGGTTAGGCCCTCTGGGTGAGGCCTGGAAGTATAAGGGTGTAGGTCTACTCCAGCCAGTGTAGGGCTCCCCGCCTCACGTCTCCCATTGGTTACCGCCTCGTAGTTGTTCTGAGACGGCCACAATCAATATGATGTTCACCACTTCCTCATCACAGAGCCCTCACTCCAGAGCCTGGGCGTCCCATGGGCCAACACAGGCGCCTGGGTCTCCAGTCCTGGGGCTTCCATCGAGCTGCACCATGGGCCACCTACCGCAGGCTGAGGAATCAATTCCGTCAGATTGATGGTGCCCCAGTGAAGGTCCTGCTGAGCTCATCTCCAACTCCAGTCCCCATCAAGGCCGGTTCTGGTTCGTGTTCGGGTGGTCAGGACAGGGGCGCGGGCTTATCACCGTAGGCCTTAGCGCAGTACCACTCATGGTGTGGGGGACTCCATTAGGGCAGCTGGGCCACCTCGGCTGGCGAGCCTCTATGCCTCGAACTCAGGCACTCACCGGTACGCCGGAGAGGGGCCGCGCCCGGCCAACGGCACTCACGCCGCACCGGGGCAGGAGGCCGAGGCACCCAGCACCCCTGTGAGGCAGTGCACGGCTCTGGGCTCACTCCCTTGGGCCGGAGACCCGCCCGGGATCTGGTTGCATCGCAGCAGCCACCAGAACCACAAATAACTGTGTAAGGCCCCAATGGGGCCCTGGGAATGCAGCAGTCTCTGTTCGTATGGCAGCAGAGGTGGAATACAGTCTGCAGCTTTCCACGGAGTCGGGCGATGAGGTCAGTCTGCCATCTTGTCTGGGGCGCAGTCATTGGGGTGGATCAGGTCTTTTCTTTTCGTTTTCCCGGTCTCCCTTGCTCCAGGTGTCCGCCATTGATGTTAGCGGCAGTATAATTTCCTCCCTCGGGGTGAGGGTTAGCTGCCGATAAGCTTGGAAACTTAGAGCGGATGAGGGAGGGGTCCGGAGCACTCTCAGAGTGTGACTGCCATCTTGACGCTCCAAGCCACGCCCCCCAGCAAATGATATTTAAGTGTGTATTTGGGTAATTACTCATTGAGACAGATACATACAGTGCATTCTTATCTTTTATGTATATGGGTGAAACAAAGTCAAAACATTGCCTATGAACCATAGTTTCTCTCAAGTTGCTAACGTGATAACAAATTGTGTACTTTTAAACATTGCCTACTAACCATATTTTCTCTCAAGTAGCTGACGTGATAACACACTGTGTGCGTTTATCTCCATCCAATGCAGTAACATGTAGGAGTTAGGCTCCAGTTAGCTTCCAGCCTGGACAAAACTTAAACAAAAAGTGGGCTGATGGTCCTTTAACTAAGGCCTTTATTTTGCACCAAGTTGTAATTGAAAATAACAAAGCCTCCTGACTGTCTGCATGCTGCTTCTGGGAACGAACAGCAGGCAACGTGTGGGTGCTGCCGAATGTGTCCCTTTGCTGTAGAATTAGACTGGGTTAATTCATCATATCTCAGTTGGGCCCGCTCAGATGCCGGATCCGGCTCAATAATAGCTTCCGGACCCAGGATCTGAGGGGATCCCACTAATTTCCTGGATTGTTCAAAATTACATTCCGTGTTCTTGCGATCGCTCTGCTACAAAGGTTGGCACAACATATCCAGACCGCACAACTTTATCTATTTCCTAACCACCTCCAACACCCTGTTCAACCATGCAAAAACCCAGAGTGCTTTGCAGTTCTGTCAAGGGTATGAAGTGCTATATAAACAGGGCAGTACAATTCCACTCAGGGCTTTAAGTGGGCCAGGTCCTCTCCCTGCTCAGCGTTGGCAGTCCAGGTAAAAAGAAATAGGTGCTGAGATCGGATCCCCATTGTTGCCCCCACTTTCAGTATGAAGAGAAAAACAATAGCACCCATCACTGCCCTTGGATGTAACTTCAACGAGACTCATTCGTTATGCATGCTGCCATGGCCGCACAGGAACAGGAGGAGTGAAGGGCAGAGATGTAACAGGGCTACAGTGATGCATTGGCTCCTGTTGCCAAGTATAAGCAGCTTCTATACATTTTCGAAGCCCATAATGAATAACAATAAATTTGTTTCCAAGAGTTTGATTTAATGTTCCTAATGGAGCATTATAATTACTACACAGTCTCATAAATTCCGAATTAAAGCATTTTCAATAATATTTATATCAAAGTCGTTGTTGCTCATTCATCTTATGCAGCTAACAATCATTGTCAAGCCAATAGTCTTGGCTTGTTTTAGATGTAATGTCAGTTGTTGTGTTATATATCTGCGGTGTGCAGTCTTAATATCGAGTTTTTTATATCGACTGGACATAATATCGACTCCAGAATATCAAGATAGCAGTAATATCGAGGTGAGAAATATCGAGGTAAGTTTTATCGATTTTTAAGTTTTAAAAGAAATATCGAAGTTACAAATATCGAGTGGGTAATCTCGACTGTTAAAAATATTGTTTCTTAGTGTTAGTGAAAAATATCGAAAGTCAAAGTTTAGGGGCCCATTATGATGGCGGGCGGATTGCCCCCGCCAGGCTGGCGGTGGCCACCGACAGCCTGGCGGGGGAAATGCGCCCGCCATCATCTCTAGTTTCCCCCCACCATATTAGTATGGCGGGGGGAACCTCGGCGGACAGAAAGACCGTCCGCCGATTTTCCGCCCCGGTCGCCTTGCGGCCGGGGCGGAAAAGGAATAATATGGTGGCGGTGTCTATTAGACACCGCCAGCCATATTATGATGCCCAATTTACAATGCCAGGCATGCGGACTTCACTCTGGGGGCCCCCTGCGGGCCCCCCCAGAGTGAAGGACAGTAGGGGGGTGCACACGGGGGGGTACCTGTGGTACCCCCCTGCATTTGCATAATCAAAGCTTTGATTATGCAACTGCATCACAAGCATTAATAGCATTGCGGTGGGTGCTGGTGTGAATACCGTCCGCCCCAATGTTATTAATGCATGATGCGCCCACCACTGTGGCGGGCGCATCCTAATGCCCACATCGGGACCCCCGCCCTTTGGGCGGGCGGTCCCATTTACCGGCCATCATAATGGGCCCTATAGTGTCAGAATATCGAATGTTAAAATATAGAGAGTTAGAATATTTATTTGTTACATATAGACTGTTTATAATGTGGAATTATTAATGTATTTGTATAAAATAAATGTATCAGTTGTTTATTAATGTCCAAAAATATCTATATTTTTTTTAAAATATTTAAAAAAAAAATTTTTTTAAGTATAATACATTTTAGGAGCGGGTTGTGGGTTTTTAGGGGAATAGGGTGGGAAGTGTTTTAAAATATATATATTTTAATTTAGTAATATTTAAAAAAAATTAAAATTTTGAAACATTGTTAAAAAATGTATAGTTTGTTTATTAATGGTAAAAAATATCTATATAGTTTTAAAAAATATTAAAAAATAATTAAAAAAAAGTATAATAACTTTTAGGAGCGGGTTGTGGGTTTTTAGGGGAATAGGGTGGGAAGTGTTTTAAAATATATATATTTTAATTTACTAAAAATTAAAAAAATAAATTGTCAAAGTTTATACTTGGTGGAGTCGGAATAGTAAATTATATGGGTTTCAAATCCAGCACCTTCCCTGAGTTTATACTTGGTGGAGTGGGAATAGTAAATTAAATGGGTTTAAAGTCCAGCACATTCCCTGAGTTTATACTTGGTGGAGTGGGAATAGTAAATTAAATGGGTTTAATGTCCAGCACCTTCCCTGAGTTTACACTTGGTGGAGTGGGAATAGTAAATTAAATGGGTTTAATGTCCAGCACCTTCTCAAAGTTTATACTTGGTGGAGTTGGCATAGTAAATTATATGGGTTTACAATCCAGCACCTTCCCTGAGTTTATACTTGGTGGAGTGGGAATAGTAAATTAAATGGGTTTAATGTCCAGCACCTTCCCTGAGTTTACACTTGGTGGAGTGGTAATAGTAAATTATATGGGTTTATTGTCCAGCACCTTCCCTGAGTTTATACTTGGTGGAGTGGGAATAGTTAATTATATGGGTTGAAAGTCCAGCCCCTTCTCTGAGTTTATACTTGGTGGAGTGGGAATAGTAAATTAAATGGGTTTAATGTCCAGCACCTTCCCTGAGTTTACACTTGGTGGAGTGGGAATAGTAAATTATATGGGTTTAAAGTCCAGCCCCTTCTCTGAGTTTATACTTGGTGGAGTGGGAATAGTAAATTAAATGGGTTTAATGTCCAGCACCGTCCCTGAGTTTACACTTGGTGGAGTGGGAATAGTAAATTATATGGGTTTAATGTCCAGCACCTTCCCTGAGTTTATACTTGGTGGAGTGGGAACAGTAAATTATATGGGTTTAAAGTCCAACACCTTCCCTGAGTTTATACTTGGTGGAGTGGGAATAGTAAATTAAATGGGTTTAATGTCCAGCACCTTCCCTGAGTTTATACTTGGTGGAGTGGGAATAGTAAATTATATGGGTTTAAAGTCCAGTACCTTCCCTGAGTTTATACTTGGTGCAGTGGGAATAGTAAATTAAATGGGTTTAATGTCCAGGACATTCCCTGAGTTTATACTTTGTGGAGTGGGAATAGTAAATTAAATGGGTTTAATGTCCAGCACCTTCTCAGAGTTTATATTTGGTGGAGTGGGAATAGTAAATTATATGGGTTTAAAGTCCAGCACCTTCCCTGAGTTTATACTTGGTGGAGTGGGAATAGTAAAGTAAATGGGTTTAATGTCCAGCACCTTCCCTGAGTTTATACTTGGTGGAGTGGGAATAGTAAATAAAATGGGTTTAATGTCCAGCACCTTCCCTGAGTTTACACTTGGTGGAGTGGGAATAGTAAATTATAAGGATTTAATGTCCAGCACCTTCTCAGAGTTTATATTTGGTGGAGTGGGAATAGTAAATTATATGGGTTTAAAGTCCAGCACCTTCCCTGAGTTTATACTTGGTGGAGTGGGAATAGTAAATTAAAGGGGTTTAATTTCTAGCACCTTCCCTAAGTTTAAACTTGCTGGAGTGGGAATAGTAATTATAAAAAATAATAAGTACAATAGTAAGTTTAAATATTGTTAGACAACGAATACATTTAAAATAATATCACAATATTTAATACATTTAAAAATGTGATTGTGAACATTTAAAATAATTTATAAATTATATTTAAAAAAAATATTTAATAAAGTACATACACACATGGTTAATGAGATAAATATAGTTTATTAAAGTTGTAAAAAAAGGAAAGTAGAGGACATATAATTTATTAGAAGTATAACTTGGTAAGTAAATAGTATTTATACAAAAATACATATAAAAAGTATATATTTGTTGGATAAAAAAATTAAAAATTTAAATCAAATAATTGTTATGTTTATTCACATATGTGTACAATTTATTTTTACATCACAAACATAATTAAAAAGTTTACATATTTCAAAACATATTTACTGTATATCAAACACAAAATAGAAATATTTTATGGATACATGATGAAAATACATTTTAATATTTGTTGAACATACCACTTTTTGTCATTTAAAGTACAGAAAATTGATAGATTATTTTTTGAGACATACATGAAATATAAAAAAAAATTGTTTACAAAATGGTAAGAGGTTAACCTAGAAATTAATAAAATTAATATTAAAAATATTAATAATAGAAATGTTTACATAGGTAAATAATCAAAATCATAATTAAATGTTATGTTATGTTATGTTAAATGATTTATAAGCGCGCAGCTGCCCCTGCAAAGAGGCGTCCCGGCGCTACTAGATCTAAAATATACAGATTCGACTAGGAGCCAGCCAACCATAGTCGCAAACTCCATGATAACGGAAAGAGGAAGGTTTTAATGGCTTTCCGGAAAGCCACCGTATCCTCCATTCCGCCAATATGGACCGGCAAAGAGTTCCACAGCTTGGCTGCCATGATCCGAAAGGAGCGCCCACCAATCCGGCAAAGTTTGGTCCGTGGTACGATCACCAGATGTTGTCCCAGTGAGTGCAGGCTACGCTGGGGAACATACGAGGTCAAAAGTGGACGCAATAGTTCCGGGCACCCGGATTTTAAGATCTTAAACGCCAGGCAGAGAGCTTTAAACTGGATCCGGGAATTCATCGGAAGCCAGTGCAGCCTTCTGATCATGGCTTTAACAGAACACCGGTGAGGGAGACCTACCAGGGTTCTGGCAGCCGAATTTTGGACTCGTTGGAGTCGCTGTATCTCGGCTTTATTTGCCCCCAAAAGCAGCACGCTGGCATAGCCCAAACGTGATAGTATTGTAGATTGGACGATAAGCTGCCGGACTGCTGAATCAAAGAACTTCAGGAGGGGATTGAGACCTCTTAGCAGGCCAACACATGTGGCTGCCACTCTCTTCGTGTGGGTCTGAAAGCTAAGTGATGAATCCATCCAGACTCCTAAGTTCTTAACAAGAGTCTTAGACGTAGGCATAATACCCAGCGAGGCCGGCCACCAGTGCTCATTCCAAAGGGAGATGTTCTTCCCAACCAGTAGGACCTCAGTTTTGCTTGCATTGAGCTGTAGACAGTTGTCTGCCATCCATTAGGCTACTGCTGCCAACCCGTCTCTGAACCTCGTGGCCGATGTGGATGGCCCTTCAGCTAAGGTGATAACCAGCTGGGTATCATCAGCATATGATACAAACGTTAGATCCCATGCCTTTGCCACAGCCACAAGAGGCTGAACATATAGGTTGAAAAGAAACGGGCTTAATGCAGAGCCTTGAGGAACCCCCTGACCGATTGAATGGGATTGAGACAGGAACGGCGGCGCCGATACCCGGAAAGATCTATCCTGTAGAAAAGATCTGAACCACTCTAAGGCGGCTCCCGTAATCCCTACTGCCTCCAGACGATACAAAAGGATGTCATGCCACACCGTATCAAAGGCAGCGCTAAGGTCTAATAAGATCAGCGCTGCACTCTGACCGGCGTCAAGGATCGTCCGTAGATGTTCAGTCGTGGCTAGTAGGGCGGACTCAGTGCTGTGGCCCGGTCTGAAGCCGTTTTGGGATGGATCCAGAATGTCATTAAGGTTCATGTATTGAGATAAAACATTATTTACATGGGCCTCTGCGATCTTCACTACCCACGGAAGGAGGGAGATTGGTCTGAAATGTTCCGGCTTTGATGGATCCAGCGTGGGTTTCTTGATGATAGGGGACACCCACGCCAGTTTCCAGGCCATCGGGACTCTGGCCATGGAAAAAGACAGATTGAGTATAAGACCTAATGGCTGCTGAAAAAGCGCCAGATACTCTATGAGGTACACAGTCAAAATATCGAGTTGAAAATTTCGACCTACCAAAATATCGTGTTTAAAATTTCGAAGATACAGAATAACGATGTCAAGAATATCGTAGGACAGAATATCGACCCTGAGGTAAGTAATATCGAATTCATTTATATCGATGTAAGTAATATCGAAGTTAGTAATATCGATAGCATATATATCGATGTAACTAATTTCGATGTTATTAATATCGATATTTGTATTATTTTTTAGATTTTTATTATGTGTTATATGTTTTTTTAAAGTATTTAAATTAATTTATATTATATGTGTATTATTTTTATATATTAATACATTTATTTGATTATTTTATATTAATACATTTATTTGAGCGTGGCTCAGTGGTTAGAGGCGGCAGACCCGGAAGCTGAGATCGGCCGTGGACCAGGGTTCGATTCCCCGCCTCGGCGGGTCTCGGGCTCAAAATTCCACAGACTCGACAATTCTCGCTCTGGTGCCTACTCGACTCACGGGGTCACACTCTGCGACTCTGGGCAATAGCTTGCTTAATCTCCACTACGGCCCCTCGCGGCGGGATGCCTGGCTTTCACCTTGTGGATACCCTGCCGGGGTATCTCACAGGGGAATACCAGGACGGGTTCCCTAAGCAAGCGCCTTGATACCTTCGGGTGATACGTGCGCTATATAAGTCACAATACATACATACATACATATTTTTAAGTAAATTATATGTTTTAGTACCGGAGCGGGTTGTGGGTTTATAGGGGAATAGGGTGGGAAGTAATTTAATTGTAATTATTAATTGGCAATTCATTATTTTATTTGATAAATTAATTATTTAATTGGTAATTAATGTTAATTTTTATTAAATGTTATGTTTCCGTACCAGAGCGGGTTGTGGGTTTATAGGGGAATAGGGTGGAAAGTAATTTAATTGTAATTAATACATTTTTTTATTTAATTATTAATTGGCAATTAATTATTTTAATTGATAAATTAATTATTTAATTGGTAATTAATGTTAATTATTATTAAATGTTATGTTTTAGTACAAGAGAGGGTTGTGGGTTTATAGGGGAATAGAGTGGGAAGTAATTTAATAGTAATTATTAATTGGCAATTAATTATTTTATTTGATAAATTAAATATTTAATTGGCAAGTAATGTTAATTTTTATTAAATGTTATGTTTTAGTACCAGAGCGGGTTGTGGGTTTATAGGGGAATAGTGTGGGAAGTAATTTAATTGTAAATAATTACAATTTTTTATGTGTAATATATTTTGTAAATATTTATTAATTGGCATTCCCTACTGTTGAACCCTTTGGAGTTGGAATAGTCATTTTTCTCCCTGCGCTATCCAACGCTTTCCCTACTGTTGCACCCTCTGGAGTTGGAATAGTAATTTTTACCCATATGCTATCCAACGCTTTCCCTACTGTTCCACTCACTGGAGTTGGAATAGTAATTTTTACCCATATGCTATCCAACGCTTTCCCTACTGTTCCACTAACTGGAGTGGGAATAGTAATTTTTACCCACCCGTTATCCAACGTTTTCTCTACTGTTGCACTCTCTGGAGTCGGAATAGTAATTGTTACTCTTACGCTATCCAATGTTTTCCCTAATGTTGCACTCATTGGAGTGGGAATAGTCATTTTTACATACCCGCTATCCAACGCTTTCCCTACTGTTCCACTCACTGGAGTTGGAATAGTAATTTTTACCCACCCGCTATCCAACGTTTTCTCTACTGTTGCACTCTCTGGAGTGGGAATAGTAATTTTTACTTTTACGCTATCCAACGCTTTCCCTAATGTTGCACTCTCTGGAGTGGGAATAGTAATTTTTCCCCCTACGCTATCCAATGTTTTCCCTACTGTTGCACCCTCTGGAGTTGGAATAGTAATTTTCCCACCTACGCTATCCAACGCTTTCAATACTGTTGCACCCTTTGGAGTTGGAATATTATTTTTTTACCCATACGCTATCCAATGCTTTCCCTACTGTTCCACTCACTGGAGTTGGAATAGCAATTTTTACCCTTACGCTATCCAACACTTTCCCTAATGCTGCACTCATTGGAGTGGGGATAGTAATTTTTCTCCCTATGCTATCCAACACTTTCCCTACTGTTGCACTCTCTGGAGTGGGAATAGTAATTTTTCCCCCTAAGCTATCCCACGTTTTCCCTACTGTTGCACCCTCTGGAGTTGGAATAGTAATTAGCCAATCTACGCTATCCAACGCTTTCCATACTGTTGCACCCTTTGGAGTTGGCATAGTAATTTTTACTCTTACGCTATCCAACGTTTTCCCTAATGTTGCACTCTTTGGAGTGGGAATAGTCATTTGTACATACCCGCTATCCAACGCTTTCCCTACTGTTCCACTCACTGGAGTTGGAATAGTAATTTTTACCCACCCGATATCCAACGTTTTCCCTACTGTTGCACTCTCTGGAGTGGGAATAGTAATTTTTACTCTTACGCTATCCAACGCTTTCCCTAATGTTGCACTCATTGGAGTGGGATTAGTCATTTTTACATACCCGCTATCCAATGCTTTCTCTACTGTTCCACTCACTGGAGTTTGAATAGTAATTTTTACCCACTCGCTATCCAATGCTTTCCCTACTGTTGCACTCTCTGGAGTGGGAATAGTAATTTTTACTCTTACGCTATGCAACGCTTTCACTAATGTTGTACTCATTGGAGTGGGAATAGTCATTTTTACATACCCGCGATCCAACGCTTTCCCTACTGTTGCACTCACTGGAGTTGGAATAGTAATTTTTACACTTACGCTATTCAATATTATTTATATTTATTTATGTATTTAAGATGTTACATAATGTTGTATTTAAATAATTTTAAAAATATTGAAAGTATATTTAATTGTTGTTATTTATTAAATATAATTATTTATTATTATTTATGTTATTATTTTATGAGTGTTGATGTATTTTTAAATTGTAGTATTTGTTAATATTTTATAATTATTTAAGAAATAATGTATATATTATAATTATTTAAGTATATATTATATATTTAATTATTAATTTTAATTAACTGCTTAATAGTAAATATGTATTATTTATTCATTTTAAACAATATAACACATTTTAACATAAGTTTAAAATATATATAAGTACTATTTACTTAATTTTACCTTTGTTTTAAAAAAACGATATTTTTAATTACGATATTTTTAACATCGATATTTTTTTTCGATATTTTTGTACTTACCATGTTGTAGATAGGGTGTCGATATAATTGCCTTCGATATTACAACGTCGATATTTTGTCTGTCGATATTTTCAGCCTCGATATTCTGTCAGAGATTCACTCTTTGAATTGTGCGGGCCTCATAGGATCCGACGGGGAACCAGATTTCACTTGCCTGCATAGTCTAGCCAGCTCTTCACTAGAGATCTCTGGTATAGCTGCCAGGATGGAACCACCAGCCTTAGTGCTAACAGGGACAGGTAAGCCTGGGGGACGCTGCGGAAAGGACTTATACATTTTTTGCACTTTTTCTACAAAGAAGATCGCGAGTTCCTCACACTGTTGTGCAGATGTTACACTAGATGCAGTAGCTCTGTTTCTCTTGAGCTCCTGAACAATTTTGAAGATACATTTAGTGGGATTAGAACTAGCTTTAATTTCTTCAGAGTAGAACATAGCACGTGCAGAGCAGATGGCTTTATGATAAAGCTTTATTTTGGCCAGATAGATTACTTTATCCCCATCTTTGTACTCTCTTCTCCATACCCCTTCAGCTTTTTTGCATTCCTTTCTCTGGGCCCTCAGAGCCTCATTGTACCATGGATTTGAGTTAGCCCTGCACCACTTAGTCCATTTAGCCGGAATCAAGGCATCCAGTCCCTCAACAATCCACTCACAAAAGGTGGTATATGCCACCTCAGGATCCCTCATGTCTTCCAGGGGAAAAACCCCTAGAAAGGAGTGGAGGTCCTTCAATTTAAGTTTATGCCAGGGCCTCTTAAGGGTCGGGTTCACCCTATCCGCCCTAAATGGTTCGGTAATTTCCAGACTGGCTTCTATCAAATAGTGGTCTGTCCATCCCATAGGATTGGGCGTAGCTGTGCTTACTACCGAAATATTGGAAAAGACCGGATCCAATATATGCCCGGCCGTATGGGTGGCAGCTTGAACTAAAGGATCTAACTGTAAGGCCGCTAGATCGGCCAACAGGTCGCGGATGGTCGTGTCATGGGCCTGATCAAAATGAAGGTTCAGATCCCCCAAAATCGTAAAGTTGGCTGATCCCACCACCAGTGAGCTAACAACCTCTAAAAATGCCTCGGTAAACTTAGCAGCAGGCCCCGGGGGACGATAGATGTATAGTCCCGAGAATGTGAAGTGTGCGCTTATTTGTAGCCGAAAGCGAGCACATTCACGGCCCCATATGTTTTCCTTAGAAAAAGAGCAGGGGTAATGTGCTTTATAAATAACCGCTATACCCCCATCCCTAGAATCCCTGTTTAGGGTAATAATTAAATAGCCTGCAGGGAGAGTGAGACTTAATATCCCTGTCATGTCGTCTCGCAACCATGTTTCACAGATAAACAGAATATCTGGGGATTCCTCCACAACAAGCGTCTGAATCTCCATATGGTGCTTAACAAGTGACCTTACATTCAAATGGAGGACCTTAAGCTGTGCTTGTTTATCAAGACCCACCACTCGTCCCACCCGGCAGGGCGTAGGGGCGGTGAAATTACAGGCATCACAGCGCAGGCCTGTCTCCCCTAATTGAGACGGCAGTTCCCCACAGATCTCGCTCCCCGATTTCAAAGTTATAAGTATCTCTCTATCATAATGAAGGGGCTGCAGCGGACCTCGACCAGGGGTACTGGCAAGAGGCGATGTCCTGGCGATGATGGGCGCAGACGGGCTTGCCTTTGGCACGCCGCCGGCGCGCCCTCTGCGCCCGCCCGCTGCGCGGATGTTTGATGGTGGCCATATATAGGGGGGGAAAGTAGGAGGGTGGGAGTCTCAGACAACTATACCGCCACCCCAGAATCCTCCCAATATGGCGTCAAGGCCCGCGTGAGTCTCTGGACAGCACCTATTCGGCTGCAAGGGTTCACGGTGGCACTGCGGGTGACAACAGACACTGCGCAGAGTAAGTGCAAGGCAAAGGAAAAGTCAGTGTTTTAAAAACAGACAGTTTTAAAAATTAATAATACACTCCTAGCTTTCGCGGCTGAGCCTCAGGAAAGTATCAATCAAATCTAGCAAGCGCGCGGAGTCACAGCGCACTTTAAGTAGCTTGGAGGGCGGGAGTCTCAGAACAACTATACCGCCACACCAGAATCCTCCCAATATGGCGTCAAGGCCCGCGTGAGTCCCTGGACAGCACCTATTCGGCTGCAAGGGTTCGCGGTGACACTGCGGGTGAGAACCGACACCGCGCAGAGTAAGTGCAAGGCAAAGGAAAAGTCAGTGTTTTAAAAACAGACAGTTTTAAAAATTAATAATACACTCCTAGCTTTCCCGGCTGAGCCTCAGGAAAGTATCAATCAAATCTAACCGACATGTACATGTTGCAGAAAATATTGTTTAACACAAACTTATTTGTAGAAGTAATTTCAACATTTAAATGAATTATAAACTGTACATATAAATAATATTTTTTCTTCATTATTTAGTCATATAACAGTGTAAATAATTTTTTTTAGACACTTATCATTAATAAAACATTTTTTATAATTATTAACATGTAACACTTCTTTTCAAATAAATTTTTAAGTGTTAAGAAATAGAAAACAAATAGAGGTTTCTAATATGCAGATACTATTTTATAACCGCGTAGTGCTATTTTGTGTTATTTAGTTCCGGAATAGCTCGCGGGTGGATGCTGCATCGCGTCTGAGAGGGTAAGTTTGATTTTAAATTATTTTAATAGTTAACAAAGTTATTTTGAGTGTATGTGTGGTGTATTTAGGTTTAGTTAAATTAGATTATCGATCGTACGCTGTGTTTTAGGTGTTAGAGTTTAAGATAATTCGTATTTCCCGCGTTTGAGGTTAAGGTGTGTGAGGTGTTGAAATATGTTTTACAGTTATTACATAGATATGTTTAGAGTACTAAAATGTATTTAGATATGTGTATGGGTGTATTTTTGTGGGTGGGTATGTTTTTTTCTATATTTCAGGTTGTCGAAGAACTTTACGTTTTTGAAGGAGGCACCGTTTTTTTTAAAAGCAGTGTGACGAGTATTAAATACTCATGTTTTTACACACTTACTTTGTTTTTCGGGTTTTCCTGGAATGTTTTTTGTTTTAAATACCCATTTTCGGGTTTTGAAGGGTACATCAAGTGGATTACTTTGGAGAGGACTCGACATGGATTTGCTTGTATTTATTCATTTTTTGGGGGGTTTCCTTGGATTTTATGGATATTTTTAACACTTTGGTATGGATTTGTCACATGGATTACAAGCAGCTACAGAAACTGTAAGTATTTCTAAAAATATTTGTGGGTGGGAAATTTGTATTTATTTGTTATATTGTTAATTTATATGTAGCAGTTTGAAAATAAATTATCATAATACATTTAATATATGTATTTAAAATGTATTTGATAATTTAATAAAAAATTGTTACATATAGAAAAAGAAGGAAGTTATATTTAGAAATGTTAATTGTTGGATGTTAAGTTATGATATATTTTAGAGAATCGTTTTAGCTATCTTTGAGAGATATTGTAGTCCTCTGGTAGTTGGGTAGAGGGTAACTTGGCTTTGGAGTGTGTTATACATTTTTTTGGTTTGCTTAATTAATTTAGGTCCAAACAGGGTTATTGATTGCTCCATTCTGAGCTCTGGTAACTCTGCTCTTTTTGTAGTGCTTGTAGTAATTTGTGAAGTGTAGGTGTTCCTCTGCCTGTGGCTGCTTGGAAGGCATTATGCCATCCATCAACTGCATTGTTTGTTTTGGCTTCCTTATTTGGGGCCTCATTAGGATGACGGGCGGACTTTGCCCGCCCATCATCCCATCGTAAATCGGGACCGCCCGCCATAAGGGCGGGGGTCCCGGGGGTGCTATTAGGATGTGCCCGCCACAGTGGCAGCCACATCCTGTATTTTCAGCATTGTGGTGGGCGGTGCAGAGAGCACCACCCGCCACAATGCTGAAAATGCACTTTCACATTGTCATTTACAAAGCGGCAGGCACCGCGCGGTGCCTGCCGCTTTGTAAATGACAATGAAGGGGGGTAACACAGGTACCCCCCATGTGCACCCCCACCTGTACTTCACTCTGGGGGCCCCCAGGGGGCCCCCAGAGTGAAGACCGCATGCCTTTCCGTGGCGGCATCGCAGAGTGCACCGCCCACCACAATGCAAAACATGCAGGACGTGCCCACGCACATCCTAATTTCCCCTACGGGACCCCCGCCCTTATGGCGGGCGGTCCCGTTTTCCGTTAGGCTGGCGGGCGGACTTTGAGCCCCTTAATGTAGATTTTTGGAGATAGCGCCATATACATTAATTAAAATGATAATAGCAACCTTGTATTGCTGTGTGAGGGTATGTTTTCAGGATACTGTTTATCATTGCTTTTTCAAAATCAATGATAATTTTTACCGGAAAATAGTCATTAGTTAGCTGTTTGACTTGGGTTAGGAGTTCTTGGTAGGTAGATTGCTGTTTGTTTGGTAGAAGGGCATATAGGAATGGAATATTAGCATTTTGATAATGACCATGGATGGTATATAGTTGGTAAAAAGGTTTAGGACATACTGTAAAAGTACCGTCCATCATCCAATTTCTGCATTGGTGTAGTTTAGTCATGTTGTCTACAGAAGCAAAAATTATAACTCTTTTATCTTTAGATTTGTTGTCATATAGGATAAATGGGTCATTACTGTGAGTTACACAGAGTTCAGGGGGAATTTGTACTTGGTCAAAAGTTGAGCTGTAGGAGGAGTAGCTGATGTAGCTCTTTTTTGTCTGGCTATTGTTCTTTTTAGTGAATCTATAGATGGTAGTTGGCTAGAGGCATGTTGGGGCAGAACTCTTAAATGCTGTTTTAGAATAGCAGTTGTTGTTCGATCTGTACTAGTACTAGCTTCCTTAAGGGAATCAAGCATTTCTCTAATCTCAATTTCTGTTACATTGGGTGGGTGGTTATGTTCTTTCGTATAAGTCACAGTGGTTTCCTGAGTTATAGCTCTACCATAACAATTAGAAGAATAGTATTTAGTGCATTTCTAAAAAACTTTCATATCTTTCTGTTTCTCTTGAGTATAAGCATATCCCATGTAACAAAGAAGCATTTTCCCTTTCTGAGAAGACACACATTTAGCTCCTTCAGTCATGCTTTGTTTTTCAAGCTAGAAGACATTAAAGATTACAAAAGTAAGAAACTATTTAAATTATGCATGTAGAATAAAACATTTACTGTTTTGCACTTTGATTATTTACCAGTTTCTTTTTTTGTTGAATTGAGGGGTTTATCTTCTTTTAGGTTTTCTTTTCTGTGTATTTCTTTAGTATCTGTGGAGATGAATAAAATGTGTTAGCATAATTTAAAAATATTTTTGATTGTTTTGTTGTGCCCAGCTAGCTAGTTCTTACTCCTTTGTTGCATTTAATAGCGTTTTCAGTTATGTTTTAAATTATATACTTACTTTCTTAATTTTGTTCTTTAAAGTGCAGATGTTGTGCAGGTCTTCTTTGTTTTATTTCTCTCTGTAGGACATAGAGTAAAATTAAAAGAGTAGTTTTAGGTATTTGTTTTCTATTACAGGTTAGCAGTTTTAGATTTACGTTTTTAAATATATTAAGTTGTTAGAGCTAACTTCAGATAGGTATAGATATTTTTCTGATGAAGTGAATTTGTTTTCTCTCAGCAATCCGGCATAGTTTTCCCCTCCTTTTTGTTGGTGGTTAGCTGTGTAATTTTAGGTGGTTTGATTCTTCTTTTTATAGTGTTAGTTAAATTGATTCTGGAAGTTTATTGGTGTTTTAAATTGAGAGCGTTTTCTTATTTGTTAATGTGAATTGTTTTAATTGTTTTGTCAGTTGGTTTTCTTGCATGTCTGATGCCAATTACTTTTTGTTTAAAGGGGGAAGGTCTTTTTTTGTGTTTTAAAGTGAAAGAATCTTTCTAATCCGACCCTCCAGCTTATCGCGATTTCGCGATTTGCAAAAAAATCGCGAAATCGCGCGATCTCTGCAAATGCCGCGATATTTGGCATAAAGCCCGCGAAATTTGCCGTTTCCCGTTTCCGCACCCATTTTCCATTTGATTTGCGGCTTGCGCGGCGAGAAGAGAAGGAGCCAGGAGGTCGAGGACGCGCGAGGGAGAAGACCACGGCGGCCGAGAGAGGGAGAAGACCACGGCGGCCGAGAGAGGGAGAAGACCACGGCGGCCGAGAGAGGGAGAAGACCACGGCGGCCGAGAGAGGGAGAAGACCACGGCGGCCGAGAGAGGGAGAAGACCAGCACCACACCAGCAAGAGGGGGAGAGAGCACGAAGCGGCAGCGACACACAGGAAGACTCTTCCTCATTCCTCAGAGACTCGCAGCAGGAGGAAAGCCGGCCGGCGGCGAACAGAACACTGACAGGTACCGTCCGTAGGCAAGTTTAAAAGCAGCTGCGTTAAGAAGTGCTGCCCGGGTGGGAGGGGGGCAGGGGAGATGTGGAAGAGGAGAGAGGGAAAATCTTTTATTGCAGGCCTCGCCCGGCCTTGGGTAAAGTTTTTATTATTTATTTATTTATGCATTTTTATATAGCGCGGACTTTACCTGAAGGCGTCAGAGCGCTTCACATTAGGAACAGAGATGAAACATAATGAGAAACATTACAAAAGGACAGATTGCAAAAACATACGTTACTTACATATGGTAATAGTGACATTTGTGAGCAAACAAAATACATGAGGTAGTAAAAACTGTGAGCAACCAAAAATACATGAGGTAGTAAAGGTAATAGTGACAATCGTGAGCAAACAAAATACTTGAGTAAAAATTGTGAGCAACCAAAAATACATGAGGTAGTAAAGGTAATAGTGACAATCGTGAGCAAACAAAATACTTGAGTAAAAATTGTGAGCAACCAAAAATACATGAGGTAGTAAAGGTAATAGTGACAATCGTGAGCAAACAAAATACTTGAGTAAAAATTGTGAGCAACCAAAAATACATGAGGTAGTAAAGGTAATAGTGACAACCGTGAGCAAACAAAATACTTGAGTAAAAATTGTGAGCAACCAAAAATGCATGAGGTAGTCAAAAGTGCACAAGAGGAGATGAAAGTGACAAGTGTGCAGTTATAAGAGAAAACAGAGTATAATTTGAGGTATAGTACTGCAATAAGTGCTAGACACTCAGGCACAGGAACAAGCGTTACGTGGGCAAGGTCAAACAGTAAGATATCTGTGTTTGGTGTTGCAAAAACCCCAAAATAAAATGTCGCTAAATGCCGCTAAATTTCCATTTTTGTGCCGCTAAATTTTCATTTTTGTGCCGCTAAATTTGCCAATCCATGCCGCTATATCCTGGGGGGTCTGATGTATGTAGCAATGCTTTATTATTTGCAATGTTGTTTATGTGATTAAAAATATGTGTTTAATGTAAATGTTTATTTAGAAAGTGTTGCTTTGATTTTTTAATGCTGTATTAAGTATTTCAATTATGTTATGTTTATTTATGATGTGTAAAGCATGTTTTATTTAGTAGTAAATTATTTTAGCCTGTATAGTCGATATTATTTAATTTCCGATATTTTTGTATTATATATTGTGGTTGTCGATATTTTGGCTGTGTTTCTTGTTAAGGTTTGAGAGTCTATATTTTTGACATGCGATATTATTGATGGTCGATATTGTTGTAGTCGATATGTTTTACTATCGATATTGTGGAATCGATATTTATGAATTTTCTTGATTAAGTATAGGTATTCGATATTAGTGTAGTCGATAATTAATCATCGATATTTTTTCTACTCGATATTCGGTCTGTGGAGGTTATGTCCGTGATTCATATCTGCATGTTATACGGGAAGAGATAGCTAAATAGAAGTCGGGTAGCACACTACACTAAGCAGAGATTTTTATATTGCATGTTTAAGCTGTGCCATCAATTACAAAGGCCATGCCCCTTTGAGAAAACCTTCCCCCGTTTTCTAACCCCACTTAAATACGGAGTAGAGTCACAATCTTGGGGCACAATTGTAAGCTCCATCTCATCTTGAAACCAACAGAAGGGTTTCAGTTATTGGTGGGTGAAATAATTTGGGGTGGGCAATAGTATGGTATAAATGCACGTTTTTGTTTCAACAATAATATGAAATGTATCTCAGCAGTGAATGTAGGTGAACAAATTCTGGGAACCTGATATCACTGAAGTAAAAGGAGGTGAACCACTGCTGGGAGATATTTGCAGGACACAGGAGAAGAAGTGGGGATCATCTACGTAATTAGTAGGGGTATAGAGGTACAGGGTTTTGATGGAGTGCGATGGTACTCTAAAATTGTAGGGGTTCATCATAATCATGGATAGTCCTCACCCGCATATATTCCTGTGTTGTATTAACTTAGATCATTAGAATTGTGTTGTAATAACAAAAATGTGCAAGTGAAGGAATAGAAAAGTGTTCCGTACCATGCAAAAGAGAAATGCAATGGCATTTATATTATATTTATATTTGAAACTGTAAACTTTAGTATATTGCAATTGCCAAACGAAAAGCCTATGTGTAATGTAAGGCATTTTGATTTAAATGTGCACCATGATGAAGATTGCACGTGGAAATGAAGAAGAGAAGAGGAAGATGATAGTGACACAGATGACAGTCTTTTGGAAAGGTTACTGGCAGAGCGTCCACCTCCATATAACCCAAGTTCAGAGGAGGGATCGAGAGCTCTTACAGAGGAAATTGGGGAGCCTCAGATAAACTGTAGTGTAGGAGTAAGAGGAATGATTTCAACTCGAACAGAGGGAATGGGAACATAGCCACCGAAGAGTGCAGAGACAAGTGCAGTTGACCCAATTACCAGGCTACTGGAAGCTCTTACAGTGCCGGTCCCCATTGGTCCCATAGTGTCAGTGTACGATCCACATCAAGTAGGAAATGGGAGTCTGGCACGATTGGTAATGGGAGAAAGTACTGGTTCTGGAGGGAATGGGACAGCGAGTGGAAGTAGCCACCCTTCGAGGCCCATAGAATCGAGTACGCCTTTGCCAGCCACTGCAAATTCTTCCAGAGGACAGGTGAAGCAGAGAGCAGCGAGGACAGGGTCCTTGGTTGATTCACACTCTGACTTGAGGATGTGGGAACTCCCAGTGAGAGGTCCTCGTGGAAGGATGTAAGGGGGTGACAATGGTCATGGAGTTTCGGGGAGTCAATCTGTCTCATGGAACAAAATGGAAGAGAATCAGTGGGAAGATCAGTGTGGTGAGAGTGGAGAGTCAAGTAGTGCGTTGAGTCGAGGAAAAATTAAAGCTGCTTTGAGGGCTAAAGTGTTGGATGCGGTGAGATTAAAGGCAGAAGTGGAGGGAATAATCAGTGGAAATTTGCCTTTGGAAAGGATGGAACTTTATGAGCCAGATGAATTGCTGTTTTTGGCAAAGGATGTAACTCGCAAGGCGAGGAAAGCACATGAGAAATTAACAGAGTTGGCACAGAGGTATGATGTGGATTTGTCCAAAACGAAGATGTTGCAGGGAAACCACAGGTTAAATTACAGTGATCAGGAACTAGAAGAGAAAAGAGCCATAGGTTTCAAAACGCATATACGAGAATTGATTGTAGGGATACGTGCATGGAGCATGCTTGACAAATGGGAGGAAAGGTGGTCAAAGATGAGGAGAAGGTAGAAAGAGTATAGGAGAAACACCACCTCCAGGAGGACGGACAGTAAGAGTAGAGGCATTTCTGTTGTGAGAGGTACCAAGTGGAGGTTACATGCATGTGCCTTGGATTATAGGTGATTTACCTGCGTTTAACAATGATTTTCCTCGGCTGAGGGAAAAACCTGTTGAGTGGTGCAAACAAGTTGATCGATTTTGTCAAAATTTCAAAGGTGCTGTGGATTGATTTAAATACATTGATTGATATTGTGGTACCAAGTGATTTGTGGTGTGGACAGCTTGTTAAATTGCTGCTGATTGGCCATCTTCAGAACCTGAGCAAGATTCTGTTACACATCGTCCTACACTTGTGCTTATGAAAAAGTATGAGCAGGTGATCACATGGTTCCAATCCAAGATTTCACTCCAAGATATTTACTGGGTTAAGATAGACCAGAAGTTCAGGAGCCAAAAGAAACTGTACATGCCGATTACGAGAGGCTCTTGCAAGCCTTCAAGCAGTACAGCGGGTTGGATACTCTGGACCCAAAGGATATGGGACCGTTTGTCTCCAAATTTGTTCTAGGATTGAGACCATAAGTTAGCCTCATGATCCAAAAGCATTTGATTTGCTGGCAGAATAAATCAGTGGATGAGATTCTACCGTATGCCAGGTACTGTAGTGATGAAGTGGACTCGAAGCATAAGAAGCTCAAGGATAAGCTGATGTTGGTCCAAATGCAGAAAAGGAAAAGGAAGATCAGACACAGTCAAGTGGAGGAACGACAGGGGAACAATCAAGGAGGGACTCAAAATGCATCAGGTCAGGGAAGTGGGAAACCCATAGACCCTAAGACAGGAGTAGATGTTAAAGAAAACCACTGCATGTCATAATTGTCACAAGATCAGGCATTGGAAGCGCGAGTGTAGATTGAATCCAACTAATCAGATTCAAGAGGAGGAAGTGGTGCAGACACCTAAGGTCGTCAATACAGTGACAAGACCCAGATCTGTACAGGGGGGCACAATAGGTCCGCAGGTACAAGTTCCCCAGCCACCAAGAATCCCACAGGGAAATTGAACTTACCAACAGATGCCCTTTATCGAGACCTTTGATGAATTCGATTCAGACCCATTGCAACAATGGTGTCTGAGGGGGGAGAAAGACTGTACCCTTGGGGAGTCTTGAAGGTAGACCAGAGAGGACTGTATGTAGAGGAGATGTTGACGGCCATCCAACTACCCTTTTGGTTGATACTGGTGCTACCAGTTCTACTGTGAGATCTGCAGTAGTTACCCCTTCCTGAACAATCAATTCAAGTCATAGGAGTAGCGAATAAGAGAATGACCAATCCATTCACTGAGGCAATACCTGTCAGAATAGGAACCTTTCACGATTGACACCAATGCGTGGTATGTGACTCAAGTCCAGTCTGTTTGTTGGGTAATGATCTTTTGTGCAAATTAAACTGCACCATCTATTGTACGCCCAAGGGAGTGGAACTACAGACAAATGATGATGATGCTGCATTTAAAGTGGTGAATCAGAGTCTGTGTACATAGCTATTTTCTATGTTAACAGTAGAGGAGCTCCCCCCAGACCTGAGGGACTCTGTCTCTTTGGATGTATGGGATTTCACAGGGGAAGAGCTGGGACTGATCAAGGGAATTGCACCAGTTAAGATCCAAGTTAAACCAGATGCCGAGTTTCCGAGAACACCTCAGTACAATGTGTCACCGTAAACGGTAGCAGGAATCAAGCCTGTGATTGAGTCTATGATCGAACAGAGAATTTTGAAGGAAATAATGGAATGTCCATGTAACTTACCAATCATGGGATTGCAGAAACCAAGTGGGAAGTATAGGATTGTGCACAGTGCTTCATTTGTAAAATATTAAGTACAGGTGCTAAAATTTTTGTAGGAGGCCACACCTACTTCCCGGCTCCACCCACTGCCTCCACTGGCTCCACCCACTTACTATATTTGCTCCACCCACATCCTCAACTGGCACTGGCACTGAAAGCCAGATGTAATACCCAATCTGAATTTCAGCAAAACACGTTGTTAATAAAATCAAGGCAAACCCAGAAAAGAGACTAAGGGCCAGATGTAGGTCACCAAATACCGGTCAGTAACGGCCGATTTCGGCCGTTACCGACCGGTATTTGGTGATTGAGATGTAGGGGGCCTTAAATTTACAGATTCAGTATATTTACAGAATCGGTAAATTTACCGAATCTGTAAATTACCGAATCGGTAAATTAATCGGATCTCAAGTTTGTGATGTAGGTGGCACTGAAAACAGTGCCACCGGCCCTTAAGAATACGTTATTTACCATGACATACTATGTCATGGTAAATAACGGATTCCTGTGTACATGCACATCTGTGCATGTACACCTGTGCCACGTGGCACACATACATGCCCTAAGGGCATGCATGTGTGCCCGATTCGGTAATTGACATTGATTCCTATGGGCTTCAAGGCCCATAGGAATCAATGGCAATTACAGAATCGGTAAATACCGATTCATTAATCACCGAATCATACCGATTCGGTAATTAATTCAGTAAAATTACCTACATCCCGATTGCCAGTTCTTAAATACCGAATCGGTATGATTCGGTATTTAAGTATCGGTAATCTGGGATTACCTACATCTGGCCCTAGATGTCATAACTTTTGGAATCGCAGATAATGAACTTTTTCTGACCATGAAAGGCTTTACTCTAAAGTAATGCTGGAATTACTATCTACTTCTCTTGTGTTTTGTTTCTCCCCAGGCTTGATTTTCAAATAACACCCTAAACTGCCCGGTCCATTCTATTAGTAGAAGAGAGTACCACATCTTACACACTTCTCAATTCTTTTTCTCTGAGAATTTGCATTTCACTGACATATGTACATCTTGTTACCAAAAAATATATGGTATTATAGAGCTGAGAGGTACGAGCCCGCTATGAAGGCATTTATCACATGAAGAATATTGGACTCTGCTAGATGCACAGTATGCACCTCTCTGGCATATGCACTGCCTGTTACTGATTAGTTTACATAATTCAGTCCTGTAATATGCCCAATATGGACATCTAAAACCTCTGAGAATATATATGTCCAGTATATAATGCTGTAGCATGGTATCTGAAAATTACACTTTTCAGATGTGCAGATGACTTAAGCATTACAGCGCATATAATGGAGGTCTGCAAATGTTACATACCCGAGTCAGAAATGCCCACTTGTGCAGGCTTCTGTTTGGTTGGTATACTATATATGGCAAGTTGTGAAAGCCTATGCACATCATATGGGCAGCTGATATTTGCCCACTACCACATGCCTCTGGCATATACATATTAAATAGCCAGCTGCTATTAGCCCAGTGCTTCAAACCTTTGGCACATGCTTTTTTGTGGACCAGAGTGCCCAGTAGTGCAGGCCTCAGGGATAGGTACGTTATGTGATCAAGGAACATTCGTCCAAATTTTAAATGTGTTTACATCAATATTCAGGGATTATGACTCGTGTTTTCAACATTTAACACAGCAGCAACACACCAATATTGCTGCAAATAATCACTGTGACGCCCTCCCATTTCTCATTTGAGAGGTGCTGTTTTGGTCTAAAAGTAACTTTTTTATAGGAGCTACATGAAACATTAAAACAGCATGTCTCTCCAAAATGTCCATAATACGCTCTCACATATCACTCACATTAAAAAGGAAAACGGTATTTAAAACAATCTGTTTAAAAAAGAATTAGTAATGGTAATCGGGGCAAGACTATCTGCAGAACAGTGCTAGCTTTATTCGGGGGGCTTCCTAAAAGGCTGGGGCCCAAGGCAGGGGCCCTCTTTGCCCATGCCTTAAAATGCCTCCACTGCTGGGTAGGCCAAGGGTTTCTGACTCTGTAGGTGTAGTGCTGCTGAAAGATCTTCAACAACATGTGCACCAGAAAGGGTACCTGAAAGTACAACTTTTGTAAGAGGATACACAGATGTGTACTGCAAAAGAAAAAGCAAAACACAAGGCTATATGGAGGGAAACTGGATTAAGGGGAGTCAGAAAGGGATGGAATGAAAAAAAGGAGACAGAATGAATTGATGCAAACGAGGTGGAAGCATAGAATGCGAATAGAGATAAAGAACAAGCGAGAGAGAAGACAGAACCTGAAAGAGCGAGACAAACATGAGGAAGAGAAAAAAATCGAAGTAATGAGATGGATGAAGACAGAGCGAGTGCTATGAAGGGTTCACGCAAAGGAGAGAGACAGAGACATTTGGGAGGAAGAGGATCTAAAAAGAGGGGAAATCTAAAAATCTGTTGAAAAAAATGAATGTTGGGGAAAGTTGAGATGGCAAAGAAAGACCTGTAGACAAGAGTGGATGGACATGCAAAGGAAAGAAGGGGCGGATTCACTGGAATGGAGGTGGAAAGTTATTTTGCCAATAACAACATTTTTGTAAAGACTATTGATGCCCTCTTTGCTCCAGTGGAATGGTGGTTTAAAAACAACAATTATTCTCATGACATGGTGCGCTCTGGTTTTGTATGGAGCAAAAGTAGATCAATTGATGGTTTGTCTTAATCGCCGGGAAAAATGACCAAGGTACTTCACTGGTGTATCTAAAAACCCATCTAAAGGGATGCTGTTGTGTATTTACTTGATTGCTCTACGTCATTAGGGAAAGGCTAATTCAGTCATGTTATTTTGTTTTAGTAAACTATGTAATCCCGTTTTAGTACAATGGGTACCATTAAAGTAAACCAAGATTACAGATCCCAGAATGCAATGGCATGTTAAAGAAAATCCAAGGTGAGAGTCCTGTCTTGCAAGTTATAAGAATTCATCCAAATCACCTATACATGGACCCTGTATTGAACTGTATGAACAAAGGCCTTAACCATGCCTCTGAGCACCGTAAGTGGTGGGCATCGTAAAAAAAGATCTGGGTCACTCGATTAGATGTTGGTGATCAACTCTGCGCCCACCTTTCCAAATTTCAGAACTGGTGAATAAGCCACAAGAATAGTTTGGGGAACACTTTTAATATGGTTACCATTGCTGGGGAAAACACTTCCTTGGTAACTATACTACACCTGACACTGTAGAGCAGGAATTTTTTCATTCTGAACTCTATGTCCTGATCACAAAGTGAGCATAATTGTACATAAAATGTATTACATTTGCCTTTTAATGAGCTGCAATTTCATTAAACCGATTCCAAGACACATTTTTGGCATACTCAATTGCACCCACATCTATCAAATGTGTGTATTGTTTAATATATTGTAATATACTTCTTTTATGGACATAGTTAAAATTTTAACTGCAATTATGAAGGGGTTTGTCATTTAGTAATATAAATCCTTATGTCACAAATACTGCAATCTCTAGCAACCAAGTTTCAAGCAAACTCGTCCAGCCTCCTCATTCCCTACTACCATTGGTTTCACTTTCTCTTTATATTTATAAAGCCCTAGCTCTCGGCTCGTCATGCTTTTTTCAGATTACTGCAAAATACAGTAAGAAAGAACACAACACTGTACCAACCCAAAACCATGAAAGCTGGAAACCTGGGTCCTGTAGAAACAACATGCAGACACATTATTTATCATCACTAGGGTAGTCCGTCAATCAGGATTGTACAGCAGGTCATCTGCAGTAGAGTTAGCAAATTAATTTAAGCTACTTTTACATAAGAACAAGCACAAGAAATGAGAGGTTACACTTAGCTGGGCACGTCCTTCGTCCTTAACCATTAAACAAGACATACTTGCGTATGTTACAAAAATTAAATCTTTACTTGCCTTTCTGTTTTAAAACTTTTAAATATAGGGCTGCTGCTGCGTGACACTCTGCTTGCTTCTGCAGCTGACACTAGTGCTGCAGCTGCGCAGTGCGCTGGGGCGGGTGAAAGTGAGGACACTAATCTCCATTGGTCCGTGTCAGGAGTAAACACTTCCCGATTCTCCAAGGAGGGAAGGGGCCGGGCTATTAATCCATTTTCGAGCTGTCATTGGTAGCGCGCTAGCGCTATGATTCCTGTTAGTTTCTGGAGGTTTGTGCCTCATTAAAGGCAGGTGGCCACTTCATCCACATTCAAATAGTATTTATACACGCAGATCCATGTCAAATCAGCCCCTGCCCAACACGGAAACCCAGGTATGGATTTACAGTGGGATATCACGTCTTTAAAAGGAAGACCGTGTGAATGTAGCAGTACTGGAATGATATCATGAGTAGACCCGGCCCAACAAAATAAGTGCCGGTGCTAAGCACCGGAAAGCACCGGCACAAATTAAGCACTGATTGTGCAGGACCTGCGCAAGGTCAATACGATTGTGGTTCCATGCTGTCCCATGGGACCAAACCCATCAGTGATACTGTTCCAGATCCCATGTGAAGCTGAGTGGTTCACAGTGATGGATCTGTGTCAGGCATTCTTTTCGATAACATTGCATGAGGAGAGCCCATTTTTATTTGCTTTCCGGCTAGAAGATCGTGTTTTAACATGGTGTCGTATCCCTCAAGGGTATACAGAGAGTCCATCGATCTTCAATCAGCTTTTGAAGAAGAATCTTGGGAGCCTCGTACTGCCACAGAGTTCAGTTCTTGTGCAGTACATTGATGATCTCCTGATTGCGTCTGAGACGGAGGATGCTTGTAGGATCGATACGGTTGATTTATCGAACCATCTAGCAGAGAATGGACACAAGGTGTCCCCAAACAAGTTACAGTATTGGTTGACTGAAGTTCAGTATTTGGGTCATCGAATAGAGAAAGGCAAGAGGAAGGTATCACCAGATCGAATTGAGGTGATTATGAAAATGACTGTGCCTACCACTCAGAAGAAAGTCAGAATGTTTCTTTGAATGATTGGGTACTGTCATCAGTGGATCACAAATTTTTCTTTGAAGGCATAACATTTACAAAGGCTGACGCACAAGGATGTGAGCGATCCAGTACCGTGGGATCATGACTGTCTGGTTGCATTTTTTTAAGTTGAGAGAGGAACTGTGTTGTGCTCCAGCTCTGGGAATGCAGTCTATAACAAGTCCTTTTCATTGTTCTGTTATGAGCGAGAAGGTTGTGCTTTGTCAGTTCTAACTCAAAGTCATGGGGGAGTCCGTAGACCAGTTGCCTACTTCTCAGCTACTTTAGATCCAGTAGCTTCAGCATTGCCCGGATGTCTCAAGTCTGTTGCTGCAACCAGTGTCAGGATTGAAATATGTGAGAGTATTGTCATGGGTCATCCACTTACTGTTTTTGTTCCATATTCAGTTAAGCTCCTGATGATGAGAGCTAGGACACAACATATGATGAATAATAGACTCACACGTTATGAGCGGGTTATACTTCTTCAGAGAATGTGAGTTTGAGACGTTGTTCTGTTCTGAATCCTGCAACATTGAAGCCTTTGCCAAATTTAAGTGATGAACATTGTGAGGACCATGACTGTCGATGTGACTGAACTTTGCAACAAACCGAGGCCTGACATTTTGGATGAACCTTTACCTGAGTCTGATGAAATCTTTTTTGTAGATGGTTCATGCTTAAGAGACACTGTGGGTCACTTGAGAGCAGCATTTGCAGTATGTAACATTTCTGGAGTCATGAAAGCTGCTTGTTTAAAGGGAGTATACTCTGCACAGGTAGCTGAAATCATTGCTTTCACTTGTGCCTGTTTGGTTCCTGATCAAATCCGAGTCACCGTCTACACCGACAGTCAGTACGGGTTCGGTGTGGTTCATGACTTCGGACAGCTATGGTCACAGAGGGGTTTCCTAACGTCATCAGGATCTCCCATTAGGAATGGGGAATATGTGAGACAATTGTTAGAAGCTTTGCAGCGTCCATGAGAAATTGCTGTGGTAAAATGTGCAGCCCATGGGAGGGGAAATGACTTTGTCTCTCGAGGAAATAGATATGCAGACGAAGTTGCACGTTATTGCGCTGAATAAGGGTGCATTTTTACTGGAGATTATGCAGGAGAGAGCCCAGAAAGTACTGAGCTCAGCATGATGTTAGCCATGGCAGACACCTGGGATGAGATCAAGCATCTGCAGGGAGACGTTTCAGAAGAGGAAGAAGCTGTGTGGATTAGAACAGGATGTGAGAAAAGGGATGATGGCATTTGTATTTCAAGTGATGGTTGAGCAGTATTACCAGATGATTTATTAAGTCCTATGGCAAGACAGATTCATGGAGCAGTGCACCTTGGAAGGGATGCTATGGTGAGGGTGTTCAGACAGACGTGGTACAATCCACGATTTCGTGCATTTGCTGAACCAGTGTGTCACAGATGTGTTATGTGTCACAAATGAATGCTGAGTGATAGCATACCCGACGAGAAGATGTGATAGCCTCACAATAGCAAAGTTGTTGCTTAGGGAGTTGATTCTGCGGTTTAGTTTTCCAATTTCATTTGAGTCGGATGGAGGAACACACTTCCACAGTGAAACCATGAAGTTACTTTGTGGTGCCTTAAATGTTGATCAAAGACTGCATTGTAGCTATCGACCAGAGGCTTCGGGTATCGTGGAACAGATTAATGGGACTTTAAAGATAAGGATGGTAAAATTGTGTTAGTCTACGTCATTGAAATTACCGGATGCATTGCTACTAGTTTTGATGAGTGTTCGAGGTACCCCTGATAGAAGAACCAGCCATTCACCACTCGAGATCCTGAGGAGGAGGGCTAGGCAGTTACCAACAGTGCCATCCACAGCCTTAATAAACATCACAGATGATTTGATCCATGACTTTTGCAAAGGACTGGCTGATGTGGTCCATTCTGTGTCTCACCCGGTAGAAGGTGCACCTGCCCCGACCTTGAGGGACCTCTGTCATGATCTGTGTCCGAGTGATTGGGTGCTAGTTTCCAAACACGTGAGGAAAAGTTGCCTTTATGCCTATTGGAGAGGCCCTTACCAAGTGATTTTGGTGACGAATACAGCGGTGAAGTGTGGAGGTTTACCGAATTGGAAACATGCCTTCCATACTCGCAGAGTTTCAGAACTCCTGGAAGAAACAGCTCCTCTTGTAGAAGAAAATCCTTCTGTGGCAGCAAGGCCACTCGAGAGGACAAGCCAAGCTGTGGGGGTTGCTAAAAAAGCTGGTCCTCCAGAACAAGCTGAGAAGGGTTACGTTACACAAGACCCAGGTATTGACTCCGAGGGAGAAGGTAACGTTGCAAATGGTATAGAGTCAGACTCAGCTGAAATAACTGGTGTGCAAGGTGGTCGGGGGCAGAGAAGAAAAAGAGACACTGCAGAGGAATTGTGGCCTGGAAGACAAAGGAGGATGAATTTGAGACTAGTTTCTGAGAGAGATCTTGCTCCTATGTCAGAGACATCTGAATCGGAACTGAGTGAAGTAGAGCAAGTCCAAGAAGGCCCAAGAAGGTTGAGGGGAGTAAGAGTACCTTACCAAAAATACGCTGCCCCTCAGTGGACTTATATGGTCACTGATGCTGGGAGTAGTGGGAACCGGGAGACTGAGGTCTTCACCACAAGTGGTCAGCAGAACGCCCAAGCTGAAAATTAATGCGGGATGGATAGTTCCTGGACTGAACATAGAAGGAGTGTTGGCAATAACTGTTCTGAGACCTCCAGTATTGAGCAGAGTGCGAATTCTGATCCTTCAGTAATTGTCCTTTCTGGGTTTTGGGTATCAGCCACCAGCTCAGGAGATCCCAGCTGTTTGTCTTGAGATTTTGCTGCGCATGCTAATTGGAATTGGTTCTGAGCTTATAAGAGACTGTGAATGAACTGTGAATTGTAAAGAAACATTTCAAGAAAGATAACATAGGTCTGAGTGGAAGAATAATAAATTTAGGGTTTTCCTTAGAAGAAGAAAGAGGGCTAGGGAAATATCTTTGGACTGTGTTAATAGAATCAGAAGACACTAACTGTAAAAGAGTGCCCAGTACTTCAATGAATTATGTTTGAACTATTTGAGCAGCAATCTGAGGTGGAGAAAAAGAGACTTTTAGTGTATCCTCTTGTGGACTAACCTGACAAGGTAAACATGGAGTCAGGAAATTCGAACCGTAGGTCTAAGTGTGTAATAGGTACACTCATTGCAGGAGTGATAGTTGTTATAGCAGTGGTTATTATTGTATCTGAAATCATTTCACATGAAGCAGAAGTTGGGGAGGTGGGAGTACAAGGGGCGACCACACCTACTACTTCTAGCACAAAAGAGGGCGTTACATGTAGTTTATTGCTTAGTATGTTTTATGATAAAAGTCATTATGAATATTACTTTTCTAACTATGATGTGGTGCTTTCGGAAGCTCCAGCTTATAAGCATTTGAATGAGTATGATTATTACAAGCAGGAAGATAAAGTAGGGAAGTATTTAATACCTACTGCAACTCTACATACAGCTTATGCACATTGTCACAATTTAACATGTTCATTAACAGAAGTAAAGAAGAAATTTATAGATCAGGTAGAAGATAGACATAGACATTTAACAGAAAACCGTTATGACAAGAAAGGGAAAGTTGAATGGACCAAGGAGGAGTTAGCGCATAAAGCAAAAGGGAGTAGTGGTCCAATTGCGTTGGATTTCGAGCAGAGAGGGAAATTGTGTGTGAGACAAGTATAAACATGTTATGATAAAGTCTTTGTGGGAGAGAGTGTATGTGATCATACTTTCACCATTGAGGCTACAGCAAAGAAGTTTCTACAAGATGCAGTACAACTGGTGCCAAATGTGTATTTTGTGTGTGGGAAAAATGCCTATGTGCGGTTGCCATTGAATTGGTATAGTATGTGCTATGTGGCAGTAGTGTTTCCCAAGATTTATCATGTGCAGGATTTGGACAATTTGGAAGGTTGATTACATCCCAGAGGGAAGCGAGGTGCAAGTGCAGGAGAAATTGTAGGAGATGTTTTTGAAGTGTTGATACCAAGTTTGGGAGTGGTGTAGAACGATATCAAGATTGGAAAGTTGTCAACCATTGTGGACAAGCTGTCAGCAAACACAGCACAATCGTTGTTGCTTGTAGATGGAGAGATGGTGTCAATAAGAGCTAAGGTGATACAGAACCGTCTTGCTCTAGATGTTTTGCTGGCAAAAGAGGGCAGAGTCTGTAAAATGTTAAAAGTCCAACAGTGCTGCACTTGTATACTTGACAACAGTAAAGATCTGAAGAAGTATATAAGTAACATTACTGAAATTCATCATGAGGTACACGATTTAGCACAGAATGAGTTTGGGACAAGGTGGGAAAAGGATTTGGTAATGTAGGAAGTTGGTTTGCTTCCCTTTGGGTAGGGAACTCTTGGTTACATCTTGAAACCTATAATCATAGTGGTGGTTTGTGTGATTATATTGTGGGGATTTAGTTAGGGTTTACAAGTGGCATTAAGCAAATCGAGTTGAGAGGTCACTTAGAGAGCAAGAGAGAAGGAAGGAAAGACTGCAGAACAGTCATTATGACAATATCAAAAGCCTGGAGAGGTTCAGACAGGGAAGAGAGGCTACAAGTTCTGTTTAGGTCGGTCCTTTCTCCAGGGAGTGTGATTTGTTGTGATGACACTTGTCATCAGAGGGGGGAACTGATGGAGCATGATGGTGCTCTAAAATTGTTGGGGTGCATCATAATCATGGATAGTCCGCACCCGTATATATTCCTGTGTTGTATTAACTTTGATCATTAGAATTGTGTTGTAATAACGAAAATGTGCTAGGAAAGGAATCGAAAAGTATTTCGTGCCATGCAAAAGAGAAATGAAATGGCATTAATATTTGAAACTGTAACCTTTAGTATATTGCAATTGCCTAACGAAAAGCCTATGTGTAATATAATGCATTTTGATTTAAATGTGCACCATTATGAAGGTTGCACGTGGAAATGACAAGTTGCACTTAATGTGTAATAATTGTAGATGCTGGCAAAGCAGTGCTTGATTTGCGCAGGTGCTTTCAGGTGCTCAGCACCGGCACTTCTTTCACAGGGCCGGGACTATGATTACTGGTCCTGCAGCTGGTGGTCTCAATAATAATTGCCCAATTTAAAATAAAAAGAACCACATACCTTGCATGGTGACGGTCTGGTATGTTTTCATAGGCAGGCATACGTCTGTTCAGGCAGGCATGATTGTGTATGATCACTTTAGTGATGATGTTGTCACGCCTGTAATGAATCCAAGTCATCATTAATGAATGGATTGCATTCTATTCCCGGAGTCTGCTGCACCCAGCCACTGCCTGAGCCTAAGCCTACCATTGGATAATTGAAGTGGGGGCCTGCAGCCCTGCATTGCTACTATCCTCAACGTGCTTGATGCGGCGGTGGCCCAAAGCAACTTTTGTGCGCTATAGAGTCACCTGTAGTTTCTGTGCGCTGCCTCCAAGCATGCTAATTGCTGAGTGTGCTTCAGCCCAGTAGATGCAACAGCCATACTCACATCTCACAGGATTTGCAGTATTGCAGCTGGGGACAGTGTTTGTGCTGTGGCAGGCAGGGTCACGGCAAGCTGAGCAGTGGATGCCTATGACGTCGTCATAACTTGACCAAACTAATTACAGGCAGCACTAGCAGTGACATGACCTGCTGTGCTCAAGCAGCCTCTTAACCTACAACAAACCCAGTCAGACCACACTGATTAATATGTTAAAAAAAATTGTTTGGTGTACATTTTGTTTTCACACTCATCTGTCAGTGTAGGTAAAGAAGTAAATCGCATGTCTTAGGGGACAGACAGCAGAGCATGGTTACAGGATAGAGACGGAGGCAGTGCGGGTGTTGAAAGTTGGGCACACCGGAGGTAGAAGTGGGCTGCAGCCTCCTTGGCAGCATTTTCAGCCCAGGCAATTCATTTTTTACAAATTAAGCACTGTTGCAAAGCCTCATTAACATGTGTGTAAAGGTTGATGTGTAAAAGCCTAAATGTTCACGTTGTGTATATGAAAGGCCTATTTGTTTTTTCTTATGTTGGCCGAATTGTGTAGACCTGAAAATGTAATTTCCCTGGTAGGTTTTCGCATTCAGAGGTGGTCAGTGAATTTCATGTGTATGCAAGGATGTTCTGTTCTCACACTTCAGATGCAGGTGGAAGAAGCTGCCTTTGTTAGTTAGAACTAATGCCTTTTGTTTTAGGAGTTAGGCGTGGAGGAGAAGAGTTACTTTGCAAACAGAAGGTCGATAATTGGGAGCCGATGTTCTTTCTTGCTGAGGAAGCCTGGGGAGCAAGGTCATCGAACTACACTTGGAGTATGTAATGAATACGGTGGAAAACTACCTAGGAGAGGTGCCCATTAGCATGAGGTGATCTGTGGCCGTGTTTTACATCTTTGCATTTTGTAATAGGGACAGTGCCCTGGGGGGGAGTTAGGAGAAGGGGTGAGGAGATAGATCTGGAAAAAGCATTTTAGAACGAGATCTGTAGCTATGGCTACCTGATTTACCTTGTGACTGTACTTCTTAGGAAGTCTTCATGAGCTGACACCTTTAACTGACTTTGCCTGGGAAATGCTAAGTAGGGATGTCACTTTAGAGATAGAGAAGGGATAGCTTACTGCTTCTTACCTTTCAGCCACAGATGAAGTTTGACTTGAATATTTGAGCAATTCTTGCTTGTGTCTTATTTTTAGAACTTTTTATTCTCTTCATGATTCATCAGATTAGGCTAATTCGTATTTTGTATTTTGTATTAGTTCCCATGTATTTTTACAACCTCGTCTTGAGGTGCTTGTATATTCAGTTGTTTTTGGCTTTGTAATAAACCCTAAACTGGAGTTTGAAGTTTGTGATCTTTTGAGTCACAGTTATTATTGACTGTTGGATAGACTAAAATGAGTTGTCTCTCCCATTTACACTTCTCAGCAGGTAATAAAGACCCATCGACCCAAGGTACCTAGTTAATTTTTGGGAGCGGAACTCGACCGTAACAGTTTGTTTCAGTGTATAGAAATCCGTTAAAAAAAGTTATTCAGTGCAAATGCACTGATGTATTACATTTACACATACAGAAATGTGCCCTTGGTACATTTCTGTCTGGGTAAATATTAACAGACGTGAGTAATCATGGGAATCTGACAGTCACAGATCCCCAAGACAACTTCAACAATTTTTTCAGTAAGCGATCAAAATATACTCAAACATGAGTTGAAAGTCTACAATTTGTGTTAAAGATCGAGCCCACTCTATGCAAAAAATGGGACAACTACAAAACGTGATAAACATGTTAAATATCATCCCTTCTCAAAAAGGAAAACTTAACCTATACCTCTTCATGCCTTTGGTATGATATTAGTAGGTTCCACTATTTTTTTTAGGTTGAGTCGAGGCAGCACGCATGTGCTGTCTGCAAGACCTGCCATAGTGACTATAAGAGTGGAATCCCGCCTGCTGCTTACCATTGGTTCACTCATACGTAGCTCTTCTTTGCTGACTCCTAATTTGTGCGCTAGGTCTCTGATGTTTCATCATCAGACACTAGATCGCTCCCTCTCCTTCCTCCATATCTTGATTCGCTGCGGCTGATTCTGCGGGCTGAAACTCCAGACTGCCGTGTAGTGCTGCAATCTTCGAATTGCAAATGCAGTGGGAGCCAGACCACGTCAAAATGTTCGAGCTTGGAATGCGCTCTTCAGTTCACAGAAACATTGCAAGGGCATGTTTAAAGTGTTTCAATGCATGCCTCTTGCGACTCATGAGCCCTATTATACCAATCAGTGTATGTGCCAACCCTCAATTGGGAGCTTTACGATCACTTGGTCACAGGAACTCTTCAAATTTGCCCCCAACCTTTGACTATTAATAGACCATTTCATTGCTGTTTTGCTTGTTTAGACCGTGTCTTTAATGTTTTGTAAGTATTTGAGTACTGTCTCATGTAGTAGTAAATATGGGCTGTAAAAATAGTGTTTACTTTTGGCTATACACTTTTCGGATTAGGGAAAGCAGAGAAAGATGAAAGAGAGTTGCATTTATCAATCAGCTTATTCTTTCATGGGATCTCTAGTCTTCAGCAGCAGCCGCCATACTTTTATTTGAGCTTTTAGGCAGTTTCTCCTAAGAGCACAGTAATTGGATGTGAAAAGTTGTCCAGGATCTACATATCAGCACGGGCACAGATAAAATGTTTTTCTCTCTACTTTGGCTCAGATCAGATCTTTGACGATGAACTCTTAGAAAGGATTAGACTATATAAGAGAAAACTCTGTTCTCTTGGTTCCTCGCAGCACTGCCCTCCTCCCTTTCCCCTGGCTCACTGCTTTCCTTCTTGTTTATCCCCCATCGCTCGTACTTGCTCAATCGCCCTTCACCCGGCTTCCTCTTTTCTGCCTTTATTTGTGATTCTTTTGACATCACTTTCCCTTATTCTTTTTCCGCTTTTTCATCCCTCTTTTTTCTTTCCTGCTCCCCATTCGTTTTGTTCCTCGTGCAGCTGTTGTCCTATAGATTTCTTTACGCACAAATGTAACTGTTCCTTCTCATTTCCTTTCCCAATCTTAATATATTTCAATTCTTGATTTAAGCCTGCCTTTCTCCTTTCCTGCCTAATTTAATTTTGTTTTATGCTTCTTGTCTTTTTGCCATTCTCTTTTTATGTGGTAGTTCTCTTGCTTGAATATTTTTGTCCAGCAATAGCACTGACTTGTGGGTGAACTCTTTTTTTCCAGATTTTAACTCTTTGCATAGTTTGGTGCCAACTCAGTGGCCAGGAAAAGGACTGGTTACAGTCCTGTGCATGAAAGAGCCCCCTAAACCTTTTGTTGGATGGTAAGATGTACCCCTACAAGTAAAATTCAAAGTTATTGCCTTACCGTCTGAGCACTCAAGAAGTAAACAAGCTCCTGAACTTTACTACAGTAAGGAGACACCGTACTGTGCTGCTAGCTGCTACTCTGGTCCCGTCGGTAATTCCTCATTCTAAGTCCTCTGGACAGTGCTGCTAGCTGCTTCTCTGGTCTGGTCAATAACTCCCCATTCTCAGTCCTCTTGGCAGCGCTGCACCTGTGTCTTTGGTCATAGTGGTAATTCCTTATTCTTAGTCCTCTAGATAGTGCTGCAGGTTTCTTCTCTGGTCCGGCCAGTCTCTCCCCCAATCCGTGCTGCAGCTGCGTCTCTGTTCATGCATTGTCTACACTCCCAACCAAAACACAGATAAAACACATTATAGTTTACAACATCAATAGCTGTAACTCTCACAAATGCGAGACCAATTGCATTGCAAATACGTGTTTCTGTAAGGTGCTTTCATAGATGTTTGAAACAAAAGCTGGCCCTGAGTCAAGAGCTCTTTTAAAACAACACATATTTAATAAAATATGAGGCACTACAAAAGGAGAGTTCGATACAGGGCAATTTGAGAGGCTTCTAAAACATGGTCTGAATTGATTGACAGTTGGTTTCATGTAACCTTGACAATTTTCTCACATTTCATGAGGACTGCCGCTGTTGGTATTGATCAAACTCTCCTTCTGTTAGAGTGTGGATCAAAAGGAAAGTGCAGAATGAGCGCTTCCCTGGAGCCCAGCGTCAAGCTTTATAAGGTCAGGGGGTCCCCACTTACATGCTATCTAAACCATTCAAGAAAGGGGTGCTCTCCTCCAAAGGATGTCTCGAGCACCAGGAGACCAGAGAGTGTCAGTGCACTACTAATTATGAAGAAAGGCAGGAAAATCTACGTCTCCACGGCTTTCAATGCGCTCTAATATATGCCTTTCCAGGCATATAAAATATTTAAACAACCGCGTGTAAATGATGACAGAGACAATCAATGTAGAGAAAACATCTTAGAACTTGGGAATACATAGTTTAGATTCCAAAGTTCAACAGACATTAACATATTTCTGGCTTGCAGGGCGATTTCAGCTTCAAATTGCTTTAAAGCTTTCAAAAGGCTCATTATACCTACTTGGGTTCTGCCGTTTTTAAGGTGTTTTTTCAGCATGGTGGAGTTGTTCCCCCTAAATATTGTGTGACCATGCTATTGTGGCTACAATATCCCGACTACAAACATATTGTGCACGAAAATATTGAGTGGAAAAACATAGCTTTTCCTATAATTTTGCAATTATTTCATGTATCAATAGTTTGCGCATTGCTCACTTGCACGCACTTCAGAGGTGTAACTGATTAACAAAGGAAAATGGAGTTGACAACAATGGAGTAGGCAGTGGTTCTAGGGACCACTGACTGCTTCCCCTGATTTTCCCAAATGGGATGTGTTTTTTAAGCAGCACTGGTTCCTTGAAGAAATACAGGCTGCTTTTAAAAAAAAGTTTTAAGTTAGGAAATGCAGGCAATGCAAGCACACAGTGATCTGCTGTTCCTTGCTTGCCACCATCCCTATGTTTGTAGCAAATCACAGGGGATAATAACCAGGCACCCAAAGGCCATTAGGCTGAAAGGGCTTTAGCACCCCCCTCTCCCCTTCTTTTCCTCTTACCATCGTTTCAGTAGCAAATTTAACTTATAACTTTCACCAAATAACCACAGACTCCAGGTAAGATTCAATGAATTTCATCTAATAACTCAGTTATTTATACAGATTCACAGTGCAAACTAAATCAACTTTCATGGGAGAGAAAAACTCATTTATCAAATACATGCAATTCACAGATCTATTCAACAATTCTATGCATTAGGAGTGGATAGATGAAGAGACAAAAGACATAATATGTCATACATTTCCAAAAGTTATGCATATTTAAGACGGAAATATAATTACCGAGTGATGAAATGAGAAACCCAACCCCTGGCCAAAAGGACTGGTGGAGGTCATCTGATAAGGAACCAGGAGACCAAGACTATAGAGTAAGTGCAGGATAGGACGATACTTACTGCACTTCTCTAGAAACCGACGCACCGGAGCGCATCCATCTCTCACACTCTCTCCCTCCTCGATATTCTTCCGCAATTCTTCAATCTACTCAGGCTGTCTTTCAGTATTGAATCTTCCCTGTCTGTTCTTCAACAGCAGCAATTTTCGCCCCTCCCCATTCAGCATCGACATCTGCATCAATCTCAAAACCTGCAAAAATCCCTCTCCTCTCACTTTTCTTAAGTTACTCTAGTTATACCCTTTGCTTCTGCATATCCCACCCTCAAAGTTGCAAGTATTCAGGAATCCTGGACTGCGATTGGGCTAGGGCAGGGGAGTTGTCATCACCTCATGCCTTCATTCTTTATTTCTTAACTAATCCTTTGTTTAGTAAACCTTTCCCATTTAATGTATTCATATTTCAGGAAAACTTCCTTTCTCACACGTTCTTAAACAGATTAGATACAAATGTATATGATTCTTCAGTTAAGAAACATTCTCAGGCGCTTCGTCCTTGGTTATTGACAGCCGGTCAATGATCCAGTCACCAGGCCACTCCAAATTTTCAGGGCAGCCATTGGCCTGGTTTGCCTCTTAGCTCTAAAACAGGAACTGAGCCCTCTACGTGGTATAAAATTCATTATTTAAAAATGTGTCAAAGACTCTTATTTCAAAAAGTCTATTTAATTAACTTGAAAACGTTGTACTTAGGTAGATTAAAATGAGTTCCTGTATTCACTGACATTTATCGGAACTTATTGTTTACAAACGTAAACTTTGAAACATTAATGCTTGCAATGAGGATGCTATTAGCAGGGTCAATGGAATGATGCGATTCAAGCGTTTTTGGAACATTTTTGGATTTGCCGTATTTGCCACATAATCTTTCGTCTGATGCCTAATCTGTAGATCTTGACAAAAAAACATTTCGTTCCTAGCTCAAACGGTTCCAAATTTACTAAAAACATGGCTGTACATGTTCCTGCACTCTTGAAAGCCCTATGCAAAGGTTGAATGGTCATATTTCAGTTGCCTAATGCTGTATTTAGATGTTAAATTGGTATTAATATGGTGAAATCTTTCAGCGACAGTGTTACCATGTGTAAAAATGACAAAATAATGAAAAGATGGAAAGAAGCAGTAATTAAACCTCTTCTCAAAAAGCCTAACCTGGACCCCACAGATCTCAAATACCTCCGACCTATCTCCCTTCTCCCAGTTCCTGCTAAGATCTTGGAACAATATCTTAATAGCTACTTGATGACTTGTGGGGAAGAGCAGAACTGGTTAGATGTGTCCTAATGTGGATTCTGTAAAAATCAAAGTACCAAAACTGCTGTATTGTTGCCCACAGACTGTATCAGGCGACTCGTGGACGCAGGTCAAGGCGTGGCTATGATCCTGCAGGATTTTTCTGCAGCCTTTGATATCATCTCCCTCTCCCTTCTGATTGTTCGCTTATACGAACTTGGTGTTTTCAGGCAGAGCGCTAAAACCACTGGCCTCTTTCCTCAAAGATAGATCTCAGTGGGTGGCAGCGAATCACTATCTATCAGACCCTTCCTCTTTGCCATGTCGGGTGCCGCAGGGCTCATCATTAAGCCCCACACTCTTCAACCTGTATGTCTCTCCCTTTGGCAAGATTACTTGTTCATATAGGCTCCAGGTGGCCTCCAACATGGACGCCGCCCAGCTTATCATGTCAATTTTAAAAGACACAGGAGCGACGGCAGTCAATTTTAACCATTGCATGACAGCAGTAGCAGGGTGGATGAGGAGGAACAATCTGAAACTCAATGGGGAAATGTCTGAGGTCTTGCTTTTTGGAAGTCAAATGTTGATGGCCAGAGACATGATGTACTATACCTATGCCTACTGAGAAGGCTAAGAACCTGGGGATCCTGTTAGACTGTTACCTTTCATTAGACCTAGATGTCTATTGTGTGGCTGCAACGTGTCTCTGGTTGATCAGGATGTTAAGAAAAATGTATTTTTCCTTTTGTTCCCCTTGCTGCATAGAAACAAGTGACTTTGGCATTAGTCATGCCGAGAGTCAATTACTGTAATCCTCTATACTCCAACAAGAACACTCAAGCTAAACTACAGCTACTGCAGAATGCACTGGCCAGACTCACTCTGGACATTCCTAAACTACAGTAAACGAATAATGGGTTACGGCACCTTCACTGGCTCCCCATAAGGAAATGTATTATGTTCAAATCCTTTTGCTTAGTGCATAAGGCCCTCTATCAGAGCTGCCCGACAAGGCTTAGGGCTATGTTTCATAAACACGTCCCCGTCAGGAATCTTCACTCTGCTCACCTTAATCTGGTGACAGAGCCCAGATTTCAGAAGAAGTGGGGAGTGGGAGCCTTAAGTGTGTCAGCAAGATGATTGAACTCACTGCCAAGACATTTGCCCAGCATTAGAACTCACTCTCCCTTTAGAAAAGCTTTAAAAGCGGGCTCTCTACACAATAGTTTTGCCATAGACAATGTGTTTGCTACTCCGGGGCGTATCTTTATCACTGGGACCTTATCGCCTTGACGCCTTAAGGCATTTGCTGCGCTCTACAAATACTGTCCTAAGAGGCAAGTCAGTTGTCACATGAACCCCGAATAGATTTTAATAACATATGGAGCAACATTGAAGTCTATTAAAACATATAAAAGTGACATTTTTGTAGAGGGCACAACCTAAATTGAGTTTTTTCTAAGGTACTCTCAAAAGGGATGATAGAAGACATGGAGGCACAGTGAAATAAGGTAATTGCCTGGGGTTAAACAGGTTTTGTCTAGCAGGTAAACCGTGTTTGAAGTCAGGTTTCCTGGTTTTATGGTGCACAATTTCAATCAATCAATCAGGATTTATATAGAGCTGATAATCACCCGATAGTGTATCCAGGCACTTGCAGGTCCCAAAGGGTCAGTCTAACAGTCTGGTCTTGAGGGCTCTTCGGAATTCTGGAGGAGAGGTGATGATCCGGAACTGCATGGGGAGGCTGTTCCAGGTCTCTGATGTGATATAGGAAAAGAAGCATCCTCTGCTTCTGCTTCCGCTTCGGTAGATGCGGGGTGTGTGGGCAAGTGATAGGGAGGTGGAGCATAATCTTTTCAACAGTAGGTGGAAGTTCAGGTGGTGGTTAATGTAGGTGCGTCCTTGGTTGTGTGGAGCCTTGTGTGCATGGATCAGCAACTTGAATTGACATCTCTTCTGTACTGGGAGCCAGTGGAACCTGAGGTGGGATGTGGTGTGGGTTCAGTGGGGGAGGTTGAGGACAAGTATGGCTGTGGCATTCTGTATAATTTGAAGTCTCTGTAGGAGGCATGTGGCGATTCCTACGTAGAGAGCATAGTCAACTAGTGATGAGGGCCTGTGTTACAGTGAGTCTCGTGTGCAGGGGCCATCACTTGAAGATCTTTCACAGCATGTGCAAAGTGAGGAAGCAGGCAGATACAGCGGCGTTGATCTGTGACTTCATGGTGAGCTTGTTATCAATGATGAATCTGAAGTTTCTGGCTTGGTCTGCGAGTATGAGTACATGTCCCTGGTCTGGGGCGGCCACCAGGATCGTTCCAGGGATTGCTGGTGTTGCTGAAACTCAGTACTTCCGTCTTGTCCATGTCTTCATCCATTTGACAACGCTTGTCATGCATCTGTGGAAGTTTGTCCTGGTGGTGGTAGGATCATTGGTGAGGCAGATGATGAATTGGTTGTCATTCATCTGCCTAAGCTATTATATTGAGACAGTGTGATCTAGTGATGTAGGCCAGTGAGGTCATGTATGCGTTGAAGAGAGTAGGGCAAGAGTAGGGTTGAGGGATGTTCATGGATTCGGAGGTGAAAGGTGATAGGCGGACCCTCTGTATCCTTCTGGTTAAGAAGGAGGTGATCCATCTGAGTGTGTCCCCTTGGATGCCGATTTGGTGGTGTATTTCAATCAGCATGTGGTGGGGTATGGTATTGAATGCTCCAGGGAGGTCAAGAAGGATCAGGGCTGCTTTTTCTCCTCGATCAAGGAGGATTTGGATGTCGTCAGTGGTTGAGATCAGGGCAGTCTCATTGCTGTGATTGCTGTTGGAACCAGATTGGACATGTCTGAAAGGGTGAAATTTTCCAGCAGGATCAGTTTTGATTATCATAGTTCAAATTACACCAGACTCCCCACTTGCCAACTGCCAAGGATAAGGTGGAGTGTTTAGTCTTACATCATCCTGCATTTACACAGCTCACAATACACTCCACAGGTTCATGAGTCATCCTCCTCTCACATGGGCTCACTTTTACCTTTCCCCTAAACTCACATGGGCACAACACTCACCATGCACTCACACCTCTCACTCTGCACTTAGACAGGCATTCATTTCACCCTGCACTTACAGTGCTCACCCTGCACTTACCCCACTCACCGATGTGCAGTACTTCCAGGCCACATCTCTAACACAGCACACATTAAAGCACCGAAAACCTATGAACATGCACACGTCTACAAATGCAGTCACAGAATATCTGTACTTCCCGCAGTACTAAATGCTTATTGAGTTCCATCTGTAACTACAGGTGTAATGCAAGGAGGGAGAGTGTACTAAGACTATGGGATGGTATGAGAAAGAAGATTGAGCTGGGGCTGCGGGGTTGGTGTGGGAGCCTGGGTCGGTCTTAGACTTTGAGAATCAACCAAGAGGGAGAAGTGAAAGCAGGCAAAAGCAGCAGGATGAGGAGCAATATAACAGACTAAGGATGAAGCTCTGCAACTGTGGCTGGGATCTTCTGTGGGAATTGACTGGTACTGCAGGCTAAGAGTGTGCTGCAGGTGGGGGAAGATTGTGTAGCTCAAGAGGTACTTGTTGGCCATGCACTGAACCCTACTGGGCTTCATAACAGCCACTGTGAAGAAAGGTGGGCATAGCACCTGTGGGCAGACATTCTGTTTTTGCTGCTTCAGAAGCCATGATGTAGACCAACATCTGGGCTCTGTTGGCCTGCATAGCAATAGCAATAGCGCTCTGCAAGGGTTGGTATCAGAGAGGAGAGTGTGCTGAGGCTACAGCTGGTTTGTGAGATGGGACCAGTCTGTGAATGAGCCAGTGAAGTTAAGGAGGCTGAATCGAGGATTTAAGTTGGTGTAGGAGGAGAGACTGGGATGAGGCTGTTGTGATGCAGGACCGCAGGCTAAGGCTGCAGTGAGCAGCACTTCTGGAGTGCAAGGAAGGGCAGGCAAAACAAAACTGTGTGTTTCGAATGTCACTAGTGAAAATGGGGGAAAAAAGCAAACATGATCAGGTGCCGCTGACTAATCACACTGGGCATAGCAACCATTTTAAACCGGGGAAATCCCTTGTTGGGAAGCTCTGGTCACTAATATTTCTACCAGTTATACTGCTGCTTGTTCACAGAGCAGTATTCTTAGCCAATAATATCACATCATTGTGGAGGGGTCTTCTTCTTACACAATGCCACGTTATTGCTTTTTAATAGGGTAGCCATGTTAGGTAAGGAAATACACACAGGCGTCAATAGAAGTGCGACAAACATTTTGGAGGAGTCAAAGTCTCTCTGATGGTTGTGTTTCTTAAGGTTTTTTTCTGTTGATCACCCAAGGTGTGGCGAAAGCCAGACCTAAAAAGTAAATCACAGAAGTATTGAAACACATTCAATATGGTGCTTAAAAACTCACATCATAGCACTATACATTATCTTAAGTACATTAAAGCTTCAATAATAACACATATGTCATGTGTTGTGGAGCACTGGTGATTATCCAAAAGTTGTAAAGTGGTTTTTAAAACCGAATTAATTTAATTCAAAAATCTCTTTATTTGTTTTCAATTTCTTAAGTGTCTCTTGCACCATTCCTACCTGAACCCATTGTGCCCTTGACTCCCATTGAAAACTTAGTATTAAGTGAATGACACTGAATATATAGACTTAGATAGCATATATAGCGTGTATAGTTGGTCACTCTGAATCCATATGCCTTCCGGCAGAGGGCATGTGTCATATTCAGTTCAGGGGGCACGGCACAAGCAGGAGCTACTGGGATTCAGCCATGAGGGCAGTGGTGGTTTACCTTGGATGTCCCAGAATCTGTCCTACTACGTACAACCCATTCTCCATTTGACTCTCAGTGATAGCACTTTGGAGCATTCACACACTTCCCAGGGAGGTAGTGTAGGGGTATAGAAAGCAGAACTCAGATCACCCAGCAGATCAATGTTTGTTTGTCCAACCCAGTGCTTTATGTGGATAAGGGACATATTTTAATTGACACGCCTAAAACGGTATACTGTAGCAGGTACAATAATATGCACTGCCACTTAGACTACTGCACCTTGGGAAACTGTCTTTACTGTCTTCCTCTTCTCTCTTTCACATGAAGCCCTCCTCTTGTGAGTCTAAGCCGTTTCCTGTTTGGTTAGTTTTGTGAGACATTAATCAAGGCTCAAGTGCAGGTGCCTCAATTGCATTAAAGGTGTGCTCAGTTCTGTATAGTTTCCTAGATACTGCCTCACCACAATTCAGGTCTCTATGCATTTCAGCATCACATGTCTCCGATCTTGCCCGCTTCTAGTATGAGACAGCATGGTTGTGTGAATGACCCTCGGTCTGGGTAGGCCGCAGCAAGATGGGGCAGGATGGGGCAGCCAGGCTGCAGCCATGAGTCCTTCAGTGAATGCAGGTAATGGAAGTCTGTGAAGGCTCTTGACAGGCATCAGACCTGCTTTTGGGTCACTGTGCAGCAGATGGGCAACCACTTACACGGATGTAACAACAACACACTAGCATACACAGGATGCACTTTGTAAATAATGAAGTGGTGACGTCATGTGCACAAGTCTTGGCTGCGATGGTGACATCCACCATGGACATAGTTTTTTACTTCTGTGACAATATCATCCACAGGTACAGCTGTGGATTTTGGTGGATACATTCACCAGGGGCACAGCTCTTGATTTAATTAGCAAGGTCAACCATGATTGTTCCTTTTGCAAGGTTGGCTGTCTGCTTATAATTCCCTCTTGGAATTGCACTTCTGGAGAGACTGCACTGACTCTCTTCAGACTCGCATATTACTTTCTGCAGTCTTCTTACTCCCAGTATACCCTCCATACTAGAGTCTGACACTACCTGATCAGTAACACCTCCTGCAGCTTGATAGGCCTGGCTTCTAAGCACTGCAGGTGAGAGGTTCAGCTTTCCAGCAAGTAAAGACAGTAACACAGTAAGAATATTTTTTAAGCAACTGCCAAATCTGCAGTGGGTCCTCGGGTGGGGGGGTTCGCGTAGTCTTGATCGGGGGGGGTGTGCGTGTCGTACTTGTGCGTGCGGTTGACTTGTACGGGCCGTTGGCGGGTGGGGGGTTCGCGTAGGCTTGATGGGGGGGTTGTGCGTGTCGTACTTGTGTGTGCGGTTGACTTGTACGGGCCGTTGGCGGGTGGGGGGGTTCGCGTAGGCTTGATGGGGGTGTGTGTGTCATACTTGTGCGTGCGGGTGACTTGTACGGGCCGTTGGCACGTGGGGGGTTCGCATAGGCTTGATGGGGGGTTGTGCGTGTCTTACTTGTGCATACGGGTGACTTGTACGGGCCGTTGGCAGGTGGGGGGGTTCGCGTAGGCTTGATGGGGGGGTTGTGCGTGTCGTACTTCTGCATGCGGATGACTTGTACAGGCCGTTGGTGGGTGGGGGGGTTCTTGGTCGCTTGAGGGGGTGTGTGTGTCGTACTTGTACGTGCGGTTGACTTGTACGGGCCGTTGGCGGGTGGGGGCGTTCGCGTAGGCTTGATGGGGGGATGTGCGTGTCGTACTTGTGCGTGCGGGTGACTTGTACGGGCCGTTGGTGGGTGGGGGGGTTCGCGTAGGCTTGATCGGGGGGTGTGCGTGTCGTACTTGTGCATGCGGTTGACTTGTACGGGCCGTTGGCGGGTGGGGGGTTCGCATAGGCTTGATTGTGGTTGTGCGTGTCGTACTTGTGCGTGCGGGTGACTTGTACGGGCCATTGGCGGGTGGGGGGGTTCGCGTAGGCTTCATATGGGGGTGTGTGTGTCGTACTTGTGCGTGTGGGTGACTTGTACGGGCCGTTGGTGCATGGCGGGTTCGCGTAGGCTTGATGGGGGGTTGTGAGTGTCGTACTTGTGCGTGCGGGTGACTTGTATGGGCCGTTGTTGGGTGGGGGGTTCGCGTAGGCTTGATGGGGGGGTGTGCGTGTCGTACTTGTGCTTGCGGGTGACTTGTACGGGCCGTTGGTGCGTGGGGGGTTCGCGTAGGCTTGATGGGGGGTTGTGCATGTCGTACTTGTGCGTGCGTGTGACTTGTACGGGCCGTTGGCGGGTGGGGGGGTTCTTGGTCGCTTGAGGGGGTTGTGCGTGTCGTACTTGTGCATGCGGTTGACTTGTACGGGCCGTTGGCGGGTGGGGGGTTTGCGTAGGCTTGATGGGGGTTGTGCGTGTCGTACTTGTGCGTGCGGGTGACTTGTACGGGCCGTTGGTGGGTGGGGTGTTCACGTAGGCTTGATCGGGGGGGTGCGTGTCGTACTTGTGTGTACGGTTGACTTGTAAGGGCCGTTGGCGGGTGGGGGGTTTGTGTACGCTTCATCGAGGGGTACACGGGTGGTATGTGTTGTTGCCGCTTGTTGTGAGGCGAAAATACCATACAAATCATTCTTCCTGCACGAATACTTTGGCCCTTACGAATCGCGGACAGGCTTTCCGTACAGGATCGTACTTGTGTGGTTGTATGGCATGTTTACAAATCGTACGGTCGGATTTCCGATGCTAATTCGTACGGGTCATCGACTGTGGTTCGTACGGTTCGCTGATATTCGTACGGCACTCGACAGAAATGGATCGTACTTCGCAGGTCGGACGGTAGTTTCCCATTCGTACGGATTCGGCTACGAATACGAATCGTACAGCGGATTTTTTTACCGGATCGGAATCGACCCCCTTGTGTGTGCGGACATCGACCGCGGGTGTCCGTGGCGAGCGCTGCCCTCCCCTGGATACCGGGAGACGTGCGTACTCCTTCTCACAGCGTGGGCGAGGAAGCGCATTCCCTCACCTTTGTCTACCATTTCTCCACCTATATAGGCCACCTACCATTGAGGCGCCTATATTGCCTGTCTACCCCTGTTGAGGTCCCTCTCACCAAGAAGAGAGGTGAGTCAAATAATACTATAAACTACCTGGGTAGATTTTCTTTCAAGTCCCTCACTTTGAATGGGACCTTACCAGCATGAATGAGAACAGTGACTGTGGATTCTGGCTGCTGACAGTGAGTTTTTGATATTTTATTGTTATAAGACTACAAATTGTCTCACATTGTTTGTGTCACTTTGAGGAGGTGTGGACCACTTGGGAGAAGAATGTACTTAACGTTGAGCCACTTATAAACAGCACTCTAATAGTTAATTATTCCCCCCTTTTTCTCAACGTTGCTTGTCTCCACAGGTACCCTCTTTATACAACTACATGGCTCACTCGACCTGTATTAACTATTGATTGGTAGCATATCATTATAAGCACCATACAGTGTAGATATTACACAACACTTCCACTGTTTTTACACTTTTTCGGTCCTGAAGAATTGTCACGGTATTTTCTAACCACAAGGGCAAGAAACATGTTGACCCAGAGAGTAGAGCAGTATGACAACTAACAACCCTCACCACAGGGAACTGCCACTCTAGTTTTTAACGAGGTGGATTACCAGCCAGAATAAATAAATGCACTTGGAATATCCAACCTTTTTTAACATTTCACGCACTCACTGCACCACTTAGTATCTACACATACACATGGCCAACACACCCACACTTCATCATACGGCAAAGGAACAAAAGATCTCCGATAAAGAGCCCCTTCGCTCGTGCCCGTTGGACATTGCAGCGCCGGTCCAACGAGGAGCCGGTCCAGATGATGAAGCATGACACCTAGCTTGCTGGGTGTGTGAGGACACTAGTTCTGCCAAAGCGGGATCCCACCATCCCTCTTCCATTTTCTTTCTTACCCCTCACCACCATCCTCAATACTGATTGATGGTTGGCCAGCAGAGTCGCCACCAGCCCCACCCAAAAGACAGAAAAGGCAAGCAGAACAATTCTTCACAGAAAAGACCCCAGTTTCAGAAAAAGAAAGTTGCCGCTTTAACAGTGAGATATGCCACAGATATTGAGAACCCAGCTTCGGACTCAGACACGGGCGCTGGCGAGACGGAGATTACCATAGTGCGAGAGGCCCTGCGTCCACTACTGAAGGTGACAGTGACTGACCAATATGTTGTTGTAGAGACAGCTGATATCAGAGTAGCTCCCCCTGATAGGCTTTATGAAATTGTCCTTTTAATTTAAGGTGACATACAACATACCATAAAACGGGTATTTTAGGAAAATCTTACAACTACCTATGACACTTTGTAATCGGAGGCTGATTGCCCCCCACCTTTTGTTCTCGCAGCTCCAAGAGGGGCAGAGGTAATCCTCCCTAGTTTCGCGCACACAGTGTCTAAGGAGCATGCGCTGAATTTTGCAGAAGATTGGGCTAAGGCCCTTGCGCCGGCTCTGTACCATACGCACTGTGGTTGGGATCAATTTTCCCCACAACACAAGATTCCCTTACGGTCTATGCCGCAGCCTCAACCTCAATATCCTATCCGGCGTGAAGCTAAGGCTTCCGTTGCGGAAATCCTTGAACAATTAGAATATCAAGGAGTGATTGAAACTTGTGTGTCACCGATGAATAACCCACTTTTTACTGTGACCAAGTCTGACGGCTCGTACCATTTGGTATTGGATTACCGGCATTTAAACTCGCATTGCCGTACCTGTGCAGTACAGAATACCCACAGCTCTGCTTTAGTGGATGTTCTTGTGCGCAAAAGGTTTAAAACCACACTGGACATATCCAATGTTTTTTTTGCCCACAATTTGTCTGGACTGAGTTCCCAGTGGACCAGTTTTACCAGTGGCGGCAAACAGCGCCAATTTAAACGCCTGGCCATGGCCTATAGGAATAGTCCGGGTGTGTTTGCTGCCCGCATCGTCTCTCTCTCGGAGAGAGTTGACCCAGATGCGTGTTCGTATGTGGATGATATCTATCTCACCGACGACGAAATTTGGGCGCATCTGTGTTGCGTTGACCGCATAATTTATAACTTTGTGGACTTCGGATACAAATTCAACTTTGCAAAATCTCACATTGCAGAGTACAGAGTGTTGTTCCTGGGCTAAAAGCTCAACAATGAAGGTCGAGGATTGGCTCCTCACTTCTTGGAGAAATGCGCACAACTGCGCACTCCTACAACACTGAAAAAATTACAGTCCTTGCTGGGTTTTTTAAATTTCGGGCGTACTTACATTCCCGAATATGCCCAGCGTATTAAGCCTTTGTATGCTTTGATACAACCTACTTTTACCAAATCATGCTGGCTGCCTGAACATTCAGCCATTTTGCAATCTTTGCAGGCTGATTTTCTAGAATCTAAATTCTTACTGACTCGTGATAACCACACCAACCTGATGATAAGAATCATCCATGGGGAGGTGGGTTTCACTTGCCTTACTTTTAACGAAGGTGACACAGTACCTATCGCTTACAAGTCACACTTGTAAACTTCGGCTGAAATGAGTTTTTCCACTGTGGAAAAAATTTGACAGCAGTTCAAATGGCAGATCTTAAGGAACGTGCACTGTTGCAGGGAAAACACATGTTGGTTGTTACCCCGTATCTTGCACTAGAGGCAGTGACGAAAGCCAGTGTACCGAATTCCAAAGCTTGGACCCACGGTGAATACAATGGGCTGCTTAATTGATGTCTCCGGATGTCACGTTCATTTTTCATGCCTCCTGACAGTCACAAGAGTTTTTGCAGTATGAATTTGTTCATCCTGCGCCATTGACTATGCGGCCTTTGGAGGATTACCATTGTATCATTTACACTGATGGTTCAGCGCAAGTTGTGCATGGATCTAAGCACGGATACGTTTCCGCTTGCGCCATTGTGGTAGGTACCATGGTGAATGATGAATTCAAGTCCGATGTTGTCCATACAAAGACATTAGGGGACTGTACCACACAATTGGCAGAGCTCCGTGCTCTGATGCTTGCATCGGAGTACGCTGATCCTGGTGTGACTACTCTTATTGTGAGTGATTCTTACTACTGTGTCCAGTCTTACAATGAAAACCTGTTCTTTTGGGTTCAGAATGATTTTCGTGATTCCAAGGGTAGCACGATAAAACATAAAATGATCTGTGTTCAAGTGGCTGAGCTTAAAGAGCAGTTGCCAATCGTGTATGTAAATCACACTCTCGGTCATCAGCACGTGGGAGTTCACGCTGTTGGCAATAGTTTGGCCGATGAGGCCGCAAAAACAGCAGTATCATATTTGGTTGCAGCAGTTACACGTTCCAAAAGTAAGATTGATGATGACATCTTGGCAGCTGTGGCCGCTACTGAGAAGGGAAGTGAATATCCTAAGGGTTTCCCTTCGAAGTATTCATATAACTTAAGTCCTGATAAAGTTCCTTATGTGAAAATACCGGATGTTGGTGACAGATTGAATCCCAACGCGGACCTCAGGTCCACACTGATTACAGCTGCCCACGAGGGTGTCGCGTCTGCGCATGCAGGCGTTTCGGCTCCTGTATTGCAGTTACAACAGCGTTTCTGGTGGCGGGGACTGTACAAACAGACGCATGATTATGTCCTTCAATGTGACATTTGCCAGCAGATTAAGCCTTCAACTGCTACGCGTCTGCCCCAGACACAGTTGTACATTTCTAATAAACCACTTGGTTGTGTTTATTTAGATCTCTGCGGTCCTTTTTCCTCTGATACTGCGTATAAGTAAATCTTAGTTGCAGTTGATTCTTGCACACGTTTTGTGTGGGTGTGGCCAAACCACAGCGCAGATTTGCAAACTGTCATAAGAGACTTGTGTATCTTTGTCGGAATTTTTGCCTGTGGCACCTTCATTCGGATCAAGGTCCTGCTTTCGCCTCTAAGGCATACAAGGATGCCATGACTTTGTTGGGGGTCCAAATCAAGTTTTCGTCTCCATACAGACCTGAGGGTAATAGTGTTGTGGAACAAATGAACCGGGATTTAAAGCAGTCTTTGACAGCTAGAGTTATAGGCACTGGCAGGAACAGGCTGGCCCACCTCAATAGCATGCAACGTGCACTTATTAATCTCCCTAGAAGGTCTCTGGGTGGGCGGACCCCATACGAAATGCTCTTTGGTATCAAAATGTTTGTCCCGGACCTTGACGGTCTAGACCAGGCAGCGGTTGCTGCCTCCTTTGACGTAGATGAACATTGTCATGTTTTACAGGATCTACAAAAGACGAGAGACAGTCTTGCAAAGGAACACTTGCCCTCCACATCTGATGCTGCGTTGCAGATTCCAGTAGTTGGCTGGCTACCCCAAGTTGGTGAACTGGTACGAGAGAAGATCGAAAACAAGTAGGAATTTGGTCCCTCATATTGAGCTCCTGTTCCTGTGCTTGGCGTGAAGGGCACAAGAACAGTCATTTTACCACCACTTCCAGGTCATAAAGAAAAAAGGTACATCTCCATTGACAATGTCAAACTACACAGAGTGGCCGATTCTTCTTAGTATAACACATGCGGTCTCATGTCCATCGATTTTGAGAAATTCTGTTTTGGCCCCGGCTCCTAACCGCTGTCCTGACGTTGCCCTCGAGATGCCTGCCGTTTCCAGTCCTTTGTTAAGTTCTCCACCTGATACTCACCTTGATGAGACTGAATATACTTACCCCATTGACTTATCGATGCCTGATTTGCAAACTTGTTTGACTACGGACTCCAGATTTTCATTAGACATTGACTCACACATCGAAGACCCCTTCAAAGATTTCTGTTTTTGCATCATGGTTTACAAAACTTTTTTTGATTCCTCCTTGGACCTACATTTGGTTGGTGCTTTTATCAATTTACTTGTTCATGTCTATTGGATTTGTTGTGTATTTTTTCCGCCTTGTCAACGGACATTATGTTGAAGAGAGAACATGCATTCGACAAATTAATGGATTATTGGCTCCCCATTCCTCATCACACAGATTGAAGAGGGACCTGGCTTTTGTTAACATCAGTGCTTGGCCCTTCTTAGATGGGATTGTGTGGGATGCTACTAGATTTCAAATCCACGGACCCACAGAGGTTATAAATGTCCCAAATGTCCTAAGGGTTTCCATGGGGAATGTGATTAAACAAAATATACGTTCTGATGATTGGGATGTTCAGGCCGTAGAAGCTTTGTTTTCTGATTTGAAATATTATGCTGCCTTTGATGCTGAAGATTTGTATTTAGATTCCGCGAATTATGGTGATTTGTTTCGTTACCAACACTTTGGCAATCACTACCTGCATAAGGCAAACACCAGGAGAAATATGGTTAATTATACACAGTGGGAACATTGTCCCGCTCCTGTACAAGGCAGTTCCACTTCTCTTTTAAAGAGGTTCACTTATTTTACTGAGTTTAATCAGTCAAATCCCAATTCATTTTATTTTAAAATGACCGAAAAGTCCACTTCCAAGGTTAGACTTACCCACACAAAAATATTGTATTCGAAGTCCTTTTTAGACCAATTGGCTGTTGGGGGCTATGATCTGTGGAAGGATACTATTGATCTTAAATCTGTTTGGGGTTCTAAAAGCTGGCAAGTGCAAGGCACAGAGGCTTTGCATCGTGCATGCCTCATCCCGAACCATATGTTGTTTTTGAATTCTACAATTTCACAAACAACTTGCTTTGGATTGGCTACTACTAAAAAATTAAATGCTCCTTCTTTTCCTGAATTAGAAAAATATTCCGGATGGATTAATATTACCAAATTTTCAATCAGAGAATTACAGACTCTGTTACTGAATTCTACCTTTAACATATCCAGTTTGGATCCTAAGGGTTGGTTGCTGTGGCACAAAAGTGCAGATTCTTGCCAGCATCGTTTTCTGGGTTTAGCTCAAGGCTACACACAGGTCAGAGTGGATCCCCGTTTTGAGAGTGGCCATTCAGTGACTACCTATTCTGTAGGCAAATTGTGTCAGAGTAGGCTCAAACATTCCACTTTGGCGTCAGTTAAGCTGCATTTATCTAAATTGACTGTCGATGTTGATTTAAATGTTTTGTCAAGGGCCTGGCTGCCGGTAGATCTAAAAGATGGATATATGCTATTTACAACAAAGTTTGGAAACTGTCCCAAATGGAGGCTGCTTCCCACATTAGAGCGATAGATCAAGCAAATTTAGGAAAAGTGCTAGCAGTTGTAGATAACAGCATTAACACACTTTCTTCCCCCATTTACACATTGGATAATATTGTTTCATCTGTTGTTGATATTGTGCAAGAAGATGTGTCTGTTTTGTACCATGGTCAAAATCAATTGCGTTCTATTATGCAGTTTGCCTGGACTTTGCAGACACTGAAATCAGGGAAAGTGCCTTGACACTACATGAATACTTCATCATTATTTGCCCCATTTAATTTGACTGAAAAGCAACGTTTTATGTCAATGAAAGATGCAACTTTTTCTATGTTACATATTGAAAAGTTAGAACCGTTACCATTTTCTGTGGCTGAGACAAATTCTGCAACGTGGCTTATCCATGGATTAATTACTTTACCTTTTCCCCTTTTCAAGTTCGAGGCCTGTATGAAGTACTACGCAATTGGCAGATATGAATCTTTGGGCACCGCTTATCCTCATGAAGCTTGGTCATTACCATTTACCTATAGGTGCCTTAGGGACGGAAAAGAGGTTTACTTGAATGGAGAGGATTGCACTACAACACCAGATCACTCATTAATGTGTAGGAATATCCAATTACATGGCTCTTGTAGTCAGACGAGCCATATTTAGCCTGTATTTTAAAAGGTACACCGGCACCTGCTATTATACCCACATTCACATTACTGGCAAACGGGAGTTATTTACTTTTAAATAATGAAGATTGTTGTGGGATGGTAGCAGGAATTCCTTATGTGGTTACGGTCAGTGAGCGTGTAGTCTGTTGTAAAAATGTAATGTTTCCTCCTCCGCAAGGGAAGCTTGATGTTTCCATCTGGCCGACAATTCCGACTTTGAAAGCAGAGTTCAACAAGATGAGTCGCATAAGAGCTCTATTGTCTCAGAAAGAAGTCGCCCTCACATCTGCTGGTGAAACATTTGTCTTTCACGTGGCAAACACCCGCGCAGAAGTGCATGCTTTATTAAATACTGATTTGCCCTTGCATTTCGGTGAGTTAATTCACACTATCTTTAATGCATCCTCCACCTCAGGGCTAGCTCACTTTTTTAAAGTTGTTAGCAATGGCCTTGTGACTTCTTTTCAAACTATATTTGGTGTGTTCCCGGCATTTTTTTCATTCAATTTTTTCCAGCCTGTTTGGTGGATTTCCCTTAATGCTCGCTCTGGTTGCAGGCGTACTTCTGTTGTTTTGTTTATTTCAAAATGGATGCACGTCCTGTGTTGCGAGAAGATCTTTCACGACTGTTGCTGTTCCGCAACCGAATGCTTGAATATTATCGTGCTCTGCCTCTTGCTACATTGAGTGCAGCTTATGGATTATCGTTTCGATTTTCCTTCTTTACATGCGTCCAGCCTGTCTTTCATTGCCTGAGTTGCGATATCGACTGGGCCCTGGATTTGTGTCTCTGCAATACGGTGTCTCCCAATGCGGATTATGATCAACTGATGAGCCCCTTAGTAGCTCATGAATTGCTTTGTTCTGGCGGAGGGATTATGGCCTTTGCAGCGATGCATGGAGTCCTGGGACGTTGGAATGTTTTCGCAGCGGCGCAAGATTTCTTGGCACGCAGCTTCATTGAAGAAACACCAAGTTGCCCTCTGATGGTGCTAGAGGCTCCGGTAATTGAGTAACATGTATGTTCCCATTGCTGAATTGGATGGCTGAAATGTTTTCAGATGAGAACAGTGACTTCCTATTGGAGGCCGTTGCAACATACTTTGCTTATATATTGTTGGAGTGAGATGTGTCATCGCTTCTCTCTCTTCCATGGCCGAGGTCACATGTTGGACATCGGAATTTATTTTTAAAAAAATGTTTTCAACTTCATTTTTTCCACCCAGCCCTATTGGCTCCCATATGTCCGTGGCAAAATTTGCTTGATTTAAAGTACTTTCAATTTATGGAGTTTGCTCCCGTTTTTTCACTGTGACAATTTGAACTTGGTTCTGACTGTTGTTCTTGAACTCTGCTTTCCAAATTTGCCCCTTTTCTTATCCATGCTCGGATCAAGGGAGGGTCTCATTGGGCTGAGACTTGCCTTTACACTGTGTTAAGTTGACATGAGCTTATTAGAAGTTTAAACGCCATTTTTCCTTCCTGCTGCCTTTTTGCACACAGCACACATTATTATAAATGTTTAGAGTTAAGCAGAGTGCTTTGCTTCACACGAGAATAATATGTTTTTCTATATTAGCACCTTGCTTGGTAAGCTTTGTCTGAACAGTGAGTGCCGAGGCCTTCAAGGTTATTTCAACAGAGTGGTTGTTGTTCAGACTGATCAGCGCACGTTCTAGACATAACATATATGCAGCTGTGGCCACCTCTGATTTTGGCGCGTTTATTAATGCACTGCGTAGGCATGATCACACACACTTGGAGAACTTTCGCATGCAGAGAGCTGGTGCAGAAACTGATGTGATCCATTTCTGCTAGGACCAGAGGTATGGGGCCGCCCTTGTAATCCCAAGAGACCTTCTGTAGATATAAAGTAACCTACTAGCAAGGGAGGGTGAAATATAGGTATATTTAAACCTGTTTCCATTTGGCATTGTAACATGATTTCTCCCTTTGTATTTTATGGAATAGTATCTATGCTGATAATCTTGTTGCTTATAATATGTCTGCTTGTATTTGCTAAGATACTGCGCATGAGAACACAGCATTGGAACTAAATATTTCAAACTTGCACGTGTCTCCTTTTACTCCATGTTTTGGACTGGTATGAGAGTATAACGAAAGAGTGTTCAGGTGTTCCACATTGTCTGAGGTAATCTAAGTTCCATGTTCTGGGTTGCCTAATCATTGGTGTTATAGAAGAACCAATGAGACACTGGGTACTAAGGTAAGTTTTGGCACACCCTAATTCACTGAGGTTCCAAGTCTCTATGCACAGTTCTGTGTAGGAGCAGAATCCCTGCTACAATAGGAATCTAGAGCATGAATCCACTGCTACCAAGATGTACTTATTAGCCACATCAGAGTGTAAGGGCCCGCAGTGATCCAAATAGACACATGCAAAAGGTTTGTCTGAGATCAATAAAGGTGTTTGTAGTGGACGTGCTACGGTGGAGCCTTTCATCTGCTGCCAGATGTCGCATTTGAGGACAAAGTCCTTGGCCTGTTTAGTGAGCCTTGGCTACCAGAAGGGCTGCTTTCGGAGTGAAACTGTAGCAGTAATCCCTGCAAGAACTGAACCCAGACCCTCAAGTGCAGCTAGTATCAAACCCAATCTTCGATCAATGTTCGGTATTACTCAACCCCCCACTCCTGGAATCTGAGCATACAGAATGTTTTGTGCATCTAACTTGTAGGAGTACCTGAGTGGAAAGTCTTTCAGCAGTGCTGAGCTCTTGCCAGTGGTATTGAGAGCTATTGTAGTTGTTCCTTCTATCCTTGTACTAGAACAAGTGATTATTGCAACAGCAGCAGTACGAACTGTTGCCTTGGTAGCTTTATCAGACATAAAATTCCCTTTTCCATGATCGCCAACACGCTGATGACTCAATGTATTAATAACACAAGCCCATGACAGGCCTACTTTCAGCTTTGCCACTTTTTTTTTTTTTTGCAGAGTTTTATATAGCGCAAACTAGAACCGAACCGAATCAGTTATCAGAGCGCTTTACATAGCACCAGTTACGTTACATGAGGACACACTTTCATTTTAGGCACGGGGAGATTAAGTGATTTGCCCAGAATCACAGGGGGTTTTTGGCGTCGTTACCGAGACTCGAACCCAGATCCCCAGGTCCGAGGTCGAGCGCCTTAGCCGTTAGGCCAACCCCTCTCCCCACTTGTTCCCAAAGCATCTTGTGCTTGATTGTACAACCCTTTGAATTTAGCAACCCATTTTGGCCCCAGTAGTGAAGGTATTCATTGTTAGACTGGACATAGTAAAATGAATCACACACAATAAGTGTGGGGAATTCACGATCCTTATTTTGTAGCGCCAGTATCAGGGCTTTTAGTTCTGCCAGCTGTGCTGTACAGTCCCCTTTGGACTGTGTGTGTGTTTTTCTAAGAAGAAACTTTCCATCTTGCATGTGCCCTTTTACTATTGCGCATGCCGCAGAATATTGCTGTTTCGTTCCTACAGGCAGGTTGAGCAGATCCATTGCTATAAATGATACATTCATATTGATCTAGAGGCATAATTTCATTCGGCAGAGGATACACTTGTTTATACTGCAGGAATGCCTGTGTTTGAAATGTATTGTCAAATCTGTAGTCTACATCTGTTGCAATGAGAGAGTTAGCCCACTGAATCCATCTTGGATGTAGAGTCTTAGCATTCGGAATGCAGGCTTTAATAACGGCTCTAGTATCAGTACTCGGGTAACAACAATTATGCGTTTTCTCTGAGCCAGCGCTCTTTCTCTGTGAGAATTTTATCAGTGGTTGCAAAACGCATTTCAGCATTTGTTACAAATGCAAATTATATGCTATAGGTACCGTATCACCTTCATTGAAAGTAATATAGGTGTACCCAGTTGGTCCAGCGACTACACGGATCACCAGGTTAGTTGTGTTGACACGTGTGTAAATGCCTGGAAGCTAGCATATTAGTTTGTACGGAATGCAAAAGATCAGTGTGTTCCTGTGTCCAGTGTTGCACTGAAAAATCAGGTCTAATTAAGTTGTAGAAAAGTTTAACCCTTTTTGAGTAATCCAAAATGTAAATTCTGCCAAAATTCAAAAATCCTAAAATAGATTGTAGTCTTTTCAGAGTTGTTGGAGGTTGGAGCAATTCACATTTTTCTAACAAATGTGTCGCCAGGCTTTTGCCTTCACTTGATAGCTCATATCCCAGAAACAGGACACTGAGTTGGGCTATTTTTGATTTCTTGAAAACAAATGTGTAGCCCAGGTAAGAAAACCCCACTATTATGTTAATCCCTCTAGCCAAATGTATCATTAATTCATCTTCCGTCAGATAAATATCATCTACATAGGACAATGACTCTTCATCAAAACTTTGAAGTAACTCTGTTACTCTGGCTAAAAACAGTCCAGGGCTATTGTTATGCCCTTGTGGCAAAGGACACAATTGCTGCTGAGACCCAAGCACCAAGAATGCGGTCAAATATCTACTTCCAGGCGCTATAATCAGCCATAAAAAAAACATTTGAGATGTTTAGTGTTGTTTTGTATTTCTTCTGCACAATGTTATTCATTAGTGCGGCACTATGTGCATTCAGTACTGCAAATGTGCATGTGGAAGCATTTAAAATTCTTTGATCTAATACTAGACAATATGAATTGTTGGGTTTCATTACGGGAAACAGAGGACGATTCATATATGAGGTGCAATTCTCTATAACACCCTGGTACTCAAATTGATCTAAGATCTCCCTGACTTGTTTGCTACATGTTTAATTGGGTACCGTCTCTGCGGTTGTGGAATCATATTTAATGGAACCTCGTGAGGAGGAGACTTATCATCCCACCCAACATGATTGTGCTAAAGCTGATGTCCACAGATATACATCTTTAACTGATTCTAATATGAGGTTGGAGACAGCAGGTAAAATTACTTCTTACCCCATTGTGCAATCTAATATGAACTCAGGTGGCCAATTCTTTTCAGCGAAAAGAATGTCGTAACCATGTGTCAGGTCCTCTCAAAAGAGACCGTTCAACTGCTTTTGTATGTCTCGCACTATTTGGAGCGTTATTTTGTGTAAACGATGTGGGATTCTTATTTGAAGCGTTATTTTGCGTAAAGAATGTGAGACACCTAGGGCCATATGTATCGAGCTGTTTTGAGATCTCAAACACTGCGGATCCCAAAAAAAAAGTGTTTGCGATCGCAAAACAGAGTGTTCCTCTGTATGAAAGGGACCCACTACGCAAAAACCGTCATTCGCAAATTTTGCGTTAAGCAATTTTGCGAAAATTCTGCAAATTCGCTAATGTGACACGTTACTTGCAAAAGTCGATAATAACCTGATCGCACATTGCAAAATCGCCAAGAGATGTATGTAAAATCCGCAAATTGCGATTATGCACATTTTGCAATTTCGCACATCGCAATTACCACCAACTCTGAGCAGGTGGTAACCAGGTGCAACCTATTTAAACAGGACCACAATGCTATAGGGGGTGTCACAATGGCTGCGCTGTATGTGATAGCCAGGAGGCTGCTAATCAGTGTTGCTGCACAGAGAAGGAGACGCCAGGAAAGGATCTTCAGAGCGTGCATCACCCTGTTCCAGCAGACTGAGCAGGAGATCTATGTGAAGTATAGGCTGGATGCAGCCAGCATCATGGACTTAATAGAGGAGCTCAAACCCATACTAGAACACCCCAAATGCAGGGCACGCACCATTCCCACCCATGTACAAGTCCTTTGCTCACTGCACTTACTGACATCAGGGAGTTTTTAGGGGATGATAGCTGCAGCAGGATGGGTCTCCCAGAGTTCACTGTTGCACTTCTTTCATGCTTTCCTGGTTGCAATGGTATAGAGGCTGCATCACAGCATCCAATTCCCCAGCATACAACAGGCGCTAGATCAGACTAAGCAGGATTTCTACCAGATAGCCCAATTCCACCACGTAATTGGCTGCATAGATGGGACTAATGTCGCACTCTCACCCCATCACAGAATGAGTATGTGTTCAGGAACTGCAAATCCTATTATTCCCTGAACATAAATGTAGTGTGCAATGGCAAACACGCCATCATTGATATTGTTGCTACATACCCGGGCAGCACACATGACTCATTCATGTTTTGCCACAGTGGAATATACCGACGGCTCACAGATGGCAAATTTGGTGAGGGCTGCCTGCTAGGTAAATGCATGGCTTCCATTCACACAATCTGTTAAGGTCTGAAGTGGAAGGACAGTGTTTAACCTAATTCGTGTCACCCTGCAGGTGACAGTGTGTATGCTGTATGTGACTTCATCCTGACTCCGTACCTGAATTCAGCCACTGCCTGGGGAGCAGAGGTATAACAGCACTCACAAAGCCACACGTTGTGCCATTGAGAGAACATTTGGAATCGTGAAGAGCCATTTCCGCTGCCTCCATAAGAGTGGAGGAGCTCTACTGTACAGCCCTGACACCTGCTGCAAAATTGTTGCCACATGTGCATGCTACACAACATCACCACCAAGAAAGGGAACCCAGTGGAGCTCACAGATTCCGAGTCATCAGATGAGGAGGGCCCAGCTCTACAGTGCAGACCATCAGGTGGTGTCGGGCGGCTGCTTGGCCCCAGAGAAGAGATGAGATCACACAGAACTATTTCTCGGTGAGTAATGATGATACAATGCTACAGATTGGTGCACAACTGTGTTTTTTATTTCCTTGGGTGCAGGAACATATCTGTCACACAGCCTGATGTACACCTAATGTGTGTCACAATTACTTGCACATGTTAGACCCACAGTGCAAGGATGTTGCACAAACATAAGTCAACCTGCAATGTGTTGCCTCACTCATTGCCGTGTTCCACTGATGCCACTTTATCTCCTGCGGGCACGGCCTGCTACCTCTCGCTCAGGGTGCTCACTGCCCTCCCTTGAGTCATCGGGTGCTCTCCCCTGCCGCACACTCTGCCGTTTGATATGGGGAATTGGTGGAGTGATGCTGCTCCTGCTCGACTGATCCTCACTCGCCAATGAGCTCAGTGGTCCTGTGCCACCTGTGGCAGCTGCCCGCAGCTGGTCCACAGAATGTGTAACCTACACCAGGCCCTTGGCCACATCCTGGCAGCAGTGAGCCATTTCATTCTGCATGCTTACACAGCGACGTGCCAGCAGGGACGTGGCAGTAGACAGGCGGTTCACAGCTTTGCAGTACATGTCCAGCTGGCTGTGGAGACATTGTCTTTCCCTGCACCTGGCTGCCCGGTCTCTCCTCATCTCGGCACACAATCCTTGTAGTGCACCTGTCATGTCCCTGAACCCATCCCTCATCTCACTCATGTTATGGTTGTGTGAGGCAAACTGACACTGTATTGACCACAATGCTTTTCCTTGCAGGCGCTGGACTTTCACCATGGTGCCTTAAAGCCCGCCAAACAAGGTGTGTTCATCTACGGCGGCAGCGCAGGTGGACAGCCGTGCCTTGCGTCTGAACCACTTCCTTCACTATGGTGGTCAGGGGACTATGCTCTGTGCTGTACTGCAGGATGGCCCTGGACTGGCTGGGCTTCTCCACTTGTGTCCTGTGGTCCTGCCTCCAACAGTGGGAGTGGTGGCCCTATGAGGCACTGTCTCCCTGGCACAGGAATTGTCAATGTGTTTTCTTCCTGCTCCTCTTGCCGTGCCTGGTCCTCATTGTTGGCTGGCTCCTTACTTCCTGCACTGTCTTCCTGTGTTTCAGGTGGTGCTATGAATGTAAATGCACACATTATTTTGATGTCCTGCCTCGCATTGGTCACGCAATACAGTTTTTTGATTTTGAGTTACATGAGTACTATGTGTCTGTTTTTTGACTTTCCTGACTTACTCATCATGATTCTCCCTTGCTGGGTCTCACTGTTCCACTGTTTAGTGCATGGGACTACATCTCCCACAATGCATTGCTGGGTGTGCATGTTGACATGTACTGGAGTTGCATTTCTGTTTAGTTTCAGGGGGTTTCCTGAGTGTGTGAGTGAGGTGGTGGTGATGGATATGGGGAGTAATGGCATGCGTCTTACCTTGTCTGGTGTCTGGAGGGTCGGAGTTGTCCAGGTCAGCCACGCCACTGACACTCTCTGGCTGAAGGATGGCCTCCACCAACTCTTCAAGGGGTGTGGATTCTGTTGCAGTGGATGTCCCCCCCCCAGTCTTCTTCGCCTCTGCCAACCTTGTTGCTACTCTTTCCTTCGATCTGAGGCACATGTCGTCCCACCTCTTGCGCAGGTCCTCCACAGTGCTGTGGGTCACGCTGATGGCAATCACTTTCTCCTGGATGTCCTGCCATATTTTCCTTTTATGTGCCTCTGGTACATGTAGGGATTTCTTCCAGAAGAAGAGCTCATGGCTGACTACCATTTCCTCAATGAGCACCTCCCACTCCCTCTCACTAAACTTCTGCTTTCTTTTTCATCCAGACTTCTCCTTCTCCTTCTCTTTCTCCTGAGGGTCCATTTCTCCTTCTCTGACTAGCAGTGAGCAGTTCTTTCCCTCTCCTCCCAGCCTCTCAATCAGCTTCTGGCAATCAGGTGCAGCATGGGCAGTCACACTTCCTGGTTGTGATGTCATCAAGCTGCACCTGAATTGAGGATTCTCTAAATTGCCATTCCTTATCTGCGAATTCGCAATTAAAGAATCGCAAAATGGGTGTTTGCATTTTGTTTAGCAATTTTTTGAGAGTGGCAAATATTTTGCTATGTTTTGTAGCGTGATAGCGCCAAAGCTTGTGGAGTTCCGTGCGTGTGCCTACCTGCACGCTGCTTGCCGCCCAGAGATCCTGACCTGCCTTCAGCCTCGTCTGCCTGGGGACCCGAGCGACCTGCTGAGGGAAAGCTGCTGCCACTACACCGCACCTGCTGTCTCCTCCCCCCGCCGCAGCCCTCCAACACCGGGACTGCCACAGAGCGGGGGAGTAGAGACTACAGCCCCCAGAAGCCTCCGCGACTGGCCCGGAAGTCGCGTAGAGGCTTAGCACCCGGAGGCGCCGTTAAAGGGGCTGGCCTTGCGGTGGAGCGGGTGTGATAGCGCCAAAGCTTGTGGAGTTCCGTGCGTGTGCCTACCTGCACGCTGCTTGCCGCCCAGAGATCCTGACCTGCCTTCAGCCTCGTCTGCCTGGGGACCCGAGCGACCTGCTGAGGGAAAGCTGCTGCCACTACACCGCACCTGCTGTCTCCTCCCCCCGCCGCAGCCCTCCAACACCGGGACTGCCACAGAGCGGGGGAGTAGAGACTACAGCCCCCAGAAGCCTCCGCGACTGGCCCGGAAGTCGCGTAGAGGCTTAGCGCCCGGAGGCGCCGTTAAAGGGGCTGGCCTTGAGGTGGAGCGGGTGTGATAGCGCCAAAGCTTGTGGAGTTCCGTGCGTGTGCCTACCTGCACGCTGCTTGCCGCCCAGAGATCCTGACCTGCCTTCAGCCTCGTCTGCCTGGGGACCCGAGCGACCTGCTGAGGGAAAGCTGCTGCCACTACACCGCACCTGCTGTCTCCTCCCCCCGCCGCAGCCCTCCAACACCGGGACTGCCACAGAGCGGGGGAGTAGAGACTACAGCCCCCAGAAGCCTCCGCGACTGGCCCGGAAGTCGCGTAGAGGCTTAGCGCCCGGAGGCGCCGTTAAAGGGGCTGGCCTTGCGGTGGAGCGGGTGTGATAGCGCCAAAGCTTGTGGAGTTCCGTGCGTGTGCCTACCTGCACGCTGCTTGCCGCCCAGAGATCCTGACCTGCCTTCAGCCTCGTCTGCCTGGGGACCCGAGCGACCTGCTGAGGGAAAGCTGCTGCCACTACACCGCACCTGCTGTCTCCTCCCCCCGCCGCAGCCCTCCAACACCGGGACTGCCACAGAGCGAGGAGTAGAGACTACAGCCCCCAGAAGCCTCCGCGACTGGCCCGGAAGTCGCGTAGAGGCTTAGCGCCCGGAGGCGCCGTTAAAGGGGCTGGCCTTGCGGTGGAGCGGGTGTGATAGCGCCAAAGCTTGTGGAGTTCCGTGCGTGTGCCTACCTGCACGCTGCTTGCCGCCCAGAGATCCTGACCTGCCTTCAGCCTCGTCTGCCTGGGGACCCGAGCGACCTGCTGAGGGAAAGCTGCTGCCACTACACCGCACCTGCTGTCTCCTCCCCCCGCCGCAGCCCTCCAACACCGGGACTGCCACAGAGCGGGGGAGTAGAGACTACAGCCCCCAGAAGCCTCCGCGACTGGCCCGGAAGTCGCCTAGAGGCTTAGCGCCCGGAGGCGCCGTGAAAGGGGCTGGCCTTCCCGCGTCGCGGGACCGCGCGCGGGGCCGTGCCCGGGGCTAAGCCCGGGCAAAGGGCGGGCCCTCTGTGGCCCTCCGAGGCCTGCAGAGTCCGGGCTGGGCAATATCCCCTGGCCGAATCGCCGTCTATTCTAAAGGTATTTACACATTTGATTTATAAAGCACACTGTAAATGGCACCTATGGAGCCCAAGTCAAATGCCAAGAACACGGTTAAAAAAACGCCCATTCATACACGCTCTGTCACAAGGAACACTGCCCCAACAAAAACACCGCTACCAACGTTAACTGCAATTGACCGCATGCTTCAGCAGACAATCGTAGTGGTAGCGAATGCCATTGAAAATACCGAGAGACGATTGTCGTTACCACCAAGTACCTGTTTAATCCAGCAGATATCGCAACCCGATGATTGCAATCAAAATAACATAAATGTGACATCATTATCAAACGATTCCATATTAATGCAATCTTACACGGGTCTACCCGGGGCCGTGCCCACCCATGTGGAAGATCCTCTCATACTCCCTGCAGTGTTTCAAGATAGGGATAGTCGGTTGTCCCTAACTCTCAATTTACAGATTAATGTTACACCACCTAAGGAACTGGGGCCTTGTATTGCGCCTGAGACCAGCGCAATCCTGATTTCTTGTGATATTGATGATCCCATTCCCGCAATTGACTCACTTAATAATAGCTATGTAGATATCACGACTGGCAACGGCTCTGTCCACCGCAGATCCAGACGCACACGAAATAGAAAATTACTGGCCCCAAGTAGGGGGTACGCGAAACAAAGGGGTAAGAGAAAGAAGGTTAGTTTGTCATTATCAGAACAGGCCAATGGAAGAGAGTCACCCCCACCGCAGTCAAGCCCAAATTTGGGATCAAGAGGCAATATCAATCCCACCACACTAAATGGGGAGTCTATAGTGTGTCACATCGTGGATGCTATGAAGCTCCTTATTGCCCCCCTAAATGACAAACTTGAGCAGATCTGTAAAAGGTGGTACATTTGGAGAAATTAGGTCTAGCTAAATTAGACATCCTTGAACATCTGGGTCCTCTTGTCACTCCAACTCCTTCGCACGAACCCTCTGGGAATAAGGACAACATGACTGCTACTAATACAACTAATTCACAGGTCCCTTCCGCTAGAAATGTGGCCCCCACGGCTGCTCTCGGCAAGCCCACTAATTCATACATCTATACCCCAGGTAACACCACAAGTGGGCCCTCTGGGGTAAGAGGTGGAGTGCTAACGGGTCATACCTCAGTAAATGGGAATCCACCAGCACGCAGCTGCTATAATAACATCATTCCTGCAGTGATTAATCTCCCCCCAGAAAGTAGACCATATGTGGCAATCCTTGCCAATGTCCCGAAACTGAAACCCTCCCAACTCGAAAATAGTGAAACACTTAAAAACAAAATTTTGCACTGGCTTGTCCACAATTGTGGATTTCCCCTAAGAAGGGCAAGTCATATTCTCTCAACCCAAAGGGTAGGGTGGGTGGGCCCCAGCAAAAAGGAAATAAGTGGGGACTGCGTAATCATAAATTATAAAACCACCGAATGGGCAAGAGATTCCATCCTGAACGCGCCAATCCCATTAGATAATGATTACAACACCACCTTGTTCCCACTGGACTACTTTTACAGAAATCAGGTGGGATTTAAAACTCCTGTGCAGAATTTCAAACACCCTAGAGCAATAAACATGCCTCATCCACCTGTACAGCAGGCACTAGCGCAATCAGTCGGGCACCCTTTGATTCCTTATGACCCATATAATCAATATGCACCACAGCAACCACTGAACTTATTCAGAACATCAAACCCCAACTACTTCAATAACCTTAATGTCCCTGGGCCGGAAACGAGCACTTATGGTCAATATGCGGTCCCAACATCTAATAGGTTCCAGATATTCAACTCCTTAGATGAAAATGACTGACTCAGGGATACTCCCGCTGATGAGTCATCTGTGACTGAGGAACCTAGGTTCATGGCTGTTAAAACAGTTGAGGAATTTCCAACAGACACCACTGTAGCAAATTCTAACGATCCAACCTTGATAGATGCTACCATATGCACCGGTGAAAATTATTTGGAGAACCCGATAACATCATCAGTCATAACAGTTTCCCACCAACCCCAAGTAGCTTTAGAAGAGAACCTGAGGGCTATTACGTGGAATATAGCTGGGATAGCCTCTAAGGTAAACACCCCTATATGGGCTGACTTTATTAAACAGGGTTATGACATAATCTGCCTGCAAGAAACTTGGGACAGGGAAGAAGTACACGTTGAGGGTTACACTTCCTTTAGCGTGCAGGCTGTGGCATCCCAGGCTGGTAGAGCCAAGGGCGGACTTGTGACCCTGATATCCACTGCATTGACTGAGTTTCGTGTTAGCGATCATGTTGTCCTAGGAGAACACGCCTCCGTTCTGCGCATGGTCCATAGCAGAAGTAGAGATTTAATAGTAGTGATCTTCTACAATAACATGCGGGGCATAAACGGGGAATGTTCATTTCTGACATAGAGCGGGCGATTGATGTGATCTTATCAAGTACATCCAAACCAGCTGCCATCCTATGGGTAGGAGACTTCAACATCAAAACATGTATCTATGCACTCAAGGGGGCATGTGGCCACGGGGAGGAGTACTCGGGAAGGGAAACAAGTGTATATAATCATTTCCCGCACAATAACTATGGTAGTGCTCTAAATAACCTACTTGCTAAATATGACCTGGTCCTCCTAGAATGCAACAAGAACACGAACAATGTTAGGTGTCCGACATTTCATGGGAGAAACAGCCAATCATTCATTGATCACATTATGATATCTTGCTCTGTAGCTTATATCAACGTTTGGGTGATTGAACAAACGGTCAGTGACCATAACAGTGTAACCGTTGAACTATTGGGTTGGGGAACCAAAAAGAACACCTATGGTCAACCAATCCAGAACATTGCAGCAGAAAGACCAAATGGGATGAGGGTGAAATGGATAAAAGTTGACCCCACTCAATTTGTTGCCAATGTGATCACAAATTGTTGTAGAGAAGTCGAGTATTGCTTGTCCTCGAAACCATGCCCACGAACCTTGTTATCCAACTTCCTAACTATAACAAAAACTATTGAGAAATCCTTGACGCATAAAGCCCGGAAATCAAGGAAGGTCATGGCGGTGTGGTTTGATGACCATTGTGCTCAGTCATTAAAAAGGCTGAAAACTTCACTTGATTAAGCATGGGCGTAAAATCCGCTCCGCTCGCGGATTTTTCGGATTTTCGGCAAATCCGCAATCCGCGAACGCTCGCGAATTTGTCGAAAATCCGTGAATCCGCTCGCGGCGGATTTTTTGCTTGGTTGCGGCGCGCGGCGTGGTGCACGGCGTTCACTTTCCGTCATTTAGCGTTTGCCGAGTTGTTTTTCTTTGCGAGTGACGCGCCATTTTAGATCTTGCTGCGTGTTCCCGCGGGAGTTTGGCGCCCGCGAATACGTACTCGCGGCTTGCCACCTTGCACAGCACACCTCGCGAGAGTTCGCAATTGCGAACACGTAGTTGCGGCGGAAAGGAACAATCTCGCACTTGCGAAATAGAGATTTTGCAATTTCGCACAAGAAAATCACCAGCAAACAGGATAAACCTTCAGAAAATTATGATTTTTATCAGAATCACTCCTCAGGTTGACATTTGCATGGCCTTTTTTTTGCAAGGAGTCCATTTTGGGGGGGGGGGAGGAAGGAAGTGCCCCACAGTCTCCAACTTCCTGTTCCTGTCCAGCAGGCTCCTCACAGTGCTTTGTCCATCTCCTGGTCACTTTCATTTGGATCTGGAGCTGGAAGGATTACTTTTTGTGGGTGCTGCTGGATATTTGGATTTGAGGCCTTTTTGACTGTCTTTGGATCACTTTTGGATTAGAAATCAACTTTCACAAGTAAGTTTGTTTGGGGCATTACAGTTGCTGCAAGTAAAATTTTGGAACTTTTTCAGAACATTAAATAAATTATATTGTGGGTAGCCACAGTATCCAGTCGGACCAGGGTTGGTTAGGGGTGCATGATACAACTGTTTTGTTGAATTTAAACACCATTTAGGCCATGGATGGGCTGGGATTGTGCTGATTTTTGTCCTTTTTTTGGGCCTGCTGGTGGGGCCCTTTGCCCAGGGGTGGTGAGTGTTGCATGGGCCTAGTCTTTCTGTGGGGTGTCTTCTTAAATTTAAACATAATTGAGGCCATGGATGGACTGGGATTGTGCTTATTGTATTGTTTTTTGTCGTTTTTGGGGGGCTGCTGGTGTGGCCTTTTGCCCAGGGGTGGTGGTGCATGGACTGAGTGTGCCTGTGGTGTGGTCTCACTCTCTTTAATGTAAACATCATGGATGGCATTGGATTGTGGTGATTTCTGGCTGTTTTTCTGTTTTTTGGGGGTGTACTGTTGATGTGGACTGGCCATGTGGGTGGTGGTGGTGGCCATCTTGAGTGCTGGCTGGTACAGGCAACATGTGCCTGGGGTGTAAGGGGCCATTTTGAGGAGAGGCAGTGTCTGAGGCCTGCACTTATTTTGCCTACTTTTCATCCATTATGCCCAGGGGTAGTGAGTGTTGCATGGGCCTAGTGTTTCTGAGGGGTGTCTTCTTGAATTTAAACACCATTGAGGCCATGGATGGGCTGGGATTGTGCTGATTTTATTGTTTTTTGTCGTTTTTTTGGGCCTGCTGGTGGGGCCCTTTGCCCAGGGGTGGTGAGTGTTGCATGGGCCTAGTCTTTCTGTGGGGTGTCTTCTTGAATTTAAACATAATAGAGGCCATGGATGGGCTGGGATTGTGCTTATTTTATTGTTTTTTGTCGTTTTTGGGGGGCTGCTGGTGTGGCCTTTTGCCCAGGGGTGGTGGTGCATGGACTGAGTGTGCCTGTGGTGTGGTCTCACTCTCTTTAATGTAAACATCATGGATGGCATTGGATTGTGGTGATTTCTGGCTGTTTTTCTGTTTTTTGGGGGTGTACTGTTGATGTGGACTGGTCATGTGGGTGGTGGTGGTGGCCATCTTGAGTGCTGGCTGCTACAGGCAACATGTGCTTGGGGTGTAAGGGGCCATTTTGAGGAGAGGCAGTGTCTGAGGCCTGCACTTATTTTGCCTACTTTTCATCCATTATGCCCAGGGGTAGTGAGTGTTGCATGGGCCTAGTGATTCTGAGGGGTGTCTTCTTGAATTTAAACACCATTGAGGCCATGGATGGGCTGGGATTGTGCTGATTTTATTGTTTTTTGTCGTTTTTTTGGGCCTGCTGGTGGGGCCCTTTGCCCAGGGGTGGTGAGTGTTGCATGGGCCTAGTCTTTCTGTGGGGTGTCTTCTTGCATTTAAACATAATAGAGGCCATGGATGGGCTGGGATTGTGCTTATTTTATTGTTTTTTGTCGCTTTTGGGGGGCTGCTGGTGTGGCCTTTTGCCCAGGGGTGGTGGTGCATGGACTGAGTGTGCCTGTGGTGTGGTCTCACTCTCTTTAATGTAAACATCATGGATGGCATTGGATTGTGGTGATTTCTGGCTGTTTTTCTGTTTTTTGGGGGTGTACTGTTGATGTGGGCTGGTCATGTGGGTGGTGGTGGTGGCCATCTTGAGTGCTGGCTGCTACAGGCAACATGTGCTTGGGGTGTAAGGGGCCATTTTGAGGAGAGGCAGTGTCTGAGGCCTGCACTTATTTTGCCTACTTTTCATCCATTATGCCCAGGGGTAGTGAGTGTTGCATGGGCCTAGTGTTTCTGAGGGGTGTCTTCTTGAATTTAAACACCATTGAGGCCATGGATGGGCTGGGATTGTGCTGATTTTATTGTTTTTTGTCGTTTTTTTGGGCCTGCTGGTGGGGCCCTTTGCCCAGGGGTGGTGAGTGTTGCATGGGCCTAGTCTTTCTGTGGGGTGTCTTCTTGAATTTAAACATAATAGAGGCCATGGATGGGCTGGGATTGTGCTTATTTTATTGTTTTTTGTCGTTTTTGGGGGGCTGCTGGTGTGGCCTTTTGCCCAGGGGTGGTGGTGCATGGACTGAGTGTGCCTGTGGTGTGGTCTCACTCTCTTTAATGTAAACATCATGGATGGCATTGGATTGTGGTGATTTCTGGCTGTTTTTCTGTTTTTTGGGGGTGTACTGTTGATGTGGACTGGCCATGTGGGTGGTGGTGGTGGCCATCTTGAGTGCTGGCTGCTACAGGCAACATGTGCTTGGGGTGTAAGGGGCCATTTTGAGGAGAGGCAGTGTCTGAGGCCTGCACTTATTTTGCCTACTTTTCATCCATTATGCCCAGGGGTAGTGAGTGTTGCATGGGCCTAGTGTTTCTGAGGGGTGTCTTCTTGAATTTAAACTCTATTGAGGCCATGGATGGGCTGGGATTGTGCAGATTTTATTGTTTTTTGTCGTTTTTTTGGGCCTGCTGGTGTGGCCCTTTGCCCAGGGGTGGTGAGTGTTGCATGGGCCTAGTCTTTCTGTGGGGTGTCTTCTTGAATTTAAACATAATTGAGGCCATGGATGGGCTGGGATTGTGCTTATTTTATTGTTTTTTGTCGTTTTTGGGGGGCTGCTGGTGTGGCCTCTTGCTTGCCCAGGGGTGGTGGTGGTGCATGGACTGAGTGTGCCTGTGGTGTGGTCTCACTCTCTTTGATGTAAACATCATGGATGGCATTGGATTGTGGTGATTTCTGGCTGTTTTTCTGTTTTTTGGGGGTGTACTGTTGATGTGGACTGGCCATGTGGGTGGTGGTGGTGGCCATCTTGAGTGCTGGCTGGTACAGGCAACATGTGCTTGGGGTGTAAGGGCGGGGGCCATTTTGAGGAGAGGCAGTGTCTGAGGCCTGCACTTATTTTGCCTACTTTTCATCCCTTATGCCCAGGGGTAGTGAGTGTTGCATGGGCCTAGTGTTTCTGAGGGGTGTCTTCTTGAATTTAAACTCTATTGAGGCCATGGATGGGCTGGGATTGTGCAGATTTTATTGTTTTTTGTCGTTTTTTTGGGCCTGCTGGTGTGGCCCTTTGCCCAGGGGTGGTGAGTGTTGCATGGGCCTAGTCTTTCTGTGGGGTGTCTTCTTGAATTTAAACATAATTGAGGCCATGGATGGGCTGGGATTGGGCTTATTTTATTGTTTTTTGACGTTTTTGGGGGGCTGCTGGTGTGGCCTTTTGCCCAGGGGTGGTGGGTGGTGCATGGACTGAGTGTGCCTGTGGTGTGGTCTCACTCTCTTTAATGTAAACATCATGGATGGCATTGGATTGTGGTGATTTCTGGCTGTTTTTCTGTTTTTTGGGGGTGTACTGTTGATGTGGACTGGCCATGTGGGTGGTGGTGGTGGCCATCTTGAGTGCTGGCTGGTACAGGCAACATGTGCCTGGGGTGTAAGGGGCCATTTTGAGGAGAGGCAGTGTCTGAGGCCTGCACTTATTTTGCCTACTTTTCATCCATTATGCCCAGGGGTAGTGAGTGTTGCATACTTGCATGTCCGTAGTCTTTTTGTGGGGTGTCTTCAATGTAAACATCAAGGATGGCATGGGATTGTGCTCATTTTTCTGTGTTTTGTCGAATTTTTGGGGTGTATAACTGAACTGATGTTCCTCTGTCTTCCATTGCTTTTAGGTGCACAAGAAGACTCAAGAGAACCACCAGTGCCAGGAAGAAGTCCTGCAGCGGTGTGTGCAGCATAACGTCACGCGACGTCACGTCTGGACACAGAACCCTCTGCAACTCGTACAACTGCTGCCTGCTGACCTGCTCTGAAGAGGATGGCCCCAAAAAAAGTAACCTGTAGCTCCTCTAGCAAGAAAGGTGCCAGTAAGGAGCAGAAGAAGCAAGTTACCAAGGAGACTGGTGTGCCGCCCGCCCCTTTTTTTGGGAGTAAAAAAAAAAGTATGCCTGCAGCAGCAGCAGCGGGATCTGCTGGGGACCAAGCTGGCAGCACCCCCCCCCGCTCCATTGGGCTCAGTGCCACCACCACCACCACGCCAACTTAAGTCCAAGCCCTTGAGTGCTGCAGAGGCAGCCAGTATAGTTCTTCAATCACCATCGACCAGTGATGTTGGCTCATCGCAAGAAAGCAGCAGCAATGTCCCTCAATCAACACAGGTTGTTGTAGCTCATCTGACGAGTGTTGAACAACCACAGCCGCAACAACAATCACATGTGCAAGTACAAGCCCAAGTACATGTGGAAGGAGAGGCAGCGCAAGGAGATGCGCAAGCAGAGGTGCATGGAGGGTCACAAGTGCCCACAATAGTTGTTCCTCCCGAAGTAGGGGCACATCAGGAAATCGACAATCAAGGCGAGGTATCATTTGAGGAAGCCACTCCTCCTGATGATCCTTCATTGTCTTCCACAACCCTAGCAAGGAAGAGATCAAGGGTGGTGTCTACATCCTCTTCAAGCACACCTCCTTCTGATGATACGGATCAAACTTGGGAACCAGCACCACAGCCGTCTGAGAGTGAGGCACACCATGATCCAACAAAGGTAGTTAAGCGTAAAAGGAAGCTCGTCCAAAGTCTCAGAGTTATGGAGTGTGATGAGGCTCAACAAGAAGTGGCGGATACTGCTGCTGATGAAGACTCTGCCAACGACGACCCAGTCATCATAAAGGTCACTGCAGCCCCAGCGGGCATGCAGCAAACAGACATTTTGACCCTAGCCCGAAGAGCTGCTGCGCGTGATGATGATGATGATGTTGTCGATGAGGAGGCAGTGGAAACACCACAATCATTGGAGTTAAGTAGTACACCAACTCGTCCCGCTTCCATATTTCTTTCTGGCAAGAAGAGACCTCCGTCAACCTCGACCTTAATTAGTGGCAGTGAAAGTGCAAAACGTACAAAAGTTGGGCAATCCAGATCCTCCACTTCATCTGGCATTAGCTTCATGACCACCACCACCAGTATCGCCGCCTCCTCCAGGTCCCACAGACACTTCAAGTCCCCAGTTTGGGACTTCTTTACTGTTTGTCCCAAAAATCCAAAGTTTGCCATTTGTACCCTTTGTAAGCTTGCAGTTAGTCGTGGTAAGTCAGGTACCAACTATGGTACCGGCGGCCAGAGTGGTCATCTTGAGAGAAAGCACGCTGTCAAATGGTTTGCGCACCTAGATGCGATCAAGAAAGGCCAAAATCAAGGAAACGTTGATGTTTCATCTGATGATGACGAGCAGGAAGAAGACGTGTCAAACACTTCCCTTACACCCAGTACCCCTGTCAGCAGCACACCCAATGTGAGGCACACTAAGAGTGTTGGAGCGAGTGAGACACCAACGCACAAAAGTTCACCAGCGAGCAAAATTGGGTCAACGAAGTCATTATCAGCCCGTAAATGCTTGGTCCAGGGCAACATTAGAACAATGCTTACTTCAGACGTGCCATATGAACGCAACCACCCACTGACGCGTCTGTATAACACTAAGCTGGCTAAAATGCTAGCTGTGGACCTTCTACCTTTTTCTTTTGTAGAAGCGGTAGGTTTTCTTGAATTAGTGGCAACGCTCTGCCCTAAATGGAAAGTTCCGAGCCGGTTCTATTTTGCCAGAGTTGCGGTTCCAGCACTACATGAAGATGTGCTGCAGGCGATTGGGGCAGCTTTGCAGAAGAGTGCTGTTCACACAATACATCTGACAACAGACATGTGGACCAGTGGCCCAGGCCATGATTACATGTGCATCACTGCACACTGGGTCTCTTTTTCAGGTGTTAAAGCAAAGCTAAACGCAGGTGTTGACCCGGACAAAGTTTTCAAAGCTGCTCGGAAACATGCAACACTAGCCATGTTTGGCTTGGAGAAAAGTCACACAGCAGAAAACCTTTTGCAAGAGTTTAACAAAAAGGTCTTGACAATGCTATCCCCCCTAAAACGCAAGATTGGTTATGTTTCCACGGATAATGGCTCCAATGTAGTTAAGGCCATGTCGGAGGGTGGCTATTTCAGAGTGCCATGTTTGGCGCACTGTATCAACCTGGTAGTTCAAAAATTCTTGAGTGATAGAGACAGTGCAGCGTTCGCGGTAATGGCCACCTGCCGCAAAATGTCCAACCATTTCAGCCATTCTTTTAAGGCCCGGAAGCATCTGCGGAGACTGCTACTTCAACGTAGAATGCCAGTGAAAGCACTCATCCAGGAGGTGGCAACACGTTGGAACTCAACCTTCTACATGCTTGAGCGTCTGTATGAGCAGTATACGGTACTCGATCACTATTTCTTCACAGAGGGTAAATCTCAGAAGGAGGACCTGCGGATGACTGCGGCGCAATGGGACATAGTTAAAAGCCTGACAGACATGCTTCGTCCTTTTGAGTTCTTCACGCGTGCAGTCAGCCAGGAGGACTGTAATTTGGGAAAAGCTATCCCATTGTTGTGCATGCTGGAGCACCAACTGATGGCGGTGTCTTCTGAGTTTGAAAAAGAAGATGAAGAAAAAAAAAAAACATTTCATTTTGTCAGAGAAATTATTAGAGCGCCTACGTGGTGATGAACGTCTTCAAAAGATCAAGTCCGATCAGCATTACATTTGTGCTACTATTCTGGATCCACGCTACAAAAAGGCGCTGGCAGGCGAAGCATTCTTTCCTTTTGATGATGCAGATGTTCAAAAGTACAAACATTGGTTAGCCTGGTCAGCCAAGAGGTTTGAAAAAGAACGGCAGGTTATTGAAGGAGAAGCCAGTACATCAGCATCAGCATCAGCAGGCCATCCCCAGTCACAAGAATCCACTTCTGCACCTGTGGCTGGGGCACAAGTGACCTCTCAGCCGTTAAAGACACCGGCAACTGGATCATCTGCACCACACACAATGACAACACTAACAGTGGCTGCGGAGGAGGATTGGCTAAGTTTGATGGGGTATGGTTCTCGAAAAAATGTCACAGCCACAGCAAAAAGTAAGCAAAGTGGAGGAACCGTTGATGACCTTGAGTCGATGGTGCAGGACTATATGAATGACTCAACAGTGGTCTTTGTTAATGAGGAGCCATTGCAGTATTGGCATGGCAAAAAACAATTGTGGCCACAGCTCTACAACCTGGTTATAAACTATTTGTCTTGCCCACTCGCAAGTGTGTCTTCTGAACGTGTTTTCAGTGCTGCTGGTGGCATTGTAACTCCCAAACGGAGCCGCCTCTCGCCCAAAAATGTGGAGCGGCTGACAATGATCAAGATGAATCAGCACCTCATACCACCTGATTACAAAGTACGAGAAAGCACGCCGCATGAAGACAAGGAGGACGGCAACGTAGATGAGGGGATTTTTTCTCTGTTCGGTGGCACTGACCTCATCCAGCCTGAATTCGCAGAGTATGATGACGAAATCTTGTTCTTATTCCCTGACACCGAGCACTGAAAATGAGACAATCAATCAAGAACTTTCTTTTTCGTCCTTATTCCCTTTTATTCCTGTGTGCTTTGTGTCTCTCTTTCTTTGTTTTGCACAGTTAATTTAATTCAAACTTTAATCACCTAATCCCAAAAACAAGACCATCATCAGAACTGTCTTCACTTGTTTGCTTATTGCTTTGAAGGTGCCGCAGTCTACATTCCTCAGGTTCACAAGTTCCGAAGAACATGCTCCTCTATCCTCCTCCTCCAGACTGCGATTTCCCTCCAAGCAGAGTGCTGGATTACGCCCAATGAAGAAAGACTCAGCACTTGTGGGGGTGTTGTACTTCTTTGCGGGTGAGTTGACGGATTTGGGCCCATTGCTTTGAAGCTCTAATAATGGACAAAAGTGTTTTGGACCAAATATGAGGTGGAAATTTCTTGCCGTTTTTGCTGACTTGCTTGCCTTTGAGGTGCTCTTTGGCGGGGTTCCGGGGGTTTGTGGGTAATTTTTGGTGTCTGTCGAAGCACTGCTGCGACAGTCTAATCTTGATTGCATTTGCTTTTCAGGAAATCCGTGGTGGAAAACAGGAGTTATGATGATTGATGATGATGACCTAGCTGAACAGCGCCGCATTTGGACCGAAGGCCGAGAGATATTGTAAGTATGAGATTTAGCTTTTTCGCTGTTTGGGGGTGTTGTCGGTTGTTTTTTTGCGGGTGGGTTGGCGGGTCTTGCCTGGGGCATTCCTGGGAAGGTCTAATACCGGATAGAAGTGTTTTGGACAAAATCCATAAGGAACAGCCTTTTTTTTGCTATTTCTTCTGACATCTTGCTCAATGTAGCGTTTTGGGGGGCTTCCTGCTGTTCGTGGGTGGGTTGCGGCCGGGGTCTCTGTCGAAGCACTGCTGCGACAGTCTAATCTTGATTGCATTTGCTTTTCAGGAAATCCGTGGTGGAAAACCGGAGTTATGATGATTGATGATGATGATGACCTAGCTGAACAGCGCCGCATTTGGACCGAAGGCCGAGAGATATTGTAAGTATGAGATTTAGCTTTTTCGCTGTTTGGGGGTGTTGTCGGTTGTTTTTTTGCGGGTGGGTTGGCGGGTCTTGCCTGGGGCATTCCTGGGAAGGTCTAATACCGGATAGAAGTGTTTTGGACAAAATCCATAAGGAACAGCCTTTTTTTGCTATTTCTTCTGACATCTTGCTCAATGTAGCGTTTTGGGGGGCTTCATGCTGTTCGTGGGTGGGTTGCAGCCGGGGTCTCTGTCGAAGCACTGCTGCGACAGTCTAATCTTGATTGCATTTGCTTTTCAGGAAATCCGTGGTGGAAAACCGGAGTTATGATGATTGATGATGATGATGACCTAGCTGAACAGCGCCGCATTTGGACCGAAGGCCGAGAGATATTGTAAGTATGAGATTTAGCTTTTTCGCTGTTTGGGGGTGTTGTCGGGTGGTTTTTTGCGGGTGGGTTGGCGCCGGCGGGTCTTGCCTGGGGCATTCCTGGGAAGGTCTAATACCGGATAGAAGTGTTTTGGACAAAATCCATAAGGAACAGCCTTTTTTTCAAGGTCAAATTTTGTTCTAAAACACAGTAGTACACCTACCTTGAGGGGAAAGATCCGCTATAATATTTTGGCCATACTTATTGATCCTTAAAAAGGTGACTCAGACAGAGCACGCAATTTCTAAAATATTGTACTGTCTATTAGGGAAATCAAAGTGTGACTTTTTGCACCACACAGCGTACATACCTTTTATTTATTTATCAGTGGTATTGTAATAGCACTTCCTGTTTTCCGTTCAATAATTACAGGCCGGGTTTCAGTCAACATCCGCCAGGCAGGCAGTGGACAGGGTGTCTTCTGTCAGTGGTCACCACATTGATGGACGAAGCGTCAGCTGGAATGGAGGAGTGCCGCCAATAAGAGGAATTGTTTGCTGCATGCTTATTACTTACCAAATTCAACAGGACAACTCCAACAACATACGCAATACAGATACAGTATCCATTGTTGTCTTTTATTCTATGAGTGTGACTGCATGTGCTTACCTTTAGTTTGTAACCAAAGATTGTCTGTATCTTCAATTATTGTTTGTCCATGCTCTGCTTTTTTTTTCTTCTCTCAACAAAACCTACCCAAAAAGAAACCCCCATTCCCATCCATTTTACAAACCCTAACCCTCTTCCCCCGGGCTGTGTTGTTTTGCTTGATGTCTGACTAAAATGACATCAATAATTCCACACACTTGCTGGGGAGGATAAGGTCATAGCAGCAACAGGCTGGTGAAGGAATACGAGGATATCTTCTAGACTTACTCAGCTTCAGTACTATATCTTCTAGTAGTAGTAGCCAATGTCAAATAAATTCAACGCAAGTACTAGTTATACTTGCAAGCAAATACTTTACCATTTGTTAGGCTACATTATGGCACTGTTCTAGTGTACTGTCACCTGCTATTTTCTCGATCGTACCGTAACCGTTGTAATGCTACAGTAAGGAGGACAAACAAGGTTTTGTTTTCTTTTTTTCCATAGGCATGCAACTGCCACTGTGTCACACCACTAGTACCACCGCAATGAGGAAATGTCACCCGCCCAGGATTGACAACGTTAATCCCCATTTCACCTGGAGCCAGCCCTGGGCCTAGCCCTAATTTCTAACACAAATTACAGGTAAGATAAGCGTTTGGTGGGAGGTAGTATAATGGAGTATTATTTCGGAGTAGACAAGAGATTGACGGTTGTACTACTAAAGTCCTACGACTGTTCAGGAAAACAAAGTTACTGTTACACCCCCGCCCCCCACCCACCAGACTGAAAAGCAGTAAAAAACAGGTATGGTCAGATAAAGTTGAAAAATATATTTATTTAGCCCTAACAAAATAATCTCCCTCACCCACCCTAACCCCAACGATTGTCTCTGAAACGTCCCAAAACGATCCCAACTCCCAAATCCCACCCCCCAAAAGTCTATAAAAAAAGGGCAAGGGACACTCCACTACTGGAGGGTGCTGGTGCTGGTGCATGATGCGGCATGGGCATCATACTCCTTGCGGAGGGTGGCAAGCTCGGAGCGGAGGCCCTTAACCAAGTTCTTATACCTCAGGACCTCCTGCTCCAGGTTGGACATGCGGACTCGTAGGCGGCGTTGGCGTTCCTTGCAGCTCCTGTGGGGGGCAGCTGGTATTTCGGTTGCTTGGCGGTGGCGGTCGTCTTTCTTAGCCCGGCTCGGTCCCGCTGGCTTAGTCACGGAGGAGGATGCAGTGGTCACAGTCGAGGATGTTGCCCCGCTCGACTGCGTGTCCTCCTCCTCCTCCAGGGCCACCAGCCGCCGATATTCGGCGACTGTGGCCTCCAGCCTCCGTTGCCGGGCCAATCTAGCCTGCTCCCTCCTTGTTGTTGATTTGGAAGGAGCAACTATATGAAGAAAGAAAGACATAGTCTGTAACCAATGCTCCTTATTAATAACACAAAGTGATTGAGCCGAAAGTTGGGTCACAGAGTACAAGTAGCAAATTGAAAGCACAGTACATAACTATTGAGGACAGTATCTATGTAACCTCCCACTTCTGCATCCTTGCTCTAACAGTAGTGGTAGTTTAATGAACTAATTCTACGACCACTATGGACTTCCATTACAGTCGACTATGACAGTACACCAGTCTTATTCTTCTTCTTCTCTCTTGTTTAGGGAAATGGGTACGTTATCTTATGCAAGCCGGCAGAATGACATGGACAGCACAGTGAACTTGCACCCGAGAAAAAAAGTTGCACACCATGATGAGTGAGACAGACTTGCGTTACTGTACCGGTCCAGTACATGCAGGTGGTGAAGCTATTACTTTTCTATTACGGGTGGCACTGAGAATACTCTGTTACAAGGGCTACTGCTTAATTAATTTACCTTTCACCCTACAGTGCAAATGAGTACTAGAAAAGGAAAATGAAGAAGCTAACTAATTTGATTATCTATCACTTCACATGGGACGTATTTAATGACAGATGAGATGACTTTAGGTGCTTTGCTTAATATTGAGTGAACAGTGATACACCCACACATGAATGACGTACTACAAGTAAACTAAAGTTATTAAGAGAGGTACGGAGTGTCCACCGTAATAACCAGATATATGCTGTGAATGCAAACGCAATACAAAGTACTGCTACTATTCATGGTAGTATTGGACACATTTACAATTTCTTTTCCTTGCCTTCCCTGCACTGGAACGGACGTGCGGGTGCGGTGGTACATGCTCTTCAAGGTAACACTTACTTCACCTGGCGACCATCTACTCTCTCTAGATACACATGTGCTATCTAAGAGTCAGAGAATACCATGCTCCAGGCATCCATTCAGTCAAAGTATACGCACACATACAGTTTCTGTTTCACCCACCCAGGCTGCTGTCCTTCCACCCATCCTTGCTTCATCATTGACCCAGCCATGCACCATACCATATTCTTTCCTTCCCAGCCACCTCGGGGGCCAAGCAAACACATATCGTTCTTCTTTGCCAGCCATCATACAAGTTCGCGTCCCACTTACTTACACCCTTCTTTCGCTTTTCGTTCATCCCATCCATCACGTTCGTCTAAGAACTTATTGGGATTCTTCTCACCAAAAACTTCACAGCTAAGTCGAAGTACATTTCGAGGAGGCTACTACCTGGTTGATTTGTAATTGTAATACACCCGTGCAGAAAGCACACTATGCAGTCTTCAATCTCAATAAGTAATGAATATATAGCTTACCTGTTTCCGCCACCACCGTTTGATCCCCCACAGGAACGTCCGCCAGCTCTTGTACCGCCGCCTCCTCCCCAGAGGCCTCCGAGTCCTGGTCCAACACAGCCACCTCCGCGCTGGCCCCGTCACCAGATGTTACACCTACAAAGTACATTTAAGAATGTTAGAATACACCACTCACTACTATATAATATTTGGTCTAGGAGAAATGTTAAAAAAACAGAATACAATGTAATAATTTGTGACTGTCTACTCCATAGTAAAAATGTCCCATTTTCCAGGGAAGGCTGTTGTCTTGCTGCACTTTTATGCACAACTGATGAATGCTTGCTTTTGATTTTTAACACGCACCACTTTTTCTCCTAACAGACAGAAGCTTGACTCCTGAGTCCTAAGAACACGACCAGGATCAAGTTCAAACCAGGTGAGAGTTCGGCTCGACCACAAGAAATGTGTCCAATTAATCGTCAGCACTAACCACTTTTCCGTTTACAGTTAAATAGTTTTATGACAAAGTAGATTTTAATAAATGTGTTTACTTTTAATAAAGCTTTTAAACTTAAATAGACTCTGTGGTTTTTGTTCCTCTAGACTAGAGTGGATGAGCTAAAGGTTTTGGAATTTTTGCAAGCATGAGTGCCTCTGACACTTCTTGACTGTGCTGTGACTCCGTACTACTCTCTTGTCCTGCGTACGATAATCTAGAGATCATTGGGGATCTATAATCGGTGACTTCGGGAGCTGAATGACTCTGCCACACTATCTAGTCAGTAAGGAGACAGTGCATAGAGGTATTGCTGAATATAATGGGAGTCCAATGGAATTGCCAAATGTCCAATCTTAGTTAGCAAATAAACAAAAGAAATCCAACATCAAGGGAAGGAAGGAGTGATCAATGGATATTGAAGCACTCAGTGTTTGTTAAAATACCCCTCACACACCAAAAGGCCCCTTGGTGTCATGCTTCATCATTGGGGTCTTCGCACCCCTCTATCGGGATGCGGCGTGCTGCGACCTACGGATACGCGGGAGCACTATAGAGTTGGCTATGTGTGGTGTACAGTGTGTGGGGTATGTGACTAAAGTGAGTAGGGAAAAAGTGGTGAAGGAAATTAAAAAGTACCTGGCACTAGAGTAAAAAAATTTTATTCCGAACTCTGGCTGATACTAGTAAAAATAAGTGCAGGGCGAGATCAATCTGTTATATTAATGAACAGGATCTCTGGTGTGCTGTGTTTGTCGACATGTTTCGGAGACAAGCTCCTTCTTCAGGACAGGGGCACAAACTCCCTTCCCTACTCACGTCTTTTTCTACAAAAAAAGTGTAATATTTACAAAAAAGTGAAATTTTGTAGGAATAGGCTAAGTGTGCCTACAGCGGTCTGCTACAAGTGCAATGACCTGTAGAAAGACAAAAACCAAAAAACTAATGGTTACCCATGTAGCGGGTAGTTGCAAGGCGCAGTCGCCTAGAACCACACCATGTGCTTTTTAATAAGCTAGTAAAAAAGGACTCACAACACAAACAACATAAAACACATAGAACTAGGATTTTTACTGTCAGGTATACTCATACTTGTGAAGCCTGGTTGGTGGGCTTCATGAACAGCGCGTTGGGGTGTAGCTTCAATGGCTATCTGTGGTAGAGGATAATGCATTTTGTAAATAGCCATCTATTCCCACTTACTTCTAAAGATAAAGGTCGATTTCATATGGGATGTTTTCTTGGATGGTATACTCACAAGGTCCGGACACTTTGATCTCCGCCTTACCCCTCTCGCTGCTCCGCTGGTATGGAGTCATGCGAAAGACATGGGTATTTATACTCTGTTTTGTTAATTGGTTTCGTTAATTGGGCGGAAACCGGAGTGTCTCCATGTATGGGTATTCCGCATGGTAGCCATACAGGGCGCTCGTATGTTGCTGTCGTGTTAACATGAGAATCGTGTCTGTATGGTCTTGTCAGTGCCGCTTGACGCCGCTACTTCCTCGCGCATGCGCAGTTCTTCGTTCCTTAGCGCATGCGCACAGCCTGCAAGCGCTCCGATTCTTGTATGGGAAGCGCTGAGGACTTAATGTATTTGTGAAGTGCCAATTATCTTCAGAATGGTACAGTATGTGGTCACAAGGCTTAGTACAGCGGGTGAGAAAAACAGCAGGAGCAGTGTTGTTCCCTCGATGGTTTTCAATAGGACACTACTCGAAAAAACTTTGTGGTCCTTTTTTGAGAGTAATGGAATATTTGGCTGTGTGATCTGTGGCATAGGTGGTATTATGATGTTCATGCTGACAGTTGGCTCCATGGCACATCATCATTGAGCCCATTAATATGTGTGCCCAGACGGAACACCCATCTTTGTTCCTTTTGAAAAAGGCCGGCATCAGTTGGTAATTGTTCGATTATTGTCCATCTCAAATCATTAACGCAGTGTTGCATTGTGAGAAAATGTGTGGCCATTTTCGTTGTGCTTTTCTTGCATCGTACGTTACTTTTGTGTTCATTTAGACGCGTTTTTATGGCTCGTGTTGTCATTCCCACATATTCAAGGTGGCATGGGCACTTGATGAGGTAGATGACGTTTTTTGAGTTGCAGTTCGTAAATCTACGCTGCTCCCATGTTGATCCATTACTGAAGGTGAGTTTTTTACTTTTTTCCGTTAAGTGACAGCTGCTACAGTTCCCACAGGGAAAGTGGCCTTGGATCCCTATTGATAGTTGCGGGGACACAGTAGTAGGTTTTGGTCTGGTGTGTACCAAAATGTCTCTTAGGTTGCGTCCTCTGCGGTGGGCAAACATCGGTTTGTCTAGATCCAGATCACCACTCGTTAGTATTCTCCAGTGCTTGTTCACTATCTTGGATACTTCATTCGACATGGTGTTGTAGGTTGTCACACAGATTGGTCTTTTATTTTCAGTGGGTTCTCTTGTTCGTTCCTCCAGTAATGACTCTCTGTTGTTATTTCTTGCTCTTTTTAGCGCTTTGTTGATGATCCTGTTTGGGTATTCCCGTTGTTTGAGTTTGTCTTTGAGGTCAACCGCTTGTTCCTTGAAAATAGACACATCTGTGCAGTTACGCCTTAAGCGTAAGAACTGCCCGTAGGGCAGGTTTTCCCGTAGATGCCGAGGGTGAAAGCTATCGTACCTCAGTAGGCAATTTCTGGAAGTAGGTTTAAAATGGGTAGTCGTTTTTAGTATACCTGCATCTGCATAGATGTTGAGATCTAGGAAAACCATTGTTTGGTCAGAAATTGTGCTCGTGAATTTCAAGAATGTGTTTTGGGTATTTAACCAAATCACAAAGGTTTCCGCTGACTGGCGGTCGCCTTGCCATATGACCAGGATGTCATCAATGTACCTTCTCCAACATTTTATATTTGACCTGTACGGGTTCTGTTCATGGAGTATCTTGCTGGTCTCTAGGTGGTGCACATAGAGACCAGCCAGGCTGGGAGCAAAGGTGCTTCCCATGCTGGTCCCATGGCATTGTTGGTAAATAGTTGTTTTATATTGGAAAAAGTTTTTTTGCAGAGCCAATGAGATACATTCCAGAACTAAGCCTCGTGGTGTTTGATAATTCCATTTGGTGGTGAAGAGTACTTCTTCGATGATCATCAACGTCTCATCGTGGGGCAGGCTGGTGTATAGACTTTCCACATCAAGGGACATGAGTAGTTGGGTATGTGGGTCAAAGGTCATCTCCTGAAGAAGTTGTAATACTGCCTTGGTATCCTTAAGGTACGTGTTTGTAGATTGCACCAACGGTCTCAAGAATGCGTCCGCAAACTTTGACAGTGGTTCTAGGATGGAACCAATGCCTGAGACTATTGGTCTCCCCGGAGGTTTTCTGAAGTCCTTGTGTATCTTTGGGATACTGTAAAAATAGGGGATGCGGGGTTTCTTTTGCTCAAGGAATTTGCCTTCCTTTTTGCTCAGCCAATTGTGTGTTAGACCCTCCTCAATCATACTTCCGATCTTTATCCTGAGTTGTTCCGTTGGATCCTGTTGTAGAACCATATAATTGCGTCTGTCCGACAGGAGGCGCATGCATTCAGTGTCATAGTCCTCAGCGGACTGTAACACTATTGCTCCCCCCTTGTCCGCTGGTTTTATGACTATGCTGGTGTCTCCAGATAGACTCTTTAAGGCAAGTTGTTCCTCCTTTGTAGTATTATGAAAGACTTGTGTGGATGACACATCTAATTTGTTGACGTCCGTCATGACAGCCTTTTCAAAGGCGAGTAGTTCGATTGGGAGTACTGGGTCCGGAGGTGTGAAGGTCGATTTAGGTCTCAGACCAGTGTCTGTTGATGTAGTTATTGTTGGTTTGTCACTGAAAAAGACCTGTAGTTTCAGTTTTCGTACAAACTCTTTCATTTCGACATTTACTTTGAAGATGTCCGGTTTCTGTGTTGGTACAAAACCCAGTCCTTTATTTAGTACCTGTCTTTGGATACTCGTGAGTGGTTTAGAGGTGAGATTCACCACTAGGTCCCTCTCTGGTTGCTGGTTGATGCCTGGTTCGGTAGGGAGCCCGTCATGCTCCTGGTTTGTCTGGGGTTCCCTTGGTCTGTTGACTCCCATGTGACGTTGTTGCCCTTCCGGTTCCTTCCCCGTGTTCCTGGACGGGAGCCTAAAAAAGGCTGTGGATCATAAAAACCTCCATTGTAGTCTTGGTTCCATTGTGGGAAACTTTGTATATCCGGTTGATGGTTGAACTGGAAAGGTTGAAAAGGGGGGGGTTGGGGTGGTCCCATGAATTGTGGATACTGGGGCGGGTATCCCCTCCATCCTCTTTGTCTTGGGAATTGCTGTCGTCTTTGTCTCCATCCGCCTCTATTCGGGCGGTTCCTTCTGCCACCGCTGGAGTTAGAACTGGCGGAGCTGCCGTCTGACCCATCACTATCTGTGTCATTTCGCGTGGATACATAGTCAGCCCTGGTGTATGGGTACGTTCCTTCCGGTGTAAATTTGTCTTTGTCCTTACTCAATTTATTGAGTTTGTTTTGTTTCAAGGTGAATTCAAATTCCGTCATTTGTTGGTTCAATTCATCCAATCTGGTCTTTAGGTCTTCTGTCGACATGTATGTTTTTAGTTTGACCTCGATTTTACCGATCTCTATTTTAAGTTCCTGTGTGATTCTGGTTGCTGTTTTTATTATGAGAACCAACCAGTCCCTGGTACAATGCCAAGAGATCAGTGACCACTCTTTTTTAAATTGTAAGTCGGTCTGAAAAATGAACGGTTCATTTTTTACAATAAGTCCTGCAGGTCCCATCTTGTTCCTCAAGTATCCTGTCATTATCAAGCCGTGTAGAGCTGCCTTTATTTGGTTGCGTCTTAGTTTTACCAATTCATTCCAATCATCAATGTTTGGGCCGGGTTCAGGGTTGGTAAGTCCCTCAAAAGGGTTTACTGCTGCCAAAATTCTGCCAATCTCATCTTCGCCGAAGGTTAAGCCATGTTCGTCCTCCATTTCAGAGAGACCGCTGTGGTATACAGTGACCTAGTGTATGTGTTTATGTGTTGTGGAGAGGTTGGGTTACTCCCGCAGCTGCACGCTGCCTAGACTATAATTTAAACAAAGGAGGGAGGTAGAGCTATTAGTTGGATTTATACTCCACTATCATAAGTAAATAAACAAAAGAAATCCAACATCAAGGGAAGGAAGGAGTGATCAATGGATATTGAAGCACTCAGTGTTTGTTAAAATACCCCTCACACACCAAAAGGCCCCTTGGTGTCATGCTTCATCATTGGGGTCTTCGCACCCCTCTATCGGGATGCGGCGTGCTGCGACCTACGGATACGCGGGAGCACTATAGAGTTGGCTATGTGTGGTGTACAGTGTGTGGGGTATGTGACTAAAGTGAGTAGGGAAAAAGTGGTGAAGGAAATTAAAAAGTACCTGGCACTAGAGTAAAAAAATTTTATTCCGAACTCTGGCTGATACTAGTAAAAATAAGTGCAGGGCGAGATCAATCTGTTATATTAATGAACAGGATCTCTGGTGTGCTGTGTTTGTCGACATGTTTCGGAGACAAGCTCCTTCTTCAGGACAGGGGCACAAACTCCCTTCCCTACTCACGTCTTTTTCTACAAAAAAAGTGTAATATTTACAAAAAAGTGAAATTTTGTAGGAATAGGCTAAGTGTGCCTACAGCGGTCTGCTACAAGTGCAATGACCTGTAGAAAGACAAAAACCAAAAAACTAATGGTTACCCATGTAGCGGGTAGTTGCAAGGCGCAGTCGCCTAGAACCACACCATGTGCTTTTTAATAAGCTAGTAAAAAAGGACTCACAACACAAACAACATAAAACACATAGAACTAGGATTTTTACTGTCAGGTATACTCATACTTGTGAAGCCTGGTTGGTGGGCTTCATGAACAGCGCGTTGGGGTGTAGCTTCAATGGCTATCTGTGGTAGAGGATAATGCATTTTGTAAATAGCCATCTATTCCCACTTACTTCTAAAGATAAAGGTCGATTTCATATGGGATGTTTTCTTGGATGGTATACTCACAAGGTCCGGACACTTTGATCTCCGCCTTACCCCTCTCGCTGCTCCGCTGGTATGGAGTCATGCGAAAGACATGGGTATTTATACTCTGTTTTGTTAATTGGTTTCGTTAATTGGGCGGAAACCGGAGTGTCTCCATGTATGGGTATTCCGCATGGTAGCCATACAGGGCGCTCGTATGTTGCTGTCGTGTTAACATGAGAATCGCGTCTGTATGGTCTTGTCAGTGCCGCTTGACGCCGCTACTTCCTCGCGCATGCGCAGTTCTTCGTTCCTTAGCGCATGCGCACAGCCTGCAAGCGCTCCGATTCTTGTATGGGAAGCGCTGAGGACTTAATGTATTTGTGAAGTGCCAATTATCTTCAGAATGGTACAGTATGTGGTCACAAGGCTTAGTACAGCGGGTGAGAAAAACAGCAGGAGCAGTGTTGTTCCCTCGATGGTTTTCAATAGGACACTACTCGAAAAAACTTCGTGGTCCTTTTTTGAGAGTAATGGAATATTTGGCTGTGTGATCTGTGGCATAGGTGGTATTATGATGTTCATGCTGACAGTTGGCTCCATGGCACATCATCATTGAGCCCATTAATATGTGTGCCCAGACGGAACACCCATCTTTGTTCCTTTTGAAAAAGGCCGGCATCAGTTGGTAATTGTTCGATTATTGTCCATCTCAAATCATTAACGCAGTGTTGCATTGTGAGAAAATGTGTGGCCATTTTCGTTGTGCTTTTCTTGCATCGTACGTTACTTTTGTGTTCATTTAGACGCGTTTTTATGGCTCGTGTTGTCATTCCCACATATTCAAGGTGGCATGGGCACTTGATGAGGTAGATGACGTTTTTTGAGTTGCAGTTCGTAAATCTACGCTGCTCCCATGTTGATCCATTACTGAAGGTGAGTTTTTTACTTTTTTCCGTTAAGTGACAGCTGCTACAGTTCCCACAGGGAAAGTGGCCTTGGATCCCTATTGATAGTTGCGGGGACACAGTAGTAGGTTTTGGTCTGGTGTGTACCAAAATGTCTCTTAGGTTGCGTCCTCTGCGGTGGGCAAACATCGGTTTGTCTAGATCCAGATCACCACTCGTTAGTATTCTCCAGTGCTTGTTCACTATCTTGGATACTTCATTCGACATGGTGTTGTAGGTTGTCACACAGATTGGTCTTTTATTTTCAGTGGGTTCTCTTGTTCGTTCCTCCAGTAATGACTCTCTGTTGTTATTTCTTGCTCTTTTTAGCGCTTTGTTGATGATCCTGTTTGGGTATTCCCGTTGTTTGAGTTTGTCTTTGAGGTCAACCGCTTGTTCCTTGAAAATAGACACATCTGTGCAGTTACGCCTTAAGCGTAAGAACTGCCCGTAGGGCAGGTTTTCCCGTAGATGCCGAGGGTGAAAGCTATCGTACCTCAGTAGGCAATTTCTGGAAGTAGGTTTAAAATGGGTAGTCGTTTTTAGTATACCTGCATCTGCATAGATGTTGAGATCTAGGAAAACCATTGTTTGGTCAGAAATTGTGCTCGTGAATTTCAAGAATGTGTTTTGGGTATTTAACCAAATCACAAAGGTTTCCGCTGACTGGCCGTCGCCTTGCCATATGACCAGGATGTCATCAATGTACCTTCTCCAACATTTTATATTTGACCTGTACGGGTTCTGTTCATGGAGTATCTTGCTGGTCTCTAGGTGGTGCACATAGAGACCAGCCAGGCTGGGAGCAAAGGTGCTTCCCATGCTGGTCCCATGGCATTGTTGGTAAATAGTTGTTTTATATTGGAAAAAGTTTTTTTGCAGAGCCAATGAGATACATTCCAGAACTAAGCCTCGTGGTGTTTGATAATTCCATTTGGTGGTGAAGAGTACTTCTTCGATGATCATCAACGTCTCATCGTGGGGCAGGCTGGTGTATAGACTTTCCACATCAAGGAACAAACAAACTCTTTCATTTCGACATTTACTTTGAAGATGTCCGGTTTCTGTGTTGGTACAAAACCCAGACCGTTGGTGCAATCTACAAACACGTACCTTAAGGATACCAAGGCAGTATTACAACTTCTTCAGGAGATGACCTTTGACCCACATACCCAACTACTCATGTCCCTTGATGTGGAAAGTCTATACACCAGCCTGCCCCACGATGAGACGTTGATGATCATCGAATAAGTACTCTTCACCACCAAATGGAATTATCAAACACCACGAGGCTTAGTTCTGGAATGTATCTCATTGGCTCTGCAAAAAAACTTTTTCCAATATAAAACAACTATTTACCAACAATGCCATGGGACCAGCATGGGAAGCACCTTTGCTCCCAGCCTGGCTGGTCTCTATGTGCACCACCTAGAGACCAGCAAGATACTCCATGAACAGAACCCGTACAGGTCAAATATAAAATGTTGGAGAAGGTACATTGATGACATCCTGGTCATATGGCAAGGCGACCGCCAGTCAGCGGAAACCTTTGTGATTTGGTTAAATACCCAAAACACATTCTTGAAATTCACGAGCACAATTTCTGACCAAACAATGGTTTTCCTAGATCTCAACATCTATGCAGATGCAGGTATACTAAAAACGACTACCCATTTTAAACCTACTTCCAGAAATTGCCTACTGAGGTACGATAGCTTTCACCCTCGGCATCTACGGGAAAACCTGCCCTACGGGCAGTTCTTACGCTTAAGGCGTAACTGCACAGATGTGTCTATTTTCAAGGAACAAGCGGTTGACCTCAAAGACAAACTCAAACAACGGGAATACCCAAACAGGATCATCAACAAAGCGCTAAAAAGAGCAAGAAATAACAACAGAGAGTCATTACTGGAGGAACGAACAAGAGAACCCACTGAAAATAAAAGACCAATCTGTGTGACAACCTACAACACCATGTCGAATGAAGTATCCAAGATAGTGAACAAGCACTGGAGAATACTAACGAGTGGTGATCTGGATCTAGACAAACCGATGTTTGCCCACCGCAGAGGACGCAACCTAAGAGACATTTTGGTACACACCAGACCAAAACCTACTACTGTGTCCCCGCAACTATCAATAGGGATCCAAGGCCACTTTCCCTGTGGGAACTGTAGCAGCTGTCACTTAACGGAAAAAAGTAAAAAACTCACCTTCAGTAATGGATCAACATGGGAGCAGCGTAGATTTACGAACTGCAACTCAAAAAACGTCATCTACCTCATCAAGTGCCCATGCCACCTTGAATATGTGGGAATGACAACACGAGCCATAAAAACGCGTCTAAATGAACACAAAAGTAACGTACGATACAAGAAAAGCACAACGAAAATGGCCACACATTTTCTCACAATGCAACACTGCGTTAATGATTTGAGATGGACAATAATCGAACAATTACCAACTGATGCCGGCCTTTTTCAAAAGGAACAAAGATGGGTGTTCCGTCTGGGCACACATATTAATGGGCTCAATGATGATGTGCCATGGAGCCAACTGTCAGCATGAACATCATAATACCACCTATGCCACAGATCACACAGCCAAATATTCCATTACTCTCAAAAAAGGACCACGAAGTTTTTTCGAGTAGTGTCCTATTGAAAACCATCGAGGGAACAACACTGCTCCTGCTGTTTTTCTCACCCGCTGTACTAAGCCTTGTGACCACATACTGTACCATTCTGAAGATAATTGGCACTTCACAAATACATTAAGTCCTCAGCGCTTCCCATACAAGAATCGGAGCGCTTGCAGGCTGTGCGCATGCGCTAAGGAACGAAGAACTGCGCATGCGCGAGGAAGTAGCGGCGTCAAGCGGCACTGACAAGACCATACAGACGCGATTCTCATGTTAACACGACAGCAACATACGAGCGCCCTGTATGGCTACCATGCGGAATACCCATACATGGAGACACTCCGGTTTCCGCCCAATTAACGAAACCAATTAACAAAACAGAGTATAAATACCCATGTCTTTCGCATGACTCCATACCAGCGGAGCAGCGAGAGGGGTAAGGCGGAGATCAAAGTGTCCGGACCTTGTGAGTATACCATCCAAGAAAACATCCCATATGAAATCGACCTTTATCTTTAGAAGTAAGTGGGAATAGATGGCTATTTACAAAATGCATTATCCTCTACCACAGATAGCCATTGAAGCTACACCCCAACGCGCTGTTCATGAAGCCCACCAACCAGGCTTCACAAGTATGAGTATACCTGACAGTAAAAATCCTAGTTCTATGTGTTTTATGTTGTTTGTGTTGTGAGTCCTTTTTTACTAGCTTATTAAAAAGCACATGGTGTGGTTCTAGGCGACTGCGCCTTGCAACTACCCGCTACATGGGTAACCATTAGTTTTTTGGTTTTTGTCTTTCTACAGGTCATTGCACTTGTAGCAGACCGCTGTAGGCACACTTAGCCTATTCCTACAAAATTTCACTTTTTTGTAAATATTACACTTTTTTTGTAGAAAAAGACGTGAGTAGGGAAGGGAGTTTGTGCCCCTGTCCTGAAGAAGGAGCTTGTCTCCGAAACATGTCGACAAACACAGCACACCAGAGATCCTGTTCATTAATATAACAGATTGATCTCGCCCTGCACTTATTTTTACTAGTATCAGCCAGAGTTCGGAATAAAAAATTTTTACTCTAGTGCCAGGTACTTTTTAATTTCCTTCACCACTTTTTCCCTACTCACTTTAGTCACATACCCCACACACTGTACACCACACATAGCCAACTCTATAGTGCTCCCGCGTATCCGTAGGTCGCAGCACGCCGCATCCCGATAGAGGGGTGCGAAGACCCCAATGATGAAGCATGACACCAAGGGGCCTTTTGGTATGTGAGGGGTATTTTAACAAACACTGAGTGCTTCAATATCCATTGATCACTCCTTCCTTCCCTTGATGTTGGATTTCTTTTGTTTATTTACTTATGATAGTGGAGTATAAATCCAACTAATAGCTCTACCTCCCTCCTTTGTTTAAATTACAATCTTAGTTAGCTACACAGACAGACTAATAAGAATAGTCTAGTAATACCACAGGGAGTCATATTCGAGGCAGGATAAGAATTTATATCCAGTCTACAAGAAGATCAAAGACGATTTAGAAAAAATCGAATGAGGAACGCTAGGAAAAAATAGGTACTGTTTATTAAAATGTAAACTTACTGGGGCCAGCAAAGGAGCCCTCGCCTGCCCGATCCTGGCCTGCATCCTCAGCACCCTCCTCCTGTGTCCTCTTGCCCTTGGGGGGAGCTGATGTACAACATGAAAGAAAGAAAAACCAGAAAACATGGATGAGATTTTTCAACCAAATCAAACATTTCAAAAGAACAATAACAACATATTTTGGAAAAATAGCAAATAGATAGACAACTATTCCACGGGATCTATCTCATGTGGTATACTACGTTATTCGTATTGCCTGATTTGCGGAACGTTGACTTAGAAAGTTCCTATGTAACTCAATAAACAGACTACTAAAGAGGTTTGCCTAGGCCTGGCACTGCAGGCAGCAGTGCGCAACACGTGACAGACAAAGTCCATCCTGCTTGCAGATCAGTGAATACTCAAACTATCAATCCACCCGCCACCACCGCCACTATTTCTTCTTATAGCCATGTGTCTAAAGGAAGGACTGGACTTCAGTCTGTTGGGGCTGATTTAGAAGTCCCTTGCGGAAGTTGCGGCTCATTTTCCTCCATTGTTGCGTGCCTTTTCTGACGCAGCGGCAGAACAAAAGACTCGCCATGGTGTTGGTGCGGCGTATATATTAAAAAAAAAACACATATGGGCATATGGGCGATGCATCACGTTGTAAAGCCCTGCGCCATCAGGGGGCGTTCCGGCGCAAGCGAGGGCGTACCTGCGCAGGAACGAATCCTAAAAGTGGCTGAGGGAAATCTACAAGATGTCAATCAGTCACTTTTAGGACAATGATGCATGACTCAAACCCTGCGCGCTTGAAGCCGACGTACGGCTTGATGCAGCATTGGGGAGATAGGGTACCCCAGAGCATTGCTGGAGCTGCGCCATCGTTGGCACGCAACTCCAGCAATGCGCTGCCTTTACGGCACAGATGCGTAAGGCTTCTGTGACGTTTTGGGCCAATGGGTGGTGGTGGCATGGCACACAATTACTGCCGCATCCCTGCTACTTTGCAGGGATGCGCCGGTAATTGAAAATATGACCCTTACTGTCTAGCATTACACAGTTCTTTTCTTTACAGTACACTCATACATAATTTCTCAGGCCAATGAAATGCTTCTGAACACAACATACAAAACAAAGAAGCATAGTAGCAAGTGATGGAGCGAGATAGAAAACAAAATTTTGTTTAAACTCGCAAAGTCACATTTCCATAACATGAATAAAATTATTAATGATTTATGATATGTTGTGCTAATACAACCTAGATTAAACTTTACACGTGGGGGGACTAACATGTGTGCTCATAAACGTGCATAAATGTTGCATCTTTTTGTTCGTGCAAAATAATAAAATAATTTATTGTTTTCGTTTTTGTCATTACTAACTGCTGCATATTTAAAATAAGCATGTGCTTGTTTTGCTTTTCCTTGTTTGTGTGATGTTATTTCTACTATTCTAGGTGCATATGGGTCTCATAGAAAAACGGAGACTGGTAAATATAAACGCTGCTTTATTTGTTTGCAATGGCTAGGTAACATTTTGATTAATCGGGTGGGTTAATTAATTAGTAAACCATGGGGTGGATACAGAATATACTTTATTTCTTACATTAATACTTTTCTTGTGTTTGTTTTATACTAGAAATCATAAGTTGCCTGCTTTTGAGGCCTAGCTATTTGAGCCGCAAAATAAAAGCTGAACTATAATTCTGCAGAAAGTCACGAGACGCCCATTCTGAATTAAAACGTTTGCTGAAGCTGCATTCACAAAGCAAAAACTGATGAGCTGACATCATTCTGTCGGACATGGCCAAGGTCGAAAGTGAACTTTTTGTCAGTCCTTAACTTGGCATCCGCGGAAGTTGCACTGTAAGACTATGGAAGCTGCGAGGATGACTTAAAACAAAGTTGCAATCGCAGGAAGCCTCTGGCTTCACGTGGAAGAGACAATGGTCTTTGTAAGACATGATCTTGTGGAACTTTTTAAGAATCGGGTGACATGTCACTTGTCACTCTCAGCCAATGGGACGTCGAGTATTTCTGAAAATTTTCCTTTGCTAGTTTAGTTAGCGTAGAAAGGTATAAAAAGTCATGCCCTTAGGGTTGGGCTGGCTGCTGCTTTCTGACTTTCCGATGAGGGTGATGTGCTGCTGGACTTTGCGTGGAGCACGTAAGAATCCTCAAAGAACTTTACTTTAATTTCTGTCTATTTAGCTCAGTTAGGGAAATAGGTTTTAGAAATGCTAAACTTTATATAATTTCTTTAAATTGATTCAATTGCTTAAACTGTATTTTTCTTATTTTCTTACTATCATGCTTGCTTTATTGCTAATAAATTTCATTTATAAGACTTACAACATATATACCATAATTTAGAAAATAAAATCTTACTTTTGACAAACAAGCTGGTCTTGATTATTTAGAAGTATAGGTTACCATTAGCTAGATCACGTCGCCTATGGTGGTCGTTTAAATGGTTGGGTTTTATTCTAATGACAATATTCTTTCTGCAAATGTATAAAATGTTTATAGTTTGTAAATAATGTGTATATAGATTTATTCTGACCACCTGATTCAGTAGGCCCAAAATATATCAGGTTCATAAATGGGTCCATGTTTAGTATAGAATTTTGTTTATAGGTTATGAAGTTGGGTAGCGTAGTTTATGATATATTTTCTATAGCCCGCTGGATCAATTATCTGGTAGCAGAAATTGATGGTTGCTAAGCGGTAACCAAGGTAACATGTTGGTTGCTAAGGATTGCGTCATAGTATGAAAATAGGATCAATGTTTTAACACTTGTTAAGTTCGTTTTTCGTGCCTATCTGTAAGCTATACCGGTATAGATTGTGTGGCGAGAAATTAGTCACGCAAGCCATCTGTTCGTTTGTAGTGATATCGCCGAGTATCACAAGAGGTATCGCCGTGTACCATAGTGTTGTCGCCGAGCAGCACAGTTTTAGGGCTAGGTCTGATTCTTGTATAGTGAGGATTTTCTAAGAAATCAAAGCAGCATGAGAATAGGGACAAAGCGCCTTCCATAAAACTCACTGTGATGAGAGTATTAGTTATATCCGAGCTTGAGTGAAGGGTAAAATTAGCGTCGGTGCATGATTATCTATAAACAGGTTAGAGTCCTGTACGGGTACATGTTTCATATCTATAAACAGGTGAGAGCCCTGTACGGATAACGTCGTTATTTTGCTAACGGTGCATGATTTCTATAAACAGGTGAGAGTCCTGTACGGATTTCGTGTGTGTTTGAATTTAGGGAATTTTCCGTGTAAAAGTGCGAGTTTGAATTGTATTTTATGTTCAAGTGGAACTCTTAGAACTTTCACTTCGCGGTGGGTTCAGAGCAAAGCGAGTTCATAATTATACGTGTTAGAAGGGTGGGGTAAGGTTACTCTACTGACAATTGAATATTATCCTTAGTGTGAATAGCGCCGTCTATTCCGAAGTGTGGATACTTGAATGTATGTAAACTATCCTAATTAGTGAAACGAACAGATGTTGTCTTTATAAGTCATTGTTAAGAATTAATTTACACTGAAAAGTGTTCTTAAAATGGCGCTGTGAAAAGATTTTGTGAAGGAGGGGTAAGCGCCAGGAGTGAGAAGCGAGAAACCGCAGCTGCTGTGTACGTCACAGAGCCGCGCTGGGATTGGGTGACCTACGTCACAAGCTGTATTCTGATTGGCTCCTGAGTCTCTGACGGCCTGTGAGCTGATTGGTCCTTAGGAAAATCTCCAAAATTATTGGTTGAGCAAGAAACTGACATAGCTCAACTGCCATTGGCTTGTTGGTGTGTTTCGCGTACGGATTGGTTGTTTAGCGGAACATCCCGGAAATATTTTACGAACGATTTTGTGAATTAAATTTAACTTTTAAAAATGAGTTATCATTTTAAACATGTTGAGAAAAAGACAACATTATTTCAGAAATTTAAGAATTTATTTTTACCTGACAAGAAAATCGAAACGCGAGGTGGTAAACTACTTCATAAGTATAAAACACCTGCAGCATACATGGAAGGTGAATACGGATATCATACTGTCTTATGGTTCGACAGTTGGAAACGTTATACTAAAAACGATGGTGTTTTGGCTTGGCCTGATGATGGTTCATTTAATGTAAGAGTTTTAAGAAACTTACGAGAGAAAATGAATGCTCTTGTTCCAAAACCGAGACCAACTCAATTTGAAGCTTTAGTTGAGTGGGAAGATGAAATGTATCAGTTACAAAGAGAAGCTAGTGGAATTAAAAGACCTTCTAAAAATCCATCATGGAAAAGAGAAACTCATGAAGATAGATTACGAATGTGGAGACAGGGAAACATGAGTGAAGGATTGTATTTAATTCATGAAATGGTAATGGGTTCTCCTACAGGGAAATCTATGGAAAGTGAATCTGAGGATGCAATTATGGAAGAAATATATACAACTGCTAGAAATAAACAGCCTAATCAGCCTTTGAGACCTCCTAGATCATGGTCTACTCCGGTGGTTTCTACTGAAACTTCACCGAGTGCACCTCCAATTAATGAAGCTCCTAAACTTTATCCAAATAATTGTGAAATCACTGAAACTCCTAGAAGACCAGAATTTGAGAATGCTCGAAATGAGGGTAGACATTTTTCAATGACTCCAAGAGCAAGGGAACCTCCAAAAGATTATACAAGAGAGACAAGAAATGTTGAGGATGTCGATTATAATGAATACTTAAGGTCTAAAGAAGAATTAATCAAAAGAATGACAAAAGGCATGGAAGCTGTCACAGTTCCAGTAACAATAGGTCCTGTTCAGCCTATATTTGATCAAAGAAATACAAACAAAACTGGATTAACTATTCCTTTAAATACAGAAATTCAAAAGCCTGCTGAAAAATTTTATTCAGATTTGACAGAATTAAACACTTCTAGATCGAGAATGCCTGATTTAACCTTTAATGAGGATCTATCTCCAAAAACACCAATGGGTGCTATGTCAGATGTAGGAAGTCCTGAAGTCAGGGTAACTACACCAAAGCTTGATGTGGCCAAATTAAAGGCGAATATAGAAGAATTAATAATTGGAACAATTGGCCCAGATAGTTTAAATTACTATCGGGATGATGAACTATTATTCATTTGCAAAAGTATTCAATGGAAAACGAAAAATAAATATGATCAACTAGAGGATCTAGCTGCAGAACTTGAAATCGATGTAAGTAAACAAAAGAATTTTGCAAAACATTACAGATTAGATTTCTCAGAAAGCGACATTGAGAGTTTGAACTCAATGGGAAGAATAGTTCACATTAAAGATTTGATTGTCTATATCAAAAAGCTAGGAGAACTGAACAAATGGAGAGTGAAATGGACTAAAAGGAAGGAAGATGAAAGATTAGAAAGAATGTCAAAACAATTTCCAATGAGAGAAGTTGCAGGTGGAGGATATGTTCATGTCCCATGGTCGAGACAAGACATTCTGTTATTCACAAATGACTTTCCTAAATTAAGAGAGAAACCTGTTGAGTGGTACAGGCAAGTCGATAGATTTATCAAAGTGTCAAAAGTTCTGTGGATTGATTTGGATGGATTTTTTGACATTGTTGTTCCATCTGATCTTTGGACAGAATGTAAAATATCTATTAGTTGGCCAAAAGCAGAACCTGAGCGAATCAAAGAAACAGGTGCCCCAAATCCACTCGTAATGGATTTTTACGAGAAAGTAATTGTTTGGATGAAAAACAAAATTCCACCCAAAGAAGTTGATTGGGTTAAAATAGAAAGAACAGAGCAGGAAACGAAAGAATCAGTTCATTCTTTTTATGAAAGACTACTGTTAATCTTTAAACAATACAGTGGTTATGAAAAATTAGATGAGAAAGACATGAGTCATTTTATCTATAGGTTTGTTTATGGACTAAAGCCTGAAATTGGAGAAATGATCAGAACTAGTATTGTCGGATGGCAAGCACTATCTATTGATGATATTCTGAGAAAGGCAAAATATTGTAGCGATGAATTAGAAGTAAAACAGAAGAAGCTGAAGGAGAAAGCCATGTGGGCACAGGTAAAAGTGGCTGAGCAACAGATTGCCAGCATGGGAAATAAGAACACTAATTTTGTTCAAACTGGAAATACGAACCAGATACAAGGAAAGTTTAAAGGTAATAATTTCCAAAAGAAATTTAGCCCAAAGATAGAAGAACTGAAACAAAGATTACCTTGTTTTAATTGTGGCGAAATTGGACATTGGAGGGACGAGTGTCCTCATCCTCCTAGAAACTTAAAGAATCCCTTATTGAATCCACAGATGCAGAATGGTGTTAACGTGCAGCAACAGCTACAGATGCAACAGGGGTTAAATGAATTTAATATTCAGCGACAGTTACAACAACAGCAACAACAACAGGTGAATAATCGTCAAGACCAGTTGCCACAACCACCTTTTCCGAATTGTGGGGGAGTTCAAAAATATAATCCAAACGTGGGATTTCAGGGATGTGAACAGGTAATAAAACCACAAAAACAGCAAAAGCAGCAAAGGGTTCAAATGCAAAATGCTTCACAACAGTTTTTATTGACAGAAAGCCAAGACAGTGATTCTGATGATTATTGCTGACGGTGCCCGAGAGAGGAGGAAGAGTGTGTTGTTGGAGCCACTCTTGAGGTTGACCAGTCCGGTCCTTTTGTAAACGGGAAAGTTAATGATGTAGACATCACTTTTCTAGTGGACACTGGTGCTACCCGTTCTACTGTTAGATCAGTGGAAATTGAAAACCTACCTCTCTCTGGGGATACCATCCAAGTTGTCGGAGTAAGTAATCAGCAAATTAAAACAGATTTAACTGATCCAGTACCAGTTGAAATTGGAAATTACAGAGACAAACACAGATTTGTGGTTTGTAATAGTAGTCCAGTAAATCTATTAGGTAGGGACATACTATGTAAAATGAATTGCAGAATATATTGTTCTCCTGAAGGAGTTGAATTACAAACAATGGAGGAAGATGGTTTGTACAGAATGACAATGATGATGATGGAAGCAGAAGAAACAAAATTGTTTCCTGCATTTGAAGAAAAAGATTTACCTGAAGAGCTAAAAGAGACAGTGAAATCTGAAATATGGGATTTTACTGGGAATGAGATGGGTCTGATGAAAAACGTAGATCCTGTTAAAATTGCATTGAAACAGGGAATAGAATTTCCAAACACTCCACAGTATAAAATGAAAACAGAGACAATTGAAGGTATTACACCTGTAATTAAAAAATTAATCAAGCAAGGTGTATTGAAAGAAATGAAGAGTAGCTCTTGTAATTCACCAATTATGGGAGTTAAAAAGGCAAACGGAACATTTAGGATCGTACAAGATTTGAGAAAGGTTAATCAAATTGTAATTCCATGTTGTCCTGTGGTTCCAAATCCAGCAGTAATTCTATTTCAGATTCCATATGATGCTGAATGGTACACAGTCATTGACCTTTGCAATGCATTCTTTACTGTTCCTCTACATCCAGACAGTTATGAAATCTTTGCTTTCAGATTCCAAGGTAAGACCCTTGGATGGACAAGAATCCCTCAGGGCTATACAGAAAGTCCTTCAATCTTTAACGAACTGTTAAAAAGATCATTAGAAGATTTAGACTTACCAGGTAGGTCTACGTTGGTGCAGTATATTGATGATTTGTTAATAGCTGCTAAGACAAGAGAAAATTGTGTAACAGACACAATAATTCTGTTAAATCGCCTTGCAGAAGAAGGACATAAAGTGTCCCCAGCAAAACTACAGTTTTGCAAACAAGAAGTGAAATATCTTGGTCACAGAATTGCGAAAGGAAAAAGACAAGTAACAATAGAGAGAATAAAAATGATTCAAGCAATGTTACCGCCAAGAACACAAAGACAGGTCAGAATGTTCCTGGGAATGGTAGGTTACTGTCGACAATGGATAAGTGGATTTTCAGTAATTGCGAAACCACTACAAAGACTGACCAAATCAGATGTAAAAGATCCAATTATTCTCAATGATGTTGAGATGGAATCTTTTGAAAACCTGAAAAAGAGCTTATGCCAAGCTCCTGCTTTGGGTATGCCAAATTATGAGAAAGATTTTGAACTATATTGCAGTGAGAGAGAAGGATGTGCATTATCTGTGTTAATTCAGAGACATGGAAACCTAAAGAAACCTATTGCATATTTCTCTGCAGTTCTTGATCCAATTGCAAAAGCATTACCAGGTTGTTTGAAAGCAGTTGCAGCTACAAGTATCAGTCTTGAACAAAGTGAAGGAATCATTATGGGATTTCCTGTGAAAGTTTTTGTGCCTCATTCAGTTGAAATATTACTGACAAGAGGTAAGACTCAACACTTAACAAGTAGCAGATTGACAAAGTATGAGAAAATCATACTAGGAGCAGATAATGTTTCGATTTCAAGATGTTTGAATCTGAATCCTTCTACATTACTGCCTGATTCTGAAATCGTTAATGACATTGAGACAGAACATGAATGTTTAGATGTCATGGAATTCTGCACAAAACCAAGAAAAGACATCAAAGACAGACCTTTGCCTGAATCGGATTTTGTCTACTTTGTAGATGGCTCATGCTTAAGATCCGAAGGTGGTGTCTTGAAAGCTTCATACTCAGTTTGTACAGTCGAAAACATTAAAGAAGCATCATGTCTTGAAGGAGTTCGTTCAGCTCAAGTAGCTGAATTGATTGCTTTAATTCGTGCATGTGAAGTATCAAAGGATATAAGAGTTACCATCATTACTGATAGCCAGTATGGGTACGGAGTTGTGCATGATTATGGACAACTCTGGTCACAGAGAGGATACATGACATCAACAGGATCACCAATTAAAAATGCAGTTTTCATTAGAAGATTAATTGAAGCAATACAATTGCCAAAAGAAATTGCCATAGTCAAGTGTGCAGCACACACTAGAGGAACTGATTATATTTCTAAAGGAAATGCCTTCGCAGATGAAACAGCAAAGTACTGTGCAAGGAAAAATTATTCTTACAATCGGAATAGAAGTACAGAAACTGATTCAAATTCATTAATGCTAACAACTATTGTAGAAACATGGAATGAGATTAGAGATTTACAAAACGAAGCAGATGATGAAGAAAAAGACCAGTGGTTAAGATCAGATTGTAGACAACGTGATGAAGATGGAGTGTGGGTTTACAAAGATGGCAGAGTAGTTTTACCAAATTGCATGATTTCTGACATGGCCAGATTATATCATGGTCCTGCACATTTAGGAAGAGATTCTATGGTCAGACTGTTTAAAGAAACATGGTTCAATACCAAATTTAGAACCATTGCAGAATCTTTTTGTCAAAGGTGTTTGTCATGCCAACAAATGAATCCAAACAGAAAATCAGTGGTGGGGACAGGAATAATTGGTCGAGAGGGTGGTCCCTTTACCAGGTTACAAATAGATTTCATTGAAATGCCCTTACACAACTGTTTGAAATATGTACTTGTAATTGTATGCTTATTCTCAAGGTGGGTAGAGGCTTTTCCTACACGACATTGTGATTCAATTACAGTAGCAAAACTAATGCTCAGAGAAATCATCCCAAGGTACGGTTTTCCAGTCACTATTGAGAGTGATGGAGGAAGCCATTTTGATAACAAACTGTTGAAATTAATTTGCGAAGCTATGAGTATTGAGCAGAAAATACACTGTGCATACAGACCAGAGGCATCAGGTGTAGTTGAACAAATAAATGGAACTATCAAAAACAGAATTGGGAAAATGTGTCTAGAGACAGGAGTGAAGTGGACTGATGCTCTTCCACTTGTTTTGATGTCGATAAGAAGTACACCAGATAAAAAGACAGGTTTGAGTCCTCATGAAATTTTGATGGGAAGAGTTATGAGGCAAGCTTTTGTACCTGTAGGTAAACTGTTGAGCATAAATGACAGTGCAATTTTGGATTACTGTAAAAGGTTATCTGATATGGTAACTTCTGTGTCTAATCAGGTGGGAACTGAAGCACAATCAAATGACAAAGTTTTGACACATGATCTGAGACCTGGAGACTGGGTCAGAACGAAAGTACATCGGAGGAGGAATTGTCTATCTCCTAGATGGCAGAAACCTAGGCAGGTAATCTTGATCACTACTAATGCTGTAAAGTGCAGAGGATTGAAGCGCTGGATTCATCCAAGTCATACTATTCCAATACCAACTCCTGAGAGTTCTGATGTTGAAAGTGATACCACAGATGACTCTGATTCTGAAGCAGAAGACAGAACAGAAGGGGAAGTAATTCCAGATTCTGAAGATCGACAAGAAAGTCGACATCTGGAAACTGTGCCAGTGAATGGAAATTTGTCAAGAAAAGACTTAGAAATAATTGAAATAGATTCTGAAGGTGAAGAGAATCTGTTAAAAGGAAAGATAACTGAGGATTCGGTTGTCTATGTTGAAGACAGAGAAGCTGAAGTTTCAGACCAGGAGAGTATCGAAAGGCAGAGAACAAGCTCTGAAGTAAGGAACAAAAATCCGAAATCTGGGAAGCTAGAGGTAATTGAGGAAGAGAAGGAGAACGAATTACCGAGTACCAGTGATGGAAGACAAAGTGAAGTTCCTGAAGGAGTGAAATTGCCGTATAGAGAAGTTCCTGAGTCAATTGAAATTTCAGACTACGAAACTGAGGAAAGTGACGTGGAAAGTGAAAGTGAAAACAGAAAGAAAAGGACTTGGAAGTCAGAATCGAATAATTCTGAACCAAAGAAAAAGTACGTGAGAAAAGCAGACTACTGGCCTGGTGGAAGATTGAGAGTAAGATTGATTAAGAAGCCAATAGAACAAGTTGAAGAAATCAGTAGTCAAAAGAGTCCTGGAAAAGAGGTTGGAGTTGGAAGGAAAATAGAAGTGATTTCAAGAAAAGGGAAGAGAATAATTAGACCAAACCAGAAATACAAGTCTCCTGAGTGGACTTACTTAGTAATTCCACCTGTTATTGACATATATGATAGTAGTGAAGAAGAAAACGAAATCCAAGAAATTAGTGACAATGATTGAAGTAAAAATTTATTAAATTGGCATAAGGCTGAAGAAATCCTGTTAGTTGACACAAGGTCGAAGAAAAACTGTCTAGTAGAAGAAAACTTATGTATGACATAAGGTCGAAGAAATCTTGTTTAGGGTTATAAAAGAAAAATATATTTTAAAAGGGGGGTGTATATAAATTTTAAAATTTAATTTTTATTTTATTTTTTGAGGCTAAAACTAACCTAAAAAAATGCCTTACATTAAGGAGAGCACTTCAAAATGCTCTGTTTTTAAAAGATGCTGTAAGATGACTCTGGTGTGTCTGCTCATTTTAGTTCTGCTCTGGTTGGTACTAGCTGTGATTATACCTTTAGAAATGAATAGAGAATTACACAAAGTTAACTTAACAAGCAAAGCTCTGGTTAGCCAAACTAAACATAGTGCATCTGCAAAAGTAATTGATCATCAGCCTAACATTCATCAAGATAAATCAATAGGTGATTTTTCAAGCAATACTTTCACAAAGCTTTTGAGTGAATATGTAAAGGTAATGGATGCAAAGGATTGTTATGTATGCGTTAAGTTACCCGCTTCTGTTTCTGAGGGAGTAACATATAATATGCTTCCTCTCACTTATGCTGTTACATGTAGTGTATTAACTAGTTTATTTTATCAAACTGGTCGTTTAGAATATTACTATTCAAATTATGATGAGATTTTTGCTAATGTCAAGATTGATAATGCTTTAAATAAGCATAAGAAAGCTAAACAATTGAGAGAATATTTCCTTGTTACTAACGAACTCACTTATGAGTATGCTTACAAGAATAATCTAACATGTAAATTAAGTGCTGAAGGGAAGAAATTTCTGAATATGGTTGAGGAGAGAAGAGCAATTTATAAGAGAAATGAATTAGTCAAGCAGACTAAGTCATCCTTCTGGCAAAAAGAGGATGAGAAACTAAATGGCAAAATGCTTGAAAATATTGCAATTCACATAGACAAACCTGTTAGTGGAAAACTTTGCATTAGAAGAGATAACACACTTTTTGATAATTATTTTGTAGGTGCAAGCAACTGTGAAGATACTTATCAGATTATGGGAGGTTGGGGATTTAAAGGTGGAAAAGATCCTATCTTTCCTGGAATTTATTTTGTTTGTGGTGACAAAGCCTACTACAACCTTCCAGACCATTGGTATGGAACTTGTTATGTGGGTATTGTTTTTCCTAAAGTGTTTCATGTTGACAGAGATTCAGAAGGATTATTTAAAATTCATAATTATGTAAATAGAGCTAAAAGAGAAACTTTTACTGAAGTTCTGGGAGATATTTTCCAAGCTGTAATACCTTTTGTTGGTATAACCCTAAATGCAGGGAGAATCAGAAAATTGTCCACTATAGTTGATAGATTATCAACTGACACTGCTGATGGGTTTCAATTAGTGAATGTTGAAGTTATTGCAATTAGATCCATGGTAATTCAAGACCGTCTTGCTTTAGACATACTCCTAGCAAAAGAGGGAGGAGTCTGTGGCATTTTACATGTCCAACATTGCTGTACATATATACCGGATGAAAGTAAAAATATTGAAATGTATATTAAGAATATTACACAAATGCATTCTGAAATAATTCCTTTAGAAGAAGAAGATTTTACTGGGAAACTTTCAAATAGGTTTCAAGCAATTAAAAACTGGTTTCATAATATCGGAAGTTCAATTCTTGGCAAGATTCTGGCACCTTTGATTATAATTATATTTATTTTTATTTTGACTAAAGTAGGTTGTTTGTTGCATAAAAGAAAGAAGCATTTAAGAGAAAAGAAGAGAATTTATAAACTCAGAAAAGAAGAGGAAAGGGAGATTGAGTTGCAGGAGTTACATAGAGAGCGTCATGTTAATTGCAAGGATTATGCTGAAACAGACTTTTAGGTTTACTAATACAATGAATTTGAATCGATTTCTTATAAATTAAATTTACCAAAATTTTGAGTGCTGGTGTGGTGATTTGTTAATCACCAGATGAGGGAGTTGATGGAGCGAGATAGAAAACAAAATTTTGTTTAAACTCGCAAAGTCACATTTCCATAACATGAATAAAATTATTAATGATTTATGATATGTTGTGCTAATACAACCTAGATTAAACTTTACACGTGGGGGGACTAACATGTGTGCTCATAAACGTGCATAAATGTTGCATCTTTTTGTTCGTGCAAAATAATAAAATAATTTATTGTTTTCGTTTTTGTCATTACTAACTGCTGCATATTTAAAATAAGCATGTGCTTGTTTTGCTTTTCCTTGTTTGTGTGATGTTATTTCTACTATTCTAGGTGCATATGGGTCTCATAGAAAAACGGAGACTGGTAAATATAAACGCTGCTTTATTTGTTTGCAATGGCTAGGTAACATTTTGATTAATCGGGTGGGTTAATTAATTAGTAAACCATGGGGTGGATACAGAATATACTTTATTTCTTACATTAATACTTTTCTTGTGTTTGTTTTATACTAGAAATCATAAGTTGCCTGCTTTTGAGGCCTAGCTATTTGAGCCGCAAAATAAAAGCTGAACTATAATTCTGCAGAAAGTCACGAGACGCCCATTCTGAATTAAAACGTTTGCTGAAGCTGCATTCACAAAGCAAAAACTGATGAGCTGACATCATTCTGTCGGACATGGCCAAGGTCGAAAGTGAACTTTTTGTCAGTCCTTAACTTGGCATCCGCGGAAGTTGCACTGTAAGACTATGGAAGCTGCGAGGATGACTTAAAACAAAGTTGCAATCGCAGGAAGCCTCTGGCTTCACGTGGAAGAGACAATGGTCTTTGTAAGACATGATCTTGTGGAACTTTTTAAGAATCGGGTGACATGTCACTTGTCACTCTCAGCCAATGGGACGTCGAGTATTTCTGAAAATTTTCCTTTGCTAGTTTAGTTAGCGTAGAAAGGTATAAAAAGTCATGCCCTTAGGGTTGGGCTGGCTGCTGCTTTCTGACTTTCCGATGAGGGTGATGTGCTGCTGGACTTTGCGTGGAGCACGTAAGAATCCTCAAAGAACTTTACTTTAATTTCTGTCTATTTAGCTCAGTTAGGGAAATAGGTTTTAGAAATGCTAAACTTTATATAATTTCTTTAAATTGATTCAATTGCTTAAACTGTATTTTTCTTATTTTCTTACTATCATGCTTGCTTTATTGCTAATAAATTTCATTTATAAGACTTACAACATATATACCATAATTTAGAAAATAAAATCTTACTTTTGACAAACAAGCTGGTCTTGATTATTTAGAAGTATAGGTTACCATTAGCTAGATCACGTCGCCTATGGTGGTCGTTTAAATGGTTGGGTTTTATTCTAATGACAATATTCTTTCTGCAAATGTATAAAATGTTTATAGTTTGTAAATAATGTGTATATAGATTTATTCTGACCACCTGATTCAGTAGGCCCAAAATATATCAGGTTCATAAATGGGTCCATGTTTAGTATAGAATTTTGTTTATAGGTTATGAAGTTGGGTAGCGTAGTTTATGATATATTTTCTATAGCCCGCTGGATCACAAGCAAGGCTACTGAGAAGGAGAGCAGTGCACCTGAAATGCATAGAAGATTTTGAAATATAATTTACCTCAATGTAATCGGCAGCATTATTGCTCTTGGTAAAGAACAAAGATTTGCAAATAACAGAGCAGGATAAAACAGAGTAGTAAATGTACTACTACTACTACTCACCAAGCCCGGGGACCTCTACGCCGAGCGCGTCCAGCAAGTCCCGCTCCCGGTCCATGACATCGGTCCAGCGGTGGGTGGCCTGGTTATATGTGCGCCGGACCCCAGAGATCTTGTACATGGCCCGGCACACCTTCTCCCACCGCTTGCGACGCTCCCGGATGCCATAGCCGGTCGCGATCTTGCCGCCTCCCAGGATCGTCTTGGGGAGGCGGCGCTGGACGTGGAAGATCAGTGCCGCCACTTCCTCCGCGCTGAAGATCTCCCTCGGGACCACTTGCTCCCCCCTTAAACGCCCGCACGGGAGCCGGGCACGGGGTGCGGGACCCTTCCCCTTCTCAGGGTGCTTCCCGGCTCCCTTTACCATGGTCTGGGCAGAAATAAACTTAAATGATAAAGAAGAAATAGAATAGTGAAGAAGAAAAGAAAAGAGTTTAAAAAAGTAGTTTAAAAGTAACTAAAAGCTGCAGAAAACACAAAAATATAGAGGTAGAAAAATAGAGGGATAGATAATAAGTAAAATTAGATCAAAAAAACTTCAAACAAGCAAAGGATGGCAGAGATTGAGAGAGGATAGAGAAAGCATGCCCAGAACCATAGCAATGAATGAGAAACAAGATGGCCGCGCCCGTTCACGACCGCGTGGGTAAGTTCGCGCGAGATTTTCCTTGCGAGTACGCGCGAAATTGTACTAGCGAGCAGCACACTTTGCGAGATTACACATAGCGGGCGGAAACGGAATTACGTCACGCCAACAAGATGGCCGCGCCCGTGTACGACCGATAGGGTAACTTGGCAAACGTATAGCTAGAAGCGCCTCGCGAACACGCGCAAGATCACGCGAACATACATGTCGCAAAAAAAACAATTTTGTATTCGCACGTATTCGCGGCTTCCGAAATCGATCTCGCACGGATTCGCGCCCCAAAAAACGCGCGAAATTGCAGAAAAAAACGATTTTAGCTAAACTGAAAGCAATGAGCAGGTGCAAAAGTTCAAACTTAACATTAGTAACATTCAAGGTAGTGCTTCCTGATGGGCCCCTCCAGAGTTTGCAACTATTCTATGACCCTGCTATGACCCAAACAGCAGGCTCATAGAATAGCTACAAGTAGACCATAAAGGTCCTGTGAAAAAAAAATTTCACTGCAACAAAAAGCAAATTACAGATAAGGAAGGAAGCAGGTGCCAGCCAGACTGGAACTTTCAAAATTACTGACACATTAATGAAACACAAATTAATTGATGGCAGTTGAAGAAGGGCAGGTGTGCTTGCTTTTTTCAACCACCATAATCTACAGTGATAAATAAACCTAATAGGTGCCAGTGAGGATGTACCAGAGGGTGGCATGGGTGTCCCAGAGGGTGGCAGTGGTGAAACAGAGGGTGCTGTGAACCTGTGATGATAAACCAGACGTAGAAACAACATAGTCGCGGCCGTTGCGAGCCGAAAAGTAAGTTCGCAATTGCGAACTTGTCCCAAAATCGGCGCGAACACGCGCCAACACAAAAAACGGGAAAATCCGCAAATCCGCTAGAGTTCGCGGATCTTCGCGGATTGCGAATCCGTAAATCCGCAAGTTCGCGTACGCGAGATCCGCTAGATCCGCCACACCAAGAGACGCTAGTAAGATCAGGGAAGAACGCCATAACTACAAAACTGCACTCTCCACCAGGAAGAAGGAATTGCAGGACGAGGCATGGGCGAAATTAGATCTGGCCGCAGACACCAAAGATCATAAACTTTTCTGGGACACTGTAAATAGTCCGTTCTTGAAGAACGACAACATTCCTGAACTAACTTCGCATGTCAGTTGTCGGGCTTGGATAGCACACTTCACAGGGATTTTTAACTCTGATTTTACCTCTGGTTTTATTTCTGTTTCTAATTCCAATGTTTTAACCGACAAACAAACCTGTTTTAAATGGGAGAAATTATTGTTTTCTGTGACATTAAGCGAGGTGATTGAGGCAATCGAGAAGAGTAAGGGGGGGAAGCCCCGGGACCGGATGGGGTCCCTGTGGACTTTTACAAATTTGAGATTGCCCTATGGGCCCCCATTTTGACCCGTTACTTTAATGCTGCTATTGAAGATAAGTTACCAACTTCATGGGGTCAATCTATTATAGTGCCACTTTTTAAAAAGGGCTCAAGGGCAGAAGCACGAAATTATCGCCCAATTTCACTTTTGGACTCATCATTAAAGATCTTGAGTCGTGTACTTTTGGTAAGATTAGAGTCCTGGGCAGAAGACAACAATATTCTTTTGCCCATTCAGTACGGGTTCCGTAGGGGTTTAGGAACTATGGAGCAGTGCGTGAACCTGGAACTTATTATCGGCAAGTACACAAAAGCTAAGGAAGGGAACCTGTTTATGTGCTTTGCCGATCTAAGTTCTCGCATTTGATTTGGTGGAACACGCACTGCTCTGGCCAACACTACTTGCCATGGGTGCACCACCCGAAATCATCCATCTCCTTGCTAGAATGTACAGTAGTCTCTCAAGCAAGGTTAGATTTGGAACAGACGGTGAATGTACCCCCTTTTTTAAAATTGGCAGAGGGATCCGACAAGGGTGCGTGCTTGCCCCTCTTTTATTCTCCCTTTTTATAAATCAGGTTGACCAATTTTTACAAGAATCTTATGCCGATGCCCCCACCATTAATGGAAAGCAAATACCCGTCCTTTTATACGCGGACGACGCGGTCCTGATCTCCAGGACCGCGAACGGGCTGCAAAAGTTAATTAAGAAGTTCCATACTTTTATTCAGGGCAGAAAGCTCAAAATCAACAAGGGCAAGACAATGACCATGACCTGTGGAAAGAAAATGAAGAAAAACAAGTCATTTTTTTTAGATGGGGATAAACTTGAGGCTGTCCAACATTTCTGCTACTTAGGTATTACTTTTTCAGGAGATGGGAGATGGGTAAACGAGCAATCCTGTGTTGGTCTGAAGATGACCAGAAACGTAAATTGCATCTTCAGATTTGCCTCTAAACTGGGGGGCCGTAGAATCCGAGAGATGATCTCCATCTATAATTCAAGATGTATGTCCTCTGCCCTGTATGGAGAAGGGATATGGGGATATAATCCTCAGATTGCCCTGTCCATCCAGCAGGAGGAAAACAAGTATCTGAAACGACTATTATGCCTCCCTGTTTCTGCCTCAAATGAGATTACTCATAGAGAGTTAGGCATAAATTATGTCACAGATTTGATTGCACTGCGTCCCCTGTCCCTATGGCGGACCATATGGGCCAAAGAAGAAACCAGGTTTACCCAGGAAATAATTATGGATTGTATTAAACTTGACTGACACTCGAAAATCCCCTGGCTAAAACACATTCATTCCTGGTATAAGATCCTCTTCGGTCAGGACATTTTTAAAGATATATTAACTGAATCAGTTTTAACAAAGCGTGATCTCAAATCCATTTACTTGGACCATGTAAAAGGGACCAGAATGAAGGAGTATGCAATGCAAAGTACGTTTAAATTATACATGGAGTACAACCTTAGCACAGGTCTCACCTCCTATCTTACATTTGTCAGCATTAATTCCCATCGCTTTGTTCTAGCTCGCCTAAGGCTGGGAATAGTCCACCATTTGGTGGCTTTCCCTACTGTAAAAAAACCCGGGATATGTCTGTGTCCATGTGATGGGAAATCTAAACAGAGCATCTGCCACTTTTTACTTTTTTGTAATTTTTATACTGGTTTTAGAAAGTTTTATCTGAAGCAATTATTTTTAGAACATAACATGTGCAATACAAGAGCCGCAATGCAATTGTTGTTTGACTTGGCTTCCCCGGATGTGTGTTATCGTGTGGCCACTTATATCCTAAAATGTATCTGGCATAGGAATCAATTATTATATGACATCTTCCCCCCGTTTACCCCTGTTTATCCGCTGGCTGTTACATTTCATGTTACGAATGTGTCCTATTTTATCTATGATGTATTGTTTGAGTTACATTGCCTGTATGTGTATTTATTCATATGCACTTTATATTTTATTCTGCATATTTACACCTGCCGAAAGTACCTTATGGTAATGATTGTCTTCTGGTTTTTGCATTTTTTGCACTGGCGTTTTGCACAAACCTCTATTGCTAACAAATTGCTGCTAAAATGTTAAAGTGACCAAACTGCTGCTAAAACGTATATAGACCAAATCTAACTTTGTACTCAAGCGAGATACACCTTATTGATCTAAATAAGACTGGCATGGATATTGATGTAATTTTAATTGTTTCATTATTTAACTTACATAAATACGATCTGAAACTGTACTTATGTACGTTGCTACATGGTTGTACCTGTACAAACCGAATAAAGCATTTTGAAACTGTATACATCGGGTTTTTCGATTCTTAAATTGCGATTCGCTGAAATTCGCATTTTGAGATTCGCTAAATCAAATTTTGATACTTATGGCCTCAACTCTTGTATCATCTGTTTCCACCATGAAATGCTCACTCAGCGCTACTATTTCCAGAAAGTCCATCAGGTTCTGGCAAGCTATTGTGACTTCTGCCACGCTGTCCAGCATCATCACCGCCCATTCTCCATTCAGAAGCAGTGTCCTCAGCAGCCTGGGCATTTCTAATCTTAATCCCTGCTACCTTTTTATTTTTGAATTGAGGTTTTGTGGATATTTGTTAACTTCTTGTTTGATGTAGTCTGAAGTGTGATGTCTATCCGGTTTCGGCTGGATTCGCTCTTCTGATCTTTGCTCTGACCATCCGCCTCTCTCCGAGCTTTTTTCAGATTGATCCTGTAAGGAACAAAAATAACATGTATCAGTATCCTGATATCTGTCAGGCTTTCTAATATTATTACAGTTCCTGAGTTTGCTTCTCTTTTTGGTGTGTTCCTGTTGAGGAGATCCACTCCGTGATTGTTCTTTTGTTTATTTTTTTGTTTACTATTCCTTTTTTTTTGTTTTTAAGAATCAGTGCTTGCTTAGAGTTATCCTTTTCAGAATTACCCTTAACCACTGGTTTCGCAGATCTGACTCCCAGATTACCTCTTCCCAGAGAAGTGTATGTTTCTTCAATAATCTTATGTAACTCCCACTCTTGTTGTATAGGAGTGAATTCCCTCAGGTGTTAGCGTATAGCCACAGCAGCTGCCTCCCCGTTTATGGTACTTAACATAATTGCTGAAACTTGGGCAAAATTGCCTATTTATCTCTAAGTCCAGGGCAGAATCTGCCTCGTACTCATTCTGTATTTGTTTCAATACATCTGGTATTACTGTTATTGAAGGGGGTACCATGAGTTCTGGTGTAAACGGCAGCAAAGACTGTACCCCAAGGGGCACAATATTCTATCAAGGGGCAATTCCCATTGGCAATCAAATTGTTAAAATTCTGTGGTTTTCCTGGGGGCCCGAATGGGGAAAACCCACTTTAAGCTGTGCTGGTATTTCTGCTATCCAAACCGATACGTGCTCCTGACTGGTGGGATTCTTTCCTATGGAGGCATTTAGCATTTGAGGGCTGATACCCATAGTAGTCAATTGAGGTTGTGCAGCCTGAGCAGCCCTCACAGGTGTTTGCATTATGAAATGTGTAAGATGTCTGTAAATTTGTATTAAATCTATGTATAGTGTGCCTATTTCTGCTGCTGGTAACCTGTGAATGCCTGGATGTGGTGTATACAAAGCTGAGACCGGCCAGGTCACTCCGTCTGTACTGAGTGGTCTGAGTCTCATGTTTTCTAAGGTGTGGGGGAGGAAGTCTTTAAACCAGTTTATATGCTCTTGGTAGTTAACCAGACTTCTATGTTCATGCATGCAAAGTATTCATCTGGTGGCTCATCTTCAATGTAAGTGTGAAACAATTTTGTGCATGCGTCTGCAGCTGGGAATCTAACCCAAGAATCGAATACCTGGATCCTTTGTGTGCCTCAACCACAAAGGTAACATCTCCACCCGGTGCCGGAAGACAATGTTATATTAATTTCATAAAAACTGCCTGTCTGCAATTTTCTGAAATATTTAGATTAGCTACTTGTACTTCAACATCGTCAGCTTGTTCGGTCATCGTTAAAAATGTATTTTATGAAAAATAAATTTATTAAGATTTGGTTTGTACAATATGGGAAAAAAATGCAATCGTCCAAGCTTGATAAAACCTACAGCCAACAAAAAGGACGTACATATTCAGCTGAGGTGGACTCCCTTTTCCACTACGGACGTCTCCGGTTTAATGTGAGTAGGAGTCTCTGAGAAAGCACAACTGAACTACTCAGTCATGTTTTCTCAGAGACCCCTACTCACATTGAAAAATGAAAAAAGGTAAATGAAGTTTCAAAACAAAATATAAAATAAGAGCCTAACCAACATTGGTGGCGCTATGTTGTGTAGCTCCTACTAATCCTTAGGGTCTTCACATTGTTTGGACAACATAAACTAAGGGCTTGTTGTCTAAACTGGTTCCAGACACCCCTGCAGGATATGTTGACCTATAGACCATCTAGATCACAGTACCACCATAAGCCCCCTTAACCTTACCAGGGAGCGAACGGACTCTGGCACCCACTGAACATGACAACCCTAATCACTCAGGAATCGTGGAAATAGTACAGAATCTTTCGCCCAGTCACGCGTGCTTCCTTTGTCTCAGAGAAGTATATAGAATACACAGTGGGACGTTTTCAATATATTTATTGAACCAAGGTTATTGTTATATAAACTACATGTCCTGCAGTGATTGGGAGACAGAAGCAAATAAAGGAGATTACAAGCACCGAAAGAGTGAACAGTAGATTCATTTCTACCATGGTGCTGAAGCAATGAATATATGCAGGCATATATGCAAAATATGGTAATCTTACGTACTCCTATGATGCGGACCCTACTCTGAGTGTACCTAGAGTGTGTATGGGTGTAGAGCCAAGATTCCCCCCACGGACAATCCAACCCTATTAACTGATAGGAGAGAGTGAAGGACACGTCTTGGTCTCGAGTTGGACACCCCTCACGGAATGTCAGACTGGTGTGTGGTGATTTCTTAGCATGCAAAAACCTTCAGTGTCAGCAGTAGTGCCTCCTCTCCCAATTTATCGGGATGCCCATTATTTATAATACAAAGCAGCCTTTGCGATGTGCATGTTAGATGTGATTTTATAGATATGCCGATAGTGCTGTCTCCCCGTGGATGAAGATAGGACGACTTTTATACCTAGTGTGTAGAGAGGCCTTGTACATGATGTTCAGGGCATTGTAATGATGTTGTGTGAAGCTGGATGTATCAACAAAGTAGTTTCGGAGAAACTAATCCAACATTGTCGTGCTTGCAATTGTGTGCAACACTTCACTACTGGAATGTTATTTTCTAAGACAATGTAAGAAATACACTGCAGCTACATGGGCCTGTCTTGGGAATATAACAGAAGTGATAAATTGAGTTAGGTTTAGTTTGAGTTGATATTGGTTTGGTGGTTGGCACCTAATGAGTATAGTAGAGTGTTGATGTTCGTTGTGGATTCTGAGAAGTTTACTCAATTGGTAAGGTCATGCATGGGTGTGTCCATAGAGGGATATTTTAGAGAGTGGTATTGTTTTTCGGATGTTTTGGGTGGCCATGGAATGGGATAACAGTGAGTAAGAGAGGAAATGGATAGCGTGGACGTAAGTATCTGGCCAATGTGATTGTCTTCAGTTCCTGCTGTGAATCATTGGTTGTAGATAATGGTGCAGAGGAGATCAAGCAGTGTATATTTCATATTTTTGATATTTTTGTGTCATGGGAGGTTGCCATCCCCAAGAAAGTTGTTGTTTAATAAAGGATGACTGGCTGTGGTAATGAGGTCTTGAATCTTCAACAAAGTCTTTAATACTGCAAGAGGCTCTGTGGATCAGGTGGAAAATGTTAGTTTGGGCTGCTGAGAAGGGGATATGGCACATGAGAAGTATCATCAAGTAAAGGGAGGTTGGTTCTTGATACATGTATGGATATGTACAAAGTCTCCTACTAACCTGTGAGTGCAGTTGATGAGTTGGATGATATAGTCTGTTGGTAGTAGAATTCTGAAAACATGAAAGAAGAAAGGTACAAGCCTGGACTCTGTCACGAAGAGTGCATTGAGGCTGTCATTTGTGATGCTAATCGCAATGTCTGCAGCATAGTATTCTTTATATTGTTTGTTGACGATCAAGAAATGTATTATTATCACAGTGGTAAGGGACTATTTCTTAATGGAAAGTGGAGAGGATACATTTAGAAGCTTTAGTTGCATGAATAAGCATGGGAATTTAGTGCTCCCAGAATGCTCTGATCAGCATGGTTGTTGTTACCTGAGGTGTGAAAGACAGGGAGTCTGGCCCTTTATCCTTCCATACATGAATATAACCAAACCCTAGGTGCAATTATTTTTTTGACCCTAATTTTCGAACTTCCTAGAACTGGTGCCGTAGCAGCCCTGGTGAATAGCGGTATATCATGTAACCATGGTCACATGACTCATCTGACTAATCACGTTCCTGAGAGTTGTGTGGCCTTTTGTCATCAGATAATGTATGAAGGAGAGTCACGTTTGGGGCGATTAGTCTATCTGCTTTGACTGGGTCCTATATTCCTTAAGAGATGCTGCTGTAGCGGGAAGACAGAGATTTGACAGGAAATTATGTGGTGAGTAATTTTACACAGTGACGCAACTCAGATAAGCATTTACACTTAAAAGAGCTGGGTGTGTATACAGAGAGTACACAGGTCCTCATGTTACTGGTTTTCAGGTGTGATTATGCAGCATATTTGTATGCATTTATGTGTAAGTATCTACTTGCCTGATTCATGAAGCGAAATAGCGCCCGCAATGGCTGCGAAAACGCAATTGCGGGTGCAAAACACGGAATCGGCATTCAAGTACGAAATAGCGAAATCGCTAAAAAATAATAGCGAGCGGAATAGCGATTACGCTGTAATAGTCGCAGACTCCGGGAAGTCGAGCATTAGCGATACTCAAATAGCGACCAACCACGGAATCTGCGAATTGAATAGCGAAACGCAATATTGTCTCAATCGGCATTCATGAAAGAAATACATTAGCGAAAAAGCGCTAAATCGCACATTTGCGCGGCGCAATTTAAGGACAACTCAAAGCAGGTGGTAACCATAAAAGCCATGATTAACCAAAATTTGAAAAACTGTTAGCCAATCACCAACAGGTCCAGGCCTGACCAATCACACATAAGGACATTCAGCAGCAGCAATAGGCGTTCCACAATGCCTGGGATGTACATGGTGGTGAGGCGGCGAAGGCTACAGCGAGCAGCACGGAGGAGACGCATGAGGCAGGCAAGGATTTACCGGCAGCGGGTCACCTTGCTGGGGCAAACCAGAGAACAGATTTATGCTAAATACAGGCTGAATGGGGAAATGATCACCTGGCTGATACAAGAACTCGACCCCATCATGCAGCACCCAACAAGGCGAAACAATTCTGTGCCCACACATGTGCAGGTATTGTGCAGCCTGCACCTCCTGGCATCCGGCAGTTTCCAGGGCATAGTAGCCGCTGCTGGGGGGATATCCCAGCCCACCATGTCACGCTGCCTCCACACTTTTGTTGACGCCATGCTCAGCCAGCTCCACCGGCACATCACATTTCCCACGAGCCAACAGGATTTGGACCTCACAAAACTACAATTTTATAATGTTGCCCATTTTCCCCATGTCCTTGGCTGCATAGACTGTACCCACGTCGCCATCTGCCCACCAGCTGGCACGGAGTATATGTACCGCAACAGGAAGTCGTACCACTCCCTCAACATACAGATGGTCTGCAATGCCAAGACCATCATCACTGACATTGTGGCCCAGTACCCAGGGAGTACCCATGACTCCTTTATCTTCAGGCACAGCGGACTCCACACACGACTGATCAGGGGAGAGTTTGGGGAAGGACACCTACTTGGTAAGTACACTTTGTCGACAATGTCACATTGCTATGAAGTAACTGCGCTGCACAGGCAATCAACATCTGCTCCTCTCATTCAGGTGACAGTGGCTACGCCCTACGGGAATACCTCCTGACCCCTTACCTCAACCCTGCCACACCTCAGCAACAGCGCTACAATGTTGCGCACATCCGGACAAGGAACTGTATTGAAAGGACATTTGGCCTGCTCAAGAGCAGGTTCCGTATACTGCACAAGACAGGTGGGGCCATGTATTACAGTCCTGCAGCGTGCTGCCGCATTGTGGCTGTCTGTGCAATGCTTCATAACATTGCAACCAAGCGCCGGATACCAGTTGACATCTCAGGCAGTGAATCTGAGGGGGACGACCGGCCACCAGCACATGCGCACCATGCACGCGGGGAGAACCCAGCTGAAGGCCACAGACGTCGCAACCACATCACAGCTAACAATTTCTAGCCCACCCCCTTCCCCCACCCCACATATCACAATTGCATGCAAACTGTAATGATTACACAAGGCGTATGTGTGCAGCAAAATAAATGTATTTGTTTGAATCACAAAAAAAAAGGGTCATGGTAACAACTATTTACAAAATGCAGTATTCATGCATACTGCATGAGACGGTTCATGGCAGGCTTAACTTCAGCCTGCGCCTGTGTCCCTGACACAATGTCATTGGCGCCTCCGGCGCACAATTCCCAGGCGCCTGTGAGGCTCTTCCTCATCCTGGGCAGCTGTACCAGGCGTAGCCCTGGTGCTGCGCCTAGGTGGGGGGGCCTGCGTGGCAGAGTGGCTGCTGACACTGGAGGCACCCTCACTCGCATCATCTCCCCCCACAATGGCCGGTAGCACAGGTGCATGCAGTGCGGTGACGGCGGTGGTCAAGTGCTCCAGCACCCGGGTAATGTCCTCGCAGCACTGGACCAGTTGGTGCTGCTGGGTCAACGAGCGCCGCGCAAGCTGGGTGGTGGCATTTGCCGAGACATAATTGGAGCGACTATAGGTGGACAGCCGGCTCAGCAGCTGGTGGTGGCGCCTGCTTGCAACACTGCGGTGCTTCACCAGCGCTGCAGTGTTGTCCTCCATAGCCGCCGTCATGCGGTCCATGGCCGCCGTCATGCGGTCCATCCTCTCGCCGACTCCCGCCACATTGCGGCCTATCTTATGCAGCTGGAGCTGGATGGCTCCTTGCTGCTGCGACTGGCGCTGGTGTATGCGGAGCATGCGCCGCTCCACGCTCATGCAGGCATGGAGATGCCCATTGCCCCGCCTGCTGTTGGGCCGCTGTGCAGCGGATGTGGCTGGCCCAGGTCTTGTTGGCCGTGCTGCAGGTGTTGTAGCAGCTGGTGTTGCAGGTGCTGCAGGCACTGGAGGCACATTGGTGGGGTGCCTGGCTCTGGCAGCCGGTGGGCCTGCAGATGTTGCAGCAGCAGAGGCGGGGGGCCTGGCCTTGGCAGCCGGTGGGCCTGCAGATGTTGCAGCAGCAGAGGCGGGGGGCCTGGCCTTGGCAGCCGGTGGGCCTGCAGATGTTGCAGCAGCAGAGGCGGGGGGCCTGGCCTTGGCAGCCGGTGGGCCTGCAGATGTTGCAGCAGGTAAGGTGGGGGGCCTGGCTGCTGGTGTTGGCGCTGCCGCAGGGGCTGGTGGCTGGGTATCAGGTAGGGATTCCTCCTCCTGGGCCTCCTCATCGATCAGCAGCCTCTCGCTGTCACTGCTATCACCCGCACCTGTGAGGGTAAGTGGATACTCATTAGGTGCATGTGACTGTCAGACGTGCAGATGTAACATGCATGCTGGGTGTCATTCCCTGGGTGGCTGTGTATTTGCGCACTTTGGAACCTTTCTGGCCGCATTGTGGTACTACTACATTGTGGACATACTACGTCTCCCACAATGCTTCAGGGCATTTCCTGATGCACAACATAGGCATGACTAAGGGCCAATGAGTGAGCCTATTTGGTCAGGGGCGTCATAGGGGACAGGGTCGCAGTCGCATGCCACTTACCTTGGGTGTCTTGGGTGGGGCGGGAGTAGTCCAGAGGGGTCACGCCAACACACGCCTCCCTCTCCAAGGTGTCCTCTACCTGGTCCTCCAGGGGGGTGTTGGGTGGGACAGTCGGTCCACCACCTCCGGTGCCTGATGCCTCACCAAGGCGCTCCGCCACCCTCTCCTTGGCACGCCCTCGGAGGTCGTACCACCGCTTTTTGAGCTCCTCCAGAGACCTGTCCGCAACGCCCACAGAGTTGACGCTGGAGGCAATCCCCACCCAGATCCTCCTCTTCTCCTGCTCTGGGACCCTCCGGGAGTTGGCACCAAACAGCTGGTCGTGGTTGGCCACCACCCCTTCTATAAGGTTCTCCAGCTCCTGTTCGGAGAATTTCAGTTTGCGCTTGCGGCCAGCGCTGTTGCTGGGGCCTGGCTGGGGTTCGTCGGACATGGCGGTCGCTATTTCGGCGGGGTCGGGAGTCGCTAACGGCGGTTTAGCGGCAGCTTTCGGTCGTGAACACTCGACTGATAGCGTCACTGTGTTGTTTGGGGGTGGGATTTGGCTGCTTCCTGGTTGTGATGTCATCACGGTGCTCGAAATGCGTCTACCCGTTTTCCAGATCCCGCGAGATTGCGACTCGCATTCCCGATCGCACGGGATTGCGAGTCGCTATCCCGTGCGATCGGGATTGCGAGTCGCTATCCCGTGCGATCGGGATTGCGAGTCGCTATCCCGATCGCAGGTAGCCGGAAATAGCGATTTTTCTGCGTTTTTTGTAGGTCGCTAACGCCTTTAGCGCCCGCGTGCGAGTTGCTATTTTTTCCCCGAAAAGTACATGAATGCCGTTTTGCGTTTCCTCAATAGCGAGTCGCTATTAATCGCTATTAGGGACACGCAAAACGGCCCGTACATGAATCAGGCTGTAAGTGAGTACCCATAAGTAGTGGTGGAAAATGTGTTTTTAAAATTGTTTAGAAAGCAATGGAAATCCCAGGGGACATTCTTTGTTGCAGCAGGGCTCGCATCTGGCTAACATGCCTGAAAGTATTTATTGTTGGCTTGAACAGTGGTTAGCTCCCAAAAGTTACATTCACTGTAAAACAGCAGTAGTTATCGTCTGATAAAAACTAAAGTTTAGAATAAAATTGTAACTCTGCTGTCTTTGGTTCGTAAAGAGCTACTGATACATTTTAACCCTTATTTTTAACATTTATTCATATTCTAATTCAGGGGTGAAGTCTGACTTTTAAAAAATATTTATGAAAAGTGACTTTTAAACACTGAGATTTGATCTGCCCGAACCTAGGTAAATTAGCATTAACCTTCCAGCAGTTAGACCCCGTCAGTGCTTACCTTAATGAGGAGTGAATACTGCTCCCAGAGTTGAAACAATAGCTTGAGTGTGAGATATGTGACTTCCTTCAGTTCAGCAAGGAGAGCTGGGAGGGGTTCAGGGACTCCATCAGCTGGAAAGGGACCAGGGAGAAGCCTGTCCAATCATAGCTTTTTTGGGGGGGGCGTGTTTATTGAGATCAAAGCAATAAACAAGGCATAGCCGTAAAGTACCATGATAGTCGGTGCAGTAGCGGAGCATACAACTTACAGTGCAAAGCAGCATCAATTTATCAATGTACCTTCACAAGAAATTAAATTTCAAATCATTCCAACTAAACATTATTATATTAATAAAAAAACAAGCAACAGCAGCGAGTACAATCTCCATTCATAGTTGAGTATGCAGGGACACCTGGGGAAGAGAAGCCTTTCATCCCTGGGGCATAGCCAGCTTGGCACCAGCCCAGTGAGAGGGGTAGCTGGTTCCAGAACCAGTTTGTTATGGTCAAGGAGAAGGGGACTACTCGTTTCCCTAAATAACCTCCTGGCTGGCACTTCAGGAGCCTATAAGGGCAGAAACATGCCACTATCTTGCATGTGCCTCAAAAAAGTACACTGTGGGATGGTTTGAGGTAAGGCAAACAGAGAAGGGTTGCCCCTGGTAAAATAAATTCTCATTGGTTAGGGAGGGACAAGGGGTGACCTTTACAGGGGCATAGCTTCACCAGTATGAATGGGGGGGGTGTAAACTTCAGATTTTCTGGCAATCATTTTAATTATTATATGAGAAGCAGCGCATGGGGCTGATGGAAAGGGAAAGAAGTGTCGATTGTGAGGGGTACTTAAAGCACAGTATTTTGTAAAAATACCCGTGTTTTAAGACCTTCAAAACAGAAAAGTGTGTTTGTGTCTAAGTGAGCATTTAAAAATCTCAGCTGAAACCCGGCAGACACCTTACCATACCTTACTGAAAGCTCCCATACCCAACTATTTACTAAATAATCCATTTATTAGGGAGGTGTAACACCCCAAACACACCCTGGAAGCTAGTAATCCTAAAAAAGTGGCACTTCACGTAAAGCTTATCCAGACACTGTCTAGGTCAGCGGAGGAACAGAAGAATAAAGGACTTGCAGTAAGCTGCAAAATACCTTTTTCCTGAAGTACCCAGTTGACCATTAATGCTGGACCTGGAATGGATTCTGCTGGTGGCTTATTGGGGGTGATTTTTACCCCCTAAGTGCTGTCCCTTAGGTCCTAGGAGCCCCAGAAGTAACCAAGTGTAGCTGTTACAGAAAGTCAAACAAGTAAGAACTTAAAACATTTTTGGACTTTATAGACCTCTGGGGCTTCAGCTGGACCTCACAGTGATAGTATTCAACTTCAAGAGGGCTTCGACAAGTACAGCCTACAGCCCTGCCCCACTGGAGGATTTTGAGCTCCATAAAAAGGATTAAGTTCAAAGGTAGACATCTTGACAAGTCGAACGCGCGAAAAGTATCCATCCAAGAATAAGACATCCATGAGCACAACATTTGTGTTGGAAATGGGATCCCCGGCTGGCCAGGGCTTTCGCCAAAGTCAGTCAGAGACCACCACACCCAAGTCAGGGCAAGGGAGTTACACGCCAAGATAACCCCTACTCACCCTCTAGGTAACGTGGCGCGAGCAGCAAGGCTAAACTTGGAGGCGATGTAGGCTAAGTATTTGCGCACGCACCCCAGCAACAACAACCAAAGGCCCACCACAAAGGAAACTCCACACAAGGTTATATAAAAATAGCCTTTGTATTACACCAAAACACATTAGATAAAACACACACTTTACAATGTGCCAGAGGCACGGGCAGAATTTACAGGGGATATTTACAAGACAGGGCCACCTGGACCACTGTCAGGAATCAGAAGTAACACTTTCAGAAATAGCACTTAGAATGTAAAATTACTTTAGCACAAAATATAAAAATAGAGCACACAACCAGTAACTACTGGTAACAGGACCTCACTAGCACCACCTGTACTAGGGAGAAAACAACCACCTATGTATCACAATACCTGTAGGGGTGTAAGAACAAAACACATGATGCAATGCATAACATTCATTCAGAGGTGTAAAGGTAAAGCACATGAAGCATAAACAATACATTCAGAGGTGCATAGAAAGTACAATTGCGCCAAACCCACGTAAGTCACCACCTGTGACTGTCCCTAGGCCCTCTGGCCTTGTTGGGGCTAGGACGCCCTGTGTCCAAAGTGTCAGGGTCCTAAACGTGGCAGTTGCCCACAAAGTGCTGGGCAACTGGTGCAAGAAGGTTTGAGCCTTCCAGGGCTCAATAACAACAATGGGGCCACCTGAGCCTCTCTGGCTCTGAATAACACAATGTCCCCCTGAGCCTCTCTGGGCTCCTGCAAGAATTGCACTCAAGAGCCTCTGTGGCTCTTAACACTGGGGCGCCTTGGGGGAGCCTCTCAGGGCTCTTAAACCACAAAGATGCAGCCTCACTGGGCTGTTGGGGTCCCTCACGGGGGACCCGGGAACACTGGGGGTGCCTCGAGCCTCTCAATAGGCTACGAACACCAAATGCCCTCCTTGAGCCTCGGGGCTCGCAACAGAAAATGCCCCTGAGCCTCGCAGGCTCTGAACACCGGAGGTGGGGGGGCGCGGGCACCGACAATGTGCCCCGACAGGGTAGAGCCTCCCCGGCTCTAAACAAATGCCCCCTGAGCCTCCCCCTGCCCATGCACACTCACCGGGCTCTCAGGTGGAGGCTCCTCCGGATTCTCAGCTGCTGGGGCGGGTCGTCTTCGCTGGCTGTGGGGCTCTCCCTTCCCTCAGGGAGCCTCGCAGCAGACGCCGGCTGCAGGATTCTTCCTCCCCGGCTGCTGCAGGAGTCCGGGGCTCTCTCCTCACTTGGGAGCCCCGGGCAGGAAAGGCAGGCTGCTTCCGGCTGTCCCGCAGTCCCGCCCACGGGTTGCCTGGCTTCCGGCCGGGCAGCCAATCGCAGCGCAGCCCCTCGCAGGGAGGCGGGCACTTCCGGGTCGCACTTGGCAGCGGCCCGGCAACGTTTTTAAACACCCCGGGCTGCGGCGGTGAATCTCGAGGGGCAATGCCGGGTGGGCACCGGCCTTAAATTAAATTAAGAAGCGAGGTGGGCACTCGCAAATTCAAATAAAGGGGCACAGCCCAAAAAGGGCAATAACAACAGCCACAGGTGCGGCGTGGGCAGCCGCGAACCGGCGGCAGCACGCAGGGCGGCCCCTGCTTTCCCCACGCAAAATGCGGGGCGGGAAAGCGCGATCGGCAACCGAACAGGCAAATGCCGGGTGGGCACCGGCCTCCAGCAGACCACGCGCTCCCAAGCGCCAGGGGCATCAATAAAGCGCTCTCAGCGCTAGGAACAGGGTCACAGCGCTCCCAAGCGCTACAAGTGGAAAGTAAAGCGCTCCAAGCGCTATAAGCCAAAGAAAAGCGCTCTCAAGCGCTAGGAGCACTCAGTTCAGCAATAAAGTCCTTGTAGGCTGGCAGGGGGGCAAGGCTGGGCCCAGAGCCAGCACACTGGGTCTCCAGGCAGGGAGACACCCCAAGTGACGGTCCTCTGGCCCAGCAGCAGCAACAGCCCCCTCAGGATCCTGGAAAAGAGAGAACCTCTGTGGGGACACAGCCCCATTTTTATACAGTGCATTCCTTTGTCTGAAGGTGCAGGGTGGGGGCGGAACCAGTCGCAGCTGGTTCTTGAGTACTCTGTTTACCTCAACCACCCTCTCTATTCACTGGCAGGGCTTGGGTCATTAGACACACCACAGGGGGGCGGAGCCAGCATTGTGTGGGGGAAAACCCAGCCCATCCAGGACACAGGTACACTCCTCCCACACATCACTCATGCTAATCTCCCACTCACCACCGGGCAGACCCATCCAGACTTCCTGGAGCCTGGCATGCCAGCCAGCTCCAGCCAATCACACGCCAGCACCCTCACAGCACACGTACAGCCATGTCTAGAAATGGCGCTTCCCTACTAGACACATACATGCTGCATACACCATCTCGCATCATTCACTCTCACAAGTTCACACATACCAGACTCAAGCCTGTACACCCCACGCATCAGGAACTACCAGGGACACATACATTCCCCATGCATTCCTATGGGCGGGCAGGCCTAGCTCAGCACATGCACTCAGAGTGCGCACGCACTTTCCACTGGGACACAGTGAAAGTGCGCAGAATCCCAAAAATCACCATCACCAGGTCACCATTTCACACAAAAAGTCTAGGGGTGAACCTGCCCTAAGGGCCAAAGTCCAACACAACCCCCTTCCAGCCAAAACGCAGGGTAGGCCAATCACCACCGTGATGGACTTCCCTGCTTGGGGCGATAGAACACGGACGCGGGCCCGCAACTGCAGGGACACCCTCCTGTTCTACGCCACGGTGAACCCATGGGATTCCTTCTTGAACCACAATCCGGACCAACTGGGCTACCCCACTGGTACTCCCGAGCTGTCCGCGGCCAGGACCAGGCCCTGGGCCACCCAGATGCCACTGGTCCTTGCCAATTCGCAGAGCGGGGGGTAGTAACCCCTGGCACATAGCGGCCATTTTCCACTCTTCCTGTCTGCAAGACAGGACTAGACTGCCACTGGTTCTCCAGCCTAGGGTCTACACCCTCAGGCGGACCAGGAGTCTCAGGGAAGGCTCTCCTCCCCCTACCTCTTCTTCTAGGGTTCCTCCTCCCTCTGCGAGGGGTACCCTTGCAACGCCACTCCAACCCAGGGTTTAACCCCTCAGGTTGCACCGGGGTCAGAGGTGGGCTCTCCCACCCTCTGCACCCCCTTCCAGAGGTCTGCCCTCTCCCACCTGGAGAAGTTCCTCTGGAAGAAGAACCGGTCAGGACACTGGTTACAGTCGTCCTACCCTTCAGGTCAGGCTGATCCTGAACCTGGCCTTCCAACCTCTGGTCTAAAACCTTCGGTGGAACAATTGCCTGGCACTCCAGGACTTCTGGGGACTTACACTCCATCCCCCTGAGGCTAACAAATGAGACATATGTTGTGTGACTGTCTGTCTGGCGCAGATCTCCCGTCCCCTGTCCACCTGACAGTGCGTGACGATCCCCCAGACCAGAAGTGGCGCCACCCGGGTCCCCCCAAGAAGATCTAGCCCAACTGGCTAGTCCCTGGTCCACTGGTGCATTCACTGGGAAACTCATCCCCCAATCACTCCTCACGCTGGACTCCTGTACCCTCCCTACCGGAGCGGTACTGCCAGCCTCTAGAACCACAGGAGCTCTGGTTACAGACGCTCCAGGTCCTCTACTCATTAGGAGATCTTCCTCAAGTGGACTAACAGGACAGCCTAGGTCCCCAACCTGGTGTTCCCTACAGAAACCATCCAAGTCCTGAGGCAGGGCTTCGGGCGTCTGGGGAACCTCGGTCTCCCCCTCACTCCTGCTCCACTGAGCCAGGCAGTGAGCCCCTACACCCTCCTCGCTATCCTGGAACCTAGCTGGGCTACACTGAGCCTCTTCCACCACGCTGGGCTGGAAGATACCTGAACCACTACTTTTGGAGTCACTCACCAATGGCTCTAGAGAACCTCTAGCACTCTCCCAGCGCTGTGCTTCCTCAGCAAGCGCCCAAGGACTAAAGTATTCAGACTTCAACAGGTGCTGGCGCAACTCTGGACAACAAACACTGAGCAACTGCTCTTTGAGAAACATAGTCACCACTCCGTCCTCCTCATCGTCCTGGTTAGCCGCCAGCCACTCCCACATTGCCTCCCAACAGTCGTCCACAAAATACTTCCACTGCTGGTGAGGTGGTTTCCTAAGGTTCCTGAACTTCAATCTGTTCTCCTCCTCTTGGGAACTAGGTACCATGCTCTGGGTACTGGGAATTCCTACGCTGAAATCTAGATAGCTGCCACCACTGGACTCAGCCCTCCCTGGGGAATCCAGAAAATTAAAACTGCGCGCAGGGGATAGTCTATCCTCCAGAGCTACTTTGCCTCTGGTGGAGGCCCTCTCAGCCTCCTCTATCCTTTCCTGCGCTAAGACCCTCTCGGTCTCTATCTGTTGCTTCCTAAGCTCCAGCTGCGCCATAGCCTGGGCATGTTCTAACCTGAGCTTCTCTAAGGCCAGCTGGTGCTCCCTTTCTCTCCTCCTATCTTCCAGCTCCTCTGGGGACAGGGAAAGGGATGAGACGCTGCCTCCTACGCTGGACCCAGCAAGGGACTCCCTATCTATGGGGTCCTCACTCTCTACTGGCATCCAGGTGCTGTCATCTTCTTCCTCCTCTTCTGAATCTTCAGGGCTCCCCACAGACCCACCACCCTCCTGGTGTGGGGCCCGGGCCCTTTCCTCACTGCGCTCAAGATCCCATTGATCCTCTTGCCATTTGACCATGCATCTCCTAAGTGCATACCAGCCTGACTGATCCGCCCCTATGCCTCTCTCTTCACAGAACTTTCTCAGCTCCCACATACCGTCTGTGGCTAGATCATTGAAATCAAAAACCAGCTCCATTCTGGCAGACGTTCTAGAGACAAGATTACACAGGGAACCTAGGGGTCTGAGATAACACAGGAGTACACAATTCACAAAGGTATCAGCAAGGTCTCTATCCCAGAGAACTCCTACTCACTTGCCTAGTGCCACACACAATTCATCCACACACAACCCTCCCCTCGGACTGGTAAGGCAGTTTCTACCACCCCTGACTTCTCAACCTGACCACAAGTGACACAGGTACCGACTCTGGGCGCAGGGTGGGGGACAAATGTACTTGACACAATTACACAATGGATACCTTCAGGAGAAGAAAATATGAAACTTCCAAAAAACAATCCCCTAAAATGTGGTCATCTAAAATGCAGAGTTTTGTGGTGTGGCCAGTTACTACTGTGGTACAAGGCAAACACAAATCCTTATCCTCACCGCTTGCCGCCAATGTTGGAAATGGGATCCCCGGCTGGCCAGGGCTTTCGCCAAAGTCAGTCAGAGACCACCACACCCAAGTCAGGGCAAGGGAGTTACACGCCAAGATAACCCCTACTCACCCTCTAGGTAACGTGGCGCGAGCAGCAAGGCTAAACTTGGAGGCGATGTAGGCTAAGTATTTGCGCACGCACCCCAGCAACAACAACCAAAGGCCCACCACAAAGGAAACTCCACACAAGGTTATATAAAAATAGCCTTTGTATTACACCAAAACACATTAGATAAAACACACACTTTACAATGTGCCAGAGGCACGGGCAGAATTTACAGGGGATATTTACAAGACAGGGCCACCTGGACCACTGTCAGGAATCAGAAGTAACACTTTCAGAAATAGCACTTAGAATGTAAAATTACTTTAGCACAAAATATAAAAATAGAGCACACAACCAGTAACTACTGGTAACAGGACCTCACTAGCACCACCTGTACTAGGGAGAAAACAACCACCTATGTATCACAATACCTGTAGGGGTGTAAGAACAAAACACATGATGCAATGCATAACATTCATTCAGAGGTGTAAAGGTAAAGCACATGAAGCATAAACAATACATTCAGAGGTGCATAGAAAGTACAATTGCGCCAAACCCACGTAAGTCACCACCTGTGACTGTCCCTAGGCCCTCTGGCCTTGTTGGGGCTAGGACGCCCTGTGTCCAAAGTGTCAGGGTCCTAAACGTGGCAGTTGCCCACAAAGTGCTGGGCAACTGGTGCAAGAAGGTTTGAGCCTTCCAGGGCTCAAAAACAACAATGGGGCCACCTGAGCCTCTCTGGCTCTGAATAACACAATGTCCCCCTGAGCCTCTCTGGGCTCCTGCAAGAATTGCACTCAAGAGCCTCTGTGGCTCTTAACACTGGGGCGCCTTGGGGGAGCCTCTCAGGGCTCTTAAACCACAAAGATGCAGCCTCACTGGGCTGTTGGGGTCCCTCACGGGGGACCCGGGAACACTGGGGGTGCCTCGAGCCTCTCAATAGGCTACGAACACCAAATGCCCTCCTTGAGCCTCGGGGCTCGCAACAGAAAATGCCCCTGAGCCTCGCAGGCTCTGAACACTGGAGGTGGGGGGGCGCGGGCACCGACAATGTGTCCCGACAGGGTAGAGCCTCCCCGGCTCTAAACAAATGCCCCCTGAGCCTCCCCCTGCCCGTGCACACTCACCGGGCTCTCAGGTGGAGGCTCCTCCGGATTCTCAGCTGCTGGGGCGGGTCGTCTTCGCTGGCTGCGGGGCTCTCCCTTCCCTCAGGGAGCCTCGCAGCAGACGCCGGCTGCAGGATTCTTCCTCCCCGGCTGCTGCAGGAGTCCGGGGCTCTCTCCTCACTTGGGAGCCCCAGGCAGGAAAGGCAGGCTGCTTCCGGCTGTCCCGCAGTCCCGCCCACGGGTTGCCTGGCTTCCGGCCGGGCAGCCAATCGCAGCGCGGCCCCTCGCAGGGAGGCGGGCACTTCCGGGTCGCACTTGGCAGCGGCCCGGCAACGTTTTTAAACACCCCGGGCTGCGGCGGTGAATCTCGAGGGGCAATGCCGGGTGGGCACCGGCCTTAAATTAAATTAAGAAGCGAGGTGGGCACTCGCAAATTCAAATAAAGGGGCACAGCCCAAAAAGGGCAATAACAACAGCCACAGGTGCGGCGTGGGCAGCCGCGAACCGGCGGCAGCACGCAGGGCGGCCCCTGCTTTCCCCACGCAAAATGCGGGGCGGGAAAGCGCGATCGGCAACCAAACAGGCAAATGCCGGGTGGGCACCGGCCTCCAGCAGACCACGCGCTCCCAAGCGCCAGGGGCATCAATAAAGCGCTCTCAGCGCTAGGAACAGGGTCACAGCGCTCCCAAGCGCTACAAGTGGAAAGTAAAGCGCTCCAAGCGCTATAAGCCAAAGAAAAGCGCTATCAAGCGCTAGGGAGCACTCAGTTCAGCAATAAAGTCCTTGTAGGCTGGCAGGGGGGCAAGGCTGGGCCCAGAGCCAGCACACTGGGTCTCCAGGCAGGGAGACACCCCAAGTGGCAGTCCTCTGGCCCCGCAGCAGCAACAGCCCCCTCAGGATCCTGGAAAAGAGAGAACCTCTGTGGGGACACAGCCCCATTTTTATACAGTGCATTCCTTTGTCTGAAGGTGCAGGGTGGGGGCGGAACCAGTCGCAGCTGGTTCTTGAGTACTCTGTTTACCTCAACCACCCTCTCTATTCACTGGCAGGGCTTGGGTCATTAGACACACCACAGGGGGGTGGAGCCAGCATTGTGTGGGGGAAAACCCAGCCCATCCAGGACACAGGTACACTCCTCCCACACATCACTCATGCTAATCTCCCACTCACCACCGGGCAGACCCATCCAGACTTCCTGGAGCCTGGCATGCCAGCCAGCTCCAGCCAATCACACGCCAGCACCCTCACAGCACACGTACAGCCATGTCTAGAAATGGTGCTTCCCTACTAGACACATACATGCTGCATACACCATCTCGCAGCATTCACTCTCACGAGTTCACACATACCAGACTCAAGCCTGTACACCCCACGCATCAGGAACTACCAGGGACACATACATTCCCCATGCATTCCTATGGGCGGGCAGGCCTAGCTCAGCACATGCACTCAGAGTGCGCACGCACTTTCCACTGGGACACAGTGAAAGTGCGCAGAATCCCAAAAATCACCATCACCAGGTCACCATTTCACACAAAAAGTCTAGGGGTGAACCTGCCCTAAGGGCCAAAGTCCAACAATTTGGATTTCCCATTCAGAGCTTTTCCCCTCCAAAGCCAATGGTTTCAGCAGGGCCACATCCAATGGCGATCCGGATACTAGAGGACTTCACAAGATAAAGCCTGTAAACTTGCCCTGCTGGAGAGTTTCGACTTCCATTTCAGAAGTCAAAATGTTTGACCTGGACAACCACCTTGGTGTATCTGACCTGCAGTCCATCACGGTTAGCCTGAAATCATACCTAGATCCGGGTCAACAGCAAACAGCAACTTCTTATTGGTGCTTTACTTTTTCTTGGTGTTTTTTGGCTTAATTCTTTTACATTTCATATCTCTAGTTCCCCTTACTGCAATTTTGTAGTTTTGGTGTCAATTTGCTCATTACATTTTTCTCTTTTTAAGTAATCGGTTTGAGGTTTTTATTGTGTTGTGGTTTGGCTAATTAACTGTTTTGTGACTGCTAAATACTTTACACCTTTCCCTACATTAAGTCTGTTTGCTCTGTGCCAGTGCTACCTGGGGGTTAAGCCCAGGTTTAAATTATTTAAATTGTGTTTTACCCTGACAAGTTCATGTCCTTATTCCTTGTGGTGGACTCACATGCACCCATATTAATTACCCACTTTCTTACAGTCTTGATTTTTTAAGTTGAGTGGCAGCAGTCTACCTGATGGTCTTGCCCAGGAACTGAATGATATTTAGCGGGCATTAGCTAGCAAAACTGTCAGAATCGAACTTTGTCTCCTTCAGTGGGGCGAAGAACAGTATGGTACGGATGTAAAAAGTTAAGATAATTCAAAGGAAAATGCAGTGATGTGAAGCAAGGCTCTGATTGCTTCCTGGGTGATGAAATGTATTATGGGCAGTTTGACAATGTTACCTTCATAATATATAGCCTTTAGAAAGTTATGGAGACTTAATAGGTCTTCAATGATTAGGTGGTTTAAGAGTGTCCTTTTTGACACATAACAGGGGAGTAACAGAGGACATTAGCTTGGATACTTGAGTCATCATTGTGTCTTAATCTTCTTGACAGCATTGAAGTGTTTCTGTTAGTTGTGTAATAGGGTAGTTAAGTGCACGGTTGACACAGTGATTCTTGGAAAAAGTCCTTCTTTTGATGAAGGTTGGGTTACTGATTTTAGTATAGCTATATGCCTTAACCTCAGCCTTAGCCTCAGTGATGACATTTGTGTATTGTGCAGAGGCGTCACAGCCTTGGCGTCTTTTTCAAGTAACAAACATTGCCATTTATTCTCCTATCTCCAGACAGCACATTTGTTGTTTAAGAAATCTTGAGAGTAACAGGAGGCTAAAAGTCTGGGTTTTCATGAGCAGGTTATCAGTGCAGCACAGGTGTTCACATTTACCCTTAATGAGCACTTGACTATGATGACCCCTGTGAGTTAGTCTGAGGTGATTTCAAGGGTAATAATAAAGTTCATATATATCAGTGTTTCCACAGCTGTGTGAAACGTCTTCCAGTTATCAAGAATAAAACTTGGAATTGATTTACAAGAATAAGAAGTCTTCTCTACTTTTCCAGCAAGAACCTGTGGAAACACTGATATATATGAACTTTATTATAACCATACGTGTGCTAGGGAGTGTTGTGACTCAGATGCAGTAGCTAAAAATTTAAAGGAATAGTGGTTCCTTTTACCTTATAGCACCGTCAAATAGACCCACATCAAATATACTGTGTTACCTTCTAAGAGGCGCCAAAAAACCTATAATAAACCACTGCCGAGTTTAGTTACTGATTTCAAGGGTACTTGGGTCTTTCAGAAAGTGTTGACATAGGACGGTCTAGCACACTGAAGGTCACAGGAGATGGCAGCATATTCCTACCAGCCAACAGCCACAGGTAAGTGATATGTAGTATTCAACACCGATATGCAGATGAGGTCGAGGATGCAATCCTTCGGTGTCAGTTGTGGTGTGATATGTGGAGCAGTTTCTCTGATCAATGAGTATTTTTTACATGAATTTGATTACAACATCTGCAGTAGGTTGAACCCATGCAAGAAGATGTTCTTGGAGTACCTACTGGATGCTGATGTGATGGGCTCACAGACTTCAGAGGAAAGGCAGAGATGGTTTCTGGAGGATCCTTGATGAAATGGAAGGTAAAATCTGGGCTGTTGAGAACAGGAACAGAATGTGAGGAGTTCAAATACACGATTGGTGGCTGTTGTGAAATGTTCAGGAAATAGCAATCTGTATGCATCTGAGAAGGCACCACCCTCTTATTTAGTAGGGATGGAAGATGAGATGTAGATCCATGACTGTGCACTAAAGCCAGTCTACGGTCATAGGTGTGTGAATGTGTTACTTGGTAATGTGATCTGAGATATATGGTCTTTTTTGTGGTGCGGCACGGCCATATTTCTTTGAATTTAGTTTATATTGTTGGTTCTTTGTATGTATTTCATAAAGACTTTATTACCTGTGTGTTTGAAAATGAACACAGGTCTGTTTCTGTTTTTATATCAATTTATGGCAACATTTGTTTTTGTGATCCTTTGATGGTTTTAGTCTCTGTTTAATGACTTCATCTAATAAGATACCTTCTGTCAGAGAAAGTCAAGTTTTATTTTCATGATTTGAAACTCCGAAAAATTCTAAATAAAGGTGAGAACATATAAAAATGACATACAAAATGAAAACCATAAGAAGACATTAAAAGCTGCTGACTCATTTTGCTACAAACATGTGACTCTTAAAAACATGATTCTTGCTAAGATTTCAATTCAGATTTAAAAGACATTTTAAAAAGTTACACATTTGAAAGAAGAACATTTCATTTGAACAAAGATCTTAGCATCTTACGACGGTACAGCAGCAGAATAGGGCAAATCAATAAAACATGCTTCAAGTGTTGAATACCATTTTGACAAAGATTGCATATATCTGATGGCCCTTGCCATTTACAAGTTAAAATATTTAAAGGCAGAATATTTCATCACAAAAGGGTCCAAAAGCGTCTAACACTATAGGGCATATTCCATCTCACATAAGGTTGAGCTATTTTCATAATAATGGAATCCATTATTATTTGTAAATTTCCTTTATTACTACATACATTACTTTCTAAACTGTGGCTTAGATGAAGCAAAGCTTGTTTTAAACAGACCTTTAATTGAGTTAATGATAGCAAGGAAACCAAACGTTTGTCCAACTCAAGTTGGTCTAGAGCAAATTTAAAGTTTATAAAGAACAGGGAATTTTCTTTTTTCACTTAAAAATGTCCTCTCTTATGAGCAGGGGCACTAGAATTATGTGAGAGGAGAGGGCCACATTATGACACAGGGTTGAGTAAATTATGCAGCAAGAAAAGGCAAATTATGCAGAATACTGCTGTACATTTTAACTGCATTATTTCATCATTTTTAAACTTGGTAACACATTCCCCCTCCCCCCTGTATTTTTCCCTTGCCCAATAATAGTGACATTTTACCACTACAATTTGAGGATTAGTCAAAAGAAACTCGATTGATTGATCGCTTGCAAAACAGAAGAGAATGTAAAAGACAAATCCTCCTTATCAGACAGCAGTACCTCCCTCAGTGTAACGCGGCATCCTCACTTTCAGATCTGCAGTGTGTTTCATTCACTTGCTGAGGAGCCTACTCAACCTAAGCCCCTACCCTTTCCTTATAGTGAAACCAGCAGGAAATTACCAAGGCACCTGGACCCGCCCATCAAGACTCTCCCTCTCCTGAATAATGAATAAGCTTGTCGTGTCGAGCTTTGACACTTGACAAGACGGCGGCTACAGGTAGTGAGCACGTGCTTGAGGTTTGAAGTGTGGGGCACGTGAGGCCAGCACGAGACACTGAGAGCAGCGGGAGTTCATGAGAGGGGCGCTAGTCACACCCCAGACAGCCATGCAAATGACTGGTGGGGTAGTACATGAGGTGACGGTGCCTGTCCCGCTCACACATGGCTAGCATGCACGCACCCCGAGGGCGGGCTCGCCCGAGGGTTTATATAAAGGGGCGCAGGACCGCTCGGAGTGTTGGCCCATCAATTATAAACCTTTGTGAGTGTCCCTTACTGCTACGGATTGAAGCCTGAGGCCTAGCCTCACGCAGCGAGTGTCCAGCCAGGCCTGGATGCCACATTGGTGACGAGGCGGGTCCCACCCACGCCTCGTTTGTGCCTCACCTGTTTTCGCTCCACAGTGCCAGTGGTCGCAGCTGGATGCTGCCGCTGAAGCCCTGAGTGGTGTGCGCGGTCCGTGCTGCCGGACCCATGTGTGCCGCCCATGGGAGCCCACCCCGTGCAGCTTTGGTTGTCCATCGGAGGGAGGTGCACCGGAGCGTGAATCCTCTGCAGGTGCCCACCCCGCTCTCCGTCGATGCAGGACTGCCGTCATCAGCGCTTGGAGCAGTGCCCCAAGGTGAGGCCGACCCTGCCCTGCGCTCATCAGCGCTGGCCATGATCTCTCTCCAGTGGAGTCTTGACGATGCCCCTGCGGTGTCAGAGCCCGGCTGTGCTCCCATGATCACGTGGTCGAGCAGGGGGGGTGAAGTGCACGCTCATCGCAGCGTGCTGGACATCTGGGCCCAGCAGCGCGCTGTTCTCACACGCGCGTGCTCACCGCCCCTGGCCCCCACCACAGACTGAAGGTTCTGGGACCGGCAGATGTCGGACAGAAAAAAGAAGAGGAAAATAAATAAAAAGGACAAATAAGAAAAGGAAAGGAGGGGCCAGCCATACAGGGAGACAAATAGGGAGCACATATCCCTGCAACTTGGTCCACTGCAAGAGGAAGTCTTTCCCCAGCACAGGACTGGCAATACCTGGGCCCAACACGATCCAGAGCCACCCCTGCCAGCTTTTCAAGGAAACTCCAGTTCAGCGCTGGCAGCAAGAGAACACGCCCTGCGGTGAACATCACCACAGAGTACAACACAAACACTGTGTGCTTGCCACACATGCTCCACAGCGGCAGGGCATTGATACCTTACCCAGGCCCGGGCCCATCATCATACCCTAACGTTGCCGCCCACGAACATCGGCAAGCACGCTGACGGCGGAAGATGAATGGCCAAGACACAAACGGAGGGGGTGCTGCCACGGTGGCGCAACCGCCACCTCCTCAGCAGGTGGACCCACCTGCCCACGCTCGGCCTGGCCAGGCCATGGCTGCCCCTTTCCGCCCTTTAGTGAACTATCCAGCCTGTCCACATCCGCGGCGTGCTGGAAATCCTGGATTGGCCGCCTAGACCACAACTTCGTGGGCGTGCGAGAGACCGACGGGAGTGTGAAAATGTTGCTCCTCATGTGCCACGGAGGAGGTGAATTGTACAACCTTTTTGAGACGTTGCGGGACAGATGGGCAGACGACAACTACAATAGGACAGTGGCAGCCCTGAACAGGCATTTCGACCCCCAGATAAACCCTGACTTTGAGCGGTTCAAGCCCCGGCAGGCACGGCAAGGGGAGGCTGAGACCATTGATGTCTTTTATGCTTGCCTAATTAAGTTAGCAAGCTCCTGCACATTGCCGGACCAGAAGGAGGAGATCAGGGTGCAAGTCATTCAAGGGGGTCGGTCAGTTACTCTACGCCGCCTGATACTCTGGCAACTGGGCATCAGTCTGGACGAGGCTCTCGTGCTCGCCAGGTCCCACGAACTGTCCAATGCTCGCTCAAACTAAATGGAGGAGTCTGTATCCACGCGGTCACCCATGATCAAAGAAGATAAGGTGGACGCGATTCAGAGACGGCCGGCTCAATCATGAGGACCCCCAAGACCTCACCAAAGAAGTGCAAGTGGGAATTGCGGTTTGGATCACCCTCCAGCAGGGAGGTGTTTTGCGAGAGGAAAAACGTGCTCCCATTGCAGAAAGCTTAACCATTTTGCGAAGGTCTGGAGGAGTGGCAAAGGAAGAAGTAACGCCCCTGGCCCATGTGGACCTACGATGGCGGCGAGACAGCTGATACTGGAGGACCCTGTGGAGCAAGTGGACAACACCCCACCAGTATTTGGTCTAGGAACAGAAGACAACGATATGTTCTTCGTGTCGTTTGTCGGCCGTGAAGGTACAAAGCGCCGACCATCGCCCATGTGCACCATCACCGTAGCTGGTTCTCCCATGAGTGCCCTCATAGACACAGGAGTGTTGGTGAACATGAGGGACAGTGATCAGTACGAGAGATTATCATCACACCTGCCGCTCCTCCAGTCCAATGCAAGGATATACACGTACAACAGAAATTAGCTGCTTCCCTTACAAGTAGTTATGGAGGGTGAGGTTGCTAATGAGGGCCATTGTCTCAGCATGAGGTTTCATGTCACAGAAGGAAAACGAGGCATCCTCCTCAGTTGTCACAAAGCAAAGGACCTGGAGTTAGTATTCTTTGCGAACCAGGTACATGTTCTACATGCCCGTGAGATGTTCAGAGACTTCCCCATGTTCTTTGAGGGCCTGGGTTGCCTAAAAGTTAAAACGTTTAAGCTGCACATCGATACGACAGTCTGTCCTATGGCCCTGAGGCATCGGTGGGTGCCATTTCACTTGTGGCCGCAAGTGGAGGAAGAGCTGAAGAAGTTGGAAGATTTGGGTGTCATAGAGAAGGTGTCAGGCCCCACCCTGTGGGTGTCACCTTTGGTCATTGCCCCGAAACCAAAACAGTCAGGAGCCATTCAGCTCTGCGTCGACACGCGCCTGCCAAACTACGCCGTGAAGAGAGAACGTCATCTCATACCCACCATGGATGACATTGTGGCCGACTTTAACGGCACCAAGTGGTTCACCAAGCTCGACCTCAATGCCGGCTACCACCAGCTGGAGCTCCACCCTGACAGTAGGAACATCACGACCTTCTCTACTCATGTGGGACTGCGTCGGTACAAGAGACTGAGTTTCGGCATCTCCTCGGCCATAGAGGTGTTCTTAAATGCAATAAAGGAGATGCTCACGGGACTGCAGGGTGTAATAAACTTGAGCCACAACATCCTCTTGTTCTCCAAGACACTGGAGGAGTACCACATGCATCTCCGGACCACCCTTTAACGGCTAGCAGACAATGGACTCACCCTGCATAGAGCCAAGCGCTCGTACTATCAGGAGTCAGTGGATTTCTTTGGATACATCTTCTTCAGGGAAGGGCTGTGTGTTGACCCAAAAAAAGCGGCAGCCATACCCTCTGCCCCGAGGCCCACATCGCCCACTGAAGTCCGGAGCTTCCTCGGAATGGCCACGTACTGTGGCCTGTTCATTCCCAATTTAGCAACCCTTTCTGAGCCACTCCACACCCTCACGAAGTCTGGTCAGTCATGGGTCTGGTCCGCGATGAAAGATCTGGCATTCCATGCCGTTAAGGGAGCCCTCATTGTTGACAAGGTGATGGCGTACTTTCTCCCACATCGGTGCACTGAAGTGGTGGTGGATGCAAGCCCCGTAGGACTGGGCGCAGTCCTGATGCAGGAGACAGAGTCTAAGGAATGGGTCCCAAATGCGTACGCCACCAGGGCTTTGACTGGAATGGAAATGCGACGCGCAGATAGAAAGCAAGGCCCTGGCCATCAAATGGGCATGCCAGCACTTCCATCTCTACTTTTATGGGCATGAATTCCGAGTGCTCACAAACCACAAGCCTCTTCACTGGTACGTCTCGGCTCGCACCTCCCCGGATCGAGAGGTGGGCAGTTCAGTTGCAGGCCAGCCGCTTTACAGTAGTCTTTCGTCCCGGGGTCAACAACCCTGCCAATTTCCTGTTTCGGCCCCCCGGTCAACCAGTGCCATCCATGATGCTGTCTGATGAAGACTGCACCGAAGAGTTTGTCCGGATGGTCTCCCTCGAATCATGCCCAGTCGTTAGAGGACATCGGGAAGGCAGCCGAATCTGATGAGTGCCTTGTCAAGATCAAGACCACGTTAGCCACTAGGAAATGGCATCACTTTCTCGATGGTGTCAGCTCCCTGACAGCAGATAAAAGGCAGTTTTGACAACAGGTGTGGAAGGTCCAGAGCGAACTCAGCGAGGGTCTTCATGGAGTCGTGCTGCGTGGAACCACCCTTTTGATTCTGAGGAGCCTTCAAGAGGAAGTGGTCCATTAGGCGCACCAGGGGCATGAAGGGGTATCAAAGACCAAAGCCAGGCTGCGGAGCAATGTCTGGTTCCTGGGCATGCACACCATGGTTGAGAAGGTCATCTGCGCATGCCATACTTGCAACATCACGGGAGGTGACCCTGCACTCCATCCGGTGATCACGGAAAACCCATGCCTGGAGCCTTGGACCAAAGTGAGCCTCGACTTTGGGTTGTTTCCTGATGGAGGGAGCATCCTGGTTCTTGTCGACTCCCACTCAAAATTCCCAGTGGTGGAAGTAGTGTCGTTGACAGCTTTCCAACACGTCAAGACTGCACTTGAGCGTTTCTTCGCCATGATGGGACTGCCTGAAGAGATCAAGTCAGATAATGGTCCGCTGTTTCAGGGAAGGGAGTTCCAAGAGTACCTGCCTCCCGGGACATTCGGCATTAAAAAATCACACCACAGTGGCCCCAGGCAGAAGGAGAGGTGGAACGGTTCAAGCGAACGATAAACCGAGCTCTGAGAATTGGAGTGGAGAAAGGAGAAGACGTCGAGCAGTGCCTTCTGCAATTCCTCAGTGCCTATTGTCAAACCCCACACTGCACCACTCAGTGTGCGCCGGCTCACCTAGTATTCTGAAAGGCACCGAGAGACAGTGTTGCTGCGGATCCCTTGTGGAGTCCCCCGGCGTTGGATCAAGAGGCTGCCCAGGCCCGAAGGAAAGCGTCTAATGACAAGGCGAGCCAAGATCGTAGGGCACAGCCGATGAGCATCCGAGTTGGGGACAGAGTCGTTGTGAAGGACCAATATCCAGGCTGGAAGTATCGCACCCCGTATGAGCCGAAGGTGTGGGAGGTCATCAATGTGCACGGCACCACGGTATCGGCCATGCGAGGGACTCGCGTAGTCACAAGGAATGCCTTGTGTTTTAAGAGAGTTGTGAGCGTGCCGCCGTCAACAGACAATGCCACGGAGGACCTGGAGGAAGGAGAAGGGGTGGTCACAACAGACACCCTGTCAGCAGCCCAGGGCCTACAAAATGCCAAGCCGGAAGAGAATCGATGACGGTGGAAGAGCTGCAGAATTCTGGAGCAGTGTTCCCTGAGTCAGAGAGGGACACAGTGAGGTCTGGGACAGAGATCTCCCGGAGCCAGAGGCATGGTCTCCGGCCACACCCAGACCCCAGGCAGAGACTAAAAGACTTTGTGTGGTGCATAAAGAGGGACTGAAGACAAGCATATAAAAGGTCTCTGTATCTAAAGATTGGTGGAATGTAGTGACGGTGCCACACGTCCCGCTCACGCACGACTAGCATGCACGCGCCCCGCCAGGGACCGCCAGGGGTCTTGGCTCAGCAACTATAAACCTGTGTATGTGTCCCTTACTGCTGTGGACTGAAGCCTGAGGCCTAGCTTTGCACTCCAAGCGTCCAGCCAGGCATGGACGTAGCAATCACCGGGCTTTGACATGCTGCAAGAGGAGAGGGCTTTAGATAGAGGGCGTTGGGGAAGCATAATCCTCCGCACTCTCACCCATCCTCAGGTACAAGAGGACAGAGCCCATCCCCAAGGGTCAGACGGACATCGCCAGCCCCCAGTGGGATAATTAAATGGCCCTTCCAAGGGAGAGGAGAATGATCAGCTGCCCTCCCCCCAACCAAGTGACAGTAAATACTGAGAACAAGTCATTCCCGTAACCTGGCTGTGTGATATGATACAGAATGGGATAGCACTGCACTGCATTGAAGAGATTGCCAGGGCTGGGGATTGAGGGGTGTCCATGCTGCTGGGTGTGGGAAGCAAGTGGAGGGGACTCCCATGCACCTTTGGGTAGAGTCTGTGAAACACTGGTGGAAGGGTACAGAATCATGGGATTAAGGCCTTACACCTGCAGGATAATATCTTACATTGAGAGCTTTCATACAAGAGGGGGTGGCTAGTGAAAGTGTCATTCAAAGGCAAAATCCCTGCTTTATACATTTGATAGGGAATATCGTACACGTGGAGTTGCATACATAGGGGAAGTGTCCCCACACTTGAAAACAATGTCCTTCAGTGGGGTACAGATAAGAACTACATGAGGGTAAAATTATGCCCCCCAGAAAACATTTCTCCGGCACCCACGGGGAGAGCTTAAATAAATGCACCAGGATGTTTTCAGTGGTTTAAGCCCCGGGATCATTTCTTCCCAAATATAATATTTGAGTGAATTTTTCAGTTTAAATCAAAATTTCAGAAAAGCTAATTTCCGGGAAAATTGTTGATCCAGCAGACCTAACTCCATCCTGATTTGGGGCTCCGATGAACTCTGTGGCAGGAACCTGTAAATGTTACATTGAGATATATTGAAAAATGACCCAAATGTAGCAGGGAAGCGTCTGCTTTGTATGCAAGTATGAAAATTAACATTGACTTTGTAACTTTAGGTATGTGTTAGATTTGGGGGTCTCTAATTGGCACAGGTAGGTACTTATGGCAAATAGGGACCATTGCCTCTAGTCAGGATAAGGGGATTACAGTCCTAAATAACCTCTGCTCACCCCCTGGTAGCTTGGCACGAGCAGACAGGCTTATCTAAGAGGCAGTGTGTAAAGCATTTGTGACACATACAGTAACCCAGTGACAACACTACAGATGGACACCACACAAGGTTTTATATAAAAAAATAGGTATACAGATTTAACACAAGACCATAACAGACAAAAATACACAATACTGTTACTATAAGATGGTAGTTTTAGCTTAGTTCAGTTCAGTTCTTTAGATGCGATACTTTGCGTCAATGTACCTTATGATGCATTGCGCTTCCACAACAAGTAATGTTGCAGCGATGTTCCAGATGCGGCACGCTTCTCCGGGGATGTGAGAAGTTCTCAGTTTGATGCGTGGACTACAGCGGCGACACCCTTGTTCAGCAATGCGAAGGCAACAGCTTCAGCTGCGACATTCTTCTCCCACGTTTGAGTGAAGCTTCCGCACGATGCAACAACTACAGCGGTGATATTCTTGTTCAGAAATGCGACGGCAGCAGCTCTGACGGTGACACGCTTCTCGGGGGATGCGAGGCACTTTCCTCGATGCAGTGCAATGCAACAGTTCCAGCGGCCACACCCTTGTTCAGAAGTACGACGGCAGAAACGGCGACACGCTTCTTCCTCATTGCGAGACTCTTCTCTCGATGCGGTGCAATACAACGGCTCCAGTGGCGACACCCTTGTTCAGAAGTGCGATGGCAGGCAGCAGCGACGGTGACACACTTCCTCTTCATTGCGAGATGCTTCTCTCGATACGGTGCAGTGCGGCGACACCCTTGTTTAGAAGTGCGACGGCAGCAGCAGCAGCGACGCGCTTCTTCTTCGTTGAGTTGCGCTTCCAGCTCCTTGCAACATGCAGTCCCTCAGAAGGCCCAAAACAGCAGCAGGCACATCCAAAAGAATTCTGGGGTGCTGGGGGTTGAAGTCTGTTGTCCCTGAGGCTTCAGCAGGAGGCAAGCTCTTTTCCAAGCCCTTGGAGATCATTCACAAGTTGAAAGTAAAGCACACAAAGTTCTTTCTCCTCTCTTTGGCAGCCAGGCAACCACCGCAGGCCAATCCCCTAAGCAGCACTTCAGCTTAGGAATAGACTCTCCTCAGTTTCTTCAAGTTCCTCTCCTCAGCAGAGGTTTTGTCTTGTAGCCCAAAGTGATCTAATTTCATGGGATCTGGGTCCCAATATTTATACCCCAAAATCCTTTGTTCTCTGAGGGGAGAGGGGCCTTTGCCCAGTCCAAACCAGTTCCTCAGCACTCTGTTTACAGGACTCCTTCTTTCCTGTCACAGTGTTGGGCAGAAACATCAGACTCCCCACAGGAGGTGGAGCCAACATTGTGGAGGGAAAGCACAGCCCTGGAGCACTTTGTTGACATCATTCATTCTCTTCTTTCACAGTGCAGGGCAGAGACATCAGCCGCACCCCAGGAGGTGAAGCCAGCATTGTGGAAGACAGGCACAGCCCTATTCAAGGTTCAGGTGCAACTCCTCCCTCCCATCTAGATGCAGATCTCTCTGTTCACCACTGGGCTGACTCATCCTGTCTCTTGGAATCCCCCAGCCCTGTCACTCACAAACTCCAGACAAGGAATACATAACCTAGCAGAGGCACACTTTGGATAGTTAGACAAGAAAATACCTTCTTTCTAAAAGTGGTATTTTCAAACACAGAATGTTAAAACCAACTTCACTAAAAGATGTATTTTATCGTTCTGAGTTCAGGCATACTAAACTAGAATTTCCACCATGTTCTCTGAGTCAGTCAGGATTATAAAATGTAATAATCTAACTGCCCATTCTGGCCTATGGAGAACAGTTAGCCTTGCAATAGTGAAAAATGAAAATGGCTGTAATTCACTATTAGAACATGCCACACACATCAGGGCTTGTCCTACCTTATACTTACAATGCACCCTGCCCTTGGGCCTACCATAGGGGTGTCTGATATGAAAAAAAGGAAGGTTTAGGGACTGGCAAGTAGGTGCACTTGCCCAATGCACACAGGCTCTTCAATGGCAGACCTTAGGCACATTTTACAAGGCTGCTTCTGTGGGTGGAACAACCAGTGCTGCAAGCCCACCAGCAGCATTTGGTTTACAAGCCCTGGGCACTCCTGGTGCACTGTACTAGGGTCTGACAGGTAAACCAAACCAGCCAATCATGGAACCACTGATTTATACATCAATTTACAATAGGGAGCACTTGCACTGTGGCACTGGACAGCAATGGCACAGAGCCCAAAGCATCTAACACCAGCAAAAACACATGAGGCAACAGAAAAAATGGAAGGGAGACCCACGCCAATGGTGCCAGGACTAACAGTGTGGGTATAATGTTGGACTTTTGGTTGACCTCAATAAAGTGTCAAAAGCAAAAGATAGTGACCTCACTTTTGGTTTCAGGAAGTACAGATGTTGTTGGTAGTTGTCCGTTTCCTTAAACCAGACTCCCAGGTATTAGTATTATCGTTTTCCAACTAATTACTTTCTTAATTGCCAGGTGCCTGTTTTATATACATTCCTGCCCAAAAGAATAATTTTACTTGGATCTAGATGGAAGTAATAGATTTCAAATGGAAGGAGGCAGTACATCTAGTAGCCTCTCAAAACCCACATCAGTGTGGTTTATTAGCACTACATTGTCAGCATATTTGAGAAAGATAATATGCAGAGAGTCAATTTTTGAAGGGTGATACTCTATTGCATAAAGTGGAGTCTCAGCTCCACAATGTATAAATTGAAAAGCATATGGCCTAGTATACACCCTTGTTTAAGACCTTTGTATGTTTAGATCTTAGAAGAAACTGACTGATTTGTGCTCAGCATTACCCAAACTCAGGTATCTGAGTAAAGCAGCTGAATTGCAGAGTATATGTGGAGGAATGTGCCAACTGGACAGTCAAACAAAAAAATATGCTAGAAACCCTTTCAGACATGCAGGGGCTACTTTTACTCATGATTTCCCGGGGCCGAACCTACTATGGATCCTAAGCAACTGGGCCAAGTACCCCGTCTGCACTTGTCTCTCAGTGGTAGCTTTGGATGAGCAGTCAAAGGGTCCTTCGGGAGAAGAGGGGTGATGTGTAGATACATGCAATTAATTGATCACGACTCGTAACTCAGAGTGCACACAGTACGAATAGTAAATCAATTTGCAGTACAATACTTACTTTTATAAGAAAAATAAGTATTTTATTTCCAACTTTACACATTCAAAGGTATGAGTAATAACTGAGGTCGGGGCTCTAGTAGTAGTCAAGCAAATCCCTGCCCCATCCTCTTTCTTATAACATGGGTGGGGTTATTCCCTATTTACTGTTGGCCATATTAAGAGAATGCTTACTAGTAGGCTGTACTCAAAGATTTCCCTTTGACTAATTAGTATTTAGTTAAAAGTGTCTATGGTGCTGCAGCACCATTAGCAGTGAGCCCCCCACAGGCCCAGTTCCAGTCTTACCCGCTCTGGCTGTATGTAAGTGTTCAGCAGTGCAGCGTGTGCCCTCTTTGTGGGTGCTCCTGAATCATAATCCTGTTCAGCGTAGACGGGCTGCTCATAGTCCAAGTGACAGCACCCAGCAGACACTGGCTCTCTCCTCTGAGCAGCGCTGCCATTTTCGTTACAGCGATCAGAGCTGCTCCGGCTTGGCAAACACAAGGTGGTCACTCTGTCCTTCATTGGGACGGGGCAGGATTCGACTTTCCAGCTCCAGACAGCAGCCCAGTGAGGGTGCATTGTCTCCGACAGCATCCTTGCAGTCCTTAGGGAATCAATCAGGGGCAGGAGTGTGGGCTTCACCAGCTGGTCACAGTTGCAATCTTTCCATCCAGGCAATGACATGCACTCTTGCCCACATTGGTACCGACAGCCGCTCCATAGGGGGTTGCAACAGGACTCTCTGTCTTGGTGCAGACTCTTCCGGTGTGATCATCCTTACCACACCAGCCCACTTTGGCATACAGATCGTTGATGAAGGTGGACATAAGTCTCAATACTCTTGGTCCCATAAGTTCAACTGTGGCCCCCTCTGGCATATACAATCACTGCAATGGGGCGATGCAGGCCTGGTGCTCCCCACACAGTGCTCCTTACATGGCAGCCCTCTCGGCATGCAGGGGTCACTGTAACAATCCTGCACACAGCCAATGACACAATCAGTGTGCAGCTGTTCTGCTTACATCTTGCTTATGGAGTCCTCTTGGTAGGGTTCCCAACTGGACCTCCCTCCCCTCAACGCTCTCTACTTCTTCACAGGGCACACTGGTTTTAGAAAGCAGGTAGGCACTGGTCCCTCTGGCTCCAAGGCAGGTGGTTTTGGTCCCTGAGCATTTTGCCCTCACCCAGCCAAAAGACCAGCAGACCTTGACCCTCAGTACTGGTCATTGACAGAAGTGTTACAGAGCTTCCCATTCTCATACAGCCCATCTGGCTGCTTTGCAGATGACAAATTAACCTTCCCTCTTATGGTCCTTTTTTAGACACCAAATGTGATTTAGAGTCTGAGTCTTTGAGTACATCTTTCTTTTCTTCTTTTCTCTTGAAAGGCTCTCTCTCACGGCAAACACAACTCCAAAGCTGATTGTCCACAACACAGTTCATGGGAGTGACCAGAGTTCACACCTGAATGTCAGTCACAGAAATATGTGCATCAAAAGGGTAAGCCTTCCTGAGATGTGCCCCGGACTCTTCCTTGTGATCTATCACTGAATAAGAGAGCAATCTTTAGAAGAGTAAAGGGGAGTCTCTTCCTCCCTTCCTCCAGTATGTGTCCCACCTCACAGGACTACAGCAATACACAAATCCGTCTGGCGAGAATTCCTCCACTTCTCATGTCTTCACCAGGCAGGGTCTTCTTTGTAATGTATCATTGCAGGCATACTTGCACTCAGTATTCTTTCACAGCACAAATACTCTCCAATACTGTTACATTTATACATTGCGTCACTACATACATACACATACATTCAGCACACACATTCAGTCTACACGCACTGTTCAGTGCTGTAGTTTTTCTGTATTGTCCCAGGGTGTGCTATCTACAAATACACACACTGCCAGCTCACACATACACCATGTATTTAATGCACAACACCCCACTCTTCATGTATTGTACTTCATGCAGGCACATGAACACACAGCACATGCTTTCATTGTGCATGCACTGTACAGCACTAAAGCTCTCATGCAATGTATTCCTCAAAGGCATACAAACAACCAGTACATGCACTAAATACACATATTCTGCATAGTACTGCTCTATCTCTGTACTGTACCCTTCCCAGGCACACATACATCCAGCACAGTCACTACTCCTGCATTGCACAGGACTCCACATCTACCTGATGTAGGCCAAGGGTGAGTTAAGCACACAGCAGCGGAACTTTTAAAAGGGCGAGTAAGCCTGTAGGCCTCACTCATGTGGCAAACTACTGATCACTAGACAGAATGCTGCCACCCCGCACTCGTGCTGTTTAACTTTTGCTGAAAGCAGTATCCTCCGACTACTTTGAGGGTAGCACTTTGGGAGCCACTTATAGTCCAATAAGACCGCAATCCCTGAGATAGGCCTATGTCATGGTGCACACACATGATTCGTGTTTGCCTATGACAAAAACCTCAGTATTTGGGATCCAGACAATAGTACAGTTGGGCACTTAGGGCAGGGGTACACGTCTTTAACCAGGGAGAAGATCTTTCCATCCCAACAGAGGATACTTACTGATTTGAGCCTAGCTTAACCCTAACTCAGGTATCCTAGTACAGCAACTGAATTGCACAGAGTAGATGCAGAGGAAGGTTCCAGTAGGACAGTTATAAAAAAAAGTACAACGTATTTCCTGACAGATCATTTAAATACCTAATTTTGAGTTTAGAAATCCTCAAAAAAATGTTTACCCATTGGGTCATAGATGATTCAGGCATCAGAATTGCCTTCTTTCATGAAATTTAGACACACAGAGGACCACAAAAACGCTGCTCAGAACAATGTATGCAAATGTGAGGTGCGCTTTTGTCCTACCATTTGTGAATGAATTACTGGTTAGATTTTCAGTTACAATCACCCAGGTCTTACTGGATACACTTCTTTCTTCTAGTCTCAGTCAGTTTATGTTGTGGCAAAGAGGCTGTTTGGCATGCAAGCAAGAAATGTTCCCTTCTTGGGAAGAGCTTGTCTAAATGAGGAGATTAGGTACAGGATGAGATGACACACACATACAAGCAACTGATTGCATAACTAAATACCCTACATAGCTACTGCATTAACTTTATGTTCCAAAGCATCATGTAAACTACATACAAATCAATGGCATTACACAAACAGGTTTTACATAACAGGGAACATTTTTGAAGTGGCAAAGTTTGGCTGGCCAAAACTGATACCTTGCTTTCAACCCGCCATGGTCACGTGGCACCTCATTGACTTCTGCCATACTTGTGCAACAATGGATATCCTCTAAGACCACGTGCTTTTCTGATAATTGGGGTGGCCCTCAACAGAATACTCAGAGGCCCCTCAGCACATATTATGCAAAATTCAGTAACTGTGGAGCAGCGTAATTTTAGCTCTACTCTTATATGTTTATTTAGGCCACATATGTATGCACACATGGCCTTATGTACTCATGTGATGTAACTGTATTAATGTTATGTAGTGCACTTCAACAGATTCAGAAAGTGCCCTTACTGTGTAATTTAGAGCATATGTGCATATTAACGCTTTCCCTTATTATACCAAAGAATTGCGGTTCTCACATATATCTGTATTTTTGTGCTTTGAATAATATTGCAATTCTTATATATTCGCTTATTTGTCTACATAATACTCTGCATTTCTTTTATAACTAAAAATGTATCCATTTAAATAGTGCTTTACAGCTATAATGTAGCCAAATATGTAACTGTAATCATGCATTTAAACGTGTACTGAGATGCTTCCCCACTCCCACCCCCAGTAACCAGGTTACGAACTTGAGAATGTGGCTGGATTCTAAGCTCTCATTCGATCACAACACCAAGACAGTGGCCGGGAAGTGCTTCGGAATAATGAAAGTCCTTCGGAAGATCCTAGATGTTCTCCCCATAGCCACCAGGAAAACTCTAGTCCATGCGTTGGTGACTTCCCGCCTGGACTATGGGAACGCTCTATATCTAGGAGCGAGTGGTAAGTGAGTACAGAGACTACAATGCATTCAGAACGCGGCAGCCCCCTTTGTTCTGATGCTCCCCAGAAGAACTTCCTCCAAGAATGCCCTCGCTGCTCTACACTGGCTCCCGGCGAGGGAGAGAATCCTTTTTAAAGCCCTATGTGTCAGTCAACGCATCTTGCAGGGAAATAGACCTAGCTTTCTTCCTATTCTAATGTCCCCCTACACTCCTACCCGGGTCCTGCGGTCCCGGGGGACGTGAAAGGTTAAGGTCCCAGTAATCAAAAGAGTGATAATGGGTGGCCGATCTTTCCGCTACCTAGCCGCTAAACACTGGAATGCCCTCCCTCTCGCTCTCTAGATGGAACCATCAGAAAGGCTCTTCCGGAAAAAACTAAAGACCTGGCTTTTCCATATATAGGTTTACCACTTAGCCTTCTTAGAGTTACTGCCTCAGACAGAGCGATTGGCTGCAGTGCGGGGACACACTAGTCAGTGTAACCATGCGCTTTACAAGCTTAATTAATATTTTTATTATTAAAGGACTTAAGCACTGGGATTTCTTATGATGTTTTAACTTTCACTTGAAAATTTGCTTTGGATGCAATGTTTTCCTCTCCTCTACAGGTGCAGTTTCATGAGCTCATGGTTAAAGAAAGGTACATTCTGCGAAAGAGACAGTGAGGCTCAAAAGGAGTATCTTTTGGCAAGGACAGGACATTTTAACGGACAAAGGGAGGACTTCTGTCCATGCGAAATGAAGAGACAGGAGAAATCCAAAGACGTTCTAATGTGTGGACCAAAGGAAAGAAATCTTGAGTGTTGTTGCCAAGTTTTGCTGTTTGAAGATGGAAAATAATGAGACATGGGGTTCTTGAAGGTTCTTTTGTGGGTATATTTGATGAACACACTTCAGCTTGATTCAGATTCTCTTTAAACTCTTAGAGGTACAGACTTCTTTGCAACATCTATGTTGTGTGAATTGTGCTACACAATATTCTTTATCTGTAAAAACTTCTACAGAAGTTCTGCTATGCTGACACCTTTCTCTGCTTCCCTGACTTAACTAGGGTTTCACTGATTTCTAGTTTAGAATAGGGTTTAAACAATACTTTTAGTCAACCTTATGTATAGGCAGGAAGACTAAAACTTTCAATCTACTCACCAGACTTTGTTTCTCATTCTCTGTATATCAACTACAGAGTTCCTCCTTTGTTTTCTGTTATTGAGGATAAATGTTGCATGTCGTTTCGGATATCCTTTAGAGATTCTGTATTTTTATACCATGTTTCTGCGACTGATTTATATCAGCCTGGCTTTGAATTTGTAATAAATACATACTTAATCCCATCATTCGGCTCTGACATTTACTGTGTGGTCAAATGGGTTGCACTGTAATTGGTAAATTGTAGTTGCTCCTAACTCCTTTTATTCCTCAGGCACCTATAATCTTCAATTGAAGGGATCAAGGAAAAAAGGAGTTACAAATTCTATGCGTTGTTAATTGCTTTTGCAAGCAATAAATATCATGGGTGGATAAGAGTTATATATATATTCATTCTTTCGGGGAACATCCTTTACGACGCGGATGTTACCCCGCGGTACCATTACGACGCGTCTCTTACAACGCAAGTCGTAACCACGACTTGCGCTGGAGGGCGCTCAAGGACAAGGAATAGTTAAATTACTATTCCAACACCTTCCCTACTATCCACGGGGACTGGTGTTGGAATAGTAAATTAAACTATTCCTAAGTCCGCACCCTACAGCGCAAGTCGTGGTAACGACTTGCGTTGTAAAACACGCGTTGTAACGGTACACGTGGTAATAGCCCACGTCGTACCGTCATACATCCATTCTTTCCCACTCATGCTGGTGGTAAATGGAGCAGAATAAACTGTTACCTCCTGCCCACAGCAAGCAGGTGAGTGTGAACCAATACAGAGCATTACACCTGTAAACTGCTATACATAATACAATAAAACAGAATAAAGTTCAAGCTTAAGTACAGGTCAGTATAAATCACATGTTTAGAGTAGTATAGGATACAGCATGTTTCTTCCGAGAATATAGTGATTTTTTTGTTTTAGGATTGTGCTTTTAACATTTGAAGACATCATGTGTGACTATTAGTAAAATATATTAATCAAAAGTCACATACTGGTTCCTCGTTAATGATAAGCAGATAACAGCATGTCAGTAGAATGATGAGAGGGCATGTTTTATAATGCTATGCACTTAAAACTAATGGTATTGGCCTCTCACATTCCCTACCAACCAAACACTCCAATAAACTATCTCGTTAACTATTGAACTAATTGTATTTGGGCAATCCAGAAAGATAGGGACGTGTTCGATGGAAGCTTTTTCAGGAATCTAACTTATCTCAGGTAGGCTTTGACCTTTGGGATTGATGATATTCAAAAATGATTTGTGAGTGAGACTAGAAGATATAGTAGACACGAACTGTCACGGATTTTGTGGGTATTCTGTATTTGTGATGTTTTCACAATATCTGCCTAATTGCCGTGGTCTTGTTACTCACACCAGAAATGTCTGGGATGGGTCTCAGTAGTCAGCATGGGCCGAACTTTTGTTCACCATAGGAATTTCTATTTTTCTGCCATAAAGTTATTTGAAGTGGTCCAAAAAGACCAGTAATGTTTTATTTTCATAAATACCATAATGAAAATGTGTTACTGTTTTTATAAAAAATCTAAAATCTGTAAATATTGTAGCGGTCGCTTCATTCTTCACTAAAGTGAAAAGGACATAAGAAATTGGTAAAAAAATATATGTATAAAAAGTGTACACTGAAATTTCTAAAAGTTGTGCGATCATTGTGTTCTAGAAAGTATATAGCACTTAAACCCCTGACAAGGCAATGAAGGGCTAGGACTCACATCGACTTCCTGTCTGCCCCTTTGGAGTTGTATAGTTAATAGGGTGTTGATTCTTGTTAAATCTTGGGTGGTGTGGTGTGGGGTGCTCAAGGCATGATCTACACATCGCTCGCCAAACTCGCATTTAAGCATGAGGTTTAGCAGAAAAGTGCGAGAATAAACGTGTTTGCGCATGAAGCTGATTATCCAACTTTGTTTTAGGAAAAGGGATCAGTGGAGTCGCAACATTTCTATAATAAACATTTGCAGCCAACAGGATTAACAATTCAACAAGTTTAATAGACCTTGTAAATTACAAATATATTCTAAAACTCAAATTCAAAAACCTGAAAACTTCAGAAAGGCCACTAGATGGCAAATTATGATTGCATTTCAAAAGGTGGTTCAAAGATTTAGATGAATGTTACATTGAACTAGCAATCCCACATGGGAATGATTTATTTTATACCGAGGTAATGTTATTATTTATTTTCAGCAAGGGAAGGCTGACCTTTCAAGATGCAAACAACTCAGCCGACTCATGGAAAATATTTTATAGAAGCAATAAATCATCATAATTGGAACTGGACTTTAAATTACAGCTCCTATATCTTGGCGCAGAATGTTGAGTAATTTTAGCGAATGTGGCATCCCTCATGAGCGGAGATTCAAACCCTAACTGGTGTCTCCGTATGTAGCGCTTTAGACTATGGGAACTATAGCTGCCTTCTGGCCAGGAGCCTGTAATTCAGTGGGAATTTATATAAGCCAATTGGGGATGTACACTGACACCCTTAAGGACATCATACATGCCTCATCATGGCTCACCAGGGCCTGAAGAACAATTATCACAGCATCCCCATCCTGATGGTACTCCACTGACTCTCTGTGTGGGCTCGCACCATCTTCAAATCATCTGCTACAACCCAGCAGGACCAGCACCCCGCTTTTGTGGCACACCAGCTCCACCATCTCTTGTGGTCCTTGGCACACCCCAGCCAGGACACCATCAGACTGCAGACTAAGAAGTTCAAAAATAGATAATACAGGGCAACAGGCCTTTTCCAAGTATGACCCCCATCCATCAGCACCACCAAAGCTGCGCCAATTTAGGAACGAGCTGAAGACGCACCTCTTTAAGAAACATTGGCTCACAATCCATTAACAGGCCGCAAACCAGCTATCTCTCCAACTTTATGCGTGGTTTTGATCACTTAGAGAGCTTTGCTGACTTTTGGCTAGGTTTGCGGAAATCCCACATACGTGCTTTTGGGAAGAAGTTTCACAAGTGAGTTCTGCTGTATTTGTGTCGACTATTGGAGACTGTGGTGAAAACCACAGAAATCCTTACAGGACACCTCAATTAACTGGTTACGATTGAAGAGACACATCACTGACTCCACCCCTTTCTGTTACCAGTTGGGAAAGGGTGGTGTAGAGGCTGCAGACAGGAACCAGAGAAATCAAGCCTCGGCAGTAGATCATCACACATTTAGACACACAACGCAGACTCAAGGTGTCTACTTCCCGTGTTACCTTCCCGCGTTGCTTTTAGTGAAAGACATCACATCGCTATAGCAGAGTTGTTGAGATACCCTTAGACACTCAAGCGCACTACGGTGGGTAATGAACTCTGTAAAGCAGACTTGCTATGGCTCTGCCCATGCAGCGCTCCCCCTGTGTCCCCCTTCATGTATATATACATGTTTTTATTGGTTTGGGGTTTTCCTGTGCTGTGTTTTCAGTTTATTGCTGTTTGAGTGCTGCATAAATATTTTGCACTTTGTCTGTAAGCAGCCGCGGCCCGTGTAGGGAGTTGCGGTGGGGCGGAAAGGCGGGGCGGGGGTGCTAAAAACCGGAATAAGGATAATTGGAGGTAAGTAAACAATTTAATTAATAAAACAAATTTCGTAGCGCGGGCTGCATCGCATTTTGCGATGCAGGGCGCGCTACGAAATTTGTTTTATTTATTAAATTGTTTACTTACCTCCAATTATGCATATTCCGGTTTTTAGCACCCGCCACCCTGCCCCGCCCCACCTTTCCGCCCCACCGCAACTCCCTACATGGGCCGTGGCTGCTCTAAGTTAAGACTGACTGCTTTTATGACAAGCTGCCAGAGGGATCAGCACAGGTTTATTTTGTGACTTTAGTGGTCACCCTGACAAGGATTGTGATTATTATTTGAGATGGGTTCTCAGCCCCCTCTAACAATACTACCATTGTTTTCTAACAGTGTATATACATTGAGGACGAAGAATGTGCAGCAGTGTACTTCTGGTTCTACAGATAGCAGTATCCGATGTAGTGCAACGTAACCTTTCTCCATTTTTAAAATCACTCTCCCGCTTCACAATGTGCACAACTGTTGTTTTTTCTTCAAAATATAAAACCAGCAAAGAAGAAGTACTGTGTGTGAGGGGGTGAGCTTACTGCAGCCACAAAGATTTGCAAGCATACCACGGACAGTCACGTTTTAGCAGCTCCAACAATCCAGCTAATGTTCACTTATTTGATTCTGAGGTCCCAGGATGCGACTTCAAGCAGCCCTGTCACTCATGGTCTCAGATGACAGCATGGAAATCGATTCTCTGCACAAAGATTTCCAGCAGCAAGCCACATGAAAGGGGCTGATGCAAACCACTTGGTTATATTTTATAATTTCCACATCCCTAATTATAAATGGCAGTGACATTATACCCAACCATGAAGCAGAGTGTTTTTAAATTCTCCCCAGAAATCCAGAATGTGTTATTCGTTATGTATTTCATAACCTTTTGATTTAATGGGAAAATAAGTTTTGAAAACAGCTCTACTTAATACTGCTGTGTGCAGTACTGCACTTCACCTCTTTCCAGCATTTCCATTTGTTGAAATCAGTAATTTGCACTAATACTGTCGTTTTCAAGAATTAAGGATAATAACGAATTCATAGATTTGACATAATTTCTGTGAGATATGAGCATTGAAACAACTGCTGAAAGGGTGTCATTTTGATCAAAAACCCAAAGAAACATGGATTTTAAATTTGAACCTCATGCACTTCAATCCTGTCTAGAAGCCAAAAACGCCTCCATGTTGTAATATATGGACCTGGAAATCCCAGGTAGGCATTTCTGCCTAGGTACCACACTTCCAGTACCCCTGGGACACAGCATGCATTTTTGCCCAGAGGACACTGGGCCTGGAATTGATCGGTTCTCTGTCCTCAGTGCTCCTTCTTGCAGTAAAAAGTGGGCACAGCGCATGGCAATTGCCTTCCCACCTGGCACAACATTGCTAAAGAAATGTAATTTGCAAATCTTAGAAATCTTGGACAGATCACCACCTTATTACAGAAGAAGTTTCAAAACCTAGTTAGCCTTCTTTTGTTTCTGTTTTATCAAACACCGTGTGAACACCAATGTCAATGTCAATGTCATACGTTTTTATAGAGCGCCAATTGTCACCGCAAGGTCTCAAGGCGCTTGCAGCATAAGAACCGGCTAGGAGAAGACAAAAACAGAGCGGGCATCAAAGCGAAGAACAGGGGCCCCCTGCTAAGGAAACAGCCATGTTTTCAAGGCTTTACGAAATTGCTGATGCTCATTAATAGAGAGAAGGTGAGGAGGTAGCTTATTCCAGAGAGCAGGTGCGAGAAATGAAAAGGAGCGCTGCCCATACCTAGAGGTTCGCACGCGGGGTTGCGTTAGTAAGGACTTGTGGCTAGATCTTAGGGACCTCTTGGGGACATACCAGTTAAGTTTTTTTGGGAGGTACCGGGGCCCCTTGTTATACAATGAATTGTGGGTCAGACATAAGATCTTAAATTGACTTCTTTGCCGTATGGGGAGCCAGTGTAGTTTTTTCAAACATGGAGCGGAAGCCGTTCTAGGCGGCAGATCCAGCACTAATCTAGCCGCCGTATTCTGCAAAGTTTGTAGTTTTGTCAACAGATCCTCATTCAGGCCGTGGTACATGGCATTACCATAATCAAGATGGCTAATGATCAGGCCCTGAACCAACGGCTTCCTGGCTTCAAGCGGAAGCCATTTGAAGATCTTTCTGAGGCCACGCATTATACCATAGCAGGTGCCTGTCACCTTGGCTACATGATTTTTCAAGGACAGAGCGATGTCCATTAAAATTCCAAGGTACCGGACTACCGACTTGGGGGCCGGGCAAGCTCCCCACTCTGGCGTCCAACATCTGTCTGCTTTTCCGAACAAAATAATTTCAGTCTTGCCCGCATTGAGTTGGAGTTTATTCACCCGCATCCAGCTGCTGATCTCAACCATACATTTTTTTAAACGTACACGAGTGTCGGCAAGATCTACGCCGCCTGTGATCAGCAGCTGCGTATCATCTGCATATGACACCGTTCCAAAGCCAAAAGATTTGATTATTTTAGCCAGAGGTGTCAAATACAGATTAAAAAGCAGCGGGCTCAAAATCGAGCCTTGAGGCACGCCCACCGTGACCGGGCGACTATGGGCAGCCAGGGAGTCGACTCGAACGGTGGTGAGGCGGCCAGTGAGATAATCCTCAATCCAACCCAGTGCCCCTCCTCGGACACCAATCTCCCACAGCCGATGTTTCAAAATACCGTGGGAGATGGTGTCAAATGCTGCGGAGAGGTCTAGGAGGATGAGTACAGCTGAGTCGCCCCTGTCCACCGCGAGTCTGATGTTAACCACAATCTCCACTACAGCCGTCTCTGTGCTGTGCGCGGCCCGAAAGCCAGACTGGGAGGGGTCAAGAGCTCCACTGGCTTCTATGTAGGCCGTCAGCCGGTTGTTCACAAGAAGTTCCAACACCTTACCAAAAAAAGGCAGCAGTGATATTGGCCGATAATGGGAAGGTAAAGCAGGATCATCAGATGGCTTCTTCAGGATAGGCTTTACTTGGGCCTGCTTCCACTTAGAAGGGACCTCAGCTTGCTCCAGAGAGGTGTTAAAAATGGCAGTAAGGGACTCGGCTAGCAGAGGCATGATTTTCGTGCAATGTCGTGGCGGGAAAGGGTCCATAGGGAAGCCTGACTTTATTCTGCTAAGACCTTCAAGAGTCTCCTTGACCGTGATCGGCGTGAATTTCGTCAGGTAGAGATCTTGATTATCAATCATCGCAGATGGCGGCGTCACCGAGCTACTATCTGGGATCGGTTGGTCAGAGTCTGAAGTAGGAAAAGCAGAATATATTAACTTGATTTTATCCTCAAAAAATTCTGCCATTGACTCAACCCATTTTTGGGAGGGGCTAAACAGGGATTGTTCAGCGCGAGGGGACGTAAATTCCTTCAATATTTTAAATAGTTCTCTGTTTGAATTTGCTGAGATTTTTATCCGCTGAGTTAAATACTCCTTCTTTGCCAATTTTATATTTTTCATGTAGCCTGAATGAAGTAACTTGTATTTGGCTCTGTCCTCCTCGGTTTTGGTTTTCCGCCATGTTCGCTCTGCAGCTCTACTAGCCAATTTATCTATCTTAAGATTGGTGGTAAACCATGGAGGGGCCACCAATTTGACTTTGACTGTAGTTTCCGGGATGACATGATCTAAAGCTTGTAGAATGGAGGACTCCAGATTATCTACCCTTTGCTCTAATGGAAAAGCCGAATTGTTTACATGCTTAAAATGAGCTAAAAATGCTTCCGGAGTGAGTTTCCGCCATGGGCGGATCCGCACTCTTGTGCCACTCACAGGAATGGCCGGAATCTTGCTTGGGAGATTAAGCTTTAAAAGATAATGATCCGTCCAGATCATTGGGAGGGGATCAGCAATGCTTAATCTAGGGGAACTAGTGAAAATTAAATCAAGAGTGTGGCCCGCACAATGAGTGGGGCCGCGGACTCGCTGAGACAGGCCCAAGCTTTCCATAGTCCTTATTAGAAGGCATGTCTCTGGATCTACGGAAAGCTCTGCATGGTAATTAAAATCGCCTAATAAAATAAAATTCTCCATGGTTAGGGCATGGGTGACTATTATTTCTAACAGTTGGTTAACAAAACCTGTTTTGGTGCCCGGAGGCCTATACACTAGTGCAACTCGCCAATTATCCACACGGGAAAGCTGTATGTTCACAATCATTGTTTCGAGTGTGGGACTGGACAGAGATTCTAGTAGCTTGATCTTAATGGGGGATCTGGCTGCTATTGCTAAGCCACCCCCCTTTTTCCCCACCCTGTCCAGCCTTGTAACAAAATATTCAGAAGGAAAGGCAGCCACTATGTCTGAGGCCGCCAAGCTATGGAGCCAGGTTTCTGTAAGGAAGCAGAGTTCCGGTTTGTCTGCCTCCAGTAGGCTCCATACCTCCGTGGCATGCTTGGGTATAGAACGAGCATTAAGGTAGAGTGCAGTAATATTCGCACCTTCTACGGGAACATTCCTAACTGGTGACGTTGGCGAGCTTATTAGCAATCCGGTCTCTGTACTACCCTTTATGATGGGTGTGGGGAGGTTTCTAGGTATCTCCCATAGGGGGAGCTCCCCAGGGAGTGTAGGTGACTGTGTTGGCTGGGAGCTCGAGTGTGACTTAACGGCTCTACCTGGATTCCACCTCTTTAATTCCCCGCTAGTATAAGTTAACATTATAGCACGGTTTACCTCACTATCTGTCTTTATCATGCAGCGGGTCTCAGGCAGAGTTCTAGGCAGCAGGCAGTGGTCTGGCACGGACGGGCGCAGACGGGCTTGCCTTTGGCGCGCCGACGGCGCGCCGCTGCGCGCGTCCACGCCACACAGATCTTTAAATGTGGAGGGAGGCGTGACCGAGAGATGACGCTGGCCAATCAGAGCTTTACCGATTCCTCCGGTATTCCTTGTCCCTCCGCAACAAACGGCACACGCCGCGGCGGAACGGGGACGGGAATGAAGTTCAGACCGGGCACACAACTGAGCAGGTAATATTCAGGTGCACAATAAAAACAGTATAAAACGTAGTTTAAAAAGACGCTGCCTCTAAATTAGGCACACATTAACTTGAACTGGATGTATCCTGCTAGCCCCCAGACACTAGCGCAAACAGCGGAAACAGACATACACAATGCCGGTATCTTAGCTGCGCGCGTCCGCGCCACACAGATCTTTAAATGTGGAGGGAGGCGTGGCCGAGAGATGACGCTGGCCAATCAGAGCTTTACCGATTCCTCCGGTATTCCTTGTCCCTCCGCAACAAACGGCACACGCCGCGGCGGAACAGGGACGGGAATGAAGTTCAGACCGGGCACACAACTGAGCAGGTAATATTCAGGTGCACAATAAAAACAGTATAAAAGATTATTTAAAAAGACGCTGTCTCTAAATCAGGCACACATTAACTTGAACTGGATGTATCCTGCTAGCCCCCAGACACTAGCGCAAACAGCGGAAACAGACATACACAATGCCGGTATCTTAGCTGCTAGGTTCCATGCACTTAGTGAGTGGATGTGCCATTCACATTCTCTAATGGTAACACTGTAAATGTAATATGGACGATTCTGACATCCAGCTGCACCTCCATTCTGAATCCCTAAGGCCCTCTCCATCCCTCAGGGGCCGGGACGATTGGGGCATTTACCCCCATTGCCCTCCCCAGGGCGGCAAAAAACACAGTAGACATCAGGGAATTGGTCTGCATACCCTCATCCTTATCACTCAAACAGTCTTTCTACCAACCATGGGGTTAGATTTGGTATTTGTTATCAAATAAAAACCCCCAAAGGAGGCCAGAAAGCACACTAGACACCGGGGATACTTTTTTGTTTTTAAATGCTGTGGGAGCATGCCCGTCCTGACACAGGGGCACACCAAAACAGTCTTTTGAGGAAAGACTGGGAGGCTAACCCTCAATTTTATTACCATTTTTAAATTATAAGTGCCATTGGTGTTTCAGCTTTTCAAATCCTGTTGCAGTGCCGTCTGTGACAAAGCCCTGATGCAAGTGAGGCAACACTTTGCTTTTGGACCTGCGTCTTAGAGGAAGGAGGAACACTGGATGTGCACTACATATAGGTGGCACCAAGTCAGTGCACCTTCCAGGGCACCACTGAGAGGGTTACATGGGTGTTCCCAAACCCCCCTCAAGGATCATCATTGAGGTGGGTGCAGTAACTCGCTGCTCCCACTTTCAGGAGGATTCCTTTCCCCTTCTTCAAAGGGAGTCTGTTCCACCTTTAGTGAAGGATGGGCGGTTTCAACCTGCAGACCTATATTTCACCAATGACCGCTCCTCAGTGCAGGCACAAACTGTCAGACTTTGCATTTGAGCTGAGAACAGCGGTTTTGTTTTGTAATTGCGTACACTGTCCCGAAATGCACTGCACTCGCCTTGCTAACGGTTTTCTGCAATAGAAACAGGAACATTTGAATTGATGTTTAATTTAGGCCCAAGGATTTTGTTTTGATGAGGTGAGGGCTCAGGACATGCTGGCATCAATCAACACCCCCATCCATTGAGACTGAACAGTCTTTCAGTCCCCACAGGTGCCCAGACCCTGAATAAAGTAGCCACCCCTGTAGCACGTGAGAGGAAATTTGGTTTCTTTGGGTGTAGTTTTGACATTTGGGTTAAAAGAGGAGAGGTAATCCTCCCACATTCTTTCTCTATTGCATAGGAGAATAGGAGACAAACTGGTGCATGGGGGTGACCCAATGCAAAGGCAGGTTGACAGCCAAAACGATTCCTTTATTGGACTCCAATACCTGATGTTTAGTGGTCTTTCTCTCTTTGAGGCAGGACAATTGGAGGAAGAAAGTCTAGTGCCCAGGGTGGGGGCTGCACCTCAGTTCCTGGCTGGGCAAGCCCTGTATCTCATTGTGTGTCTCACTTTTTTCGCCCTGTGATCTGGTGGACATGTTGCTTCTCCCTCCACCTCCATCAACAGATACTGGGTAAACACTCCAATCTGTCCAGCCATAGGGGCAGAAAGGCCATAAGACTACAAGGGAAACAAAAATTGTAGTTTGGGAATTCAGCAGCTACCTCATTACCCAGGCCACAGACAGTTTTTCTGCCCACCTCAGATGGCAGATTGGGGTGTTAACCACTAATCTGCCTTCCCCATGGAACAGAAGGCCCACAAGCCTACCATGGAAAAATGTAACAAAGGGAATGAGGTTGGGTACCAAACCGTCATGGAATAAGGTCCCACTCCAGGCACTAGACAGTATTTCTGCCCCCAGAGGGAGGCAGAATGGGGGTTTACCCAGTTTATGCTGGTCCATATGTCAACACTATGCCCAACAAATCCCAATTTCCTTTAACTTGCCATGGGGAATGGCTGCAGTATTTGGCCTCTAGCTTAGCCAACACCCAGGGAACCCTATCAACCCCGGGCATCTCAGAAACCTAAATACTCAAGGGAATCGGGCGTGTTGTGTCTTGCATGGATGCAGGCACATTTCATTACCCAAAATATGCTGTTAACATCAAAGCATGGGTCGAAACACAATCCTTCCCACTTTTATGGGACAGAAAACTCTGCCACTTTCGGCCAATGGTCAAAGCCTTACCATACTGCTTTCCCACACTTCCTCTGAGGGGAACAGTACTTCAAAGATGTGGATTGACATATGTAAGCCATAGGAATCAACCAAATCTGTGTGTATGTGAAGACCGCTTTGACATAACATTGATTTTACATGGTCCACATTTAAAGGATTCCTGTCGCAGGCGATAGGCCCTTCAACTCAAGTATGGTAGAATTTTACTCGAAAAAGTGTGAGCAGTAGGACTTTTGTCAACCGTGCAGATTCCGAAAATCTCAGAACATGCACAAATTCTGTGACTGTATTAAACATTTTAAATGTTCAGAGCATTTTGGATCTGAAAAAGTAGTGGCATACACGCAGGTCTCACCATCTCCAGTTTTCAGAATTGTCTGCAGTTAGAAGATTTCCTTGGATGCCGGCCGACTCTGAGCCCAAATTCGGCAACTGCCCACATCCACAGAATGATTGAAAGTTAGTCGAAAAATCTTGACGTTTTTACATTGTGTTTTGGGAACATTCTGTTGTCTGTAATAGGCCCACCCAGACAATGGGTACCTTTATAATTGTCAGAATTGTGGGAACGCTGGGCAGCAGGACTTCTGTTAATCACAGATTCTAGAACTTTGCCTCACAGAAAAGTGGGAAAATTATGTAATTTTAGCCAAAGTAAAATTTTAGTTGGACATTCTAAGTAAAAGTAGTGGGATCCACACAATTCACACCAACCATTACCCTGATTCTTCTTTGGCATTTGAATTCTTGGCATTTGAATTCTTGGTCTTAGAATTAACCCCTTGCCATTGTATTGCATATGATCTTTTACACCATGTGCATTCTCAATGACACAAAGGGATGTCTGCATTCACTAGCTTTCCTACAGAGCTACAGTGCAACAAAAAACTGTACGAGACATGAAACTCTCATCATTTCATAACTGAAACATTCTCAGTATTATATACAACAAAGCAATAGTCATTGCTTATTTACTTTATACAACTAACAACCATTGACAAAGCCAATAGCCCAGGCTTGTTGTAGGTCTAATGTTACCTGTTGTATTATATATCTAGATGCAACAACAGAAGCAGAATAATACCAGTGGCTAAGAACCGATTTTTTTGCTTATGTGTTTTTAAGTGGCACCCTAAATTACATCGGCCACGCCCCTTTGAGAGATCCCCCAGTTTTTTCATCCCATTTAAAGCCCTGGCTTCATCTGTCTTTACCCTTTCTGTTAGTGCATGTACACTCCAGGTTTTGGGCACTCAACGAAAAACTATAATATAGGTTTTGAAGTCAAGGATTTGTGAAGGAAAGAGATGTTTGAAGAAATGGTCCTTTACATGATTGATGATCAAGGGACGACATTGTACACCAGAGATGATGAAGACAGGCTTCACAGAGCACTGTGCTGTCCACTCTAGAAGAGGAGGTGATGGATACATGCGCAATGGGATGGGATAATGGGTGGTCTTCATTGTGGAGAACCTTGAGCTAATTGCATGGTAATGCACGCAGCATACAGACATGGTAACAGTAAAGGGTTTACATCTGAGATGACCAGTTTACCACTGGAATGTGTGCAAAGAATTTTGAGCTATGAACGAACTAAATGGAACTTCACTTATACAGGTTAGGGGAATTATAGTGGAAGTGCTGGGACTTCAAATATATCATGAGTGAGGAATTTGTGAAATGTGTATGAGTTGGCACTTAACAGATACCGCTGTTGAAGGGGGTGGGGAGATCACATTAAATCACTTGTAGCCCTCGGGTTGCAGACAGACTTGGATAAAGTTGAAAAGTAGTAATGGACTTTGATATAGAAACAATTAGTAAGTGAAGATTTTTATCATACGTAATTTTCGGAAGTTCAAATAAGAAAATTATGTACTTTGCGATTGGACCAGCTGTAGTTTTAGGAAAGAGCTGACTAGTTTCTGGAAAGAAACTGCAATATTGCAAAAAATCAATAAAAGAAAATTAATTGTCTAGAGGAAAATGGACAATATTGGTTGTTAATATAGAAAAACCAGAAGTGAATTTCCTGAAGTATAAAAATTTCAAATGCTGTGCTATACAAAACTGAAACAAAAAAACAGATCTATTATGATCATTAATCTTCCTTGTTTTACTAAATATTGCAGATATACACTAAAACGTTGTATCACAGCTAGCATTTGGGGAGAAGACTTTAATGATGAATACATCCATCCACCAAAGAATACAGCATGGGGCAACGAGTCAGCTCACTTCAACCATTGGCTGTCTGGCAAAGAGAGTGATGGCATTTTTTCTGAACACATGTGAATAACTACCTAAAAAGAATGTAATTTTATTGCCAGGGCTTGTGGGACAAAATGTCACTTTTCCAATGCATTTTTCTTTCTGTTCTTTATCTTTTTTTTAGGTCTCGGGTAGACAGTCTTTATGCTGTCTCTTTGAGACATGTTGTATATATATTTTGGGCTTCACCCCGCCCATACATAGACGTCCTATTGGCTGGCTCCATCTTTGCTCTCCTATTCTTTCTCCCCATTTGTCCTTGGCATGCATTTCTCATAGCTCTTCCTGTGTTTAGCACTTCCCAAGAGCAGGGACCAAGTACTATATCAATCCACTGGTCACAATTTTAGCATCTGTTTTACAAATTACTTTTTTCTTTGTTGACAAGCACTTCCCACAGTGAGTCCTGTTTCACACCCTTCGAGCTCCTCTGTACACAGGCCAGTAAATTTAGTTTGTATCTTGTCACATTTGCTGTGCATTCAAAGATCGAGGTCAAATGTCAGACACGGTTTGCCTGTCTTCGGTACCCGTTCAGCTCTGTCCAGACTCACAGACATGCATGGTAAGTCTTGATTTTTGTAACATTTATGAATCTGTGCATTGTGTCTGTCTAATTTGTATCTCTTTCATAGTTTTTCCAATTTGTAAATACTGTGATGTTCCATCGGTGTTCTAGGCAGTGACCTGGATACATGTTTCTAGACACTCTTTCACTCTCTCTTCTGTCTTTTGCTTACTATCAAGTCCAGTCCTTTGAGTCGCTCTTTTCGCACTCAAAAGCATTTGGAAAACAGTCATTTTTTAGCAAAAACAAACTTTTGCAATATGTCTTCATTTCACAAGTCTGTAAGCAACAGAGCGTCCTCTGGTGCCATCTGTTGTCCGCGAGATAAGCCGCCCATGCTTGCAACTTAAAAATCGCCTGTCCCCATTATAGCCCAGCAATGTAAGAGACTGGATTTTAAAGCTCCATCTTGTGTTTGTGACTATATTGTGCAGATGGTGAGGCTGCCACACCTTGAGACTTTTGTTCTGTAATTCTGCCAGCTGAAAGCCTACCCTTTCAAGGACGTTTGTTTGCTGTTTGCAGGGAGCTTAACAGGAAACTGGCGCACTAACTGGGACCCCCTGTTCCTCTTTTTTGCATCTATGGTCCTGTAGTTCTATGCTTAAAGTGCAAATAGTAATACTGGAAGAATCAGAATGTAGTTGTAAAAGACAATACCATTGTCGAAGCCAATACATTCTGGATTGCTGAGACCAATTGAATTTGCCAATGCTTATTATTTTTAGTCATTCTGGTTTGTTTAAACTATATCTGGAGGTTATTGTAATTCAAAGTCAATGTTAGCGTTTTTGAACCAATATGAATCCTGTGCTGTACTAAGTACATCTGCTTGCTAGGAAGTACTGATAGCGTTCTTATCAATGTATATGTGGTGGTTATTTACTTAAATACCATACAAGCATATGGCCATTGTGTTTAGGGAGAAAATAGGTTTTCTTGTATTTCCTCCTTATTTTTATTTTTCCAGAATTGCTTGCAATAAAATATTTAACCATTGAACCAGCTTGCCAAGGGCAGGCTTTGCCAATGCTTGTTCTCATTGGAGCTGAGGTACTTGCAAAATGTTATGTCTCTTCTCACAGAAACATTCATTATTAATGTAGTTTGAAAGAATATTGTGGGGATCCCACTGGTAGGGGGAATCCAGAGTGCCCTCTTGATCACAATTTGCATGGTGACACCCATTATGCTGCATTATAACTCTGAATGTGGTTTGAAGAGATTCTCCATGAGTGCTTCCTCATTAGGGATATTCTGTTTTGGCATATGTGTTGATTTAAAAATTGGATAGATATTACAGACAAGTTCAGTCAGCAATCATAGGTAAAAAAGATTTCATTAGCAGCAGTAATAGTCCTGGCACCTTGATATACTTCCGTAAAACAATTGTTATCCAGAAATTTCCATGTGTGATTTGTGTTTCTGTATCATTAGAGAAGTAATTTAACTTGGTGGACAATGCTAGTCGGGCCAAATTTTTCTTGGATGACATACTGTCAGGAAACACAGTGTCGCCTCAATCTGTGCTCCCAAGTTTCAGTCCAGGACACGGACATTTGCAAAACCCAGTCGGGTTAACATTTGGTATCCTTTTCATTAGTAAACCTCCCCTCCTAAGATGGCCGCCGCAGTGGCCATAACGCTATCCTTAGTAATCAGTGGCAGTCTAGTGGAGGAGAAAAGAGCGCGGCTTTAGAACTGCGCACTTCAACGACTTTTGTCAAGAAGAAGCACCCGAGTCCCGCTGCTCCGCGTCTATTTGTCATGACGGGAGTTAGCGGGTTTCTGAAGAATTGAGATTTCACCGAGTTCTGCTGCTCCGCGTCTATTTGTCAAGACGGGAGTTAGCGGGTCCCTACATAATTGAGAATTTCCTCAGTAAGGTTTCAAACGGTATCTCTGCCTTTCCTCAGTTGACAGAGTAATCATTTTTGGTATAGTTCGCCTAATTGAGAGGAAGTCTCCAAGCTGGTGAGGTCAAGCGCAGCAGGGAGTTCAGTCCGAAGTTGTAAGCTGTGTGGAGAATCATAGCGCTAAAGACAGCATAGCGGCATACGAATTTTTAAAGCGGACCCTAGAATCAGAGACAGTAAGACAGCATTGTTGCCAAGCATTAAGCAGCGTTTTGGGCCAAGATTTCCTACCCTTCTCTTGAGCTTGCCCTATCCTTTCCTTCTCCTTTTGCCTACCCTGTACCTTTTTGTGCGCTACCAGGAGGATTGTCACTGGCCATAATCTGCGAACTATATAGCCTTTGGATTTAATTTGGACTATCACAGAACCCAGGAAATCTTGGCCCAGTTACAAGGTTGCTGCAGAAAGTCTTTCAGGTATTTATGAGTGAGAATAGGTAGAGAATTAGACTAGAGCAGAATTTGGGAAATAGAAAGTAATCAAAGTTTTTTCTCTCCACAGCAAGAAGGCTTCCTGTAAACATCATTATCAAACATAGAAGAGTAGCGATTACTTTGGAAGCAGCTGGTAGGATAAGCTTAAATTAAGTACATAGAGTCGTGTAGAGAAGTGGGTTTGTTGTCTTATTCCTTCCCTCTCCACCTCTGTGTATTAGGCACCTCAAAACAGTACGGGAGAGTCCTGCAGAAGAATCCAACCGTCTTTGTGGGTAACAACAGCTTACAAAGTGTCTCTTCTCTCTATCCACTTCCCCTTTTCCCCCTTACTGGTGACTTCGCTCTAGTAGCGTTGGCACTGGGAGGGTGGCGATTGGGACTAGCATCCATCCTGCCTCTGCGAAGGGACTGAGCCTTCTGACACATTCTTAAAAATGGTGGATGTGTTGCAGTGATGATGTAATATTTCAGGAACCATGATACCTATGTACTTCATTTGGTGTCAAATATAGATTTTGGGGTCAAGTAGTCTTATAGAGGCAGACAGTAATTCCTCAGAGCAGCCCTTCTGCCATTTTCGCAAATGGCAGTTCTATACTGATATGTTTTAGCCCTCATATTAGTAATTTATATTAATATTGTTTTTGTTTCAGGTTTTCCGTTGATTCAATTTCATAAACATGAGCAAAGCAGGTCTTTACCTCCTTCTGAGGGTTGCTAATTACAAAATCGGTGGACTTCTTCAACAAAGAAAAATTATCATGTGCCAAATTAATCCAAACGTAAAGCTAATATCAACTGCGGCTGGACAGAAAAGAGTTTGAGATGCTGCAGAAATATGGCAAGACAATGTTCACAGAAGATTGACACTGATGGAAGAAGAGGATCAAATATTTTATCATTGTGACAACAATTGCTACAAGTTTGATACAATGGAAAAAAGCCTGGATTAAAAAAAATTGCAGAAACTAGTGAATCACAAAATTCTGAGTCTTCTGAGAAAGTGACAATAACCAAACACAATGCCCATCCACTTAGAAGATCGATGGCCTTCCCTTGTCCACCTCCAGCAACTAACCAGAAAGCAGAGGATCTCCAATGTGTTATCAGTGGTTTAGCCAGAACAGCTGCCAAAGGGATTGATGAAAGAACAAAGTAAGAGCATGTGAGTCTCAAAGGTAAACATGTTTTTATCCGTAGCCAGTTTCTTCTAAGATAACTTTTTCAGTCGAATAGATGATCTAAACAGCGAGGTGAATGTATTTACAGCGGATTTGTATGCCCACCTGAACTGCATGAGTGCATACATTTGAAAATATGAATGTAAAGTGAGCAATGTAACCGCCAGTCTTCAGTTGTTTCCACTCATTGAAAAAGCAAATTAAGTTTTAAAGCCACTCTTGAGGTCTGGCTGTGGGTTCACACTCAGTGATGTCAGAGAAATAATGGTTAACATTGATGAAACTTTATTGATCCATGATAATGAAATTAAGATTTTTCTGGTAAGATTGTGCAATGACAGAATTTGTTTTGGTCAGTCTAACAAAAAGAATGAGCCACTTTTGGTGTTCTCAGCTTGACTCATGAAGTTCTTGCTGCCAAAATAGTATCACAGCATGCAGGAAAATTAGCAGGAACCATTTTATGAGACGTCCTGATAGATTTTCATTTTGGACTTAATGACTAATTTTGTAACGCCCCAGAGCTACGCAAATCATGGGAGTCAACAAGAATGCCTAATGTTGTCATTTTTTACATCATTGTTTAATATCAGCAAAGCTAAGCTATTGCAAACAAAAGTTCTTAAGCGAAGAAGAGGAAGACAATCCTATGAACCGACCTGCTTATGCTGTGCAAATACACTCTTTTTCAAATCATATTTTATTAATTACATCACGGCAAAAAGATAACTCCACTCCACATGATGACTGCCCACACAATCTATGACAAGTTCAATAGTAGAGACTTAATCACTTCAATAAATAGGATTGGTGTATCAACAGATTATAATGACCTAGTACAGAGCAGTAAGTTGTTAACAGCTCAAGCTTTAAAATCTTGTGATTCCAATAGAAAATCACCACCAAGTCACTTTACCAGGAAAGGATTTAGAATTGTTGCTCATGATAATTTTGATTTTAATTTTGATTTTGAAGAGTTCTTCTTTATCTGGAACAACCAGAGCACACAATACTGCCATGGTGCTTTTTCATGCTTGCACCAATGGACTAGTTGCTGGATAACAAGAAGTGTCAGCTGTAGGCATAAACAAACGAAGCTGCAAACTTATAACCCAGCCATCTTGCCAACGTGTGCAAAATCACTACAAGCCACCAACTTATCCCAATCTACCAGAAAGGGGGGGGACGAGAGGAGACACGGGGGCACTTACCCGTGGACACTGCCACAGCCTCCTTTGCTCCTTTGCTGCTGCAAACGCAGAACGCCATCAGGGGGACTACATTTCCCGGCACCATTTGCGGTGAGGACGCCGCCAACGTTGTTTATGCGCCCGCTTGTGCTTAAAATCAGCTGGGAGCTCCCGCATCGCGGGAAGCGCGCGGGTAGCGCCGGGAGAAGCCCGGGACAAGGGCGGGACAGTCTGCGACAGTCCAAGACCGGACGAGGCCGGGCCGGGCCACGGACTTTGATCCTTCGCACCCATCCAACCTATTGAACCTACTGAACTGTGAGTGACTATTCTATAGCCTGATAATGACTAGACTACGCTCCTCCAAAATGCCAACATCTGCTGGATCGATTGAGAACTACATGGTTAAGGTTGTTGAAAAAATAAACACTGAACGGCTTATGTCCATAGGTCGAGTTAGTCCACCTCCCTCACCTATAAATAATTGCACCCCACCTGAGATAGTTGATTTAGTGCCAGGGAATGTCCAATCTGTTCAATCGGAAGGGGACATTGATAGAACTGCACTAACACAACCCACACTGGAGGTGCTGGATAATTCTATTCCCTCTACATCGCAAGACCCATCACAAAGCCAAATACAAATACAAACAATAATACCTCCGGTATTTTCCCCAGTACCCCCACAAACCTCCTCACCCACGCGTAGAATCGTGAGGGCCTGTAGAAGGACACAGAACAAACGGGTAGTGTATCATAGAGTCAAGAAGATGGCCTCTACTGTTGATAAATCAAGGCCCATTCCTGACACTCATACAGAGGATGACATGACTAATCTGAAGCCGAACCAACTTGATTCCTTGGTAAACATGTTCGTGCTTAAATTTGAGGACATGATTAGACCGTTGGCTGAGTAAGTAGAGCAGGTCGTTAAAGAAGTATCTAGATTGGGCACACTTTTGACATCTTATGTGGCTGCACCACAAAAACCCTAGTGTGCTTAGTTATGGCCCTGTTGCTGCAAGTAAAGGGGAGGTGGCTAAACTAGATCAGGTTGCCAAGGAGGTGTCTAAATTAGGGGTCCTTTTATCTACTCATCTGACTTCAATAAAATTAGTTAGGAACATTAGTACAGGTGATGTTGTAAATGAGGTGTCAGCAAGCGCAAACAGTGGGGGGGGGGGGCAATACTCAAATACCAGCTGCTCAGCCTCCCATTAAGCCAATTATTCCGCCACTCACACTGCGGGTTAATACACAACCGAACACCGCAGGAGTCCTTTTAGAGCGGAGGGTAGGAAAGCAAAAACCAATAGTCAACCTCCCCCCAGATTGTGCCCCATACACAGTAGTGTTAACTAATGTCCCTGGTGTAGATTCACATATGAATGATGCTAGAGGGGAAACCCGTGACTCTTTGAATCATAAAGTATTAGCCTGGTTAAGTAGATATTGCGGATTCCCTGTTGCTTTTTCTAACGACATCATATCAACACGAAGAGTGGAGTGGTTGGGCAATTCGAGAAAGTCCACCAAGGGGGATTGTGTGATCGTAAATTTTAAGCACCCACAGCATGTAGCGACTGTTTTGCTAAGGGCTGCTTCTTTGCCATCGACAGATAATTCTGTATGTGCACGCCCCCTTGGTTTCTTCTATAATCATTTAAATCACATCATTAAACCACAAGTTGCCCAACATTATCCACCAATTTCTCCTATCGTGCAGGGTATAGTGCCACATGTTTTTTCTGGTCATCATAACCCAATGCCCCAAGATTCCTATTGTTATAGCCTGTGTAGATCAAACTTTCCAGCTGACCAAACCCTGCCTTTATTCAATCGATTTGCACCCTTAACCTCTCTGGAGGAAAATGATTGACTGGTAAATCAATCACGGACTATTACACAAGTCTGTAGAATTATGACTTGGAACATTGCTGGAATAAGGGACAAAGTGGGTAACGAAACCTGGATCGACTTTTTGAAAACTTTTGACATTGTGGCTCTACAGGAAACCTGGGACCGATCGAACAGCTTTTCCCTTGATGGATATAGACATTTTTGCATCCCTGCTACAGGCAGTTTGGCTGGAAGATCGAAAGGAGGTTTATTAACTTTGTTTAAATGAGAGCTAAAAGGAGAACTGTCACAGCTTGATTCAGGTTGTGAAAATTGTTTAATTGTTGAAATGAATTTCCCCCATTCATTCAATATTTTATTTATAAATTTTTATAATGCCGAAGCTACTGAGAGTACCAGACATAATCTGGACCAGATAGATACATTTTTGTCAGTCTACAGAACTAAAGTAAATTGCTTTGAGATAATTCTACTTGGTGATTTTAATATCCATCCGTGTGATTACCCCTGTGTCAATCTAGTAGATGATGGCCCCCCCGGTTCCACAGTTTCACATTTTGAACACTCAAAAAGAGGGGAGGCTCTTGAAGAATTTTTGGCTGTGTGGAACCTATCCGAATCAGGATGCGGGGAGGGTGATTTAATTGTCCCAACTTTTAAAGGCATAGGTGATGGTACAATTATTGATTTTATTTTCATGTCTTGTAAAATCTTAGGTAAAGTATTAAGGTATAGAACTGAGGTTTCAGTCTTTAGCGACCATGACCCGGTTCTAATGGAGGTTTTGTCTAGGGATTTGTTACCTTTTAAAACAGCGTCTCACGAGGGAGGCCAGCGAGTGATTCCGATAGATCAAGGACGCAGACTAAAATGGGAGAATATAGAACCAGAGGCCATTTTACAGGATGTTTTGAATAGGGTGGAGGATGATGTAGCTACGTGTTTAGACCCACAGGCTGCTAGCGAGCAAGAAGTTAGTGCATTTGACAGTATTTGCAAACAGATCAACCAAACTCTAACGGTGGTAAAGGGACCCCTTAAAAATTCAGGGAAAAGATGGTTTGATCACTCTTGTTCAAAGGCACACGCTGATTTGTTAAAAGCCCTAAAGTCTAACAGAAAAGACCGCGTACTAATAGCCAAGCTGAGAGCAAACTACAAAAAGGTTATACAGATCAGGAAGAACGCTGTAAAAGATAATGCTTGGTCACAGCTACTTGATCCAGAGGTTTTAAAAAACAGTAGCCAATTCTGCAAAGTGGTAAGTCACCCCTTATTTTCACCGGTAGAGAACTGCCCTCTTGATTGCAATATTGCTGATGAGGCTTGGATTATGCATTTTAGTAACATATACTCTAGTACCGCTCCTCAAGAGTCATTAAATATGACAACCAAGAGAGATGAGGGTATTTGTGTTTCTTTTGAAGTCTCAGATGTTGAAAGGGCAATAGATCAGACCTTGAAAAATAAGGCACCTGGCCCTGACGGGGTCCCCGCTGATATTTTTAAGTGTGCTCCAAAATTATGGTCAGAGATTCTGTGTAAGGTCTTTAATAAACTAAACTATAATAACATCCCAGCATCCTGGAAAGAGTCCATTATTGTCCCAGTTTTTAAGAAGGGTAATCGGTCAGATCCAGCCTGTTATCGACCGATCTCCTTAATAGATTCATCAGTTAAAATCCTCTTTAAATTACAGGATTGGCTTGAAGAGAAAGGGATTCTGTCAAATGTCCAATACGGTTTCAGATCCAAAAGAAGTACTGTGGATCAGTGTCTTATTTAACAATTTAACAATTGTTAGTGGACAAATATACCATTGCCAAGGATGGGTTACTGTATCTGGGGTTTATGGACCTTTCGTCGGCTTTCGACCTTGTAAACCGATCGAAACTGTGGAAGATTTTAATCGGTTTGGGTCTTGATCCAATCTTGGTAAATTTCTTGGCAGACTTACATACTGGCCTGCGGGCCTCTGTCAGAGTGAACTCAGCAGGACGTTGTTCTAGCCATTTCTACCCAGAAAGGGGGGTCAGACAGGGGTGCATTATGGCCCCTCTCTTGTTTACAGTCTATATAAACGCTCTTGAACCTGTACTCAGGGAGGCCAGAGCAGACATACCGCATATAGGAGATCTGGGTATACCGGTTCTCCTGTATGCGGATGACGCTGTGATTCTATCACGAACTGGGGTGCGGCTTCAACGATTGTTGGACGCATTTGGTCGTTTTATGAATTCCCTAGATCTTAAAATAAATGTAAAAAAATCACAAATAATGATAGCTGGGAGAGGATCTCGAAAGAAAAATATAAAAACTTTTTTCTGTTGCAATGAGGAACTTAGCAGAGTCCCCACCTTTCCGTATTTGGGTATTACTTTTGAGGAGAGGGGGAATTGGGGCCCACAGATTAAAGCGAGAAATATTGCTTTTGTTAGAACCTCTATGGCAATCATGGCCTTTAGCAAAAAACTTGGGGCTAGGCCCATATTGGCTCTGTTAAACATCTATAAAGCCAAGTGCTTGGCAGTAGCCAAGTATGGCTGCTCACTTTGGGGACATAGTACCACGGACTGCTTGCAAATCACCGAAAATAAATTCATGAGATCAATTTTATTGGTGCTGCAGTCAACCCCTTCTTTTGCAGTGCATTCAGAGTTGGGTGTTGGTTTTATTACAGACATGTTGAAGGTAGCCCCACTAATAACTTGGCTGAAGACTTGGTTGAACGATGAACTCTCCCTGAATCATACCATTCTTAAGGACTGTCTTAGTTTAGACAACCTGAATAAAATTAAGTGGTTATCCTACATCAAACAGGGTTTTCAGAAAATTGGAAGACCTGAGCTTTTTCACTCCCCAGAAAGCGTAACTCGTAGGGACATAGCATTTACGAAGGGGACTATGTTACAGATGCTATCTCTCGATAGGGAGGAAAGGGAGCTCAGAAAAACCACTGTTAGATCCTTCATTATGGTTGCTAATCCCCCTGGTCCTGAACTTTACTTGGTTTTAGTGAATCAACCCTATCATAGGTTTCTTTTAACGCGTTTTGTTTAAATTTGATTTATTTAACATTGGGCCAACTCACGGAATGGAACACTTCTGATCAGGCACCGCCGTGTTCCTGCGATAATTTTTCAAAGCAGGACACAATGCATTTTGTAATGTTCTGTGGCCATTATATGGCCGCAAGGAGGAAGTTTCTTGTGCCTATCCTTAAGGAGGCAGGCTTCATTCAAGTGAGGCCCGCACTCCTATACCTGCAACTACTAGACAGTCCGAGGGTTATTTCTCATGTCGCTAGTTTTTTGGTGGGGGCAGCTCGGGAGAGAAATAAGATAATGAAACTTCGTGCTTAAATGAACTCTTATAAAAATGCATTTTCTGTATATATTGTCTTTTTTTAATGTTTTTTGAATTTTTAACGTTTTTTTAGATTTGGCTGGCTTTTTAAGATATTTAAAATGTGTGATTGTAATTGTGTGTTTTTTTTTAAAAGTAATGATTGTACTCTGTTCATCATTGTCTTTTTATGATATTGAATTATCGAATAAAGTATTTTGACTGACTGACTGACTGACTGGCTCAGGACATGGCTCTTCTTCCACCTGATGCTGTGGACGCAAACCTGATTTAACTGATTTATCAAAACGCTAATTTGGTGTGGACTGAAGGTTGAAGAAAGGCCAGTTCCTTCATGTGCTGGAATTCATGCCCTGATCTCCCGGAATACCATCCCACTGAAGAAAGTTGGGTTTTTACCAGTAATACCGTCTCCAGTCACAAACTATGCAACAATATACACAGTTCTAAACAATTTACAAAATGTGCATGCTCAGCATGAAAACCATCCTATCCTCCCAATTTTCTGCGATGAAGGTGTTTTCCGGATTACAGCTGACATTTTTATGACCAATCCTTTAAAATGTGATGATCTTTAGCAAATGATAGGTGTTTTACATGTGATAAAAGTTGTTTTGCAGGTTGTAGGAAGTTATCTCAATGGCTGTAGCCTAGATAATGCACTTATTGAGGAGGGAATCTTTCGAAGCAAACCTGTCCAGTCAGTATTGCGCTGAACTTATTATCTTATTATATTCATTTGTTACAAGGTATGCTCATATTTGAGGTTATAGAATCATTGTGTTGGAAGGCTTTCTGGAAAAAGAATGACGAATTAGGTTTTCCATATCTTTTCTCAGAAGTGAACAAGGCACTGGGTGCACTTCATTCAAAAGACATAATGCAATGTTAAAGATACTCAGTTAAAAATCAGAAAACCTGAAAACCAAGTTCTAGAGTTTGTCAAAAAAATTTGAAGAAAAATCAGAATTTTGCAAGTACTGGGGACATGTTTTCCACAGGATAGCTCTAGTGAAAAACTTGGTACATGCTGATCGGAATGGTGATTGGGAGCTGCACATGAAGACTGTGGAGTCACTGATTGCTGTGTTTCACAAATTCTATTGCATTAACTACCTGAGATATAGGTACTTCTATTTGGAAAGAGTAAAGAAGCTATAGGTGAAATAACTATACCTTTACATAATATTAATCCAGAGATATTTTGTGGTGAAAGACAGAGAGGTAAGGTTCAATGCTGTGAATTCCGATATGAAACTGGAACAGACAATCCAGAGATCACAATAAACCTCCAAGGGAATTGTTGGTCAGACATGTAAAAGTGAATATGTTGCTTAATGACAGCTAGTTTACTATGAAGTCCTTTCAATTTTCAATGTTTTCAGAGAGATGACAAATTCAAAATGAATGGATCATCGTGAACCTGTTCCTCACCACAACCTTGTGGGAAAGAGAGGGTAACATTTTAATAAACATGTTGACAGCTTTCTTTATTTCATGTAGCAGCAAGGAAACCACTTTGAAATGACTGCACCTTTGCGACTACGCAACTTTGTGAACAAACAATATGTGGATAATGATATAAAGACACATCGACTGGATGTCCTGGAACAAGGATCAAAACTATACACAGAACTGAAGCAGGAGGCATTTGTTTTGAAAGAGAAAAGGCTGTTTTGCATAATCACTAAAGTTAAACATCCATGCTTTATTACCATACTAATAGTTTTGTCCAACCAGCCACTACAAAACAGGTGACAATAAAACAACATTCACAAGCACATAGTAAGATGGATATAGCAAATGAAAAGGGTGAATTTATCAGGGACATTCTGTCGCATGATCTTCTCCCAACAAACCTATTATTTGATGGAGATGCTCCAACCAAACCAGTGAAACAAAAACTCTTACAAGAGCTCGAAAAAAAACTTTCACCTGAAGAATTTCAATTTGAAATTGTGTACTCATTGAAAACTGCTGTTGTTGTGGACTATATGTCACAATTGCAAATGGTCAAGAGTTCATCCATACAAAACTCCAGAGAGGTTGTTCATACTGTTCTACAGGTATCAAAGTCAGTGTGCACCTTGCAAGAACTGCACAGTGTCTTTAACAGTTATCTTGAACTATCTGTCAAATAATGTGAGAAAATCAGACAACTGCCTACAAGGGGAAAAATTGACATTGCCTGCATCAAAAATTTTACACCTATATCTGTGCAGCTTGATAAATTCTGGTCATCAATATCGAACAAAATGAACTTGGAGATGTTAACTCACCAAAACATTGCTGATACTTCAGTGAACATTGAATTTCCAATTATTGCAGTGGAATGATTGTGCTTGCATAGATATATTCAAAAGGTATGGGCCATATTGTTCAAGAACCTAACAGAAAATTGGAGGAAGCTGATCTTTGTGTTGTGCCACATGTTGAGTGGGTGGTTCGAAATGGTTCCAAGCCAGTTATTGTGCTGTCAAATGACACAGATGTTATTATTGTGCTAATTAGATTTGCTGCAATGTTCATAAGTCAAGGATAGTCAGAGTTAGGGATACATTATGATATAAGCGAGAAAAGACACTTAATCCAACTTCATATTCTGTACAAGAAACTTGACCCAGAGTTTCCCAGTGTTCCATTTCAAGGCACATATTGTTAAGGGTGATGACACTATGAGCAAAAGTTTGGAGTTTCAACTGCTGAACCTGTGAAATTTCTAAAAGAATTTGCTGAGACAGAAGAAGAATGTGATTTTAAAGACATAGAAAAATACCATGTGCGTGTGTGGAAAACAAGTACTGACTGTCACACATTTGGCGATCTTTGGTACAGTGAGCTCAAGAGATCAGTCCAGCTAAGTGACCTACAAAAGATATCATATTTTGTGCCTGGGCAACTTAAAAGAGCGTTCTAATTGAGCAGAAGATGTATACGTTTTTTTTGGATCATGCATATGTAGAGATCGATCTGTGTGAATTTGGTTGGGAAGATATTGATGGAGTGCTAAAACCTATGACATTTCTACAGCCTCTACCCTCAGAACCTACACATACATGTACTTCCAAGACCTGTGCTACAAAAAGATGTCCCTGCCAATATGCTCTTCTCAAATGTTCAACAACAAGGGGTGGTGATGGACAGAGTTTCTGAATTAAGCAGAATATTCTCACCCAGTCAAGAGATCAGGGCTAGATCCAACACCGTTTTTTAGCTCACTGCACCATCCCAGTTCAGAACCTGGCTATATGCAAATTAGTCTGTTCCTGTCCCAGTGCATGATGGGAACAGGGCAAACCAAACTGGAGGCCAGAAGGAAGGGGACCAGGGACTGCAACCACCCCCCGTCAGGACCAATTCGGTCTTGTCCGGGTTTAATTTGAGGTGGTTGCAGTTCATCCACCCTTGGATAACCACCATTGTCTGAAGCATGTATTAAGCCAGCCATGACAGGCCATGCAAAATGGAACTACAGGTCTGCCATTGTTGCCTGTGTAAGTTGGTGCATGCACACTTACTTAAGATATCGTTTTACTATATCTAAGGGTCACTACACTTAAAACATATAAGTCACCCCTAAAGCAGGCCTTACATGCTTGTTTCTGGTCCGTGGATGACCTGGCTTGGCAGTTCAGGCTGGACTGTCTCCATGAGGCACAGGGTCAAGATTGATTTGCATAAGGCCAGGTGTAAACAGGTGTGGCATGGTGAGCAAAAGAATGATGGGTGAAAGTTTTGATTTATTCTGCATTCCGTACATCAGAGCGCTGGGTATGCCCTGACGTGGGTCCCGGGCTCACTGTACCACTGGATTCAAGCTATCCTGGCTGCTGAGAGGTGAAACACCGAAACTGATCCTAGGATGCCTGTTTCAGGTCCAGGGATGACCTGGCTTGGCAGTTCGAGCTGGACTGTTCCCATGAGGCACAGGGGCATGACTGATTTGCATAAGGCCAGGTATAAACTGAGGGGGCATGGTGAGCAAAAGAAGGATGGATTTCATCCAGATCTCTTGACTGGGGGTGAATGTTTTGATTTATGCTGCATGCTGTCCATCAATTGTTTGTCTTTTTCTTAATAATCTTGAAGGCAGGATGCTTGGTTTCCAAGTGAGAGCCTGCCACTGCATGAGCAGGATACCCCTGCAGCCTACGGAGCCTTGGATAGGTAACTCTGGTACTACAGTATCCACAGGTGGGGTGGCTCTCCAACATCCTAATTTCCACGAGTTTCTTCAAAGTCCACTGGGAAGGGTCCCTAAACTTTAAAACCTCAACTGCGACTTTCCCGTAAAATTGTACGGAGCACGCGGTTGTGTTCTCACACTGCACCCGTCCTCTGTGGGATCCTCCTTACTCACCTTGGGTAGTTCTTTGGAGTCCCAGCACTTCTACATCCTCTAGACACTGTCTTGACTCGAGTTGTGGATCTTATACCTCTATTTTAGTATATGGTTTAGTCTCCCCTGGAGGCCACTGTGCATTAGCGCTATTTACTTTTGTTTCTGTGCTATAGTATTGTGTGCTTTGTGATTATCACCATGTAGGAGATACTGTGTCTTTCTAGAGCATGGGTACTCACAAACATTTTCATGGGGGCCAATAAATTTGGTCTGTGGTGTGACCGAGGGCCGCACTGATGCCAGCGGGGGTTATAAATTGAGTGTAGGGGAATCAAAGTATGTATATCTAGTGGCTGTCTTTACAAATGAAGGTACTCCTAAAGTTAAGGGCCTAGTTATGTTCTTTCCCTAACTGCAAATAACCTTTAAATAAGTGTTTGCTGTATTTTGAACTTTTTTTCATGTTAGTGCTAAGTCAAGTAAACGGCAGCCCAGTGCTGCTACTGCCCAGGGGGCCGCACGTAAAGGTCAGGAGGGCTGCATGCGCCCCCTGGGCTGTACTTTGAGTATCACTGTACTAGAGAGTGTTATATTAATAAATAAATAAAAGTATAACTACTGTGTGGTTCTCCTTTCATTTAACTAATACTATAAGGTTGCATTCTGGTAAAACAAAGCTGCTTAACATTCCTTCAAGGCTAAGCCTGCAGGCTGCTCTCCACAGCTACCACTTGGGTAGCTTTCTAAGGTTATCTTTGACCTCTTAAATCACCATAAGGGTTGTTTGGACGGGTGCAAGGTGCCAACTTTAATTGGTGGACAGCATATACCAGGCCAACTTCACACAAGGTATATTAGAGGCCCGGGACTCTAGGCATCATCCATCACTTTACATGTTTTAGAATCGTTCTGCATTCATGGTGGAATAGGCCATATTTCCCTACTATTGAAGTACATTTATAATTCATAAAATGGCAAATGGAAGCACACCCTTGCATTGACTTACAGGAAAACAGCTTTTCCACAAGTGAATGAAAACAGAATAATAATCATTCTTTCCCTAAGTAGTCTCCTATTCCTCATTTGTGAGCTTCCTAGCAATAGGAATTCATATGTCCACCTGGATGTATGACGTTACAACGCATACTTTTACAACGCCTACCTTTACAACGCGGTTTTTACCACGCATACCATTACAACGCATAATGTTTTTAGGCGCTGGATAGTGAATAGTTTAATTTACTATTCCAACTCCAGTCCCCGTGGATAGTAGGGAAGGTTATTGGATAGTAAATTAACCTATTCCCTATCCTAGAGCGCCCCCCAGCGCAATGCGTTGTAATAGTTTGCGTTGTAAAAGTTGCGTTGTAATGGTAGTTCGTTGTAAAAGTTTCGTTGTAAAGGCTGTTTCCCGTCCACCTATTCTTTCCTAGCCCAGACTGGTGTTGGTCCCAATCAGGGAGTGGGAAGCTGAGGGAAAGAAACCTGAAGGGAGAAGTCACAGCCAAAGATTGATGTCACATCAAATTAGGGAGAATGGGTGCAGTAGTAGTCAGAGGGTACGGCTCAAGGCCATTTCCAGGTGTCAATTGATGCAACCCTGGCCTTACTCATGCCCAAAATAACCACAAGACATGGCCCTGGTCAAATTTCATAAGCACTGAAGACAGGGCATGGACTTTGTGGAAGTCCTGTGGGACATAGAACTTCAAAACTTGGCCGGCCACAGTACTGATGCTCTAGTAAGATTATTTGTAAAAAAGGTTGTGGCTAAAAGTTCCATTTGTTTGTAACTTTGAATGGGCCTCGACTATAATGTTTCCCCACATGACCCACCTTTGTGAAACTTTCTAGGATCAACCTTGAATGGGCACATTTATGATGTGTCACAAAGACTTTCAAACTGGGCCGTATAAAAGATAAATTACAAGTAGAAAGAAGCATCGGCAAAACCAATTGGTTTCGCCTATGCAAGAGCTAGAGTTGTTGCCAATGTATTTTAGGCATGTTGTATACCAGCGTGGCTGCTGTTCAACATATCTTACTGTTAGTGGCGTAGCAGAAAGTGGTGTGAAGTGGACTGCCATTTAGTGTCATGGAGTGCCAGTGAGTGTGGTGGAGTGGCGTAGAGTACAGTTGATTGGAACAGACTGGAGTGTCGTGGAGTGGCAGACATTGTCATGGAGTGTCATAGAGTGGAGTGTTGTGCAGGGGCATAGAGTGGAGTGACATGGAGTGGCGCAGAGTGGAGGGGAGCAGAGTGGTATAGAGCAGCATAGAGTGTCATGGAGTGTCGTGAAGTGCCTTGGAGTACCATCGAGTGTCATGGAGGGAGTAGAGTGGATTTGAGTGGAGCCGAAGGGTATAGATTGGAGGGGCATAAAGTGGAGGAAAGAGTCATACAGTGGGGCGGCGTGGAGTAGTTTGGAGCAGAGTGCCATAGAGTGGAATAAAGTGGCATGGAGTGGCATAAAGGAAGATTGCGTACAGTGGTGTTGAGTGCCTTGGTGTAGAGTGTGGTAGGGTGGAGTGGCATAGAGTGGAGAAGGGTGGCAAAAAAAGGAGTGGCATTGAGTGTTACGGCAAAAACAGTAAAGAGTTTGGGGGTAATTATTGACGCCGAACTCTCCCTCAAAGCCCAAGTTGGAGTGGTAGTCTCGTCCTGCATGTACCAACTTAGGAGGATCCACAAAGTCCGCCATCTTCTTCCCCCTGCGGCACTTACCCAAACCGTCATCTCACTCGTACTCTCCCGTTTGGATTTCTCCAACTCCATTTACTATGGCCTCCCACAATATCTGTTACACCGTCTCCAAGTCGTCCAGAATCAGGCGGCTCGCCTAATTCATGGAATCCCCAGATGGCAATCGACCAAACCTTTGCTCCACAGCCTTCATTGGCTTCCAATAGACCAAAGGGCAGCTTTCAAGGTGGCCTGCCTCACTTTCAAAGCCCTCCGTTGCTCTGGCCCCGCGTTCCTCAAATCCCTCATCCGCCCTCACTGTCCAACACGTAACCTTCGATTAGCCTATCGTCATCTGCTGGTCACTCCTAAGAGCAAAACTAAGAAATTCGGCGGTCGCCATTTTTCCTACCTAGCTTCCGTGCTCTGGAATCTCCTTCCTCTCTCAATCAAATCCTCTTCTTCCCTTCTGAATTTTAGAAAACTGCTAAAAACTCACCTTTTCCCCCCCCTCAGCTAGACTTCTGCTACTCACGCTCCCTCCTCTCTCATTCTGTCTATTAGCGCCAGGAAGCTTCGGCGTCAGCGCGCTTTACAAATTGCACCTAAGATAAGATAAGATAAGAGTGTTGTGGATTGGCGTGGAGTGTGATAGGGTGAATTAGAATAGAGTGGAGTAGAGTAAAGTAGAGTAGAGTGTGTAGAATGTCATAGAGTAGAGTAGAGTGGCATAGAGTAATGTGAAGTGTCGTGGTGCATCATGGAGGGAGTAGAGTGGAGTAGAGTGGAGTAGAGAGGAAGGACAAAGGGAGGAGGGGCGTTGAGTGGAGTACATTGTTGTGGAGTCACATCAAGTGTTGTAGACTGGAGTGGCATAGAGTGGAGTAGAGTGGAGTGGGGTAGAGTGGAGTAAGGTGGCATGGAGTGACATAGAGGGAGTTGCATAGAGTGGAGTAGAGTGTTGTAGAGTGGAGTGGCATAAAGTGGAGTAGAGTGGAGTGTCGTTGAGTATAGTATCATTGAGTGGAGTGTTGTAGAGTGGAGTGGCATAGAGTGCCTTAGAGTGGAGAAGCATAGACTGGCATTGTGCAGTAGAGTGGATTAGTGTGTCCTAGAATGGAGTGGAGTAAAGTGGCATGGAGTGGCATAGAGAGAGTTGCTTTGAGTGTCGTAGAGTGGAGTGATGTGTTGCGCAGTGGCAAAGAGTGAAGTGGTGTAGAGTAGAGTCCTGTAGAGTTGAGTGGAATGACATGGTGTGGAGTGTGGTAGAGTGGAGTGTAGTAGAGTGAACTGGCATGCCGTAGAGTGGAGTGGAGTGTTGTAGAATCGAGTGGCATGTAGTAGACAGACAGAATGTCATAGAGTGGAGGGACATAGAGTGGAGTAGAGTGATGTAGACTGGGGCTGGGTAGAGTGAAGTGCTGCAGTGTGGAGTATGCATGGTGTGGGAGGCCACTGCCATTACATATAACACATTTTCAATGGAAATTACCATTACTTTGCAAAAACATACAGTTTCACCTATAAAACTATACCTCACACAAACGATAATGTTTGGAAATGTCATCACCTAGTGTATTGAATTGTTTTTATCTTTTTAAAATATTTGTTGCCACCAAACTTCAAAATTACAAAAAAGTGCTTAATTTGCTCTTTCCTCATATTGATATATTCAGAAATATCTTCACAGTTCATATATAGATATTTAAATTGAGTTTTTTGCGAGAAAAAAGTCTTTGCTTTCAAGCAAGATTGTCACATAAATACTCTTACTTTGATGCCAGAGAAAAAAAAGCAAATACCGAGCTCCCTCAGAAGACAGCGCCTGACATCAGACCTTTGTCTTTGAATGCACAGCAAATGTGACAAGGTAAGAATCAAATGTAAAAGCCTGCTTACAGAATGCGAGCACTAGTGAAAGAATACAGAAATAGGTTATGCTTCACAGGAGGGATGAACTCAAGCTAGACAGCCTAAAACAAATAAAGGCAGCAAATAGAAAGCAAGCACATGTGAGTTACAAAACACAAAGCCAATGGTAAGCAGTGGTGGGAATGCAGAATGTTAGCAAACCCGACTGTTAGCAAACCAGACATCTGGGTTGTCTGGTATGCTTCGACCTAAATAGAAAACATGCTGCCATCTAAATACGATGGGCATCTGCTTGCAATAACAATACTGAACATAGCAGTGGGTGTCCGTCTTGCAGAGGTATTGTAAATAGTCTATCATTGTTTTAAACCTCCAGGTTAAACAATGATGCACTGTGGACAACAGCATTCCACAAGGGTCTCTTGGTTTGGTAAAGTGGCCGCATGAGCAGGGACGTAGCAGGGGTATTAAATTTGTTGGGGGAAGTTTGGTCCTCAGATTTTCCAGCGATCACACTTGTTAAAATTCATGATATGAGAAGTAAGGCATAATGGAGGCTTGAGGAGCAGTAGAAAGGGAGAGGAGTGTGGGTTGTTAGGAGTACTTAAAGAATGATATATTGTAAAATAGCCATTTTTCAAAACCTGTAAAACAGACAATACTGTGTGTGCATGGGTGTGTATTTTTGTCTGTGTGTGTATGTAAAACTCATCTCACCATACCCGACTCAAAGCTCCTGTACCCACCTATTTACTAGAGAATACATTTATTAGTGGGGTGTAACACCCCAAACTCCTCACCTGAAGTGAAGTCCCTGCATATGGGATTTGATGCAATGCAGAAGAAATAACAGACAAGCAAACAATGTATGTGTACAGGAATTTATATAGCGCAAATCACCAAGCGGTTTCTAAGCGCTTGCTTAGGGAACCCGTCCTGGTATTCCCCTGTGAGATAACCCCGGCAGGGTATCCGCAAGGTGAAAGCCAGGCATCCCGCCGCGAGGGGCCGTTGTGGAGATTAAGCAAGCTATTGCCCAGAGTCGCAGAGTGTGAACCCGTGAATCGAGTAGGCACCGGAGAGAGAATTGTCGAGTTCATGGACATTTTAGGACTCAAGACCCCGCCGAGCCGGGAATTGAACCCTGGTCCCGGGCTGACCTCTGCTTCCAGGTCTGCCTCCTCTAACCAGTGAGCCACACTTCTCCACACTTCTCCAATCCTTACCATTACCTGGAGAGCTGTAGTATGCAAAAAAATTAAATAAAAAGAGGATAAGCAAAGGAATGAAAAGGGAACTGTAAATGGAGAAATCTGAAACTAAATGACTTGCCAACCAACCCTCACTTTGAAATTCACTCATGTCCAGCCAAATGTACACATGTGATCAGAAAATATCATCATTAACAGGTAAAAAGAGCCTATGACTGATGTGGACTGAAAAATTACATCTGATAAACCGGAGATATCTTCCTCGGGTGGTGCAGTCGGCTAGAAAGAGGGCTAGAAATAACAACAGAGCAGGCCTATTAGAGACCCACACCCGTCTGAAGAAAAATGTTTTGACATGTCACCTCTTTTACTCCTAACTCCAATCAGATTCAATGAATCATCAAAAACCATTGGCCGTTACTACATACAGGTACTCTATCACCAGCAGTACTACGCTATAGTGCACACTAGGCCCAGAAGCCACAAAACAACACCCAACATCCTCTCTGGGGTCCTCCTCCGGTCAAGGGACATTTTCCTTGTGGTTCATGCAGTGTCTGCCACATGGTCAAACCTTCTGAGCACCACAGGTACATACATGGACCCTAACATCTGACACAAGCTGCAACACAAAGAACTGCATCTATATGATTACCTGCTATTGCCAGAAACACTACATAGACATGACGACCAGGGCAGTAAAAACAAGGATAACAGAGCACCGTAGTAATGACAGGTGCAAGAAGTCCACAACTAAGATGAGCACTCACTACAAGGAAAAAGGCCATTCCCCAGATGAGCTATATTGGACCATCTAGAGGCTCATGCACACATACACAAAGATATCCAGTTCCGTAAGGAACAACAATGGATCTTTCACCTTTCCACAAACTTGACAGGTCTTAACGACGAAATACCCTGAAGCGAGGTAAAACTGTGACATTCCCTAGTCCCATCAGGACCAGTACCCCCTTTTTTGCACGACTGCCATCTAATTGTTGACGTCATGTAGCGCCGCCTTCCACTTTGGGTTTTGGGTATTCGCCCGTCCCCTTTGACATCTTGGGCCTCTATCTCCCCATTGCTTCAATACTGCAGTACAGGTGTCCAAGAGTAAGGGCCAACCTTTCTTCCCTTTTCCAATCAACGGACCACTGAACATCCACATCTTGATGTCCTCTGAGACTGAATGAACCACTACTTTGAGCCTCTTCCGCTGCAGTTAATATTTCTCACAAGGAGTATCATACGGCCTCAGCTCTACCTCCTAGACGGCGCCTGTAGTCTTAGATACTCACCTTGGATCCTTCCTTAACATTCCATATGAGGGTCTGCATCCATAACTGGGTTGCTGACAATTACTGAATTCGACCATACCACCCAGTCTTCTGCAGTCGGATGAAATGTTCTTGGCCACTTTATCTTTACTTTTTTATTTCAATTACTATTACAAACCACATCTGGGGTCTTCCTCCAACATGGTACATGTGGCGGCATGGCTCGTAAACATGTTCCAGCACCCACAGGGGCGAGTTACCTGACCCGGAACCTCTAGAACTCGATAGATATACATACTTGCAGCAAAGAGCAACTTCCCCGCTTCAACACAATCAAAGGGTAAGTCACCTGCTATTTGCATGCATCGACTAAAGTAAGGATTACCTCCCCTACAATATTAGCTGTTAGGAGGAATTGTAGATTTGGAGACTTATCTTACAGCATAATAACTAGATCCCCCTTTGGCATATTCTGCAGACTGCTGCAACACCATTGAGCGTCTGTTCATGCCGGGGCGATTGGCTCCTGTCGTTCGTAATACCTGGGTAAGTTAAAAATGGGGTCCTCCGACCACAAACCCTGGCCCCGGTTCTGGAGGCGGGCGCTACATGGGCTACAAGAGGATGCAACACGCATGGGTAGTTTAATAGTGGATAAAAATGATTGTTTTGATATCAGTCCCATATTGAGCTAGTGAACTTCATTAATGCAAATTTGTGATACATGATGGCGAGTGTTGGGTGACTGATATGACCTGGATGACAAATGGGAAAATGCAATTAGGGCTCTCCTGAATCACACGCAGGGATCTCTGTTGCAGCCATACTAGTAAATATGCGTGGATTGATTTGCCGAACTAAGACTGCCAAGATACCGTTACCTAGATAAACACCTCACTGAGCATGTCTACATGATGGGTTATAAATGTTGGTCGCCTGGTTCTCACCCACCAACTTTCATGATGGTTTTGAGCATAATTTTTATTATCTTTCTACATAACTTTTCTACCCGTTCTTACCCCGAAGGTACCCTACAGCTCTCAGTGCTGCATACCTCTCATTTCACAGACTGAAACATTACCTCATGGAGTACACTGTCATGGATGGAAGCAGAGTGTAAATGACGCTAAGACAGACAATGGTAGAACAGAGCTAAACCAAAGGCTGGGTGCATTATTTAATGATTAATTTTTATTACAAGAGCCTGGCATACAACTAAGGGGGTGATTTCGATGTCGAACGGAGCTGAGTCCATCCGACATCAATCTGGAACTGGGACCGACCGACCTCCTGTCGACGGTCTCAAACCAGAAATTTGAATGCGACTGAACACTGTTCAGTCTTACTCCTATTCCTTACAATGGGAGCATGCATTCTAACCGGAATTACCATATTCTGGTCGCCCTCCGGAGGCTTTGCACCCATGGTAGCCCTGATGGGGGCCCCCAAAGTTAACTTCCCACAGCCTTTCTGTGTCAGAAAGGCTGACACACAAAGGCATTTGGAATTCAACATCCCTCAGGCAGAAAGAGCCGCCCTTGGGATTACAGGAGGCTTTCCGAATGGCAGACGGGCTCTGCAAGCCCTTCGTAAGCCTTTCAGGAATCCAGTTTGGATTAATTTCTGATGACTCCATCAAAATGGGTCAATCGGATATGAATCCAAACAGGAGATTACAATACCGTAGGAACGGCTCTGACTAAAGGTCGGATTCGTTTCCTACGGCATCGTAATCGGCCCCTAAAACGGGTTCTAGTAAGAATTATTTCACTGTAAACCCCTTCCCCCGAGGGTTTGTTAGAGGTGGTAATAAACATCAAACTCATTCCCTACAAAGGTAATCTGTGACATTTCAGTGAACAAAATACCTATCTTTAATGCAAACTTTAATACAGAGGAATATCAACCCACCCTTAAATGCCTAATAACTTTAACATATGGTTTTATTATCAATATGTTAGGACTCGTGAATTTTTCATACCTTTTCAATAAATATATTAGATCTATTGCTTTCTAAATATGTTTTGCTAGTGAACCAATCAGGCCTTTAGCTGTTATCATTGGCTTGTCACCATAACCAACTGAAGCTGACTACACTGAGCTTAAACTTTCTCACAAGGCAACCATCATGCATACAGTCCTACAATTTAATAGTATACAAAATAAGAGTTGACAAATCAAAATACTATAATTTCTAAAAGGACCTCATAGGGATTCTGACAGTTCAAATCTTCTGTACCCACAGTTTGTCAGAGGAGATTATCAGCACCAAAGCCCTTTCTCACTACGGTAACCTGCGAAATTCCATGTAACAAAATTCCTACTTACAAGCTTTCGCACAGTGTAATACCAATTCACCCTTATCAGCTTATTGCCTTCAAGAGGTTCTTTTCTCTATAGGTAAGGCCTACTTGCTTTGTCATAACTTTTCAGTATAAACAGATCACAACTGAGAAATCTGACATAAATTTTCCCAATGAACCAATAAGGCCTTTGGCCTTTACAAATGCCTAGACACTATACGCAACACAAGTCTACTGAAGTTCGCATAAACTGGCAACTGTCAGGCATACATTTATAAAATTATGAATATGTATAAAGTTACAGCTGGCAAAACAATATGCAACAGGTGCAAATAAGGCCTAACAAGAATCGTCATAGTGAAATTCTACCCTCAAGGCTTGTCAGGGTGGGTGACCTTCACCAAAAAACTTGCCCATTATTGTAATATTTGAAATTACACGTCACCAATTACCTGTCTTCAGACTGTAACCGAATGTGATAACAGTTAGTGGAGGTTGTAACCTGCACAATTTCGGTTTGCATATTTCCACAAAATGATCAAGAAATTACACAAAACTACACGAACTGCATTTTACACTACAAAATTACCCAAACGGTGAGTTAAGATAAAATGATCCAACTTGAAAATGTAACTTCGAGTTGATTTACAATTGCTTGTGTTCAAAACACTGCCGCTTGAGTTCGGATTGACATGTTTGCATTAAAAAATTATCCGAACGGTTTGCTTGGGTAAAAAAAAATTACCTGGAATGTTTGTTGGCTATGCACTAAGGAACTGACACTCACATTCAAAACGCTGCAGTTCGCATTCAAATTTGTTGTTTTGCATTAACACATTACCTGAACGGTCCACTAGCGTAAACAATCTACCTCAAATGCTGCTCACGTTTAAAAAATAACCAAACGGTTCATCTCACATTCAAATTACTCCTCAAAATTATGCAGTGTGGATTAATGGTGTAATCTCTGTAAATTCACATAGATTTTGTTACTCAAAATTACCAAAATTATGCTGATTACACTGGCGAAATTGAAATTTCGCCCAGGCCTAATAACAATCAATGTAAGAAGCCTATTGGCTTTACCATATGCTTTTCACTACACAGAGAAGCCTGACCTAATACCGTTTTAATAATTTTTCATAATAAACAGATAGACCTGCTGCATCTCCCTGCATGACATTTCCCTGCACACCAATAAGGCCTATAGTTATCATCATTGGCTTGTCATCATAACCAATTCAGGCCTCCTGTACTGAGTCTAAATTTTCCCCCAAGGCATCCATCAAGCAAACAGTCATAAAAGTGCAATGTATGCATAAATACTGTTGACAAAGCAAAATACTGTTTCTTCTAACAGGGTTTAACAAGGGTTCTCATGGTATAAATATTCTATACCCTGGTTGTCTGAGCGAGATACCAGCAACAAAACTATTGCCTACAAAGGTAATCTGTGAGATTCCATGTAACCAAAATGCTTTCATTCAGAGTAATAAGAATCTATCCTTAAATACCTTTTGACTTTAACATATGCATTTCAAAATCAATATGTCAGGCCTACCGCCTTTATAGTAGCTTTTCATAATGCACAATCAGACCTATAGCCTTTATCATTGGCTTGTCATCATAACCAAATCAAAGCTACTGTATTTAGTGTATACTTTCTACAAGGCAACCATCCGGCTTACAGCAATAACATCAAAAATGTTTAAAAAATTACAGCTGGCAAAGCAAAATACTATCCGTCCCAAGAGAACTTAACAAGTTTTTTTGTAGGACATATCTTCTATCCTCATGGTTTGTTCTGGTGGATCACCAACACCATCACCCTTGCCTACTATGGTAATCTGTGAAATGAAATTATATGTAATAAAATAGATGCCTAAATGCTTTAGCACAGGGTAATACCAAACCATCCTTAAGGGCCTATTGTCTTTAACACATGCTTTGCTATAATGTTTCATTACAAACAGATCAAACCTATGTAATCTGCCATAACTGATATGGCCCATACCGTTTACCTTTAGCTTAACACATTACCCAACATCGGACTACTTAAGTACGCATAAACTGGCAACTATTGTGCATACTTACAGTTATAAAATCACAAATATGTAGAAAAAATACTGCTTATAAAACAATATGCAGCATCTCTCAACATGTCCTAACAAGATTCACCACAGTGAAACCCCCGAGGATTTGTCCACGTCGGTGGCCATTGCCAAAACCATTATCAACTGTAATAATCTGCAGAAATACATGTAACAAAATACCAGTCTGTAGCCTGTAACACAATCTGATAACCACCAACTGTTAAAGGCTTACTGGCTTTAACAAATGTTTTTCTCAATTAATGACCTAGACCAAATGCTTTTGTAATAACATTAAATAATAAGCAGAACAAAAATATGGCATTGGACATAACATTTTGCAGTGCATCAATCATGTCTACAGCTTGTCACTATAACCAACTCAGGCCTTCAGTTTTGTTTTGAACATAAGCTTTTCCACGAGGCAACCATCAGGCACTGAGTCATGAAAGGTGTCCAAAGCTACAGTTAGCCTAGCAAAATACTATCTATTGTAAGAGAGCCTAACAAGGATTCTCACAGAACAAACGTTCTGTATCCAAGATTTGCCACATTAGCCAAACCCAAATGTATGCCTACCATGGGACTCGGTGAGATTCTATGTAAAAAAACACTTATCTGTAGGCTTTATTATAGATTAATACCAATCCACACTTAAATGCCTATTAACTTTACCATATGTTTTTCACAATACATACATCAGGCCTAGTACTTTTTATCATACAATTTCATAATAAACAGATCAGGGTGACAGCAATGATCATTGGCTTGCCATAGTAACCAACTTAGCCCTGCTGTATTGAGTATAAGCTTTACCTCAAGTCAAAAAGTGAAATAAAAGTAGTCCGTTGGTGGGAGCACACACATGTGGGCTCATCAAATCCTGTGCTCAGTAAACCAACATGTGGGTGAAGCCTAAGCCCCTCTCTCAGTTGTACTCTGAAAGCTATTTTTGTTGATCACATAAGGCAAGACGACAGTTGCATTGTCAAGTCAAACCTAAAAACCCCAGAAGATTAGTGTACCCCTGGAAATCCCACACTACTTTCAAACACAGAACTTCACTCTGAAGTCTAATGTTAATGATGGAAGGTGAAGGTGCCAGGCCTGCAACACTTTCATCATGACTGCCCTCCTCCCATCTGTGCTGCTGCCACAGAAAACCAAATACCATAAATAATTTAGGGAAAGATGTACGACACTTTTTAGCGTGCAAGAAAATTGAGGGAAAGGCAGAGGTAGCAAAATTAAGGAGTTGTCAATGTTGGTTCCTGTTTAATAAAAGGCATCCAGATAGGTCATGTTGCAGCGTTTTGGGCCAACCATCTTAACATTTGCCGTCTGAGGAACATTTCATTCTGACTGAGGAAAGTTATCATTTCCAATTAACAATGAAACTCATTTGGCTACACAATAGGTACCAGGAATCAGTGACTAGAATTTAGAAGGGTTATTACAAATTAACAATCAAGTTAAGGTACACAAATCTCTCAGCGCCAAACTGTAAAGATACAGAATAGCAAATGGGAAACCCAACCTCATCAAGACGTTTGCGCTTACCAGTATTAGAACAAGAACAAGATGTTCAGTCATAGCAATGCAAAAGATCAGCATTAAGATCTGCTCAGAGATGAGTTTCCGTTCCTCTCTTCTATACATGAGTAAACCTAGAATCGTCTAAGTTAAAGTCTAAACTAAGAGGATGGTTCATTAGTCTAAGGAATATCAAAATTCAAGGTACTTCAGAAAATTAGGATATGCAGGAAGTAAGAGAAATAGTGCAGGTGTCAACATTGCAGAAGCTCAGTCAGGAGTCCTCTTGGGTCAGCAAGAATCAAAGAGAATAAGTATTGAGACCTAACCCTCTCAAAGTCAAAGAAAAGAGTCTCCAGCATCAAACAGTGTAGACTCCTGTTATCCATACTAAAATCATTTAGGTATCACCCCTCTGTTCGCATCATCAGGGGATCCATTGTCTGTTTTCATTCTCACACTGTAAGCTGTAACATTTAGGAAATATCCCACACTGAACATGGGAACGACATTGTTGTAAGTTTGCTGAATAGGACTTTACTTTACAGAGTTTTATATAGCGCAAACTTGACCCGGTATGGGTATCAGAGCGCTTTACATAGCATCAGTTGCATTACATGAGGACACATTCATTTTTGTTAGGCACAGGGAGATTAAGTGTTTTGCCCAGAATCACAGGATGTTCACCGTCATTGCCGAGACTCGCACCTGGTTTCCCAGATTCGAGGTTGTCCGCCTTAGACATTAGGCCAACTCCTTGTTCAATTTCAAATGACTGACTACACCAAGCCTGGAGAATTAAGTCAAACATCATGGGGTGCAATGGCTCTCTTCAGTTAACGCTTTGGCTCGCCATGTTCCTTCGTCAAGATCTTCTTCTCAGGCTCATACAGTGTGTTATCTATTCTCAAACTAACAATGTGTGTGAATGCACCTAAAAGGGAAAAGTCATGTCAGAAGAAATAGAAACCAATATTTTATGCAGAATAGAAAAATGTCCTACTTAAGGCAAGGTTAGATTATTAAATAAATGGTGCACATTTAATGAGCGTGTGCACGTTTAAACACAAATGAATATAAACTTGTCAGTACATAAAATTCATAATGCATGTGGCAAATAGTGAATCTTTAATAATTATGTGTAAATATTGCTAAGAACTACATTTTATGCAAAATATATGGTAACATTAATACACACATTACATGAATCCATTATTGTTTCTCTAGAGTAAACAAATTCTAAATGTGTGAGAATGTTTATTCATCAAATCTTCAAAGATTATCCATTTAATACAGTTAAGGCACGCACTGTGTTATGTATGAATTATCTAAGTCTACAGTAAATGCACTTCAATAATGATGTCAAGTGCAACATTTCATATTAATGTCACTAGGTTACACCGGAAACAAGTGCTAAGTGCACGTTTAGGTAATGCATTTGTGACGTATAAAGGTGGGGTCAAAATTACACTCTACCAGTTGTTAATGTAACATTAGTCGTAAACATTACATGAAACAAAATGGAGGTACATAGCAAAAATGGACAGGGAAAGAAAACACCGATAGGCAATGGTACTTTTTTAATTTTAAATATGGGCAGCAGCTGCTCCAGTGAGACTACGTGAATGTAGTGTATTCACTGCTCTCCTCGCTTAAACAACAGCACGGCACAACTTTAGTCCTCCCGTGTCGCTTGGTCCTATTTTTGGGCCTTGGATAACAATTCTGGAGTTCTGTCCTTGTTTTTTAGGTCCGGACTGGGCAGCGCCTCTGCTGCTCTGAAAGCCATGATATATTGGAGTATGTACTTGAAGCCCCACCCACTCTACGCCCATATTTGTCTTTGGCTTGTGTCATTGTCCTTCTTAAAGGCTGTCTTCTGATTTGTTATTAGGCTTGTTAGTCCTTTCTTACTGCCGCCTTGTCTTTATTTGTAACCTCCTATGAGGACTGGCCCTTTTTTTCTTCGGTTGTTACACAGTATGGCTTCTTTAGTCTATAAGCACTATTTTCTTAAACAAGTTTCTCTTATTGCAGGAGGGCAGGAGAGTCTCTCCTGTGCAGTTGTAATCACCGCTGGCTTATTTAACTCATAGCAAATGGGGAGCTCTTCAGGGACAATAGGAGACAGAGGGGGCAACTCAGCGTTCCCTTCAAGCATTTGGAATGCAATAGGTCTTGCATTTGCGAAGAGACAAAAGGCATAATAAATCATACATTTGCAAAAGATATGCAAATTTAAGACAGAATAATAATTACCCAATGGTGAAACAGGAAACCCAACCCTCTGGCCAAAGGACTGGTGGAGGTCTCCCGATTAAGAATCAGGAGACAAAGACTATATGACAGGATCAGGACAGGGCAATAATTACTAAACTTCTCTATAGACTCGACGCACCAGGGCGCATCCCTCTCTTACACTCTCTCCCTCCTCGATATTCTTCTGGAACCTTCTATCTAATCAGGTAGTCATTCAGGAATGAATCTTCCCAGTCTGTTTTCTTCTTTCCAGCAGCAACTCTCACCCACAGCTCACTCAGCATCGCAGTCTCATCAACTCCAACATCAACAACACTTTCAAGTCACTCTAGTTATACTCTTTATTTCTGAATGTCCCACCCTCAAAAGTTGCAAATATCAGTGGATCACGGACTGTGATTGGGCAGGGGCAACAAACACTATTAATAAAGGAATCATAAACAAATGTTACTTTCTCAAATATGTGATTGTCACTGTTCACCACCTACTTCTACTCTATCCCATGTTAAATGATCTTTCTTTGGGCCAAATCATTAGCAGCAACAGCTCTTTTTAAGTTCTGGCAAGGATATGCTAGGTTAGTAACTCTTGCGCAGGCGTGAGAGTTTTCCCTCTCAAAGGGGTTAATCACATGGTTATCTACGTAGTTCTAATTTGCACATGCGCAAAAGTACTTTTCGGTTTCAATCGGGGTTTATTCGCGCTACAAATCATTCTTTGGTATTTTAAGCGTGCATAAAGCTCTTTTCCCCATATATGAATGTTTTGTGCATGTTATTTTTCTCTTTTTTACTATTTCTAGTGATTAGTATTTGTTAATGAGAGATTGATCCGAGCAAGTTTCGTTTTCTTGAATCCTTGCTCCATCACACCCTTCTGCAGCATTTTGAGTGAAGGATGATAGTAGTTAATGGAACAGCTGCTCGTTCATCAATGCATGGAAAAATAAAATGTGTCTGTTTGAGACAGTCAAGTGAATAAGCAGACAGGGAATTCCAGTGCTTCTTTCTGGGCTGTGGATGTATGTATAAGCCTGCGGCTGGCAAGAGAGGGAGGTGCACACTGAGGTATTCTAGGATACTATGTATCCAGCGTGAAACATAATGCAAGTGACTCGCCTTTCCTTTTACCAACGACGTTCCATGCGTTGAATTCAGAGACATTTTAAAGCATGGGCAAAATGGGCTCTGGTTTAGGGTCTCAGCCTTCCAGGAGGGCCCCTGATAGAGCCAGCTCTGTTCTGCCTAAAGTCTTGCCCTGATGACCTTGATTAATTCTTAAACAGATTGTTGTCAATACTGTTTTGCTCTTATTGATTTTTAATGTGGGTGATGAGTGAGAGTTTATTACAAACAGTTTGCAGATAAATGTTGTTTCATACAACATTCATAAAAAAACTTTCTTTCAGATCAAAACAGGACTTCAGATTTGAGAAATTGGAGGGTGTGAAAGAGATTAATTTCAGTAACATTAGTGAGCCGCCGAAGTATTACAAAATTGAAAACACACGTCACTATCCCTGAATATTAGATGTAACACAGTTAGAATTTGGACGAGTGCGCCTGTGTGATGTCAGTGACCTGACTAAAGAGGGCATAAAAGAGTTGAAACTGGATCATGAATTAAAAAATGTTCCAAAGAGTGGCCTCGAAAGTACGTTTGTCTCAGGGCCCCCAAAATCCTTAAGATGTCCCTGGGGTCGATAGTATAAAATGATCGCATCAAAGTTTGTTTTACCTCGCTCTGTGTTACGCTTTTAAGAAAGAACGTACCATACTCCTGACATAAGCAAAAAGCTTACATCACACATATTCTGGAATAAAAAAAATCGCAGAATCTGAGTTCTGTTCTCTTGTGAAAACAATTTTTTTTAATTTCTTGGCACCTTGAGAACTCTTGGCTTCCAGCTGCTGCCCTTGTTTCTGTTGATGACTAGCAGTGACTCACAACACCACATCAGCCTGCTTCGCAGCCCGTGCGAGGCTCCCTTGTGTGCTGACATGCAACTGTGCCTCCTTTCGGGAACCCTTCTGTAATTAGTTCAGAATACCAGCCATGGCTACCGAGTGGCAAATTAAGATAATTGACGGTTTTATGATGTAAATTGGATGTAATTAGACAATTATGAGCATTGGAACCGTTTTTCCCTAGGTACTTTTTCGGAGACTTTCTTTTGTGGTGAATCTAAACAAAATAAAACATTTGAGGCCGTGGAATGAAGCTCTCGCCTCCCTGATTTTAAATACTAATTTAACTCTTACATGAATTTTTCTCATAAACGTATGCCACGATTTCACAGATCACCTCAAATCATTTCAACAGTAAGCCCAATGTAAACAAGCCAGGGCTCGATTCAGGGTAGACATGTATATGCCGTCTACCCACTATTGTCAGTCTACCCTGCTACAAAGCTGGCCTCTTTTCAGCGGAGTGTCACCTTCCTTGCCTACTTCTCCGATACGCTGAACTTGTCCTGGTAATTTTGCAGTTTTCTGACACTGGGACACTTTCAGCAGCGCCTGCAGGTTGTCTGCTATTGTTCCAAGCAGCAACATGCAGGCTGGCTGGGAAGGGGCTAATCCGATTCCAGATTCGCCCATAACAAAAGCAGGGGTTAAGGGCCCACTAGGCCTCCTTTTGTGGAGTATCCTGGCTGGGAGCTATGGGAAGCCTCACACCTAGATGCAATGAAAGAGAAACAAAGGCTGACATCTTATCACTTCACAGGTACTTAAGAGATAACTTATTTTGACTTTGTTTAATCCCTTTACATAAGAGATATGCATACCCTCTAAAAAATGTCAGATGTGTTGGTCACCCCAGTATTTGCACAAATAATTTAAATGCTATTCTTTCGTTTTATTTCATTTATAGCACTTTATTACTACACTAGTTCTAAACCACTATAAAATAAATAAAACAAAATTGTGGTATTTATGTTTTTTGTCTACGTGTGATGTAAAGCGCTGTGACACCCTGCATTGGGATGCGTAGTGCCACTACTCATCCCAATGCAGGGTGTCAGAGAGCTTTACATCACACGTACATATTACACATGGACAATAAAGAATATGTACATCAATATAAAGGATATGTTACATAAGACAGTGAGGGTTACAAGGTGTAGGAAGTCCATGTCCTTGATACCTCACTGCGCTATATTAGAAGCATTACAATTTATGAACTGCAAGTAACAAAATGATCTCTGTGTGAAAAGCAGTAACACACTTACCCATCTACATAAAATAAAAAAGTTGTCATCTACGTGTTACATAATGTGCTTTGCAGGAGACATATTAACCTTATATGCTACTTTGATTAAAAACTGGGGCTAGGTAAAACACATATCTCTCCAGCAAATATGTTATCCTCCAGAGTTATCTTATCATTCTCATTATTATTCCCTGAGATTTAGCTCGCACACAAAGATCTCTGCAGCAGGTGCCTAAGTGTTTTAAAATACAGAAAATACAGATATTGCAACCAATTAAGGAAAACGGATTTACTGCCACGCTTCTCTTTGTTGCCAATTTCTTTGTGGCAGGGTTAAAAAAAAAATGATAAGTTGAGGCCCAGATTTAATGTTAGGGTTGCGTCAATATTTTGGCACAACCCAATGCAAAATCGAATTTGTTAAATATTGTAATGCGCTCAAATGTACTCATAGTCCTGATAAATATGTGCGAGGCCTTAAGATCTGATGTCACTTCCTCTGAGGTTGTGATGCCACTTTCTGTGATGCCACATGTGATGTCATGTGCAGTGATGTCACTTCCTGTGATGTAACACACAGTGATGTCATGAGAGGTGATGTCACACCCACTCTGCCTAATTTGGTGAGTCCCACCCACTTCTCTTTTTTAGGACATGAGCCCTGAAAAAAGCCCACTCATGCAATTCATGTATGCCATTGACAGCCGCATGACATAAAAGCAGCAAATACACAACAAAGTCCAATAGCACTAACAAGTGAACAGGGAGAGGATATGGCACTAGGGTGAGAGCTGCCCACTTTGGAATTGAGGAACTATGCTCCAGTCTTGGTGTCGACTCAACATCCTTTGATTCTGGGAAAATCATTTAATTGACCCATACCTAAAAAAAATTAACGCGTCTTTCAGTAATGTAACTAATTCTACTGTGAAGCGCTCCATTACACCTTTAGAGGAAATCCAGATGCAAGTAAAAACTGGCCTACCGAAGGAATCAAAATAATAAGTTTATAGTAAAATCACACCTTCAGTGTTTTCAACGGATCCCTAATGGTGCAGTATTACCATACCAGGTAATTACCATATTCCGCATCTGTTTACTCACATAACCTGTAATGATGGCCTTGTAGATCTTATGGTACCTTGTGTTTCTACGAACATCTTGGAGTGGCCATCTTCGTCTGGTGCATACATAAAAGCCAAGAGGAGACCATGTGCTTTGCAGTCACTTTTTTTCTGCTGCAAGGTTACTTTTTCTGCAGAGAACTTCAGTCCCCTGGTGGATTAGATCCCCCCGTCTGCCCCTTAGAAACAATGCTGCTTGAACGGGTGCTCTCCAGGAACTTGTAGGTAAAGGTTTGTTAAATCGGATCCTGTCCGAATGGGCAGATCATTTTGATGATCATCATCTTCTGTGGTTTGAGCCCAGTGAAACTATCAAAAAGTTTGAAAGACAATAAAATGTTAAGAATTTGTCTCTTATTCAAACTCTTTCATTCAAAACCCACTGAGTATCTTTGGGCTGATGCAACCTAGGCTCTGGGACACTTGTCTGGATGATAGACAGTGATGAAAGGAAGCATTATGGAAGGTAGTGGGATTCTGAACTCGGTGCATAGTGCTCATCATGTTAAAGGAACAGCCTGGTGGTAGCATGAGGGGAGGCGTTGGGGGCTCTAAACTGCTCAGTAGGAGCTCTGAATCTCAAAGGAGAGACTTCGGGGCATACTGAAGGGAGACAGCTTGACACTGCTTGCTGGGGCTCATCCTGCACAAGGAGTTGCCCAGCAGCAGCAGATGGTAAGTGTTGGGGGCAAGAAACTGTTTACTCAGCCCTGTAGTTGATTAAGGAGCAGCTCAGCTTCAGCATAACGGGAGGTGTGGGGGCTCTGAACTCAAGACTCATAGAGGGTCTGCTATTCAAAGAACTACAAGAGAGGGACTATGTTGTAATTTCTCTTTAAGGTTTACATTCCGTGTTGGGAATGAAGTGACATCAGCGAGAACTTGCTGCTCGAGCTGAGTCACACAGAGAGTCAGTTAATGCTGCCGCAGACACTTGCGGCTGAATAAGTGGGCGAAATTAAAACGTTACTAGAGAGTCTTTGAATAACTGTTGGCAGCATCTTTTAACCCCTTCCATGCTCATGACGGAACGGTTCCGTCATGAGCTACGGTTGAGCTGTGCTCATGACGGAACCGTTCCGTCACAACCACACCCGTTTTTATTACGGCCCAGCACCGGAGGGGGAATCGTGGTCGCGCTGAAAAGGTTAAAGCATGCGCGTGAAGTAATGAGAAAGAATCTTACCGCGTGCAGAGAGACTCCGACATTGTCTTCACTTTGAGTGACGTTGGTGTAAACGTGAGACAGGAAACAGGTTATTCGTGACCTGACGCTACTGGCGCTACGACAGAAAGATGAGCATGCATGCAGTGAACTGTTCTTACTTAAGTAAACAGTGAAGACGAATGAAAAGGAAAAAAGGGTTTCGTTAACATGTGTCAAAGAGATTATGCTCGCAGAGAATAAACAGCGTGTTTTTAGCAGTGAAGAAGCTTTTCTGGATTATTTACAGTGAAGAAAGAAGAATTGAACAACAAAAATCGTTACATATTGGTTAGAAAAGTCAAGCATTTTCAAGATGAGTTAATTGTTTTAATTTATTTTGTTATTTATTATCTTATTTATTTAAAAAAAGAACAACTAGCTTGAGGATTATGACAACTAAAGGAAGTGGAAAATATTTCATCATTTGGAAATGTCATGCGAGCAACTTATCAATGGATTTAAGTTAGCTTATTATTTTTCCTTCCTTTTGTTGAATTGTTGTTTTAGATCATTTTTTTAGTCTGTTTCATTAGCTTGTTAAGTTAACTTTCTTTACAGGATGGCTATGGCTAGTGGGATGAGTCAACCCCCTCAATTTTTAAGCGAACAAGGTGAACCTGTTCTCCCATGGAACAAGTGGAAACCACTTTTTGATTCCTATCTAATTCCCATTGTTGGGGAAAAATGTTCTGCTGCAAGAAAGCAAGGTGTATTGTTGCACAATCTTGGCATCGAGGTTAGGAATATATATGACAGTTTGGATCCTATACCTATCAGCAGAGGGGCAGGAGAGCCAAATGATGTTTATGAAATGAGTATTCTCCTACTTCAAAAATATTTTGGAGCACGTCTGAATATGGTTATGAAAAGACATAAATTTTTCATGCGTGTTCAAGGTAAAGGAGAGAGAGTTGGAAATTACGTTGCAGCTCTCAAGTCATTAGCACAAACCGTGTGAGTTTGAAGAATTGACAGACTCTCTTATTCGTGATCAACTTATTCGTTGCACAAATGATCCAAAAATTCAAGAAAAATTATTGACAAAAAATCCCAATTTGAAAGAGGCTATAACCATTGTTGAGAGTGTTGAACACACCTCTTATTGGGTAAAAGAAATACATAAGAGTATGAGCCATGTTGAACCTGATGTCAATCTAGGAAAAGATAACCAGGACAGCGTTTCCTCTGAAAACCAAGTGGCGGCTATCAATAAAGCGACCAGTAAGCAGGAGAAAAGTTCTATTAAAACTGACAAACAGAAGTTCAATTTTAATCCGAATAAGGATGGGAAATTCAAATGCCCAAGGTGTGTGAGCCAATTTCATGGGCCTAATTTTCCTAATTGTTATGCCAGAAGCACAACTTGCAGAAATTGTGGGGAAAAGGGCCATTATGCTTGTATGTGTAGGAACACAAAGGTAAATTTGATTGATGACGATGAAGAATTTATGCAACAGGGAAGTCATTGTATTACTGATGGTACACCTGAGTATATAAATGATGTAAAGTCTGTAGACTCTGACGCGGTGACTATGCCTCAATGTGATGTATACATTGGAGATGAAGTTGTTCCTGTACTAGCTGATTCTGGTTCCCCATATACTCTGATAAGTGACAAATTTTGGTTTCACACTTTTGGCACCAAGAAAATTGAACTTTTGTCACCCGATATCAATCCTGTGGGATATGAAGGTCAAAAAATGATTTAATAGGTTATTCCATACAAACTATTCTGTTTAAAGACAGGGAAACAGTTGGTAAAATGTATGTGGCCAAGCGTGGTGATAATCTCTTAGTTTGGCGCCAGCAAAGAGATCTTGGTATTATTCTGAATCCAAACGCACCTGAACAAGTCATGTTGATTTCTCTACAGAGTGATATCCAGGACATTATAGACAAGTTTCCCGGAGTTTTCAGTGGAAGACTTGGCCTTTTGAAGGGTTTCAAAAATAATCTTAAAAGAAAGTGCAAAACCATCTATGCATTGAGTAAGTAAGGTACCTAATCTTTTGATGAAACCACTTCAGGAAGAAATTGAGAGACTACTTAATTTAGGAGTTATTGAGGAAATTGAGTCCTCGGAATGGCTCTCTCCCATTGTTTTGGTCTCGAAAGATAAAGGAACTAAAATTAGAATGTGTGTGGACTTTAGAAGTCTAAATAACTCTATTTGGGTTGACAGACAACCACTTCCCAACATTAACGAGACATTGACAAAACTCGGTGGTGCTTCTTTGTTTAGTGTTATGGATTTATCAGCAGCTTACCACCAGATTTTGCTTCATGAATATTCAAGACCTCTAACATCTTTTGTAACCCCTTTAAGTGCTTACAGATTCATAAGGATGCCTTTTGGTCTGGCAAGTGCGGCAGCTTGCTTTCAGAGGGTGATGAAAAATGTTTTATCTGGCATTGATTCTGTAATATTTTTCCAAGATGACATTCTTGTCCATGAACAAGATACAGCTAAGCATGATGAAGTTCTTTTTAAAGTTTTGTCTAGGTTGGAAGAACATGGTCTTACCTTAAAGAGTGAGAAGTGCAAATTTAGAGTCAACTCAGTGTCATATCTGGGGCACTCTATTTCGGTTGAGGGTATCAGTACAAAAATTTAGCTTGCAGAAGCCATATTATAAGCACCACCTCCTTCTAACAAAGAGCAGGTTAAATCTTTTCTTGGTCTAGCCGAATATTATTCGAAGTCTGTGTATAATTTTGCAAGTGTCATGCAACCTGTTAGGATTCTTCTGAAAAAGGGTGTGGTTTTCGATTGTAATGATGATTGTTCAAATGCTTTTACTAATGTAAAGAGTGAAATTGCATGAATGCCAACTCTGGGTCATTTTGATGTGCACAAAAAGACTATTTTGACCACTGATGCAAGTGTGCGAGGTTTGGGGGCTGTCCTATCTCAGGTTGTTGATGGAAAAGAAAAGGTCATTGGTTTTGCTTCACGGTCATTAAAAGGAGCAGAAGAGCATTACTCTTTAATAGAACATGAGGCTCTTGTCTGCTCATGGGCAATTAGTCACTTCAGATTCTATTTGTGGGGCTTGCCATTCTTAGTTAGATCAGATCACAAGCCCCTTGTACATATGTTTTCATGTAGGAATGTGGAGAGCACCACCCCAAGAATTAAGAGATGGATTGAAGGGCTTTGGGAATATAATTTCCATGTTGAGTACTTGCCTGGACTTAAGAATGTTCCGGCAGATTTTCTGTCGAGAATGCCTTTGGAAAAATACTCTGCATGCAACCTTTATTGTGTGAATGTTTCTTGGGGAAAGGAGTCAGCTATTAACCAGGAAGAATGGCAAAGTGGTTTAGTCAGTGACGAGGCAAGGACACTAGTTATGGATTTTACTGTCAATGGCTGGCCTTGTTTAAAAGAGGTTCCTGACTGTGCCAAAGGTTACTGGAATGTTAGAGATGAGTTGAACATTGTGCAATGTGAGCTTTTGCGGGTGATAGGTTGATACCCCCATTTCAGATGCGTGAGAAGATTATTAACCTTGTACATGAAGGGCATCTTGGCCGCAGTCTTACCAAGGCTAGGATTCGAGAGTCTTATTGGTGGCCTGAAATTGACCGCCATGTTGAAGAAATAGTCAGGGATTGCACTATTTGTGCTGGGAATGACAAATCCAGGAAAGTAAGGTCTACTCCTCTTTCTCCTGTTGCTATACCTGAAAGTCCTTGGTCTAAACTTGCAGTTGACATAGTTGGTTCATTTGACAAATTAGCTCCTTCGGAGATATTTGTTTTTGTTCTATGTCAAAGTGGGCGTCTGCTTCTTGCATGAGTTCAGTTGTGACAAAAAATATCATAGAATTTCTAAAGGATTCTTTTACATGTGAGGGTGTTCCTGATATCGTTGTTTCTGACAACGGGGTTCAGTTTACTTCTCAAGAAATGTCAGATTTTTTTAAAGACCTGCCCATCAATCACCAAAATACTGCTCTTTATGCCCCTAAGGCTAATGGTTTAGTTGAGAGCATGAATAGATTGATTAGAGCCTCTGCCCAGACTGCTTTAGAGATGAGAGTTCCGCTTAAACCCATACTTAGGGAGAAGCTTTTGGCACACAGAAATACTCCAAACAGTGTGACTGGTTATTCGCCTTTTAAGAAACTCAAGGGTAGACCTGCTGGTTCTAAAGTTAATCCCTTATGGTTGAGTATAAAAGACAGAGGTTGTGTTGTAAATAACTGGAGAGTTAAAAGATATCAAAACAATTATAAACAAATGTTTGATATTAAAATGGGGGCAAGAAAATTTGATTGGAGAGTGGGTGATCTTGTTTATGTGAAGAAGGCAGTCTGGTCACCAAAAGGTGAATCTAAGTATTTTGGTCCAAGACGTATTATTAAAGTTATGAGGAACGTTGTTATGCTTGCTGGAGGGGATGTTTGGAGCATGTCTCGTTTGGCAAAGTGTACGAAGGGGGATGAATATGTCAAGTCTAAATCTCGCTATTTTCAGTCCAAGTATCGTCAAGGCAATCTTCAAAGGGATCATATATGTGATAAATTGATATCTCAGAGAAGTTTGCCAAACAATGATGTTCCGCAGAGTCTTAACAACAAAGTTGGTTCTGATTCTTTTTCTCGTAGTACTAGAGCCAAGAAGTCACCATTGTATCTTCAAGACTATTTTCTTAATTCATTGTTTTATTGCTTCTGTTTTTAGTTCTGTGCCTTTGTTTTTTTTTATTGTTTTTTTTTCCTATTTATCTTATTTGTCATTATTATAAAAGGGAGATGTGTTGTAATTTCTCTTTAAGGTTTACATTCCGTGTTGGGAAAGAAGTGACATCAGCGAGAACGTGCTGCTCGAGCTGAGCCACACAGAGACTCAGTTAATGCTGCCACAAGTTTCTTGGTGGGTGTCGAATAAAAGTGAATCACATCAAATCAACAGTATCTTTCATTGTATTAGACTACTTTCTATTACCATCTCCAATTCAAACAAGTGCTTTAAATGGGCCGGGACTGTCCGGTACGGAGTACCAGCACCTTTTCAGGTCTTGCCTGAGCCAGCACATGCACTGCTCTGGCGAGACATTAGGTAGCTGCTTAAAAAAGCGCTACCTTGCCAGCCACCAGCTTGCTAGAAAACGCACAAGCGTGCGCGAAGTGCACAGCATTTATTCCAGTCGCTTGCGCGTGCGCACAACTCGCGTCGCCAGCTGCGAATACTTTCACTTTTGCGGCACCGCAATTACTTTCACTATTGCGGTGCCGCGATGTAATGCTGCTGTGCGCATGTTTAAGTGGCCAATGCTTGTTTAATATGTATTTTCTTTTATTATCAGCTGTTGCTTGCTGTTACCATCGGTATCAGAGCTACAGTCACAAACATCTTTGGAAATTAATTTGCAAATGCTCGCCATTTCAAACCAACTGATTTTATCTTCGTTGCCTGCAGACACTTGACCTGGAATATATAGAAAAGTTGCCAACCATGAATAAACTGAAAAAAAATTGCCTCAGAAAGACAAAGTTGTAACAGACCCTGAACTATAGTAACTATTTAAAGGGACAAGAGAAAGAGGGTGAACTGTCAGTTACATCACTGGCAGGGATGTGGCTATTGCACTGCATGGTTTATCACTGGTCATATTGAACACGCCCGTCAGTTTTCAATTCATGTTACGCCAAAGGCATACCTTGTGACAAAAACAAACACTACCTTGTCATTGGGATGAGGCACTGGACATAATTAAAGCCCTAAGTGCTTTCTGAAACATATTCCTTTTTGTATTTTACTTCCTCGACGTGGTCTTGCCTTCTTATACTCCCCACACAGTGAAAGATAGATATGATCACAGGCTTGCGACCATTCGCTTATTCAATGTGACACGTTTATATTTCTTATAGCGCATAGAAGTGGTTGAAAGGGGGCGCTGTGACGCTGTATACAAGTCCCAACTAATGAAACCATTTTACCACCAAGCTGCACGTCTCAAGCCTGGGTCCGATGTCTGGTTCCAAGCGCTCCGGCATTTGCAGCCCAGAAATGCGCAGCTAATTAAATCAACTGTAATATCCACACAGGCTCCCCTCAATCCCCGGCAGCCCAAGGATTCCTGGGCGGGCAGAGTTTTATGAACAACCAAAGCACATAGTTAACTGTAGACTGTAGCATTTACGAGAGTTTAAGCTATTGGCATTGTAAATGACAATGCCTTTTATTTATGTGTTAAAAACCAACACATAAATAAAAGGCATTGTCATTTACAATGCCAAGAGCTCAAACTCTCGCAAATGCGAGACCTATTGCATTGCAAATGCTTGTTATTTTGAGAGTACCGGCACTTCTGAAGAGAAATGCAATACTTTTAGTTAGAGAGTACCGGCAGTTCTCAGAAACAAGCAGGTACTCTGGCACAGAGTACCTGGTCTTCCATTCTTCCATTTCAAGCACTGATTCAAACTAAAGTATGTACATTCGCAAAAAGCCATCGGCTGTTCCAAATATGTGAAGGACAAACCGACAAGCTCCTCACTCAAATAAGGCAGTGGATAAAAGGGGCTGATCCAAACACTGGCGCCAGTGGCACTAGATGTAAGGGCACAGCAGGTGCTACAGCAACCCCTTGATTCTGTTACAAATGTTCTAAAAAGAAAAATATTACCTTTTGGAAGAGAGCCCATGAGCAGTGCATTTAATTGCCATTCTATCTGCAGCAATGGCATCTAATTGAATGTGAGCAGTAGATGAAATGCTGTTTATGGGTCGCTGAATTCGTTCAGTGGAGTTAGTAGCTGTATAATAAAACAAAACAAGGGTGTAGCACATGTAGAAATGCTAAATGGTTTAGGGACAATTTCATTTGATCAGTAAAGAGTACTCGTTGAAACTATGCACATCTTTCATTGAAATATTTAGGTTAAATATAATAGTGGGCATTTATTCATGTCTGTAATCTTGAACAGCCAGAAGTTAGTATTTTCATATGATTTCATGTAAATCCTCTATATTCAATCTTATCCATCAGCTCGGATTCTGTTTGCATTAATAATATTTTAGCCTATCTGTAAACATCTCTCAAATACGATTCAAGTTATTTTATCTCTAGTTGTATATTTGAATTTGAATTTAAATGTGGAAAAATACCACCTTTTCAGTTTTTTTCCATTGTTGCAATTTGCTTGAACTAATCTTAACATAGAAATGACGGCCATCATGCTAAAATGGGGAACATCGTTTACAACGTGGTGAAAACACCGCGATACCTTTACAACAATGCCATTACAACGCAAGTCGTTACTACGACTTGCGCTGGTGGCGCTGTTGTATAAGGAATATTGCAATTTTATATTCCAACACCTTCCCTACTGTTACGTGGACTGGTGTTGGAATATAAAATTATAATATTCCACAATCCACGCCCTACAACGCAAGTCGTTGTAACGACTTGCGTTGTAATGGCAGCGTTGTCATGTACCGCGATCTAAAAGATCGCGTTGTACTGACATACATCCTGCTAAAATACCAGTCAAACGGCACCTTAACCAGAGATATCTGCTCTAGGTGAACAGTGGACTAGCTTGCCCAGCCTCACCGTCTCATGACCTTCGGGTAACTAGATGATTTCTTTCTCAATTCCCGTGCAGTGATGAGACTGGGCGAAAAACACACAGGTCACAGTGAGTTCAGGGTGGAAAGTTATAGAAAATGTAACAATCAATCATTCAGGATTTGCAAAGCGCGGCTAATCAACCGACAGGGTAGACAGTCCCATGCTGGTCTTGAAGGCCCTTTGGAAAGAGAAGGCACTCAGAAAATGGTGGGAAAGCAAGGAGAAATCAGTGAAAATGGGGGATAAGCAAGGAGAAGGCACTCAAAAAATGGGGGGAAGCAAGGAGAAAGCAGAGAAAACTAAAGAAATGCAAGGAGAAGGCACTAAAAAACGGGAGCTAAAGCAAAGAGAAAGCAGTGAAACGATTGAAAAGCCAGGAGAAAGCCCTAAAAAACAGGGGTAAAGGCACTGAGAAGCAGAGAAAATGGGGAAAAAAGCAAAGAGAAGACTTGGAGCAAGAGCGATGTAGGATAACGTGGACAGCTGAGTCTGGGACCTGCTCCCTCGGGTCGCGCTGTGGCCTCCAGTAAAAAAAGTCCTGAGAAGAGGGATGGGCGCTGTAGGCAGGTGGGCGGGGTTAGGCGGGAGGTGGAAAAAAACAGGCAGTAGACAGGATAGGCAATGAGGAGAAAGCAGTGAAAACAAGGGAAAAGCAAGCAGAAGGCAATTAAAAACAAGCATTGGAAATGCAATAGGGCTCGCATTAGGAAAGTTTGAGCTATTGGTCTTATAAATGATTTTTTTTTTTATTTATGAGTTATTTTTTAAAATAGCTAAATTATTAGCTTTGTCATTTACAATGCCAATAGTTATAACTTTCGCAAATGTGACACCTATAGCATTTGTAATGCAACATGTTTTGTATTTACGTGACTTAGATGTATTGATATTACAAATAACAATGGCTTTTAATTTTTTTAAATAATTAATACTTAAATAATTTATTTAATTTGTAATGGCAATAGCTTAAACTTTTGTAAATAACTTTTGTGAAGATTATGTTCAGTGTTTTTTATTGTGACGAAAATCCAAGAACAGAAGTGAAATATTAACATCTTTTTGTGATTTGTAATAAAGCGTGAAAGCTTGAAAACAGTTTGAAACATTGAAAGAACATATTTGAACCAGTGATGCTGTGGTTGCGCTGAGTGATGCTGTGGTTGCGCTGAGTGATGCTGTGGTGCTGCTGAGTGATGCTGTGGTTGCGCTGAGTGATGCTGTGGTTGCGCTGAGTGGTGTGTGCATCGGTGGAGCTTAGTGGGTGCATTGGTGGAGCTGTGTGGTGGGTGCATTGGTGGAGCTTAGTTGGAGCATCGGTGGAGCTGTATGGTGGGTGCATCGTTGGAGCTGTGTGGTGGGTGCCTCGGCGGAGTTGTGTGGTGGGTGCATCGGCAGAGCTGTGTGGTGGGTGCATCGGTGGAGCTGTGTGGTGGGTGCTTCGGTGGAGCTGTGTGGTGGGTGCATCTGTGGAGCTGTGTGGTGGGTGCCTCGGTGGAGCTGTGTGGTGGGTGCCTCGTTGGAGCTGTGTGGTGGATGCATCTGTGGAGCTGTGTGGTGGGTGCCTTGGTGGATTTGTATGGTGGGTGCCTCGGTGGAGCTGTGTGGTGGGTGCATCGGTGGAGCTGTGTGGTGGGTGCATCGGTGGAGCTGTGTCGGTGGAGCTGTGTGGTGTGTGCATCGGTGGAGCTGGGTGGTGGGTGCATCGGTGGAGCTGTGTCGGTGGAGCTGTGTGGTGGCTGCATCGGTGGAGCTGTGCGGTGGGTGCATCGGTGGAGCTGTGTGGTGGGTGCATCGGTGGAGCTGTGTCGGTGGAGCTGTGTGGTGTGTGCATCGGTGGAGCTTAGTGGGTGCATTGGTGGAGCTGTGTGGTGGGTGCATTGGTGGAGCTTAGTTGGAGCATCGGTGGAGCTGTATGGTGGGTGCATCGTTGGAGCTGTGTGGTGGGTGCCTCGGCGGAGTTGTGTGGTGGGTGCATCGGCAGAGCTGTGTGGTGGGTGCATCGGTGGAGCTGTGTGGTGGGTGCTTCGGTGGAGCTGTGTGGTGGGTGCATCTGTGGAGCTGTGTGGTGGGTGCCTCGGTGGAGCTGTGTGGTGGGTGCCTCGTTGGAGCTGTGTGGTGGATGCATCTGTGGAGCTGTGTGGTGGGTGCCTTGGTGGATTTGTATGGTGGGTGCCTCGGTGGAGCTGTGTGGTGGGTGCATCGGTGGAGCTGTGTGGTGGGTGCATCGGTGGAGCTGTGTCGGTGGAGCTGTGTGGTGTGTGCATCGGTGGAGCTGGGTAGTGGGTGCATCGGTGGAGCTGTGTCGGTGGAGCTGTGTGGTGGCTGCATCGGTGGAGCTGTGCGGTGGCTGCATCGGTGGAGCTGTGTGGTGGGTGCATCGGTGGAGCTGTGTCGGTGGAGCTGTGTGGAGGGTGCATCGGTGGAGCTGTGTGGTGGGTGCATCGGTGGAAATGTGTGGTGGGTGCATCGGTAGGGCTGTGTGGTGGGTGCCTCCGTGGAGCTGTGTGGTGGGTGCCTCAGTGGAGCTGTGTGGTGGGTGCATCGGTGGAGCTGTGTCGGCGGAGCTTAGTGGGTGCATCAGTGGAGCTGTGTGGTGGGTGCATCTGTGGAGCTGTGTGGTGGGTGCATCGGTGGAGCTGTGTGGTGGGGGCATGGTAGAGCTGTGTGGTGGGTGCCTTCGGTGGAGCTGTATGGTTGGTGCCTCGGTGGAGCTGTGTGGTGGGTGCATCGGTGGAGCTGTGTCCGTTGAGCTGTGTGGTGGCTGCATCGGTGGAGCTGGGTGGTGGGTGCATCGGTGGTGCTGTGTCGGTTGAGCTGTGTGGTGGCTGTATCGGTGGAGCTGGGTGGTGGGTGCATCGGTGGTGCTGTGTCGGTTGAGCTGTGTGGTGGCTGCATCGGTGGAGCTGTGAGGTGGGTGCATCGGTGGAGCTGTGTCGGTGGAGCTGTGTGGTGGGTGCATCGGTGGAGCTGGGTGGTGGGTGCATCGGTGGAGCTGTGTCGGTGGAGCTGTGTGGTGGCTGCATCGGTGGAGCTGTGTGGTGGCTGCATCGGTGGAGCTGGGTGGTGGGTGCATCGGTGGAGCTGTGTCGGTAGAGCTGTGTGGTGGCAGCATCGGTGGAGCTGTGTGGTGGGTGCATTGGTGGAGCTGTGTGGTGGGTGCATCGGTGGAGCTGTGTCGGTGGAGCTGTGTAGTGGGTGCATCGGTGGAGCTGGGTGGTGGGTGCATCGGTGGAGCTGTGTCGGTGGAGCTTTGTGGTGGCTGCATCGGTGGAGCTGTGTGGTGGCTGCATCGGTGGAGCTGGGTGGTGGGTGCATCGGTGGAGCTGTGTCGGTAGAGCTGTGTGGTGGCAGCATCGGTGGAGCTGTGTGGTGGGTGCATTGGTGGAGCTGTGTGGTGGGTGCATCGGTGGAGCCGTGTCGGTGGAGCTGTGTAGTGGGTGCATCGGTGGAGCTGGGTGGTGGGTGCATCGGTGGAGCTGTGTCGGTGGAGCTTTGTGGTGGCTGCATCGGTGGAGCTGTGTGGTGGGTGCATCGGTGGAGCTGGGTGGTGGGTGCATCGGTGGAGCAGTGTCGGTGGAGCTGTGTGGTGGCTGCATCGGTGGAGCTGTGTGGTGGGTGCATCGGTGGAGCTGTGTGGTGGGTGCATCGGTGGAGCTGTGTCGGTGGAGCTGTGTGGTGGGTGCATCGGTGGAGCTGTGTGGTGGGTGCATCGGTGGAAATGTGTGGTGGGTGCATCGGTAGGGCTGTGTGGTGGGTGCCTCGATGGAGCTGTGTGGTGGGTGCCTCAGTGGAGCTGTGTGGTGGTTGCATCGGTGGAGCTGTGTCGGTCGAGCTTAGTGGTTGCATCGGTGGAGCTGTGTGGTGGGTGCATCTGTGGAGCTGTGTGGTGGGTGCATCGGTGGAGCTGTGTGGTGGGGGCATGGTAGAGCTGTGTGGTGGGTGCCTTGGTGGAGCTGTGTGCCTTCGGTGGAGCTGTATGGTTGGTGCCTCGGTGGAGCTGTGTGGTGGGTGCATCGGTGGAGCTGTGTGGTGGGTGCATCGGTGGAGCTGTGTCAGTGGAGCTGTGTGGTGGGTGCATCGGTGGAGCTGGGTGGTGGGTGCATCGGTGGTGCTGTGTCGGTTGAGCTGTGTGGTGGCTGCATCGGTGGAGCTGGGTGGTGGGTGCATCGGTGGTGCTGTGTCGGTTGAGCTGTGTGGTGGCTGCATCGGTGGAGCTGTGAGGTGGGTGCATCGGTGGAGCTGTGTCGTGGAGCTGTGTGGTGGGTGCATCGGTGGAGCTGGGTGGTGGCTGCATCAGTGGAGCTGTGTCGGTGGAGCTGTGTGGTGGCTGCATCGGTGGAGCTGTGTGGTGGCTGCATCGGTGGAGCTGTGTGGTGGGTGCATCGGTGGAGCTGGGTGGTGGCTGCATCGGTGGAGCTGTGTGGTGGCTGCATCAGTGGAGCTGTGTGGTGGGTGCATCGGTGGAGCTGTGTGGTGGGTGCATCGGTGGAGCTGTGTGGTGGGTGCATCGGTGGAGCTGTGTGGTGGGTGCCTCGGTGGAGCTGTGTGGTGGCTGCATCGGTGGAGCTGTGTGGTGGGTGCATCGGTGGAGCTGTGTGGTGGCTGTGCGAGTGAAAACTGGAATGTTGCTTCTCTTGTGAACTGGCTTTAATTTTCATCATTGTTCTACCTGTTACAACTTGAGGCATATTTAAATCAGTTTTGCTAATGTCCGATCCCAGAAACTGCATTGTGCACACTTCTAATTTCAGGGCCTCAAGTAGCAGTCACTGCGTTTTATTTGGGAACAACTCGTCTCTGGTGGTTGTTCTCTAGGAAGATAATGCAGAGGTGCGAATGGAGATGTCTGGAGTGAATGGGAAGAAGGGCTGTTTTTTAGGTCTCGTCCTTTTCCATTGCGAAGCAATGGGAAATGGGGGAGAATTCAAGTGCTCCATCGGATAGTCAAACCACCGCTTTTTTCCGTGGCGTTTTCTTCGAGTGCACGTACAGGCACGCGCATTTGGCCCATACACTTTCATGGCCATCTGTTCCTGGTCCTAATGGCCCTCCCCCCTCCCCCAGCACAGAGCGCGCATCGCGGGCGCACAGCACATCAAAGGGCTTCTCCCAGCGTGTGCTGTGCGGCTTCTCCTCCCCTAATTATGTGGCCGGCCGTACTTGTGTTTCCTGGCCGCTTCCCGGCCGATCAACTTGTATCAGTTTGCTTACATTACCATGGTTTAAGGCACACATAATTTCCTGTATCATGCCTTGCACTCCCTACCTTCTCGGGACATTCTTTGCACTTGTAATCATAGCAAACAAGGCAACTTTCGGATCAGCTACGGTCAGACAGCTATCTTGTTCGCTGTCCTTGTTTTCGACGTTTTATGTTCTCTTCCTAAGCCTTACATCAGTGACGGCCCTTCGCTAGCCTTGCACACCAAAGCCTGTGATGTCACTTATATCACAGTTGCTTGAACTAGATTACCTACCCATGCCACCTGAATTTGGCACACATTTTATATTCTCTTGCTGGACATCTCATGCCGTATCGTTATTTTTACTCCTCAATTTCCACACCTGGCATTAGTTTCTTTTCATGCCTTGCACCATTTTGTCATGCTTTACTCTACTCATGCCTTGCAAGCCCTGAACCTATTATCTTCCCTACCCAATCTTTCCACCTGATATCTTCACATGCCATATACCTGTATTCTCCTCCTATGCATATTCACCCGTTATCGTCTCTCACATCAGGAAGGTTTTGTTTCCCATGCCTGCTCCTTGCATCAATCTCATGCTCTGCACCTGAAATGTCACATCAAAGGCTCTGTGCCACTTTCACCCACACAGCAACACTTACAGACACACAACGCCACTCACACCCACGCAAGCCCACTATCATCCACGCAACACCACACTCACCCACGCAACGCCACTCACCCAAGCAACACCACTCACACACGCAACGCCACTCATCCACGCAACCCCACTCATACTCATCCACGCAACCCCACTCATCCACGCAACGCCACTCATCCACGCAACGCCACTCACCCAAGCAACACCACTCACACACGCAACACAACTCACCCACGCAACGCCACTCACCCACACAACGCCACTCACACACGCAACGCCACTCACACACACAACGCCACTCACACATGCAACGCCACTCACACACGCAACGCCACTCACACACGCAACGCCACTCACACACGCAACGCCACTCAGCCACGCAACGCCACTCAGCCACGCAACGCCACTCAGCCACGCAACGCCACTCACACACGCAACGCCACTCACACACGCAACGCCACTCACACACGCAACGCCACTCACACACGCAACGCCACTCACACGCGCAACGCCACTCACACGCGCAACGCCACTGACACGCGCAACGCCACTGACACACGCAACGCCACTCACACACGCAACGCCACTCACACACGCAGCGCCACTCACACACGCAACGCCACTCACACACGCAACGCCACTCACACACGGGTGCAGATTGTGGATGCAGATTCAGAGAAAACTCAGCAGCACCACCACCATTGCAATGCAATAGGTCTCGTTTTAACGCAAATGTAAGCTATAGGCCTTGTAAATGGCAAAGCCTTTTATTTATGTTCCAAAAACCAGAACGCAAAAATAAAGGGCATAATCATTTACAATGCTAATAGTTCAGACTCGCGTTATTGCGAGACCTATTGCATTTTCAATGCTTGTTTTCTTCTTCAATTTGCATCACGGGACCTGTGTATTAATGTCAACCTTTTTGTTGCCTCGCGAATGAGGTTGATTTCATCACATACATTCAATGAGGACTAAACCTCTTTAGGAAGGTGTTGCAGGTTTGCAAAAATAGTTACCCATATTGAAGTCTTTAGAAGCATGGTGCTTTGTAGGATGGCGAAAATCACCGAAAAGCGGACATCATCCAAGCATGCGTCTGCATGTATGGCAAAGTTATGTTTGAGACTGGGAAGAAAAACCTCACTGAATGAGAGATCAAATGAGCATAGGCGTTGTTGCTCTGTATGGGAATTGTGCTCTGGCAGGGGCAGCCAAGGCTTTCGTGATCTACAAAACAAGAGTTAATTGATTTGGGTAATAACTGTCAATCGTTTAACAGCAAAAGAGGCCTGATCTGGTATTTGCCTGGAGCCGTGCAAATGGTGGCCATAAAGTCTCCATGGTTAGATTGATATATTTTTGCTATGTCGTTTCTTCGTGTCCATGGTTGCCTGTTTGTATGTAGGCCCAGGCTGCAGAGTCTAGAGGCTGCATTGCTGCCTGTGTAAATCGACTCTCCCTGTTGCCGAGGGCCTCTGTTGCAAAGCTGTGCCAGGGGCTCGGCCTCGGCGCTGAGCGAGAGGGAGGGAGGGACAGAGGAAGGAGGGGTAGATAGAAATGCAAGGCCGCAAATAAAAAAAACAAGCATTGGTAAATGCATTGTAAAAAAAAAAAAGCGGAATGAAGTCCCAGGCATCATAGCTAGGGAAAGTTTAGTGTGCAGGCCAGGGAACGTTAAGTAAACGAGTCTGGGAGAAGGCAGACAAGCCCTCGGCATTGCTGTGGTGGGGAGTGGGGGGGGCGGTGAGAGGCAAGAAGGGAAGAAAAGGTGAGAGTAAGGGTGACGAGACGCAGGGGGAGCAGCAGCCTTTGATGTGCCGGCTGGCCGTGGGCAGTGAATAATTAGGGGAGGAGAAATGCCAGAGCGCACGCTGGGGTAAGCTTGTGGAGGGAGGCTGGTGGCTTTGATGCTGTGCACGAGCTTTTTCACGGGCACAGCATCAAATCGCCCGTTTAGTTAAGCTCTGGATAAGCCATAATATGTCTCGACATCTGCAATGCTTGCGCATTGGCAGAGGCCGAGCCCTAAAACAAGGGGAAATTAGGAGAAAGCAGTGAAAATTAGGGAACAGTGAGGAGAAGGCGCTCAAAAAATGGAGAAAAGCAAAGAGAAAGCAGTGAAAATGATGGTGAAGCAAGGAGAAGGCACTCAAAAATGGGGGGAAAAGAAAGGAGAAAGCAGTGAAAAGGAGAGAAAAGTGAGGAGATGGCACTCAAAAACAGGGGAAAAAGTAAGGAGAAATCAGTGAAAACAATGGAAAAGCAAAGAGAAGGTACTCAAAAAAGAAAGCACTAAAAACAGGGTAAAAGTATATGGAGAAAGCAGAGAAAATGAGGGGAAACAAGGAGAGCACACTCAAAACACGGGGGGAAAAGCAAGGAGAAAGCAGTCAAAATGAGGGAAAAGCAAGGAGAGGATAGGAATAAGAGCAATGCAAAAGTATGGGGAGAGCTGGGCCTGGGACCTGAATATATGAGGGCATAAAAGATGCATAAATGTGCACTTTTGAAGATTCAAGACACAATTACTTTTCAATTATTGAAAATCTAGGATCCTTGCTATGCTCACTAATACCAGCTTGACTAATGACTATAATATTTGTGTTATGTCACTGAAAGTCAGCACCCAAAATCGTTCCAACATCACTGGACTCAAAGCCCCTTTCTCCAAGTTACACATTGTGTGTTGTGCTGACATGAGGTCTGCCAGAACTAATCAAATGAAGAAAGCTCTACCTATCCTAGGAGGGCTACCAAGTGAATGGCATGGATTAGCTAGAGATGGAGAAACATTAGCAATGCTTTTTGTCAAAAGCCACTCTGCCCTTGCATTATACCTAATCACGTACATTTGCTTCTTTTACAAATTGAAAAACCCACAATCATTCCTGCCTCAGCAGCAAGGATCTTTTACATGTACCCTTTGAGACAATCGTCCTAGTAATCAATACATACCTTAGTGAATTAAACACAGAAGTAGGGGCTGTTAGGCAGGAGAATATGCCATTCAACAGGAACTGGTCTCCTCTAAATTATGAGTGGGGTTCTCTTGTACACTTCGGGAGGTGCAACCTATGTTCATCCCTTAGCCCTAGAAGAACTTTGTAGTGCCTAGAATGGTGTACACCGTTACCAAATTTATGTGAGTGAATGATAATAGCATTCCATTTGTTGGTAAAATGTTTTTTTCCGCGATAAACAATAAAGAGTAGTTTTTAGGTCTCGTGGCGATTACCGCACGAAAGCGCGGTCTCGCCAGAGACCTATAGTCACAGGCTCAGCTTCCCAGGAGACAAGAGATGGCCACGCGCATCTTCAGAAATGGGATCGGAGCGGGCCGCGCGCTTGTGCACATCTCCTGTCTCCTGGGAAGCTCTAACACACACAGCCACACCTCCCCCTGCTTTCTCACACGCATGCGCACACACAGAGACACACACACACGAGCGCACATGCACGCACGCACACCAGAGACACACACACCGCTCCCCTCCCCCACACACACACTAATTTTGTCTGCATACACACTGTGTAAACGTTGCGCTCACCACAAACTTGAACAATGCCATAAGAGTCGGAGGGGGTGCTCGTCCGTGTGTCCGCCAGGTTTCTGCCTTCAAGCACAGTCACTTGTTTTCAGTTGGCCTTCCACTGTGGGCAGCGTGCCACTGCTCCAGAGAGCTTCCTCAAGCCACATCCTTCATTTCACGCGGTATGGCCTGCTGTTTATGGAATTTTAATACCCTTGGTCGTGGCTGCCGCATCCCAGGGGACCGAGCTGTGGAATCTTCCAGGGCCATCTCTGTTTTCACAGGGTTCGCGGGGTAGGCTGGTAAACGCGAGCACCTGCAGCTGCGGCATGGCCGCCTCTCTCCCCTGTCACAGCCACCTGTTGGATATTCGCATTTCGTCGGGACAGGCTGGCCCACAGCTGCCGAGGGGCTTTGAAGAGGAACGCTGGTGCGTGGACTCGGCCTGCCGGCCATGCTGCAGCCGCCCGCCACGGCCTGTAAATCATAAGGACGACGAGGCGACCATCATAATATCACCGGTGCGTGGAGGCCAGACTGCGCAACGCAGAGCATACATCCAGGCCTGGGGCAGAACAATAATACTTGTGGGGAGTCGACATACAGATTAAAATAACGCTTTTAAGCTCAAAAGATTTTATTTACAGTGCAGGGGCCATGGAGCGTGGATTGCACAATTGGCGTCTGCATGAAATCTGTCTGGACTGTCCTCTCAAAGACCGCTCTCTTCTCTGTGGGCAGCAGGTACACCGTGGGTTTCAGGGCGCTCTGAAGCGCGGCGCTACACAGACTCTCACAGTGCCCTGACACACGCAGATCCATAAACGGGAGCTGTGAGAAGCGCGGGGGCTCTGTTCAAGGCCCGCTTCCAAACGCATTCTCAGATGCGATAAAGGAAGCAATTGGGCCTTTTTCATCTTTTCAAAGATTGCTCCCGGGGCTGGCTCGGGCGCAGGGGCCTGTGAGGCGCGGTGACTCAAGCGCCCGGCTTCAGGAAATCAGGGGAGATTAAAAGTAGTACTTAGCGGCTGCACATGACCTGAGTCGAAAGAGTAAACACTGCGCGTGCCCGTGACTCACTGGGGGTTTTGATGTGCACACGTCCAGAGGGCAGGCAGCAGCGGCCAAGGAAGTTCTTGCTAGTGGGCACTGAAAGGACCGCTGGTAAAACTGGTGTAGCCACTAGTGAAAAATAGTTTATTAGTTAATATTACAGAACATGGTGGCGGCCACTTGGATTGTTTGTGCACTTCATATGCGTATACGTGTGTTTCAATGTTTTTAATAGTGCTGGCATGTGACTAGCAGAGACTTCACAGCGCTACAGGTAACAATTGATTGATGTCTTGCCTTCCTTCATCCGTGACTGCTGAGACACAATTCAGTCGAAGGTGGGACGTTATGTCATAGTAATTGGGCAAATACCAGGTCAGATATCCTGAGGCGAGCAGAGTTAGGGTCGGTCCAGAGTAGGGGTGGGTGGAATTTGCATAGGCGTGCTACGCAAAGCTCCGCAAAGCTCCACAAAATGGTGAAATATCTCCGCAAGCACGCAAATGTTCAGCGAACACACGGAATTGCTTGTTCCGCCCGTCCGCGATGCTATTTACCTGTTTGTGAAAGCTGTTTGTGTGCTCGGCGAGCAATATCTTGCGAACACGCATTTTGAAAGTGCGAACAAGCTAAAAATTCTGCGAAGCTGAGGATCGCAGAATTTTTGGCAATTCCGCATTCTCTGCGGAAAGCGAAATTACCCAAATTCTGCAAGCGTAACAGAATTTACAGCCCAGGCCTAGTCCAAAGTAGGAAGCTAATCCGCGGGCAAGACATGCGTTCTAATCTGCTCTGAGCATGAAGGAACCTTTAGTTACCCTTTCTGGAATGACTATCCTAGTTAAGGTACAATTCATATTTTATTCTGACCTTATATTTGACTGATTACTATAACATTACGAATAGGTAAACTGCTGGACAGGGGTTGGTCAGTTTTGCCATGGGGGCACAGTCTATGAGTCGCATGGTGTTGACAGAGGGGGTGGTTCTTTTTAGGCGGGTACATGCTAGCCACAAAGCATTAACACTTCACCATTCCACCCTCCCGACATGACTAGGCCCTGCTTACGAATGCAGCATCACAGGGAACAAGCTCAAATGGCATCTTCCAACAAGCATAACCCTTGTGCGCCAACCGCGGTGTCATAATGCTAGGGCTTTGAATCTTTTCCGAATTCCACTGGATTGGAAATTCCCCAGCAGCTGGTGGGATTCCACAAGGTTGGCGCCGGCGATCAGATGTGCTTTATGTGACGGGGGCAAGATTTGGGAACTTGTTAGGAAGCACTACAAATAATTTAGACTCGGATACAAACCAAAACCAATTACACTTCCTCACATCCCAAGGGAGGTTGCATCAGTTAGGCAATGCTTACAACAAGCAAGACTAGCACTCTATATTACTGCCAACTTTGCTTAGCATAAGCAACAGCTAACCATTCACAAACAATGTTTATATACCAATTGCAAATTAAAGAAAAAAATTAATGCAAAGCATTGTCATTTACAATGCCAGTAACTCAAACTTTAATGCTGCGAGACCTATTGCATTGCAAATGCTTGTTCTCTTCCTGGACATGATCAAGAATGTTGCATCCTAGATAATCCCAATGATAAACATGAACAACAAACTATTTTATATTTTTGCAGCCTTTCAAAATGCAAAAAGATCTTTAACATGCATCCGTGTTAGCTCTCCTCTGAAAACAGTTACTGTGCATGAATTATAAAATCACAACTTGTTAATGCACATACATGACTTTAATCCCTTAACAGCAAAATGCTCAAATGGTGTTGAGCCCTATTTCTGACATTTAGGGCAGTTCACTTTTTTTGGGGGAATAGTATTTATTAAAGTTTTTTTCAAATCAACATGCAACAGTATATGAATCACAGAAGGATACATGTTTTGTACGTTTCAGTTTGCATTTGTGTGCCCACTTGGTGGGGGCAAACAATTGTGTACATTACTACAATCAAATACACAACATCATTGATCCACCTCAGGATAGCAGCAGCAGCGGAGGATTCCCATCGGCGCACCCGTTACCGCAGCATCACCGAAAACCTAGAGACACCTCTTTCATCAACCCTCCCCTCGTGGAGCTACAATTCAAAAGTAAGGAGAGCAGGCGGGGGAGAAGATTAAGGACGGACGGTGAGCATCGGCAACCCCGCCCTGAGCACCCGAGCCCTTGAGGCAAGCGCGGTCGCCTGAACTTCTGGTGGCGGTCTTGTTAACGCGGGATTTTTGGTCTACAGTTATAGATCTAGATCCCAACTCAGGTCGACTGAACCGTTGGTACCTGTCATTGAGTAAAAGGCAATCCACTACTAAGTTAATCAGTTAAAGACCTACTCCACTCTAAAGAACCACTCAAGCTTAAAAGTTTAAAAGTTTATTACAAAGCCAAACTTAACTGGAGATACAGACATCTCAAAATAAGATTCAAAAGATATACGGGTATCAATACAAACATGAATTTTCTAAATGCTCTTAGTCGGCAGAAGAATATCACCAAAACAAATTCTAGAATTATCAAAGTTACGAGGATAAACACAAGCTGTAGCTTGTGAGTCATTTACAGAAAGGAAAGAAATCAGGTTAGACTGTCCCTACACTAGACTAACAGCCTGATTCATGAAGCGAAATAGCGCCCGCAATGGCTGCGAAAACGCAATTGCGGGTGCAAAACACGGAATCGGCATTCAAGTACGAAATAGCGAAATCGCTAAAAAATAATAGCGATCGGAATAGCGATTACGCTGTAATAGTCGCAGACTCCGGGAAGTCGAGCAATAGCGATACGGAAATAGCGACCAACCACGGAATCTGCAAAATCAATAGCGAAACGCAATATTGTCTCAATCGGCATTCATGAAAGAAATACATTAGCGAAAAAGCGCTAAATCGCACGTTTGCGCGGCGCAATTTAAGGACAACTCAAAGCAGGTGGTAACCATAAAAGCCATGATTAACCAAAATTTGAAAAACTGTTAGCCATTCACCAACAGGTCCAGGCCTGACCAATCACACATAAGGACATTGAGCAGCAGCATTAGGCGTTCCACAATGCCTGGGATGTACATGGTGGTGAGGCGGCGAAGGCTACAGCGAGCAGCACGGAGGAGACGCATGAGGCAGGCAAGGATTTACCGGCAGCGGGTCACCTTGCTGGGCCAAACCAGAGAACAGATTTATGCAAAATACAGGCTGAATGGGGAAATGATCACCTGGCTGATACAAGAACTCGACCCCATCATGCAGCACCCAACAAGGCGAAACTATTCTGTGCCCACACATGTGCAGGTACTGTGCAGCCTGCACCTCCTGGCCTCCGGCAGTTTCCAGGGCATAGTAGCCGCTGCTGGGGGGATATCCCAGCCCACCATGTCACGCTGCCTCCACACTTTTGTTGACGCCATGCTCAGCCAGCTCCACCGGCACATCACATTTCCCACGAGCCAACAGGAATTGGACCTGACAAAACTACAATTTTATAATGTTGCCCATTTTCCCCATGTCCTCGGCTGCATAGACTGTACCCACGTCGCCATCTGCCCACCAGCTGGCACGGAGTATATGTACCGCAACAGGAAGTCCTACCACTCCCTCAACATACAGATGGTCTGCAATGCCAAGACCATCATCACTGACATTGTGGCCCAGTACCCAGGGAGTACCCATGACTCCTTTATCTTCAGGCACAGCGGACTCCACACACGACTGATCAGGGGAGAGTTTGGGGAAGGACACCTACTTGGTAAGTACACTTTGTCGACAATGTCACATTGCTATGAAGTAACTGCGCTGCACAGGCAATCAACATCTGCTCCTCTCATTCAGGTGACAGTGGCTACGCCCTACGGGAATACCTCCTGACCCCTTACCTCAACCCTGCCACACCTCAGCAACGCCGCTACAATGTTGCGCACATCCGGACAAGGAACTGTATTGAAAGGACATTTGGCCTGCTCAAGAGCAGGTTCCGTATACTGCACAAGACAGGTGGGGCCATGTATTACAGTCCTGCAGCGTGCTGCCGCATTGTGGCTGTCTGTGCAATGCTTCATAACATTGCAACCAAGCGCCGGATACCAGTTGACATATCAGGCAGTGAATCTGAGGGGGACGACCGGCCACCAGCACATGCGCACCATGCACGCGGGGAGAACCCAGCTGAAGGCCACAGACGTCGCAACCACATCACAGCTAACAATTTCTAGCCCACCCCCTTCCCCCACCCCACATATCACAATTGCATGCAAAATGTAATGATTACACAAGGCGAATGTGTGCAGCAAAATAAATGTATTTGTTTGATTCACAAGAAAAAAGGGTCATGGTAACAACTATTTACAAAATGCAGTATTCCTGCATACTGCATGAGACGGTTCATGGCAGGCTTAGCTTCAGCCTGCGCCTGTGTCCCTGACACAATGTCATTGGCGCCTCCGGCACACAATTCCCAGGCGCCTGTGAGGCTCTTCCTCATCCTGGGCAGCTGTACCAGGCGTAGCCCTGGTGCTGCGCCTAGGTGGGGGGGCCTGCGTGGCAGAGTGGCTGCTGACACTCGAGGCACCCTCACTCGCATCGTCTCCCCCCACAATGGCCGGTAGCACAGGTGCATGCAGTGCGGTGACGGCGGTGGTCAAGTGCTCCAGCACCCGGGTAATGTCCTCGCAGCACTGGACCAGTTGGTGCTGCTGGGTCAACGAGCGCCGCGCCAGCTGGGTGGTGGCATTTGCTGACACATAATTGGAGCGACTATAGGTGGACAGCCGGCTCAGCAGCTGGTGGTGGCGCCTGCTTGCAACACTGCGGTGCTTCACCAGCGCTGCAGTATTGTCCTCCATAGCCGCCGTCATGCGGTCCATGGCCGCCGTCATGCGGTCCATCCGCTCGCCGACTCCCGCCACATTGCGGCCAATCTTATGCAGCTGGAGCTGGATGGCTCCTTGCTGCTGCGACTGGCGCTGGTGTATTCGGAGCATGCGCCGCTCCAAGCTCATGCAGGCATGGAGATGCCCATTGCCCCTCCTGCTGTTGGGCCGCTGTGTAGCGGATGTGGCTGGCCCAGATCTTGTTGGACGTGCTGCAGGTGTTGTAGCAGCTGGTGTTGCAGGTGCGGCAGGCACTGGAGGCACATTGGTGGGGTGCCTGGCTCTGGCAGCCGGTGGGCCTGCAGATGTTGCAGCAGGTAAGGCGGGGGCCTGGCCTTGGCAGCCGGTGGGCCTGCAGATGTTGCAGCAGGTAAGGCGGGGGGCCTGGCCTTGGCAGCCGGTGGGCCTGCAGATGTTGCAGCAGGTAAGGTGGGGGGCCTGGCTGCTGGTGTTGGCGCTGCCGCAGGGGCTGGTGGCTGGGTATCAGGTAGGGATTCCTCCTCCTGGGCCTCCTCATCAATCAGCAGCCTCTCGCTGTCACTGCTATCACCCGCACCTGTGAGGGTAAGTGGATACTCATTAGGTGCATGTGACTGTCAGACGTGCAGATGTTACATGCATGCTGGGTGTCATTCCCTGGGTGGCTGTGTATTTGCGCACTTTGGAACCTTTCTGGCCGCATTGTGGTACTACTACATTGTGGACATACTACGTCTCCCACAATGCTTCAGGGCATTTCCTGATGCACAACATAGGCATGACTAAGGGCCAATGAGTGAGCCTATTTGGTCAGGGGCGGTCATAGGGGACAGGGTCGCAGTCGCATGCCACTTACCTTGGGTGTCTTGGGTGGGGCGGGAGGAGTCCAGAGGGGTCACGCCAACACACGCCTCCCTCTCCAAGGTGTCCTCTACCTGGTCCTCCAGGGGGGTGTTGGGTGGGACAGTCGGTCCACCACCTCCGGTGCCTGATGCCTCACCAAGGCGCTCCGCCACCCTCTCCTTGGCACGCCCTCGGAGGTCGTACCACCGCTTTTTCAGCTCCTCCAGAGACCTGTCCGCAACGCCCACAGAGTTCACGCTGGAGGCAATCCCCACCCAGATCCTCCGCTTCTCCTGCTCTGGGACCCTCCGGGAGTTGGCACCAAACAGCTGGTCGTGGTTGGCCACCACCCCTTCTATAAGGTTCTCCAGCTCCTGCTCGGAGAATTTCAGTTTGCGCTTGCGGCCAGCGCTGTTGCTGGGGCCTGGCTGAGGTTCGTCGGACATTGCGGTCGCTATTTCGGCGGGGTCGGGAGTCGCTAACGGCGGTTTAGCGGCAGCTTTCCGTCGTGAACACTCGACTGATAGCGTCACTGTGGTGTTTGGGGGTGGGATTTGGCTGCTTCCTGGTTGTGATGTCATCACGGTGCTCGGAATGCGTCTTCCCGTTTTCCAGATCCCGCGAGATTGCGACTCGCATTCCCGATCGCACGGGATTGCGACTCGCTATCCCGTGCGATCGGGATTGCGAGTCGCTATCCCGTGCGATCGGGATTGCGAGTCGCAATCCCGATCTCACGGGATTGCGAGTCGCTATCCCGATGCGATCAGGATTGCGAGTCACTATCCCGTGCGATCGGGATTGCGAGTCGCAATCCCGATCGCAGGTAGCCGGAAATAGCGATTTTTCTGCCTTTTTTGTAGGTCGCTAACGGCTTTAGCGCCCGCGTGCGAGTCGCTATTTTTTCCCCGAAAAGTACATGAATGCCGTTTTGCGTTTCCTCAATAGCGAGTCGCTATTAATCGCTATTAGGGACACGCAAAACGGCCCGTACATGAATCAGGCTGCATGTGACATCCCTACTTAGCAAGATCTTAACCTAAAAAGGTGTCAGCAGTGGTGACTTCCAAAGAAGATCACGCACTTCCCTTAGTTTTGTTTCAAAGTCTATGTCTCGCAGTTCCCTATCTGCCTACCCATCCGCTCTCTTAGGTTCCTCAGATCATCTGCCTTGTCTCCACCCAGGGGTGCTGTCCCTAATACAAAATCACATTTACATTAGAAACGCCCCCAAAGACGCCCCTCACGTGGTGTTGGTTCTGGCGGCAACTTCCATGCTGGTACTCCTTCTAGGCCCATCGTTAGCGTTGACCTTGCTTCCCAGGCTCCTCTACGGCAAGACGGTACCCCCAGGAAATTCCTGAAGACTCCTCCAGGCCTGTGCCAGGCTCTCTTGAACAAAAGTCTATTCATCACTTTCCTGATAAAACCCCCTCGCACCTGCAAAAGACACTTTCTCTGTAGGCCCCAAATTCCGGCCTCCACCATATCTTTAAGTCGTAAACCATGTAACAGGCTCGGCGTCCTGTGCCTAACACGACTTTTCTCTAACGAGCACATGCAGATCAAACGAAATGACTTTATCTATTCAGGCCTGATAGGATTCCATGAAACGGACCTATGCACTTCTACAAAACATTTAATTTCTTTAGTTTAAACGATATTCTAATTTATTACACACAATGATTATATAAACGTCTATAAAACATGTATATCAGTCCTAGGTTCAGAAATACTTGAATCATAATAACATTAAAATCCAGATTATGTGGAAATACATCAGTTTCTTGTACTCTTTCTGAACTGCCTTGTGGCCTACACATTTCCACGTTTAGCAGAATTACATTTTCCCTTACAACAGCCACATAACATGAGATTTCAACATCATTCTAACATCTCTGAACACTTCTACATTTAGCTTTTCACACTCTATATAAGTATTCTATTCTAATTAAACACTATTATGTACCTTCACTCTATAATTTCGACACTCTTATATACTGTTCACTAAACTAATACAACGTGCTTGTAAATATGGTGCACTTCTACAGTTTTTCTTAATTTGCACTCTCTCAGTCTCAGCAAGTGGGTGCCCGCGGCGGGGGGGCCTGAACATACTCTGGAAAGCCCGCGTCTCCGCCCTGTGTGCTCCGCTTGTTCCCCTGTCATCGGCCCCCCGAACTCACCTTCAGATACTCCCAAAACCGTGGTTTCACTCTGATCGCAGCACGGAGCAGGCAGCACAACGGAGGAGGCGCGAGGAGGAGCGCTGCGAGCAGCAGGAGGACGCCGAAAAACTACTCAAACTGCCCATGCCTGCCCATGCCTCAGAGCGCCCGAGAGCTGACAATGGCGTATTAGCCCCCGGCAGTCTTTTTCTATCATCACACCTGATCTACGGTTGCCGCCCTTCTCTCCCAGGCAAACCCTCACAAGTGCCTGCCTACAGAGAATGCTCAGAAAATTAACGAACAAAAGAATAAGCAGAACCACCTCAGTGTTTTTTCAGTAGCAAACCCACTGGCTTCGAGTATAACCTGTAGTATAACTTCCTGTCTGGCATCCAGTATTGGCTCAGACAGTTCATCCCCTACAGCGCTTTCAAGTGTTAATGCCAAAGCCCTTTCATTTTATCCTTCTAGTAATACTGTTGAATCTGTAGCAGGAGCCGCCAGAGAGCGCCAGAGAGCTGAACGAACGAACGCCATTCCGAGTAGAATCTTACAGCGTTAAGCAGCATGGCTGACCGGCATTTCCATCGCTCCTTCCCGCCGCCGTGGGGAATGGCTGCCTGAACCCCCTGCCGGTGTTTGTTGAACTACTGGAGCTGCCTGCGGTAGCCTGTGGGAAGCTCACCCACCCACGCCTCCCGCACCTGTATCCATTCTGCACCCGCTCTGCTCACCGGGACCACCGAGCCGCAGAGGCTCACGGCAGCACCTCCTTCTCCGCGGCTCCTGTGCATTGGAAGCCGCACACAGTTGAGCCGCGTGAGCCAAGGGGGTGGGGGGAGAGGGGTCCGGCTCCAGCCCCGGCTCTGGTCTCGGCCCGGCTCGGTCCGGCTCGTCACGATTTGGCCCCTGCAAGCTGAGGGCTCCCTAGCATCTACCACGAGCCTCCTGCGGGGGTATAAGCATAAGTGACTGTTGGATGTCCGCGAGCGCCTAGAGTAACTTAAAACTCAACTGAGTGCCCTCCTCTGCGACTCTGTGACTCGGGGGTGTTACAGCAGCAGCAGTAGCAGATGAGCCTGGGATCAGTACTGGAACTGGAACCGGAAACCGGGTGACGGGCATCAGGAAGGTGAGGGAAGGCGTGCCGCAACTCCCACGAACCGTGAAACCACACTGAGACCCGCTGAGTCCCACGGAGACACCGGCTGCGACCCACGGAAAAGGCAGCAGGGGCTGTGAACCTTTCATAACACCACAGCGGGAAACCAGCAAATCACCAGCTAAAAGGGGAGGTTACTGCTTTCTCTTAATCCCCCCACCTACTGACATTCCACAACGTTCCACTCCCACCTTGCTCTAGACCAAAACCTGCTAGCCATCAAATTACTACAGCCGGTTACAGCTTCATCAGTTCTCTGTGGCTCGCAAATTTACCAACTCGGACGGAACGACTCATGTCCCACCCTGCCAGCTAGCTGTGCTAGCCGTGAGCCAGGCGCTCAGGTCAGGCCTGTAAGCCCAGCCCCCTAGTCCCTAGTCCCCCAGCTCAGCCTCAGCCTCAGCCTCAGCCTTAGCCTCAAGCCTCAATCTCAGTCCTTGGGACTTAGCTTAGCGAGCAAAGTCCTTGCACAGTAAGTTGGGCAGCAAGCAGGGACAAAGTCAATCGTCTCACAAGATACCCAGCACCACGACAATCTGACCCCCTATTCCCCTCACATCACTGGGAGTGGTGCGCAACTACCTTTGACAGCACCGCAGAGGCTCAGCAAATTCAACATGAGGTCAGGCAAGAAAAGGGTCCACCTGGAAAATAAGCCGAAACTCAAATCAAAAACTAAGTCAAAGGCAAAGCTGGAGACCACATCAAGCATCAGCGATACAGAAAACGTCAAAGAAGTTAGCGAGAGTTGGGCAGTGACTCAAGGAGAACCTGGAGAACCTCGAGTGTCCAGCGATGGAGTCTCGCCGGCTGCGATCTCTCGTCCCAACCTACGACAGCCAAAAATCACATCAAAATTTAATTTCATGAAACATCCTTTTTCCACTATTTTCTCGGCCAGTGGGAAAATTCAGGGACTACAGGATTCACTTCTTCCCCTATCCCCGGGGGACCCGCTTCTTGTTCAACCTCCGCAGCAAGCCAGCTGCACTTCATCTCACTCTCCCACATCGGTCAGTCAACCGGCTTTGAGTCCAGTAACAGCAGGGGCAGCTGGGGCCCTGGTCGATCGCGAGCTCTCCAACAAGGCCACTTGCAGACCATCACCTTCGCCAGCAGGAGACTGGGGGGCAACGTCTGTCTTCCATCTACCTTCCTCTGTCATGGTACCAAACGCCACCCTGGCACCAGAAGCCTTATCCCCATGTGCATCAAGTCAAACACATAATCGTTTCACGCACAATTCTTTCACCAGCAGCGGTATGGAGTTCAATCAACGGCAAGAAGCCCTGAGCAGTGATGATGCAGGCAACCCAAACAACTTGCCGACTGTAGATAAAAGCCATCCGGCCCAAACGGATAATATAAGATCCCACTCACAGCCCCTAGAAGGTGCAGTAAAAGACCAGCTAGATCACAGTAAAGAGGACTGGCCAAACAGACCAAACCTAGGGAGCGACGGCCTCGCCAACACAACTTATTTGGGCTCGCAAGAATGGGCCGATCTAGTTGCCACATACATTTCACCTACGCGCATGAATCCAGCTTCACCAAAGGTGGTACCATCAAATAATATCCAGGCCTTTAGACTGGGTCCAATTCAGGAGGGTGCCCTCTCAAATTCAACCTCCTTGCCGAACTCCTCACTGTCTTCAACTCCCAACAAAAGGGACACCGACATGGGGCCACAAAAAAGTTCACAAGCAACAGAAGTGTCAAATACGTGGGACATCCTGCTCAACACTATGCAACAAACTGTTGATACTCACCATTTCCAATCAGACAAAATGGACCTGCAGCTGCCTCTACTAGACACTCTTGCTGTCTTTGTAGGGCGGATAGACGACAAACTCGACCAGTTAAACTTGCTAATCAGTAGGGCTCAGCAGGAGGCAAAGCTGGCGTATAGTTGCGGTCCCATTATTGACAAACTTGCAGCACTTCCAGAAATAGTATCCTGCCTATTAGAAGGGCTGCCAAAAGGGACAAACGCAAGGCCCCAGTGCACCAACCCGGGCGGAACAGACTCTCACGTAGCACTAATAGGAGGGTCAACTGCAGCGAGCACCACCGATAAAGTCTCACCAGAGCCGCCATCAGGGGGTCTGCCACTGGAACCGGCCCCCATGGCAATTTGTTCCTCTCCTCCTCCAAACGCCAGCAAGCCACCCCTCAACGCGAAAGGGCGGCGTCAGCTGAAAAGGAAAGGCCGGAAAAATCAAACATTAATAAGTATACCAGAAGTCTATCCACTCTTTCAACCAAGAAAAAAATCCGAACAGTTGGCCGGGAGTCCTAACGCAGTAAGCCCTATCAGAAAGGATCCACTACCTATGGCCCCCGGACTTTCCCCCAATGGGGTACCCGCAAAAGCAAGTCTTACTGCTTCTATGTTGGAGGATGGCAGAGTTTTATCCGATGGTAGAACTGGATCCCAACATAAGTCTAATAAACATTGTCTCTGCAATGTGACTAAGGAAAGCCCCTCAGACATCTGATCCTGTAACAGTACAGCCAACTCAAAACTCGTATCGTGCACGTGATGACTCATCCATGCCCACCTGTGCAAGCTTCCGTCCCCAAGAGCTGGCGGATCCACGGCTCCCGAGCCCTCAAACTAAGTCTTTACCCACCAGAGCTAGTATTATCACAGATTTTACTGTGCCCGTTTCAACAACATTCACCTTTGGAGAGAATCCCATTGGAATCCTGCCTCACTCTGACCGCAACAATTTAAGTCCTCAAGCCCCGAATAATCAGCTAATCCCTCCGCTGTATTATCCAAAGGATCACTCTACCAGCATTCTCTTTATTCCTGAGTGCCAATCAAAGGGCCCATTTGATATCCTGAATAGAGGGAACTTACTACGGCTACTCAGCACCATACCAGCACTTAAGGACTTATCTTCAGTGGACCTTCTGTCCATAGAATTCATAAGAACAGACAGATTAGATGGGAATGAGGCGACAAAAGCTATATGGACCTCCCCTGAAATTGTCAACAAAATCTTTAAGGAGCAAGGTCTCCTTAAAGTATGGGGGATCAACATAGCTGCCCACCACAACACAGGACACCCGCTGCCCCTGCTTGAGAGGCCCCAGCAGCGCCCCAATACAATCGTAACGACACGGTCCGTGCTGAAGGGTGCATTGGGTCCCTCTGCTACAGTAGTGCAGGCATCACCCATGGTAAACAGTTCAAGGCTCACAAATACGCACCGTACGACTGAACACAGGCTCATCAGGATATGCAATTCGCAGGCCAACCACCAATGACAAGGACACCGAACAGAGAAAGATCTGAGCATGGACGCATCGCACATGGATCTATGCTCATGGAATATCAACGGGCTCTACAACAAAGTAGCGGACACTGACTTTCTACAATATATCAAATCGTTTGACATCATCCTCCTTCAGGAAACTTGGCTGGAAGAGCCGATTCATCTAGAGGGCTATACTTGCCATCGAACCCCAGCCACAAGGAAAAGTAAGTTTGGTCATCTGTCAGGAGGCCTAGCAACCTATCTTAAAATATCAACGATTGGTTATGCTCGGGCACTCAGCTCAAACTCCTTGGCCATAAACACAGTGGAGTTACTACTTAACTTCGGGGGCAAGAAGAAAGAGCTACAGCTGACCAACACCTACATCAACCCTAAAACTAAGAGACAGGAGGGGAATACCCTGATGGACCATTTACATAACGTTATGACTACTCGAACATCACCAAACCTAATTTTGTCTGGAGACTTTAACCAATGCATTTTAGGGTTTTCTGTTAACAGTGACATTCAGGCCCAGTCGTTCCACTGGAATATACCAACCCAAGCATTTAACAGCCAATGCAAGGCATCCAAGGCTGCAAAGGCACTACTGGAAGACCTAGAATACATGGGCCTGAGGGTCTTAAACGGAAGATTCGCAGAGGATTCACCATCTGTGCCCTCATTCACCTCAGGCAAGACCACCTCTTCAATTGATTATACGTTAGTCTTCCTTACGTTATTTCATTACGTTTTGGGCTACAATTTAGGAGATAAGGGTGACAGTGATCATCGCCCTCCAGAAGTCAGTCTAGGGGCTCTCCCTGATGATATTCCTTTGAACGCAACAGGTCCGCAGGATAGTTACTCCATCAACCTCAAACGCATCAAAACTTCAGTAGCAAATACTGCTGAGGTACTTCAAGCTGCAAAAACTCAATTGAGCACTTCAAACTACCCTTCCGGCAACACAGTAGCAGGCTGGGAACAATTCACGATGGAGTTTGCATAGAACTACTCAACAACCGTACAACATTTTTCACCACCAGCACATGGTGGCACAAGGAAGATCTCGAGCATCCAGAAACTTGCTATAAAATCACACAAAAAAGCGATTTATAAATCTTTAAGACAGTTGAAGAAAAGCCCGGGGGATGGAATTCTTTTAGCAGAGATTCACAAACACTGTGCGGATCTCATAAAACTGAAATGGGCAATTAAAAGAACAAATGAAGTAGACTTTTGGGCCAAACTTCATTACGCATCCAAGGGCAATAACAGCGCCCAGTTCTGGTCGATCATAAACAAATTGTTAAACCCGAAAAACAATGGTATAACATCTTACATAACGAAATCGTCTTGGGAATCATTTCTCGATGAACATTTCAATCATCAGGACGGCAAAACAAGGGTGCCTCACAATCTTCTGGAGGGCCGAAAACCTCAAATAAGCTTAGCACGAGAAGACGTCATTTTGGTACTCTCCGCGGCCCAAATCATGAAATTAATCTCCAAAGGGAGAAAAGACGGCGCAGCTGGTCCAAACGGTATTCCTCCTGCCCTTTTCAAACTTGAACCAGAATACTGGGCTGACAAGTTGATCCCCCTCTATTCATCCATCAATAACTCTGGGCGCCTTCCCGCTTCAATCATCTCACCGATTTATAAGACGGGGGACAGACTCCTTCCAAAAAATTACCGCCTGATTGCACTCCTTGATATTGAGGCTAAATACTTTGCTGGTCTTCTACTGATCCAGCTGCGAGAATGGGCTGCAAACCAAAGTTTAATACCATCTAGTCAAACGGGGTTCTGCAAAGACATGGGGACAACAACCAACCTGGTGGCCATCTCGTTGCTCATTGACAAGGCTAGGGTGACCAAGCATGCTCTCCACCTCTGTTTTGTGGACTTTAAGGCGGCCTTCGACAATGTCAACCGAGAAATCCTCTGGCGAAAACTGGCCTCCTGGGGGATTCCCTCGCCTCTACTAAGCCTCCTGATCGAATTACACACGAACACGTGGGTCCAGGTAAAGCTTGGGAACGGCTCGCACCTCTCTAGGTCTATTCCTACCACAAAGGGCCTAATGCAGGGGTGCGTGTTAGCTCCAACTCTCTTTAGTCTATTTACAGCTGACCTGCCACCCGCCCTAGAGGCTTGTAATTCCCATGCTCCCCGGTTAGGAGGCAAAGGGCTGCCCATCATTTCCTACGCAGAAGACGTGGTTTTGGTCAGCCGCACGAAAGTTGGTCTTCAGAATCTTATTAACATGCTTCATGGTTATGCCGTTGAAAACCTATTAGAAGTGAACATCAGCAAGACAAAAGTTCTGTCCATAACTGGGAACAAAAAGTCGCACACTTGGTCGCTTGGCACAGAAACAATTTCAAACTGCTCTGAATACAAATATCTTGGGATCCAAGTCGACAAAGGCGGCCGCTATTTAAACCAACTAGAGGCCATCAAGAGGAAAGGCATGCTAATAGCCATGACACTGAAGCAGTTAAAGTCCAACTTGAGTGGTGAGACTCTACTGTCACTACTTCGAGTAGCTAAAATTAAAATAGAGTCATCAATCACGTATGGCAGCGAGGCCCTAAGAGGAACGGATGCAAAACTTCTTGATACAACTATCTCAAAGGCCTACAGACTTCTATTCAACCTGCCATTCTACACTTCACAGGCCCAGATTCGGTTGGAATTTGGGCTGACGTGCCAAACACTCGCACGAAGAGGCTCATATATCAAGTGCTGGCATAAATTAAAGAACTCTCCAGAAAACACCTTGAACTGACAGCTCTGGCAAGATATGACCAGCTCATCCAGAATGCCGGCGAAAAAATACTTAGAGGAGTCCCTGGCCATTACAGGACTGAAAGACCTATGGGAGACTCCTCTATCACTTGCACAATTCAAGCGCATAGTGAACAAGAGTTTAAAGAGACACTCGCATGTGGAGGACAAAGCCTCGCTTTCTCAGAGGCGCCATGCCTGGCTGACCCTGTGTACATACAAAACACCGGGGCTTCAAGCATATTTTGGTCTGGGGTATGGCTGGAAAACAAAAGAAGCCTTTTTCAAACACAGGCTAGGGATCCTACCTGCCATTCCTCACCTACCACCATGGCTGAGGCAGAACTACGGGACCAAATGCCGGCTCTGCGGAAGGGGGACTGAAGACTTAGAACATCTACTATGCACTTGCTCGAGGCTGAACGAGGAAAGAGTAGCCCTGTTGAAAACCGCCTACAACGAACTAGGAGTCAGCTCACGCAGACAAGCCGTCCTTGCCTGTTTTGATCCTGGTTTCCCGCCCTTAAGCGGGAAGCTGGTGAAATTTCTGAAACTAGCAGAACGGAAACAAAAAACCCAGGCACTTGGCCGAGAGGAAACCTCGGGATAGGACCAAGCAGCCTCAAACAATATACCCGTACCATGTTTTTTATTGTTTTTATCTTTGCTATTTTTTAGTCATGAATTCCTGTTTTTAAGGTTTTCTTTTTTATCTCTCTTGAGGAGACTGTTTTCAATGCATCTTTTGTAACGGTTTTTATTAACCTAAAACAATAAAATATTACTTACTTACCTCAGGATTTTTCAACGTGTTTTGCGTATCAGGGCTGTATCAAATCCTAATATCAAACGTAATTCAACCTAACTAGTGTGCCTGTCCTATAATTACTACACATGTGATACCACTAACTGTGCCACTTATTAATAAAGCAATCTGCGAGGCCCATTCGCCCGTGTTAACTTCGATGATGGGGGCGTGGGGGAGTTGCTCGATTTATTTGCCATTCAATAAACTAGCTGCGACTGGGTCTGAGCTGAATGTAAACCATTTGAGTCTGTGTGCTAAGTGCACGTGCGCATAGCTTAGCACTTCCCTTGATAAAGCGCCTAAATGTATGTGTGGAATGTCCTAGATATACCCTGAGACTGTGGTGGTGATGCCACTGGTATATTACGGGTTAGTGCGTGTTTCGCTAAGACTGGATTCTATGGTGGTTAAATGATGTTGCCAGTCTACGGGTTTCGCCCTAGACGTTGGTCGTGAGCCTGGGATGCCCTTTATCTCATGTTCGGCCACCAGGGCCCGATGGAGGGTCTCTAACCAAATCTGTGTGGAGGGGCCTGCCGGAGATTTCCAGTCCATAGCAAGTGCGCGTTTAGCCACTGTAGCGCGGCTGGGCCTGGGTCACAAGGGCCGCAGCTGCGCTAATTAAATACACACAGGAGACAGTGCTTATACTCTCGGATGAAAGACCCCGATCGGTCTTCCGCCCATTTATTTATACCCTCGGGACGAGCCCGCCCCAAGGGATGCGTGGATGCGTGGGGTGCATCGCAACATTGTTGTGTAGAGTCTGGATGGCTCTCTACATCCCTCCTTTCATTTAGTTCTAGATCTTCAACTTCTCTTGATTCAGGGTAAGGTGCATGCAAAGTCTCTTAGCCGGTGACTCGGACCCGGATTCGGCCAAAGGCCATACTTCTGGCTCCGGACGAAGGGAGATGTTGCAACCCCAGCCGGGGTTCCCTCAGCCGACTCGGCAGCTGCTCTTTAGCCGGTCAACCGGACACCACCATCAATTCCCTGGCCAACTTGTCTCGGCGATTCCAGCAAGGCATTCCTCACAGGCGGCGATCCGGGTGGGGATAGATTTGGCAAAGAGTCCTGATATTCAGAGACCTCAGGGTTTACTTCCACCTCCGTGGTCTTCTTGAAACTGGACACTTTCCTGGTGACAGATTGTTGTCCCTTTCTAGCGGTCACCATGGTCCCTTGGATACGCACGACAACCCATGTCTCTGGCTCGAAGGGCGTCCGGAACTTCCACCCGGGGTGTTCCTCTTTGATCACCACCCGGTTTCCCACTCTGAGCTGCGGTTCTTGAGCTCTACGGGATTCACTTGCCTTCCGGTTCGTTGTCTCCCTCCTCGACTGAATGGCAGCATCATCCCGCTCCGTGGGCATCCACGTCAGGTCAGCCGGGATACTGTCTCGTGGTGCTCGCTTGAATAGGAGTTGAGCCATAGCACACTTAGTGGTGCTATGAGGAGACTGACGGTACGTGCCAAGGAACTGATCGAGGGCCACTTCGGGATCTTCCCAGTTGTCCACTGCGATGCGCAATGCACGGTTGATCGTCCTCATCAACCTTTCCACTTCCCCGTTCACTTGGGGCCATAGCGGGGTGATCTTGATGTGTCGCACCGCTAGGTTTTCAAGATAATCCTGGAACTCCTGCCCCTGGAAGGGGGGTCCATTGTCGGACTTGACTTCTTCCGGCAGCCCCATCATCGCGAAGGCTCGATCCAGAACTCTCTTCACTTGTGGGAATGCTGTTGACGCTATGACTTTGACGAAGGGAAACTTCGAAAACGAGTCAACCATGACCAGCATGTGACGACCGCCCGGGAAGCTCCCAAAGTCCACACTGAGATGTGTCCATGGAGTTCTGCACGGTTCTTCTGTAATCACCGGTGCTGGCGATGGGTCTCCCCCGGTGATCGTGCAGGCATGGCACTGCTGCACCATCTCCTCTACCATGGAGTCCATAGCCGGGAACCAAACCTTGTCCCTCAGCCTTGCCTTGGTCTTGGCCATTCCCTGGTGCCCAACATGGGCCAACGCGAGGATCCTCTTCTGTAGGCTTTCTGGGACCATGATGAGATGTCCCCTCAGGACGACTCCTCTTTCACCCACACTGAGTTCACTTTGAACCTGACACAATTGTTGACGGGCATGGCTAACCTCCGGCCGGAGGACGCGAGCACCATCCAGGAAATGGGCCCAACTGTTGTTCTCCAGGGCTCCCTAAACTCGGGACAGAGTGGTGTCTTCCTGGGTGGCTTGGCCGATTTCTGCGAGCATCATAGCCTTGGGACATGCCCTTGCGACACCATGTGGACGAAGGCCTCCGTGCTGCAGGCATCCGCAGACAAGCTAGCTGGTGCCGGAGATTCTGGGTGTCGAGACAGGTAATCGGCAGGATTGTGCGCCCCGGGGCGGAAGATCACGTTGAAGTTGTATCCCTGTAGCTGCACGGCCCATCGTTCGATCTTCAGGGGGGGCTAATCAGGATGAGCCGGCAAACAGCGGGAGCAGTGGCTTGTGGTCGGTCACAACGCTGAATTCTTGGCCGCAAAGATACAAATGAAAGTGCTGGCACGCCCACTTGATCGCGAACGCTTCTCTCTCGATCTGGGCGTATCTGGTCTCAGTGTCGGTTAGGGCTTTGCTGGCGTAGGCAGCAGGCTTCTATACTTCCGGGCCATGTTCTTGAAGAAGGACCACCCCAAGGCCCACAGGGCTGGCATCAACGACCAGTTCCGTTCTGCGTTGTGAGGCCATCACGGTCTTGTCGAGTAGGCCTGCCTGGAAAGCCTTGTTGGCCGCTAGTGTCCATTCCCACTTGTGGTCTTGACGCGTGAGTGCCCGCAGCGGCTCGGACATGGCTGCCAGATTGGGAATAAACCGTCCACAGTATGTGGCCATTCCGAGCAAGCTTCTCACCTCAGTGGGGTTGCGAGGGGTGCTGGCTGCTCGGATGGCTTCGGCCTTCTTCGGATCCAACAGGAGTCCCTCACGGGTGAACGTATAGCCAAAGAAGTCAATGCTCTCCTGATAGAATGAGCACTTGGATTTATGCAGAGTCAGCCCGCAGTCTACTAGCCATTTGAGCGTGGCTCGGAGGTGTGAGTAATGCTCCTCGAGCGTAGCAGAGTACACCAGGATATCGTCGCTGAGGTTGATCACCCCCTGAAGCCCCAACAGTGCTTCTCAGATGGCATTTTGGAAGACGTCGGCCCCTGATGATACTCCGAAGCTGAGTCTCCTGTACCTGCGTAGGCCCACATGTGTTGAAAAAGTGGTTATGTACCGGCTTTCCGGCTCCAGTTCCAGCTGGTGGTAACCGGCGTTGAGGTCCAGTTTGGAGAACCACTATGCTCCATTTAGGTCAGCTATGATGTCGGCCATCATATGGGTGATGTGGTGGTCTCTCTTCACCGCCATATTCGGCAGCCTCATATCGACACAGAGTCGAATGGCTCCTGGTTGCTTGGGTTTGGGTGCCACGACCAGCGGGGACACCCATGGCGTAGGCCTGGGCACCTTCTCAATAACTCCTAACTCTTCGAGATTCCTGAGCTCCTCCTCCACTTGTGAGTGTAAGTTGAAGGGCACCCAACGGTGCTGGAGGCCACTGGTCGCACGGACGGGTCAATGTGGAGCTTGACCCTCTTGCCTTTTAGTTTCCCTAGGCCTTCGAAGAGAGCCGGTAATTCCTTTAGCATCGCCTCCGCAAGGGACTCGTGAACTTGATTAGCAAAGAAGACAAGTCCGAGGTCTTTGGCTGTGTGACTGCTGAGCAAAGTCCCTTTCTTCCCCTCCGTGACGTGGAATTTCGCTTCGGTGGAGAAGCTTCCACTCACGATCATGGTCTGAATGACGCCCCTAAGAGGGAACAGGTCTCTCCCTCCATATGTGTAAATCCTTGCAGTGGATGGTGTGAGGGGAGATCGTGGTGAGAGGCGATCATATTGGTTGGAGTCCATCACATTGACGGAGGCTCCACTGTCGATGAAAGCTTGTATGCCAGTGCCTTTAGTGGAGACGGAGCACATGGGAGGTGGCCTTCGACGGGTCCTCGTCCGGCTGACGTATGACACCACGAATACTTCGTCTTCGTCCTCATCCTCATACATGGGGCGTCGTTCTTGGGGCTGGTCATCTGGTACTGGCAGCAGGTCATCCAGGGAGATTTGTCGAATGCGCTGTGACACACCTTTGGGCCTTGACATTGCCGATCGGAACCTCCCTCCCCGGCATACTTTGGCAGAATGGTTTAGCCTTCCACAGCGGGAGCATACCTTTCCTTTCACCCCACAGACGGCAGTTGCAGGGTAATCTTCCCTGCAGTACCCACATGGTCCACCTGGTGGCGGTCTAGCTGCCTAGCGTGGTGTCGGGGGTCTTCTCTGAATAGCTTCCGCCTTCTCCTCCTTGATCGGCGGGGGCCTGGGTGCCGGTGTTGCGGTGACTGGGGTGTGCAAGGCGGCTTCCATCGCATCTGCCCTGGCATCCGACAGTTCGTGGGAGCGAGCTAGGATTAAAATATCATCCAGCGAGATTCCAGGTTGCCAGAGGATGAGTTTTCGCAGGAGTTTTGAGCAGCATCCTAGGATGATCTGGTCCCGGATCTCGTCCCTTGGGTCCGTGAAGGGGAAGGTGCTGGCCAGCCGGCGCAGTCGGGAATAAAACATGTCCACGGATTCGGTCTCAGTTTGCCACGCCGTCTTGAACTTGAATTTCTCAAAGTCGTGATTGAGCTGTGGGTCGAAGTGTTTGTTGAGCGCGGCGACCGCCGCCTCGTAGTCATCGTCGGTTCCGGTACTGGGGAACGTCTCGAACAGATCGGATATCTCTGCCCCGCCATAATAAATAAGGAGGGTTCGCTTGACAGTCCCATCGGTTTCTCGGGTCCCCTTGAAGTAGTGGTTGAGCCGTCCGACCCAGGCCTTCCACCTTGGCGCTGCCAATGCGGGGTCCACGCCCTCACTGAAGGGGGGTAATGGTGCCACCGCCGTGTGGGTGTGTACTGGTGGCTGGGAATTGGCAGCGACCACTGGATTGCGCCCCCCATCTTGCTGGGTGGCAGTCCCTGCCGCTGGCATCGTATTGCTCATTGTGGCTGGGCATGAGTGTGCGGCCGCAGGAGCGTGGCTTGCGCTCTGATGAGCAGTTCCTGTGTGTGCCTCTCAGCACGTGTACTTAACACTCTGGCGGTGTGGTGTCCCCTCGCGCCTGCAGGTGGCGTGATGTTTCGCTCTGCGCACCTTAATCTGTTCCCCTGGAGTGTGATTAGGCTTGGCCCCCACAGGATTGTCGTTAGTTTCAGTCCCCCTGGCCAAAAGTGTGTTGCGCTTTGTATCCTTGCTTCCAATTTCCCTTCCTTTACATATGTCTTTTTTTTCAGCTGCCAATGCTTGTTTGGCAGGCAAAGTCTCTGGGGCACTGTCGAAAACCTCTTCCCTAAAGGCGAGGCGTCACACGGAGCTCTCCCTCGAGGTACCAGCAGGCGATGCAGGCAGTGGAAGGGGCAGCCCTAAGCCAGGGCCTCACTCCCCGGGAGCAAGCTTGTAAAGCGAGGCTGGACCAGCAAGCCCTGTGAGGAGCTGGCGCTGCAGGCGCACTGCCGCGGGGGCCACCGCAGGTGAGGAGGTGCACGCGGGTGGGGCAGGACCCACTTACCCCTAGGCACTGCGCCGGCGAGCCCCGTCAGCTGAACACGCTCCCTTGTGGTGCGGGAGGCGCGTGGGTGGGCTCGAGCCGGCGTTACCGCAGGCGGCGGGCACCCAGCAGCGACAGACTCCTTTTCGCTCGTGGTGATGCGGGATGGGCTCCGCAGTAGGTTACCTCCGCAATCACTACATGGCCACAGCGTGTGAGGGGCACCGCGGGTGGGCACCGCATGCTTCTCGAAGAAGGACAACTCGGGGAGAGTGGGCACGCGTGGGGTGCGACCGGCCTCGTCGCCAATGTAGTGCGGCGGAGCCCGGGTCACAAGGGCCGCAGCTGCCCTAATTAAATACACACAGGAGACAGTGCTTATACTCTCGGCTGGAAGACCCCGAGCGGTCTTCTGCCCATTTATTTATACCCTTGAGACGAGCCCGCCCTGAGGGGTGTGTGGGTGCGTGGATGCGTGGGGTGCATCGCAACATTGTTGTGGAGAGTCCGGATGGCTCTCTACAGCCACGACCAGCGCTAAATCTATTAATTTATTGAAGTTCTTACAGCGTTACGTTTCGTAATGCAGAGCAAGTAATGGCTCCCTGGACTGGAATTGGAGTTCGCGTTGCTGCTGTTAATATTTCTGAGACTTTCCCTCAGAATGTCGTGATGTGATGGCATGTCCAGACCATGTGTAAAAAGTTGGGTTCCGAATTGTGGCATTTAGGGCATACATCTGTGGATGACGGATACATACGTGCCAATTTATGTGGGGTTAGATACGTATGGTGTAAGTAATTTAATTGGGTGAATTTTAACCTGGCATGTGTGGAGATTATCTTGGGATTTCCCACACATTGTATCAACTGTTTGTCGATAATTTCGGTGGATAGTGCCGTATTCCAGAACTCACGTAATGGGGTTAGTGAGGGGGATGTGTCTGCTCTTACAGATGGCTGTGATGGCTTTCCTGCCCGTACCGTGTGTCAGTAATGTCTGCAGGGCTCCGGAAGTTGTGGGCACAGTACTTATATCTCCCCATGTTCGTGTTGCCCGTTGAGTTAATGTTGCATATAGATGTAACATTCCTGGTGACACACCGTAGTCGTCCATCAAAGTATCGAAATCACATAGGGTTGAGTCTGTATATAGACAAGTGTATGTACACGGCATCGTCTCGAGGGGGAGATCTGGGGCATATGGTGGGGGGGGCGGCGTCCGGGTAACATGTATATCATCCTGGCATCACAGGCTGTCAACATCAGGATGCATACATCTTTCCTGTAGCAACGTTATAGAACCTGATAACCATTCAAGCAAGTCTGGCTGCTTTAGTGCTATTGCCCAGGTTGGTATCCAATTCAGATAAGTTGTTTTTTGCGAGCCATTGGAGTTGCGCAGCTACGTAGTATAATTCATAGTTGGGCGCTCCTAATCCACCCTCCGATATGAGGAGGTGGAGCTTTGGAAGGGCTAACCTTGCCCTGAAACTGCCCCATATCAGGGACACGAGCAGGGACAGCTTGCCCTTCAATATTTTCTGAGGTAATCTATAAGGGAGAACGGTGAAAAAATACAGATGCCTACGAAGAAGAAGCATCTTGGAGATGGCTATCCGGCTCATGGGGTATGGTGGAAGATTGGTCCAGAATGGGAGTGTGGCACAAGCGCTGGCGATCGCCTTACCCAGATTGCTGTCTATTAGATCGGATGAGGAGTGACAGATCTGGACTCCTAAATATTTGAATGAGTCATATGCTCTAATAAGTGGGGTGTGAGGTTGCTATTGCCTCTGTACCCCTGGTATGGGCCACATTGGGAATAGAACATTCTTAGCCCAGTTTATTTTCAGGACCGATAACCGAGTATGGGTGTCTAGTAATTATATTAGACAACAAAGGGCCTCGGCCTGGTTGTGGAGATAAATCAATGCATAGTCCGCTTATAGGGAAACTAAGGTGCCACTGTGAATGTACTTGTATGCTCTAGTCCAGGACAGGATTACGAAGTGCGCAGGCTAGAGGCTCCATGGCCAGGGCAAAAAGAATTGGCGAGTGCGGGAAACCCTGCTTGGTGCCCCGCTCAATGTCAAAGGACGGAGAGACAATGCATCCCGCTTTCATCCGGCCTTGTGGGTTGGTGTATAGTACTTTCATCCAACGTAAGAACTTGGGACCTATACCAGTGCCTTCACTGCCAGTAGATAATTCCATCCCAGGGTATCCAATGCTTTATTGATATCTAAGGCAGCGATCCAGTGCTGCTTGGTTCTTGTTTGGGCCCATTCTAGTAGTTCAAATAAACAACGGAGATTTAGCCCTGTGATTCTGCCAGGGATAAACCCATTCTGGTCCGTGTGGACCAGTCGTGGGACTGCGTCCAGTAGCCTATTGGCTAGCAGCTTACCTAAGATTTTGTAGTTCGAAGTTAATAATGAAAACGGACGGTAAGAGCTCATAAATAGGGGGTCTTTACAATATACCCCTATCAAATGATTCTTTATAGATGGTAAGCAATCGTGGGACCAACTGTGTTGAGTATGTGGTGTAAAATTCTGTGGGCCAGCCGTCCATTCCAGGGTTTTTCCTCTGGCTAGTTGTTTAATAGTTTCAGAGAATTCAGCCTCTGTGAATGAGGCCTCCAGCTCTGTGTAATGGGCCTGTGTCACCTGCGTAAGAGCGGCTTGTTCTAGGAAGATTTGCAGTGCTTGAGGATTGCCTGAGTCTGGGGCCTTATAAAGAGTTGTGTAATATTTATAGAAGGGATCGTTTATCTGCTCCTGTCTATTTACTAAATTGCCTTCCAAGGCATATATGGCGGTGATGGGTGGTTGAGTGAGATTACTTTTCAGCAGCCATGCACGTGTCTTGCCTGTTTTGACACCCTCTGCGTGACACCTAGCTAAATATTGCTGGTGGTCTAAAGCACACAGTTTATCCTGTTTTTCCTTGTGTGCTAGTCTGGCTTTAGTAAGCAAGGGTATTATGTGCAGGGCCATAGCGGCTGTGTGTTCACCACGTTGTATTTTGGTTTCTAGTTCTTGTAGCTCCCTTGAGAGAGACATGTGGGAGCCATAGACTGCTTGAATGACCTGTCCGCGCAGAACAACCTTGAGGGCGTCCTACTTGATGCCTGTATGTGTGGCTGTCCCCTCATTAGTTTGAAAATATGAAGTTATGAATTGCGATATGGGGGCGCTCAGAGCAGGGTTGCAAAGTGCCTCTTGGGGGAGGGGCCAGGTTGGTATATTAGGTCTGGATGCACCCCAGGTTAGTTGAATTTGTAAGGGGCTGTAGTCCGATAATGTATGGGCTAAGTACTCAGCGTGGGTTACTGGAGCCAAGGCCGCTTCTGTGCAATAAGTAACATCAATTTGTGTATACAGCCCTTGAAGCTTATAATAGTGTAAGTATGTTCGGTTTGTGGGGTGTTTAGCACGCCAGCCATGAGTCATTTGCATCTGGGTACCACAGGTCAACATGTGGTGTGCGGGCCCAATAGCCTGTGCCCCCGGGAGGGGAGGACGGGATCGATCCAAAACTAGATTGGAAACGCCATTGTAGTCTCCCCCCTAGTAGGTAGGTACCGTAGGGTCTCTGAGAAGTGCTGGGATTAATGTCTGTAGGAATGTGGATTGTCCTGAGTTAGGCGCATATAGTGAGACCAGTGTCAATGGGTCGCCATCAAGAGTGCCTTCTAATTTCGCGTATCGGACCTGCGGGTCGACACGTGTGTCGAGTGTCTGTAGTGGAGTCCCTGGAGCCTCCCAAATCAATGCGCCTCTGGCATAGCCAGAATAGGCTGTGCCAATTACCGTGCCCCTCCATCACTTGCTCAGTTATTTTAGTGTTTGCTGCGTGAGGTCGGTCTCTTGTAGTAAAGCAAAGGATATTTTGTGCCTGCGCAAGTACTGATAAACTTTGTGTCGTTTGACGCAGCCGGCCAGTCCGTGCACATTCCAAGTCAACAATAGATAATTATTCCCTTGCATCTATACAGATAATAGTGAGGTGCGGGAGAGAGAGGGGACAAGAAGGGTTACACCATTGTGGATAACACTGTAAATATAAACTCCCCCGTACATCGTGAGTTTAGTTAGCATATGAATGACAATTCTATTAACTTGCACATTACGTGGTCGAATGTTATGGAATGGCACCCCAAATGAAGTCATAAACCAAACCTCCATCCGCAGGACTAGTTGCCAATGGGCACAAGGCCATATGCACTTATGTGAAAACATATTGAACCTAAGAAAAAAGAAATGCAAAATCTCAAACTCAAGGAAATTCTATGGCAGTCACTTATCGTGTGCGGGTCCTTTTATATCTTGCTCCTTATCGCCATGTTCTCCTTGGCCGCCATAGTAGAGTGTTCATGGGTGAGCCGCTCGGGGTCTGTGGATAATATTAGCCATAGAGTTTTTTCACCTGCATAGAGCTTTGCGCTAGTCTCTATAATATGATCCCGAAGTTGCGGTTGATAAACCCAGTTCATCCGAGGTTTGCGGTGTCACAGTGGGGCCCCCTACCCATCATCATTTGTTGTTGCGAATGAGAAAGGGTCTATTCCTGTTCTGGTGTGGACTCTTTTTCTGAGTCTGATCGTGGGAGGTAGGAGCACCATGCTTCTTAGCTTGCTTGAGAGCTTGTTTTCTTTCCTTTGCTGCTTGAGCTTTGGTGGGGCGCTGTATTTGGCCTAGGCCGGGACGTCCACAGTGCGTGGTCTTTTTCCATTGCTGGCGGAGACCCAATGTGGATTTTGGAGCTGGCGCTGTGCCATTTTGTGCCATCGAGTTCCATGCTTCCTCAGGAAAGTGACAAAAGACCGCATTGCCTTTATGTTGTTTGCGCAGAGAGGCAGGATATTGTAGGGCATACTTTATTTTGTGCTTGCGGAGACATCGTTTGACTTTCATGAAGGATGACCTGCGGCGCTGCACCGATAACATGTAGTCCGGATAAATGAGCACCTCTGTATTCTCAATTACCTATGGGTCCCGGGCTCTCCTTACGTGTAGGGTGTGGTCCCTGTTGTGTTAATTGAAGCGGTGTATAACCACCGGTCTTGGGGAATTGCCCGGTCGAGGGGGGCTCCTGGAACTCTACGGGCACGCTCTACAGAAAAGAACCTGGAGTGCTTGACTTGAAGGATAACTTCTTAGAACCAGGTTTCCAGGTACCGTTCCATGCTTTGACCCTCAATGCGTTCCCACAGGCCCACCAAGTGCACATTATTCCTGCGCGATCTGCCCTCCTAGTCATCAACACGGTTCTTGAGGTATTCCACCGCTTATGTAATGTTTTGATTTGGACTGCTGATGAAGATACGGAAGGCTTAACAGAGGCAATTGTCGATTCTACAGCCTCCACTCTGTCCTTAAATTTCTAATGGTCCTCGCGCAAGAAACCAAGCTCGGCACACAGCCTGTCAATTTTAGGGATGAGAGTGGATTTAATGTCCATTACCGCCATCATAAGTTCGTCGAAGCGGTGCAAGAGATCCGCTTGAGGTATGGGCTGTTCTCCTGGTGTCTGTTCAGAGCCCAGGGTGCCAGGTGGTGGGCCCATGTGTGTCATTGGTGTGTGGCTGCTGTTTGTCTCTTCTCGGTTTGCCGATCGTAATGATAGTGGTGCTCCGCAGGTTCTATGGAGAAGGGAGAGGTAATCGTTCCACACCAGGTGCCCGTGCACCACTGTAAAGCACAAAGTTAGACAGAATGATGATGTTGTTGTCTATTTCGCCCAATCTGTGTTCAGTGTCTAGGCCAGGGTGCTATATGATGGCACAAAATGTAGTTTGTAGATTGCCAGGGCCAGAGAGGATGTGAACCCCACATTGGCAATTGAGTGTTCGGCACAGGCTGTGTCTTGGCTGGGCAGAGCGGGGTGCCAGTGCCTGCAGGCGATGGTCACTGGAGACGCTATCTGGTGCAGTCCTAAAGACTGGCCACCTCGTCGTGGATCACCATGTTGCATTAGGTGAGGGTTCGCGTCGGGCCTAGTGCTCTTCCATGCGTAGTTAGGCCTCCCAGACCTAGTGGTATCGGAAGCTTGCGTGTGGCCATTGCGGGCCATGGGTTGCAGTGCAGTGCCAGCTGTCGACCCGTGCTGGGCTGAGTGTTCACTTGGGCGTAATCGGGCCTCGCGGATCTCGTGGAGCCAGGAGGTTGCATGGGGCTGCAGAGTCTCTCAGGCCTCGTGGAGCTAGTAAGTAGTGTGGGTGTTAGATTTGGGGGTCTCTAGTTGGCACAGGTAGGGACTTGTGACAAATAGGGACCCTTGCCTCTTGTCAGGATAATGGGATTACACTCCTAAATAAACCCTGCTCACCCCCTTGGTAGCTTGGCACGAGCAAACAGGCTTATCTCAGAGGCAGTGCGTAAAGCATGTGACCACATATAGTAACCCAGTGACAACACTACAAATGGACACCACACAAGGTTTTATATAAAAAATAAGTATACTTTATATAGAGTTACCACAAGACCATAAACGACAAAAATACACAATATTTTTTTAAGATGGTAGATTTAGCTTAGTTTAGTTCAGTGCTTAAGATGCGACCGTTTGCGTCAATGTACCTTAGGTTGCGTTGCGCTTCCACGACAAGCAATGTCGCAGCGAGGGAAATGCGGTAAAGTTCAAGTACAAAGAAATAAAGACGTATAGATCTTCCAGATGCGGCAAGCTTCTCCGGGGATGCGAGAGGTTTTCGGTTCGATGCGTGGACTGAAGCGGCGACACCTTTATTCAGAGATGCGATGGCAACAGCTCCAACTGCGACACTCTTCTCCCACGATGCATGAAGCTTTCGCGCAATGCGACAACTACAGCAGCGACATCCACGATGCGACGGCAGCAGCTCCGACGGTGGCGCGCTTCTTGGGGATGCGAGCCTCTTTTCTTTGATGCAGTGCAGTGCGACAGTTCCAGCGGTGACACCCTCCTTCGGAGTTGTGATGACAGGCACAGCGACGGCGACATGCTCCGACCTCGTTGCGAGACTCTTCACTTGATGCGTGCAATGCGACAGCTACAGCGGCGACACCCTCCTTCGGAGTTGCGACGGCAGGCACAGCGACAGCGACACACTTCTTTTTTGATGAGTCGCGATTCCAGCTCCTTGTGACACACAGTTGCTCAGAAGGCCCAAAACAACAGCAGGCACTTCCAAAAGAACTCTGGGGAGCTGGGTATTGGAGTCTGTTGTCCCTGAGACTTCAGCAGGAGGCAAGTTCTTTTCCAAGCCCTTGGAGATCCTTCACAAGTTGAAAATAAAGTACACAAAGTTCCTTTCTCCTTCCTTTGGCAGTAAGGCAACCACTGCAGGCCAATCCCCCAAGCAGCACTTCAGCTTGGGAATAGTCTCTCCTCAGTTTCTTCAGGTTCCTCTCCTCAGTAAAGGTTCTTCTTGTAGTCCAAAGTGATCTAATTTCATGGGATCAGGGTCCCAATATTTATACCCCAAAATCCTTTGTTCTCTAAGGGGAGAGGGGCCTTTGCCCAGTCCAAACCAGTTCTGAAGAACTCTGTTTACCAGATTTCTCCTTTCCTTTCACAGTGCAGGGCAGAAACATCAGACGCCCCACATGAGGTGGAGCCAGCATTGTGGAAGGCAAGTACAGTCCTGGAGCACTTTGTTTACAGGACTCCTTCTCTTCTTTCAGTGTGCAGGGCAGAGACATCAGCCGTTCCCCAGGTGGTGGAGCCTGCATTGTGGAAGGCAGGCACAGCCCTATTCAAGGTTCAGGTGCAACTCCTCCCTCCAGATAGCCAAACATGGAACCACTGATTAATACATCAATTTACAATAGGGAGCACTTGCACTGTGGCACTGGACAGCAGTGGCACAGTGCCTAAAGCATCTAATACCAGCAAAAACACAAGAGGCAACAGCAAAAATGGAAGGGAGACTCACACCAATGGTGACAGGTCTAACACGTGTCCCCTTCAGCTGAAATGTGGGGAGCACTACCCTAACTCCTAGGAGTTCTCATCACTAAGGCAGAAAAATCTGGACAGACCATCAGCGTTGGCGTGTTCTGCACCAGGGCGGTGTTCCACCATAAAGTCCATACCCTGTAGGGAAATGGACCACCTCAACAGCTTTGGATTCTCACCCCTCATCTGCATCAACCATCTGAGGGGCCTGTGGTCTGTCTGAACCCGGAAGGGAGTCCCAAACAGGTATGGTCTCAGCTTCTACAGTGTCCAGACCACAGCAAATGCCTCACGCTCAACAGCACTCCACCTCTGTTCCCGTGGAAGTAACCTCCTACGAATGAAGGCTGCAGGTTGATCTAGGCCCTCCTCATTCATCTGTGACAGAACAGCCCCCACACCATGCTCTGAAGCGTCTGTTTGAACGATAAACTCTCTGGAGAAGGTGGGTGCCAGGAGCACGGGTGCCGTGTCAGTCCAAATCACTTACTTGGGCTGCTTCCTGGAAGTCAGCACTGTCAAGGGTGCAACAATGTTGCCACTCCCCTTGACAAACCTCCAGTAATACCCTCTGAGTCCTAAAAAGGCCCTCACCTCTGTCTGGGTTTTGGGTGGCTCCCTAGACAGGATGGTTTCAATCTTGGGTTGTAAGGGCGCCACCTGGCCGCTCCCAATTTGGTGTCCCAAGTACACCATGGAACCCTCCCCGATCTGGCACTTAATCGCCTTGATCGTTAGGCCTGCCTTCCGCAGTGCCAAAAACACTTCCCAGAGGTGGTGCAGATGTTCCTCCCACTGGCACTGAACACTGCTATGTCATCCAGGTAGGCGGCACTGAACTCATCCAGTCCAACCAACACCTGGTTGACCAACCTCTGAAAGGTGGCAGGGGCATTCTTCATCCCCAAGGGCATTACAGGGAACTGGAAATGCCCATCTGGTGTGGAGAATGCTGACCTCTCCTTTACAAAAACAAGTGCCTCCAATGTCTATCAGAGGCAACCCTTGGCGCTCCGCTCTCAAAAAGGTTCAAATGATTTCAAAATAAATCTTCAAGCAATATTTTGATTCAATGTTTTTGTATTAGCGTATTTGTTATTGCATCAATTTCCGTTCATCTCAAATAAACAGTTCATTAGACGGTATCATCATACACAAATCATAGTCCAATGCATTTCGGGCTATGTGCCCTTCATCCGGGACAATCGCTAGAAGCAAGACGAAATAAAATCTATGAGTTTCCCACATTCTATAAACAAACTATATAAAATATAATAGCAAAACATCATTGGTAGTGCTTGTAATACACGTGCAGTGCTCCCCTTAACAGTGTCTACATGCAATGAAAAAATTAAATAAGTCTCACATGTTGTGCGTGAAATCCTTTCGCCAGAATTTTATTTATTTATTTATTTTTTTCCTGTAGAAAGTTAGACAGAAATGAAAACGCTATTCACTTTGCATCACAACAGAAATTAGCGGCATATCAGGCACAGTGGTTTACTATTTTAACTTACTTGTAGTACGCAGAATGCGTTTGTATACTTTTCGATAGAAAGTTGTCTCTCTGATCTGGCGCGAAAAACGTTCAAAGGTGTGTAAGCCAATCACGCTAGGTTTAATATAGACCAGTCTCAACCCCTTAGTGTGACTGATTTCAATACGTTCCGTGCTAGTGTCACGTGCTTGCCAGCCAGCCTATCAGTGATAAGCATGGATTGTTTACAAATATCGTAGCGAAGACATATCTTACCTGCGATGTTACAAACCATATGAGTTTAAATCTTAAATCCTGCAATAAATGTGGAAAGGGCGACCCTGGCAAATTATCCAATATGACTAAATGACATTTCAGAGATAACATAAAAATTCAATGCGCTCGTTAAGCCCAAAGGGCTTGCTTGAGTTCAGTAGGTAAATCCAGTGATTTTCTCTTTGTAGAAGAAAACGATTGTTGTTTCTGCCTTCGATTTTTTCTACAGTTTCAAGTACCACAAATTGTAATTGAGAGATATTATGGTTGGCCTCTATAAAGTGAGTGGCAACAGTGGACTTTAAGTTCTTAGTACGAATGCTTGACTTGTGTTCGTTCAGTCTCGTTTTAATTTTACGTTCAGTTTTTCCAACGTATGTTTTGCCACATGGACACTTCAGCATGTAGATCAAATTCATACTATCACATGTAGCATTCACTTTGAGTCTGATTTTGTTTCCTTTCATGGGATGGGTTATATGATTGCCTCTTATGATGCTATTGCAATTCCCACATTGTAGACAAGGGCGGGTGCCTCTATATTGTTTCTGATCCATTGTAGTATGTTTCAGCATTTCGCCAAAGTTCTTATTTCTAGTAAATGCAAAGATGGGCGGATTTTGAAAAGATTGTTGGAAGTCAGGTTCAGCTTTTAGTATGTTCCAATGATTCTTAATGATCTTTTTGAACCTAAAGCTTGAAGTAGAGTATTTAGAGACGATTGTCATTCTGTCTTGCACTGCTTTCTGTTTGACAGTTAGCAGGTCTTTCCTGTGCATGGTCTCCACTTTTTGTTCAGCTTGCTGTATCAAAGGTTCCGGATAGTTCCTGCTGCGAAATCTCTCTCCCATTTTTTTGATGTTGACTGTAGCTTTTGACGGATCTGAAGTGATGCGTTTTGCTCGCATCATTTGTGATACAGGTAAATTCCTTTTCAGTGATTCCTGATGAAAACTATGGTAGTGAAGGGTGTTGTTCTTATCAGTTTTTTTCCTGTACATTTCAGTTTCAAGTTTCCCGTCATTCATAATAATTCGGACATCCAGAAAGGTCACCGATTTGGTTGAAATCTCCCAGGTGAATTGGATTCTTTCTTCTTGTCTATTCAATTCATTCAGGGCTAGTTCTAGTGATTCTGAACTGGCCTTCCATAAAATGAAAACGTCATCAATATAACGTACAAACAACCTCAGATTGTCCTGCCATTGTGCTTTGCTCAAGATATGTTGGGTTTCAAACGCTCTCATAAACAGATTCGCGTAGACCGGGGCTGCGCTGTTTCCCATGCTCGTTCCGATCAGCTGTTGATACCATGTATTCTCATATTTAAAGTAACTGTGATAGAGCGTAAAGATAACAAGTTCCATAAGAAAAGACTGAAGTTTCAGATCATATTCTGTAGATAAGATGGCTTCTTCCATTGCTTCAATGCCTGAATTGTGCGGGATAGAAGTATACAGTGATTTGACATCTGCTGTGCATAATATCAGGGATTCTTGATCATCAAGATCTAGAGCACTCAATTTGGACAAAAAGTCCGTGGTGTCCCGGATATACGTGACCATTTTCTGAACTGTGGGTTGCATTAGTCTATCAATAAACTTGCCAATAGGTTCATGGAGACTTTGTCTAGTCGATACAATAGGACGCAGTGGAGGGTCAAGTAAGTTCTTATGTATTTTAGGCATCATGTAAAATGATGGACTTTTTGGATAAGTGGTTTTCAAGAATTTGCTTGTTCTGTCATTGATCGTGCCTTCATTGTGAGCTTTGTCAATTAGTTTTGTGAGTATCATCTGATATTCATTGGTGGGATTGTATTCAAGTAGAGCATAAGTGTTTGGATCGCTGATGTGTTCCTGCACTTTTCGTTTATACATAGATGTGTTCATAATAACTAGTCCTCCACCTTTATCAGCTTTTGTGAGCATGATATCTTTATTCATTGACAATTTTTTCAGAGTATTCAGATCTTTCTTAGTTACATTATTCTTTTGTTTTTTCTGACAGTTAATCTTGGATAAATCTTGTCTCACTAGAGTCTCGAAAAGATCAAGTGCTTTGTGGCTCGTAGGTGCCATGAAAGTACTTCTAGGTCTCAAACCTTTTAGTTGGTCTTCCTCTTCATTTGATGGTTTATTCGGTATTTGATTGAAAAAGTGTCGTAATCTTAACTTCCGCATTAGTTTGATAGACATTGGAGGCACTTGTTTTTGTTTCATTCAACTGGTCGTCCCAGACAAGAGACGACACCTGGGCTGCAGACCTCATTTACCTAGACTAGCTTGTCAATAATATATGCTGAACCAAAGATAAAACTTTGCTGTGCGACAAGTCAACCATTTTTGGTATACCTCTCCTTTACACCATCAGTCAAGGCGATCTGCCAGTACCCAGACGTCAAGTCAAACGTGCTGAGATACAGTGCAGCCCCTAGCCAATCTATGAGCTCATCAGCTCTGGAGATGAGGTGCGCGTCAGTCTTCGTGACTGAATTGAGGCCTCTGTAGTCCACACAGACCCGGAGTTTGGGTGTGGCACCCGGCGCTGCAGCCTTTGGGACCAAGATCACTGGGCTGGCCCAAGGACTGCTGGAGGACTCAATTACCCCTAGGGCAAGCATCTTTGAGACCTCCTCTTTGATGCAAGCCCTCAACCTGTCAGTTACCCTGTAAGTTTTATGATTCACAGGTAAGCTGTCTCCTGTGTCCACATAATGGACGCACCAATCTGTGACACCAGGAACCAGGTAGAGCAGATCAGAAAACTGTCCCAGCAACTGGCAGCAGTCATTCTGTTGCTCAGGGGTCAGGGTGGAAGAGAGGTTAACACCATCCACTGATCCATTTTGCTCTGAGGCTGACAGGAGGTCAGGAAGAGGCTCAGTCTCCTCCTCCATCCCAGTATCTGTTGCCAAGAGCCTGCCCACTTCAGACCTCTCTAAGTGGGGCTTAAGGCGGTTGACATGTAGGACCCTCAAGGGGTTCCTAGGAGACCGCAAGTCCACCAAGTATGTAACTGGACTCTTGCGCTCCACAACCTCAATGGTCCGGTCCACTTATCCTGGAGTGCGCAGGGCTCCACTGGGGCATGACCCACACTTTCTGACGAGGTTGAAGCTCTACCAAAGTGGCATTCTGGTCATACCAGTGCTTCATCTCCTCCTGGCAGATTCACCTCAGCAAGTTTCCTGTAACGCCTAGTCTGGTTCCTGTAGGCCAGCATGTAGCTATATACATCCTGGGGAGGTTTCCTAGGAGATTGCTCCCAGCCTTCTTTGACCAGACTCAGAGGTACTCTAAACGGGTGTCCATAGAGAAGCTCAAAGGAACTGAACCCTAGAGATTTCTGTGGCACCTCCCGGTATGCAAAGAGTAGGCATGGAATGAGGCCGTCCCACTTATGCCTCATGGGTTCCTCAAGACCCATTATCATGCCTTTCAGGGTCCGGTTGAACCTTTCAACCAACCCATTTCCTTGGGGGTGGTAAGGAGTGGTCAACTTGTAAGTTACACCACACTCCTGTCACAGGGACTTAATATACTTAGTAATGAAGTTGGGACCCCAGTCAGACACTACCTCGCGAGGGAATCCTACTCGTGAGAAAATTCCCATCAGTGCTCGTCCCACCACAGGGCTGTCACTGTCCTCAGAGGTGTGGCTTCCAGGTACCGGGTGGCATGGTCCACTAAGACCAGGATGAACCTGTTGGTCATGGCTGTCTTGGGGTCCAGTGGCCTCACAATGTCAATCCCCACCCGCTCGAAGGGGGTACTGACCACAGGGAATGGCTGGAGAGGAGCCTTGTGCTTCCTCCCACTCTTTCCACTTGCCTGGCAAGTCTGACGAGTCCTGCAATGAGTGTCTGAACTCTTGCACATTTGGGGCCAATGAAAGTGAGTAGCAAGCCTCTCAAAAGTCTTGTTCCACCCCAAATGTCCTGCTAATGGCACATCATGAGCCAGCCCCAGTAGGAAGGCTCTGAACTTCTGGGGTACCACCAGCACACGGGCTGACCCAGGTTCAGCATCCTTAGGCTTACTATACAGGAGACCATTCTCCCAGTAAATCAAATGTGATCCCGTCTGATCACCTGCTGCCTGGCTTGCAGCCTGTTGCCGCAAGCCCTCAAGAGAAGTGCATTCCTTCTGCTCCCTGCAGAATTCTTCCCTGGAGGGACCTCCTTCTTGCTGCCAATAGGTCAGCTCAGGCAGGTCACCCAGTTCAGCTTCTTGTTCCCCGGTAGGCTCCAGGGCATCCCCCTCAGGGTCTACCTCCTCGAGGGCCATGGGAACTTCGGGGGGCGGTTTCCCGCACCCCCGCTACTTCTCTCTAAGGCATGTTCCTGGGCTTCCCTCTCAGGCTCCAGGTCCTCTTGAGAACCCCTACTGGCTGACATTGACCGTGTGGTCACTCACGCCCAGTCAGGCAGTCCCACCATCTTCAAGTGAGTACTCTTCTCCACCTTTTCCCAAGGGGAGCTCTCCAAATCGTTCTCCAACAAACAGTCAACAGGCATGGTAGACCACACAGCTACCTGAAGAGTACCAGACACCCCCCAACTCAAAGAGAACCTGAGCCATTGGACAAAGGCTCTCTGTGTTGTCGGCGGCAACAACTCGGCAAAATGCATGAGGGACAATCTGCTCTTGAGACACCAGGAGACACCTGACAGCTGTCACACTGGCTACTGTATCTTTAAGAACCTCCACCTTTTGGCCATTGCTGGTCACCCACTGCCCATATTTCTTAGTGTTCCTGGGCAGCTGAGCTTCTAAAACCATCTCACAGTCTCCTAAAGAGACAAGTGTCATCTGTGCGGGGCCCCACCCACCATGGACATCAATCTCCTCCCCCAAGGCTACACTAGCCATCTGCCGGGGCAGAGTACCAGTGGGTGCAGGTTTACCGAACAGGCGGCACCTGGTATAATTCGCCTTATGACCCCGGTCGCAACACTTGTAACATTTCAGGGACCCCTGGGGAACAGGACTACCTGTCGGGCCCCTTGCTTTCTCTCAGGGGGATGCTGGGAACCTTTCCCTTGGTTCCCTTGGAGACTACTTTGGGGCCCTTTGCAAAACTCCTTTTGTTTACCCTTGTCCCCCACACTCCTCTGCTGGGGACCATGCCCATCTTTGGCTGAGTCTCCCATGTGACCCTTGTGGACCCGGATGCTCACTCAGTGGTCCGCCTCCTTGGCAAGCTTCTAGGGTTAGTCAGCTTGCTATCTATCAGGTGCTGGTGCAGCTCTGGAAAACAATTATCAGACAAGTACTCCCATGCAATCAAATCAAAGAGGCCTTGAAAATCATTAACCTCATCAATGTGGCGCGAATTCCGCCTCAGTGCTGAACATTCCGATCGTGGGCGGGGTCATGACGTCTCCCGGCCGTCATGAGCACACGCCAACCGTGACTCATGACGGCCGGGAGCCGTCATGAGCATGGAAGAGGTTAATCTTGCTGCCCTTCATCCAACCATTCACTGCTCTGCAAAACAAAGTGACATATTCAACCCAGGTACTGTTGTCTAACTTCTTGCATTTCCTGAACCTCTGTCTCTAGAGTTCAGGGGTCAAACCATATATAGACATTAATGCATCTTTCATGTGGCTGTATGAATTGTGGACTTCAGAAGGCAAGTCTAACAGTGTGTCCCGCCCCTTAGTAAGGAACCTTCCCACAACCCCGCTCCCCAATCTCTCTCAGGAACCCGGTGGGAAGACATGACTACCTCATAGGCTCTGAACCACTGACCAATATCATGCTCAAACTGTATTTTCTTTTCCTCTATATCTAACCTCCTATTTTCTATTTACAGTTGCCTATTCACCTTGAACTTGGTCATCTCCACTACATGCCTTCTTGATCTCTCTCTGTCCTCCAACTCCTCTGGGGACAGACTCTTGCCAGAAGAGACGCTACCTGCAGGGGAAGGTACTTTCCTTCCCCTTGAGCCCAATGGCTCTTTCTGTTGTACCCCTGCTTGGGCATCCCCCTCCTCCATACTAGCTTCTATCCAGGCCCTCAGTGCCTTGGAATTTTTCCTTCACTCTGAACCCAGAGGTGGAAACTTTGAACTTTTATTGCAGAAATACTTAAGCTGTGATACTTTGTAGCTTTTCAGCCTCTCTTCTTCCCATTCACAATCAATAGAGGCTATGGATTCTGCTCTCTCTACTACAACTGAATCAGGCATCTTTAAAATAAAAATTAAAAAAGGAATCTACCAAAAAGTATGTGGTTGCGTTATGGTCTGCACTCACTAAGTAGTGTTCACCAATCACTGTACATGAGTCACAAATGCAAGTCCAGAATCCTCACTGCTGACCACCAATGTTAGATTTGGGGGTCTCTAGTAGGCACAGATAGGTACTTGTGACAAATAGGGACCCTTGCCTCCTGTCAGGATAAGGGGATTATACTTCTAAATAACCCCTGCTCACCCCCTTGGTAGCTTGGCACGAGCAGACAGGCTTATCTCAGAGGCAGTGTGTAATGCATTTGTGACCACATACAGTAACCCAGTGACAACACTACAATTGGACACCACACAAGGTTTTATATAAAAAATAAGTATACTTTATATAGAGTTACCACAAGACCATAAACAACAAAAATACACAATATTACTTTAAGATGGTAGATTTAGCTTAGTTTAGTTCAGTTCTTAAGATGCGACCCTCTGCGTCAATGTACCTTAGGTTGTGTTGCGCTTCCATGACAAGCAATGTCGCAGCGAGGGAAATGCGGTAAAGTTCAAGTACAAAGAAATAAAGACGTAAAGATCTTTCAGATGCGGCACGCTTCTCCGGGGATGCGAGAAGTTCTCGGTTCGATGCGTGGACTGCAGCGGCAACACCCTTATTCAGCAATGCGACGGCAACAGCTCCAACTGCAACACTCTTCTCCCATGATGCGTGAAGCTTCCGCGCAATGCGACAACTAAAGCGGCAACATCCACGATGCGACGGTAGCAGCTCCGATGGAGGCGCGCTTCTCGGGATGGGAGGCTCTTTTCTTTGATACGGTGCAGTGCGGCAGTTCCAGCGGCGACACCCTCCTTCGGGGTTGCGACGGCAGGCACAGCGACGGCGACACGATCCAACCTCGTTGCGAGATTCTTCTCTTGATGCGGTGCAATGCGACAGCTACAGCGACGACACCCTCCTTCGGAGTTGCGACGGCAGCAGCAGCGACACACTTCCTCTTCTTTGTGAGACGCTTTTTTCGATGCGGTGCAATGCGACAGTTCCAGCGGCGACACCCTCCTTCGGAGTTGTGACTGCAGACACAGCGAAGGCGACACGCTTCTTCTTTGATGAGTCGCGCTTCCAGCTCCTTGCGACAGGCAGTTCCTCAGAAGGTCCAAAACAGCAGGAGGCACTTCCAAAAGAACTCTGGGGAGCTGGGTATTAAAGTCTGTTGTCCCTGAGACTTCAGCAGGAGGCAAGCTCTTTTCCAAGCCCTTGGCGATCCTTTACAAGTTGAAAGTAAAGAACACAAAGTTCCTTTCTCCTTCCTTTGGCAGTAAGGCAACCACTGCAGGCAAATCCCCCAAGCAGCACTTCAACTTGGGAATAGTCTCTCATCAGTTTCTTCAGGTTCCTCTCCTCAGTAAAGGTTTCTTCTTGTAGTCCACAGTGATCTAATTTCAAGGGATCAGGGTCCCAATATTTATACCCCAAAATCCTTTGTTCTCTGAGGGGAGAGGGGCCTTTGCCCAGACCAAACCAGTTCTGAAGCACTCTGTTTACCAGACTTCTCCTTTCCTTTCACAGTGCAGGGCAGAAACATCAGACGCCCCACAGGAGGTGGAGGCAGCATTGTGGAAGGCAAGTACATTTCTGGAGCAGTTTGTTTACAGGACTCCTTCTATTCTTTCAGTGTGCAGGGCAGAGACATCAGTCACTCCCCAGGAGGTGGCGCCAGCATTGTGGAAGGCAGACACAGCCCTATTCAAGGTTCAGGTGCAACTCCTCCCTCCCATCTGGATGCAGATCTCTCTATTCACCACTGGGCTGACTCATCCTGTCTTTTGGAATCCCCCAGCCCTGTCACTCACAAAACCAGACAAGGAATACACCACCTAGCAGAGGCAGGTTTGAAAGGTTATGCAAGCAAATACCTACTTTCTAAAAGTGGTATTTGCAAATGAAGAATGTTAAAACTAACTTCACTAAAAGATGTATTTTATCATTCTGAGTTCAGGCATACTAAACTCGAATTTCTACCATGTTCTCTGATTCAATTAGGATTATAAAATGTAATAATTTTAACAGCCCGTTCTGGCCTATGGAGAACAGGTAGCCTTGCAATAGTGAAAGACGAAAATGACTGTAATTCACTATTAGGACATGCCACACATCAGGGCATGTCCTACCTTATGCTTACAATGCACCCTGCCCTTGGGCCTACCATAGGGGTGACTGATAGGAAGAACAGGGAAGGTTTAGGGACTGGCAAGTGGGTGCACTTGCCCAGTCAGCATGACAGTACCAGACTGTACGCAGGCTCTGCAATGGCAGACCTTAGACACAATTTACAAGGCTGCTTCTGTGGGTGGCACAATCAGTGCTGCAGGCCCACCAGCACACCCCGGGCACACTCAGTGCACTAGAGTGGGTTCTGACAAGTAAACCAAATAGCCAAACATGGAACCACTGATTAATACATCAATTTACAATAGGGAGCACTTGCACTGTGGCACTGGACAGCAGTGGCACAGTTCCCAAAGCATCTAATACCAGCAAAAACACATGAGGCAACAGCAAAAATTGAAGGGAGACCCACGCCATTGGTGACAGGTCTAACAGTGGGGCTGTGGAGGGATACTGCCGCACTGAGGCCCAGTTCCTCACGTGGCTGCTGGACGATGGATCTCAGCGTGAGTAGCTCCGTCAGTGTTTAGGCGCAAATCAGCCTACCTGATATGAGCAGCAGTCTCTTCCCTGGGGTTTAACGTTGGGCTTTCCCTGGTGCCAGATTAGCAGTGGGATGCCCGGTTGGACCGCACCTCACAACGTTAAGCTCCGGATGCTGCCACATACCTGTGGTCTTGGGTTTGCTGGCAGAGGGGCTCAGGTATTCCGCTGACGGCTGCGCCTCTTCGGAGGTCTGGGGGAAGGGGCGCGATCTCCTTGGGCCCAAATTTCCACATCTGCGCTGCCACACCCCATGTCCATGGTGGGGTCCAGGGGGCGCAGCGCAATTGCGGATCGTCCGGGAGTTCGTTACCGCCGATCCTGTGAATTGCTGGCGATCTTGTGCCATCTTAAATCAGGATAATTGGCGGTTCGGTGCGGAGCGAGCTGAAAGAGTGTCCGCTCCCGTCGCCATCTAGGACACGCCCACCACCAGGGCAGTTCACTTTTAAGCCTTCAAAATATGCTCCCACCAATGACATTCAGGCCATATTTGCATCCTATTTCCCCATATGTTGAAGACTGTAAAGCTATCAAGTGTTTGTGGTTCACTCGTGAGCGACCCAATAAAAGAACAGAACAAAAAACAAAAAGAAATGGTAAACTTTGTTTTTTAAACTAGTTATGTAGCGCAAATTTCACTTTTCATTTGTATAGGTGCATCATAATCACGAGTAGTTTGCACCCGCATTTAATCCTTTGTCGTATTAACCTGGGACAGTTGAACGTGAACTGCAATGACGTGAATTGGGGTGTATTAATGATTTTTCATCTAAACGTGAAGAAAGTAAAGTTGAAATTGATACATGTTTAGCTGAAAACATTAGCGTGCAGAAATTGTGTATGCTGCTGACAATTAGTCACGTATTTGTTGTGCTTATGTAACATGATGACATAGAAGTGATCAGTAAAAAGTGTACATTTATATCTAATTTTGAAAGGCCTGTGTACTATTTCTTATGTTGGCTGATTTCTGTAGGCCTCAATTGCATTTTCCCTGGAAGGTCTTGCATTAAATGTAACAGTTGAATTTCATGTGCATGTTGGATTTGTTCTTTCTCATGTGTCTGTTGCAGGTGGAAGAATATTCCTTGTTAGTTAGAATAATGTCATTGGTTTAGGAGTTAGCCTTAAGGAGAAGAGGATACGTTGAGCACTGATACTGATAATGGAGAACTGTTGTACTTTCTCATTGGAGCAAGCCTGGAAATCAAGGTCATTTTGTCAAGGCTTGGAAGCATTGCTGCCTTGCAGAAAGTTACCTTCGGGGAGGTGGCCTGGCAGGACGGCATGTTTTTACAATGGATCATGGGATACTACCTGTGGCATTGATGTATCATAACGAGGGAAAGTGTCTGTGGAATGTCTGCCTTGCCTTTCTATGCATTATAGGAAATGGTATGTATGTGGGCTGCCTGTCATGATATAACTAGAGAGATGTTGTCTCTAGAGGTGTTTTAATGTGTTACCTTATGCCTTGTAGATACCTTTTATGGAGAGTGTGATTCCCCTGTGTATGACGAAGAAATTGCATTTCTGTCAGATACAAAGGGACATAGGAGTGACTAGCGAGATCATATGAGAGTAGACTACTGGTGTTTGTCATTTCATGGTGATTGTTATTTGTTTTACAGGATCCCTTTCCCCACTGTTCTCTTCCTCTTCTTCTATATTCAGAGTTGGGGATGTCAGGAGGTGAAGCCTTAGTTGCTTCAACTGGATTCTGTGGAGTTTAATTCTCTGAAAAAAGAGATCATATTTTCATGTAATTTTACCAGCTGATATTAGCTATTGCCCAGTATTAGATCTATTTTGTCCAATGCACGTTTGTTCAAAATATACAAAAAAAGCCCACCCTTCACTCTGCCTCCACTGCAGGTGTGTGAAGAGTTTTGAATCCGTTTATATGAATTGGTCCTCTGACCCAAGTTTCCTGGAGACATAATATATCCTGATCAGAGATAAAATACACCATATTTGATTATTTATCTTATTACGCAGCCCTGCAATGTTCCAGGAAATGATCTTGCATTGAAAGCAATCACCGCAAGGCGTATTTCTCGGGGGAGGCGAGCTCAAAGGGGGGGGGGGGGGGTTCTACCAATACAGGGTGAAGCTTGAAACAGGGTAGGTTAATTCACATGGATCCTGGTGATTGGCTAATATACTATTTGTGATACCTCTCTCAAAGGGTTCCCTTAGTATTGTTGTGTGAGGCGACAAAAATAAGACTGCGTAGCTATTTCTTGCTCAACCCCAAGTCTAGTCATAATCCTAACACTCCATAACGATCCCCTTCCACTTTCTCCCCTTTCTCAAGCATGGTTCCTGCTGAGATACCTACATTTGAAAAAATGGTCCTCCATGACATCACACAGCTCAAACATTGAAGCCGCTTCATTCCATATAATGCCTCATTGGAGGAGAAAGCAGCGTTGACCACTCTGAAATCAAATGAAACTCTGGTCATCAAACCAGTTGACAAAGAGGGTGGGATAGTTATTCAAGAAATAGACGCATACAAAACTGAAATACATAGGCAATTGGCTAACACGTTTCACTACTGTAAACTGCCTACTAACCCCACCAGAGAACTCCAAAACCTGATCCTTCAAGTGAACAATGAAGGCTTAGAACAGGGCAGGGATTTTTTAATAAACTTGAGCATCAGTTTCTCAACACCAAGTCACCTCGTACGCCTGTAATTTATACTTTAACCAAAATACACAAAAATCAAGAAAACCCACCCGGCCGTCCCATAGTTTGTGGCTGTGGTTCAATTCTAGAACCACTTGGCCAATATGTAGACTACTTCATTAGGGATTTTGTTCCCGCAACTGATTGCTACAGCCGTGATAGCATGGCCATGATCAATCTTGTTGAAAATTAACCATTTGACCCTGCCTCTGACACTTTATGCACTCTGGATGTAGAGTAGCTTTATACAAACATCCCCAAAATTGATTCCTTACTGGTCATTGAACAAATCCTCAACACAAGTCCCCGCCCTCATGCGGTACCCACAAGTTTTATATTACAGATATTGGAAATTTGCCTCACGAGGAAATTCTTCCTCTTCAACGGCCAATATTACCAGCAAACTAAAGGGACATCAGTGGGGGTCGTTTTTGCCCCTAACTTGGGCAAATTCTATATGGACTCCCTTGAGACCAAATTCATTCTATCTCCAATAAATCCTTTCCGCACTGCTATTTCAGTGTGTTAAAGATACATTGATGATATTTTTATTATCTGGCAAGACTCGAAGACTACTATGAAACAATTCCTTCATTGGCTAAATAATAACTGTGAGGGGCTCAATTCATGCTGTCACACAGCAAGACCATGATCCCATTTCTTGACCTCAACATCCAACACAAGGAAGGCATACTAATCACAAGCCTGTTCAGGAAATCCACTGAGAGTAACACGCTCCTGAGATATGACAGCAACCACCCACGTGCCCTCAGATCCTCATTACCCTACTCACAGTTCCTACGCATTAGAAGGAATTGTACTCTGAAAGAGAATTACTTTCGGGAAGCCAAAGTCCTAAGTGACAAACTAACAGCTAGAGGTTTCCCCCGTAGATTAGTTTGCAACTCCCTGAAAAGAGCCTGGTACTGCCCAAGGGACTGTCTCCTAGAGCCCAAAACAAAACTCACAGAACTGCATAGTATGCATTAACACTTTTTCCCCTGTTTCACATACTGTATGCAAAGTGATTCGGAGGTATTGGGAGGTCATCAATGCAGGCAGTGCACAGCCAAAATATCGATTCCAAATTATCGACTTACATTAATATCGAGTTTAAAATATCGAAGGTGAAGAATATCGAGGTAAAGAATATCGTTGGACAGAATATCGACCCTAAGGTAAGTAATATCGATTTTTTTTTATATCGATGTAAGCAATATCGAAGTTAGTAATATCGATATCAATTATATCGATGTTACTAATTTCGATGTTACTAATATCGATATTTCTTTGTTGTTATATATGTTGTTATGTATTTTATTATGTATTTTATATGTATGTGGTATATGTTTTTTTAAAGTGTTTTATTTGTTTTAAATTATATGTGTACTATTTTTGTATATTAAAAATGTTATTTTTAATTTAATTTTATGTTTTAGTATTGGAGCGGGTTGTGGGTTTATAGGGGAATAGGGTGGGAAGTAATTTAATTATAGTAAATTAATTATTAATTTTTAGTAATTGTAATTTAATTTTAATGAATGTTTGCGTTTAAGTTCTGTAGCGTGTTGTGGGTTTATAGGGGAATTGGGTGGGAAGTAATTTAATTGTAATTAAGTAATTATTTATTTTTTATTGGTATTGATAATTTTTTATTTCTAATTAATTATTAATTGGTAAATAATTGTTTTAATTGCTAATTAAATTTTTTAATTGGTAATTAAGGTTTTAATTGGTAATTACATTTTGCAATTGTCAATTAATTTTTTTAATTGGTAATTAAGGTTTTTAATTGGAAATTACATTTTTTAATTTCCAATAAAAAAATTTAATTGGTAATTAAGGTTTTTAATTGGAAATTACATTATTTAATTGGCAATTATTTTTTTAATTGGTAATTAATGTTTTACAATTGGTAATTGATATTCTTAATTGTTAATTACTTTTTATGAATTGGAAATTTATTTTATTAATTGGTAATTAATTTTTCATAAAAACTTTTTTTTATTTAAAAATAAATTTATTGTTTACCATTTTTTAATTGGTAGTCAATTTTTAATTATCAATATGTTTTTTGTTTTGAAAAATATTTTAGTGTTCAATATTTATTATTTGGTAAGTTATATTTATTAATTCATATTTATTGGTATTTAAAGTTAATGTAGTGTTAATTAATTATTCAATTTTAAATATGTGTTTGGTAATGTGGAAAAGTAAATTTTGCCATGTTATATGTGCCTACGTGTTCCCCATGTTATGATATATGTGCGTGATCGATATGCATGTATTCCCCTATGATCGATTAAAGACGCAATTACAGTTGTGTCCATCTCTAGTATGCCAGTTTCCAGTCTTCGTGAATACAACGAATATTAGGCCTATGTAAAGCTACGTTGCCACGTTTCACAGTGTGCACGTTAATTCATTGAATTATCCCCGTTTCTAGGCCTCAAAAGGGCCCGGACTCAGATTCAGCTCCTGTTTCCTGAACCCTCTCCGAGGAGCGATACAGCCCCCACCTGTATCCCTGACCCTTCACTTACTTTCATGCCTCGCAGTGCCCGGCTAGGCCTGGCTCTGCCTCCCAGTCTGCCAAGAGTATGTTATGTTTCTAGTTATCAGTCCAGCCCTCCTTCTCTGCATTCCTAAGCTACTGAATCGCATCAATAGTTTCCGTCATGGTCTAGCCTTTATGTCTCCATGTAAGAGAAATACTGTATTAATATTCATAGAATATTCCTCGCACACACAATACATGTAGAATTATGCATGCACCAGTCCTAGTATCAAGTAGCCTTTGCCCTGATAACTTTTGGATTCTATCAACAAGTACTATAAACACCAGATACTAGATATGCCTAGGTACATGTCGCTCTGACCCTCCAGACTTTCGTCTCCTCTTCTAGTGCAGAAGTCATAGCCCCCAGTTCTCCCTAGTAACACGTCATTGCCAGTTTGCGCGCACCACTAGGTTAGAGGTCCCAGCTGCTCAGGTAGCCCCCTCCATGTTTCCGCCCCGTTTATGACATATTCTGTTACGTTTGCATCACATGTCTATGTATACGCCCTGTACACACCTCTTGTTACACCCACTTTATGCCTTATCTTTCGCGACTGTTACAAACTCCGCCTACTGCTACGCCTACTGTATTGAATGCAATGTATTTGTTTAACTATAAATATTGTGCACTGTTATTAAAAGTTACCCTTATGCTCCCAGATCCTGTCCCCGGCAGCTGCCATCCCATTCCCATGCAGGCTGTCCTGTTCTTGTCCTTTATGCTTAATTAAAGCCTGTCAACTCTAGCTACCTCGTATCTTGACTCTTATTTATTGAGCTACCCATTTATTGATTATAGTCAAAAATAGAACCGGTAATTAATTATTTATTTACCACATAATGGCGCCCGAATAGGGACTTGCCCTTTCCCCATGCGCCGGAGAAGCCACGCAGGCCCCCTGATCCTCTGCAGCCGTGACGGAACCATACCGGCCACGTGCAGATATTTCTGCTTCAAGTATCCCTCAGGCCCACGGAGGAGACGGAGGTTGCGGTCCAGCGTCCAGACGAGGCGGTGGAGGAACGCGGCGAGTCCCGACCAGAGCCCAAGCCGAGAGTCCAAGGTCCGAGGTATCCGGAGGCCCACCTGTAACTGAAGTCCGAAGTTCGTCCGTCCGTCATCGTAGCAGTCCAGTCCAGTCCGAGGCCTTCCGTTCTTGCTGCCCGGTGAGTACCATTGCTGGGGTAGTATCTAGACAGGGTCAATTAATTTGTCTCTGGTCCGTGGGTTTGGGTACACAGATCCAACACGAAGTGTCCACCTAGGTGGATGCGGGTCCTGACGTGTCTCTTTATGAGACCGGTAAGTTTCGTACTGTTTTAGCAGTGCATCTAGTCATTCCAGTAAGTTCTGTTCTGTTCTCGAGAAATTCATGTGTTCTGTTCTCAGTATTCCAGGTGATATTCTGTCCGAACTGTTAAATGTCAATTCATGTGTTTTCAGTGTCGTGGTATGAGTGATTTGTTTTTCAAGTTATTATTGTGTTTATCGTGTATTGTATTGTGTCCAGATTCCAGTCTAAGTCATGCCTCTGTTCTCGAAATTACGTCAGTTAAAAACCAGAAAAGGTCTGCTCGAGGAAGCAGTTCCTGTCCCGCCTAGGGACAGTCCAGGTCACTTTATGTATCATAAGCATGGCATAAGTGCCATATTATATCTAGACTTATGGGTCGAGTATACTAAAGATCTAGAAGAGAAATATAGATGGCCTGTATCAGGTACATGGGATGCCGAGTGCATCATGCGAGTAGAAGAAGTATTATGGAAAAAGAAAGCCAGACAGTCCCAGAAAGATGCCATTGAGTTATGGCGCAAAGAATCTCATAAAAGAACCGAAAAAGAAATCAGAAAGTCAGAATTAAGTAGGTAATCCTCAGAAAGAGCCCAAGAAAGGGAATTAATCGAAATAGGTGAACGAGTTAAAGCCGAACAGTCAGACAGACAGAGAAATGCCCTTATTAAGGGTATTTATCCTCTTCTTGCCGAGGGCTTGCCAAAAGCAACCCCGGAAGCACCATGTAATTTTCCGCCGCCATTAGTTCCGATTAAGCTACGTCACAAACAGACCGCAACTGATATTTTTCTCTCGTCCTATTTGGACGACACAGTCCCAGAATATGCAAATCCTGCTCCGCCAGCTCCTGTAAATAATGTAATTCCTGTTCCTCCAGCCACCGGGGCACCTGTCACAGTACCTGTTACGGTACCCCCGGTCCAGCCCATAGTACAAGTTCCCGCTACATCGGTCACTCTGCCAGCACGAAGAGTATCAGTCGACGATTCTAGTATAGGGGCCGCGGGGGGAGGTCCTCCTAGTACCCCGCCGCCACACAAACGTGTAACGTTAGTCGAGTTACATGAGCGTGCGTTACAGCGTACGCCCAAATATCAGTCCGTTGCAGATATCAGACGAGCTCTCACCGAATGCCGTTATGATCCAGTCCCAGGCGATGATAATATGGTTATATATTCATTGCGTGTAAGACGGGTGACCGAGTATTTGGACACCCTACCGAATATGAAAGAAGATCTAGACAGAATATATCGTTTCATCCGTACAGGAGAAGATCCAGAAAGTATTGGCGAAATCATGTCTCTAAGGAAAGCTGAGACTCAGCTCATGCTTTTAAAGTTTCTAATTAATTGTTTAATAAGGGAACAAGATTATCCGACTAAAGATCCGACCGAAATGAAAGTCCTGACAAGGTGGAGTGATAATATAGCCGAGGGAAGACACAGGACACTCAGTTGTATAGAAAGTATGTACAAGAAAATTCGTAAGGAAATAATAAGGTTACACGAGAAACGCAAAGCAGCACAAGTAAGCGAGAAAGAAGACGACTCTGATACTGAAGAGGTAGACGACGAGAATCCCACCAGAATAGCGTATGTAGGTAGAACTAGACTTCCCGACCGGCATTCACGTCTAGAACACAAGAAAGTTTTCCCTCCTCCAGCACCAGAACAAGGTTCTCTTGAACAAGTATTTCAAGCTACCGATCACATTCTGAAATCACGAATCGGTTATAGTGAACTTAGTACTATGCATGAACAAGAACTATCCCGATCAGCAGTTCGATGGACTACTGATTCTACCACTTTTCCAGACGAAATAGTGGCACAAATGTTTCTGAAACTGCCCCCAGCCGAGCAGCGACTGGTGGGTATGTATATGATCCAGCACCTCATTACACTGTATGAGGGGCAACATTCTGACCCAGGTCCGTTACATGATGTTCTGAACGAGTTACTCCAGTATAGATGGAGAGGTTTAGGTACCGATTTAATTAGTGTCATTCTAGAACAGCGCCAGAAATATAGAACGTTCCTGAACCCGCATTTTGTTCACGTCTCACCCCCAGAAAGTAAATCATTCTACATAGATAGACAGCATCCGTTACGAGAAGTACACCCAGTTAGGACAGCGGGTGGTGAAATGCAACGAGTATTTGTTTACACCCCTATCACAAAGATGGAACTCTTAGAGATGAAAAAGTTAATTCCCTGTCACGACAAAGACCCAGCAGGGTTCCATCGAGAATTAAAAGACATGCTCCGTATGGGAGAATACACGTATCCAGATATCATTAAAATGCTAAAAGTCCTGTTGCCCGCAGGGGTATATGAAAAACTCAAGGAAAAAGAATGGGAGGTGGGAGAGAAAAAGATAGATTGGACAGCTCTAGAAGCTGAAGATAAAATACGAGTACCAGGTACCGGTCTTGGGGACAAATGTAAAGAATTGCCCGAGTTATTGATACAGGTCTTGCCAAGGTTACTAGCCACGAAAAAGGAAGATTGGGATGCAATCTCAGCATGCAAACAGAAACAGGATGAAGACACTAGTGATTTTTATTCCAGATTTGAAAAATGCTTTATTATTAACAGTGGTTTGAAGACAGGTAGCGAGTCATACCCTCATCTTTTTGTTACTAAACTAGTCGAGAATGCAAGTCCACAAGTTAAAAATCGAGTTTTGAAAGTCGAAAGTACCTGGCAAGCTAGTACCCCGTCACAAATGCTTCAGATGCTCCAGTATCACCAGAATAGAATCAGGGAAGAGCAAGAACACGAAAGGAGACGTATGAAAGACACGAAAATGAAAGTACTAGTTGCACAATCTGTTCCACAAGACAGTCAGAAGAGGGGTCCGAATCAAGCCAGTCATCCTGCAGCTCCCGTTAAAGGGACATGCAATTATTGTAAACAGCCAGGTCATTTTATAAACGAGTGTGCAGTTCTGAAACACAATATAGCAACTGGTAAGACTAAAGAAAGACCACGTCCGCCTAGACAAGAACAAGTTTCACAGACTTCTCAGTCACCACAGAATGCACAACAGACAGTTCCAGCACCGCAGCCTATCGCTGCAACACAGCATGTTACACAGCAGATGTACCAGTATGCTCAGTCAGAGTATCCAGAGTATCAACAGTATTCATGAAACAGCCTAGAGAGGGAGGTAGGCTTGCCTCTCATCGAGATACCTGTAGATCAAGAGGGTCCCTATGTACACAGTCAAGTATTAGGGAAAGACAGAAAGTTTTTGATTGATACAGGGGCAAGTAGGACTACTATCAGTCATGACGAGGTTCCAGGGGCTCCGCTCTCAGGCTCTAGAAATGTTTCCCTTGGATTTTCAGGAAAGCCTATTGTTAACGAGATTTCAAAACCAGTTTCCCTAGAAGTTGGTCCATTGTCCCGAACTACTGATTTGTTACTCACGAAAGCATGTCCAGAAAATTTATTAGGCATTAAAACATTGAAAGAATTAGGGGCAGTGATATGCTGTTCCCCAGAAGGAGTCCGATTGTTTTTGCGTGACTTTAAAGGTCACTATGTATTACGTGATTTTGATCCAAGATTGTCAAATGTACCGCAGCATTTATGGGCGCAAGGTCCAACTGATGTAGGTTTTATGCACATCACACCCCATCGTGTGACTCTCAAGCAAGGTATAGTCTTGCCACGAATCAGACAGTACAGATTGCCACCTGAGGCTGTAGCAGCCTTATCCAAAATTATTGATGAGCTCATCGCTCAAGGAGTGGTTGTAGAAACTGACTCCAATGTATGTAATTCTCCTATCATTCCAGTCATGAAACGTACTGATCCAAATGCACCTCCAGTATATCGATTAGTGATTGACCTTCGAGAACTTAATAAATGTATCATACCCCAGTATCCAGTAGTCCCAGATATTTCATCCCTATTGACAGCCATTGATTCTGAAGCTACATTTTTCACTGTCATAGACCTCAAGAACGCATTTTTCAGTGTTCCGATTCATCCAGACAGCCAGTACCTTTTCGGATTCTGTTTAAATGGAAGGAGCTATAAATTCACACGAGCTCCTCAAGGTTTCACAGAAAGTCCTAGTATTTACAGTCAAGCCCTTAAGAGACAACTAGACAACATTCACATGCCAACTGACACTGCCCTGCTCCAGTATGTCGATGATCTACTGATCACAGCCCGTTCTGAACGTGACTGCGAGCATGCGTCACTTACAGTCCTGTATTTTCTGGCCGAGCAGGGGCACAAGGTGTCCCCTTCCAAATTACAATTCTGTGTCCAGCAAGTGATCTACTTAGGCCACTTACTGTCCAAGTGGGGTAGGCAGTTGACACCAGATCGTATCCAGTTAATAGCGAGTCTTCCACAGCCCAAGACACAGAAGGAGGTACGAGCTTTTATTGGCCTCACTTCTTACTGCAGACAATGGATTCCTCAGTATGCATTTCTAGCTAAGCCACTGATACAGTTAACGACACAGGAGGCAGCCGTATCGACTGTCCTCCCTTGGACATCTGAACATACACTTGTTTTTAATGAATTAAAGAAAGCCTTATGCCAAGCACCTGTTCTAGCTACACCGAACTACAGTAAGCCTTTTACACTTTTTGTCACAGAACGTGATGGTACTGCATTATCTGTTCTCACACAAGATCAAGCAGGACAGTACAAGCCCTGTGCTTATTTTTCGAGCACATTAGATCCAGTAGCCCAGGCTCTGCCTGCGTGCCTCAAGTCAGTTGCAGCTACAGCTCTAGCTATCAGACAAAGTGATTCCATAGTATTAGGACACTCCCTGACAGTACAAGTTCCACATTCCGTGGAAGTTCTTTTAAACCGAACACAGACTCAGCACTTGACAATTGCACGTTTAACAGGTTATGAACTGACACTGTTCCAGCCACACATAGAAATCAGACGCTGCAACGTTTTAAATCCAGCTACACTGTTACCGTCAGTTACTTCAAATCCTGCCACACATAATTGTGTGGAAGTCATTAACACTATGACTAAGCCAAGACAAGACCTGACAGACATTGCATTACCTAATCCCGACCTGACACTTTATGTGGATGGTTCATGTATGAGAACTAGTACAGGAGAACTAGTAGCCGCGTATGCAGTGACTACTGACACCGAAGTTATAGAAACACATCGTATTGACACCTTGTCTGCTCAAGCAGCAGAGCTAGTTGCTCTGACCCAAGCCTGCATACGTGCAAAGAACCTGAAAGTAAACTTATATACAGATTCACGTTACGCATTCGGAGTTGTACACGACTTCGGAGTGCTCTGGCAGGAGAGAGGTTTCATGACTTCTCATGGAACCAAGATTCAGCATGGTCTCCTCATTCAAGCTCTGTTAGATGCAATACATTTACCGACAGCTATCGCTATCATGAAGTGCAAGGCACATACGAAAGTTACTGACATCATTTCCCAAGGTAACGATCTAGCAGATCGAACAGCCAAGCTTACAGCTCAGACCCCAGACATTCCAGTTAACACGACACGGACACTCACTCTAGATCCGACTACTTGTATGACAGTTAAGGACCCTACACAAGATGTCATAGACATACAGTTACATGCTACTCCCGAAGAAATCAAGAAATGGTCTGAACAAGGAGGGGTCCAGACAGATCAGGGATGGGTGACGAAGGGAAAAGCCACATGGTTTCTCCCCGACTCTATGGTTCAAGTCATTATTAATACCGCACATAGTCCAGCACACCTAGGAGAAAAAGCCATGTTAGACAGTATCCAGAACCTTTGGTTCAACAAGCACTTACGAGCTGCAGCCAAGCAGAAAGTCCGTACCTGTATGATATGTTGCCAGTTCAATCCAGGTAAAAGTATCCCGGTGGAACAAGGTGGATTCCAACCCCCTGACCACCCTTTTGAAGTCCTCCAGATGGATTATATTCAGATGGAGCGATGTCGAGGTTTCAAGTATGTCCTCGTAGTTGTATGCGCTTTGTCCAGGTGGACAGAAGCATATCCAGTTCCAGATTACACCGCTGCGACCACTGCCAGACAGTTGGTTCGTGAATTCTTTCCCCGTTATGGACTCCCTAGGGTCGTGTATTCAGATAACGGCCAGCCATTCTCATCCGAGTTAATGAAACATGTTTCCCTTTTGTTAGGATACCAGTGGAAGTTCCATTGTGTGCGCCATCCTGAAGCAGCTGGTCTCGTAGAGAGACATAATCAGACCCTGAAAATCCGTATTGCTAAGATATGTAAAGAGAAAGGTGTAGACTGGCTAGTCTAGTTGCCCTGCCAGTTGCTCTATTCTACATGCGGATGGTCGCACATTCCAGATCAGGTCTGTCCCCGTACGAGGTCGTATTCGGCCGCCCCCCAAATATGTGGGGTACACCTAGACCCCGCAGTATTACAGATGTTTCCAGTAATATGCTGACAGATTACCTAGCTTCCTTGATGTCTGCCCTACACTCTTGTCGTTCACAGGTTGCCGCCGCATTTCCAGACAACACCGAGGTGAAACCACACGAGGTCATTCCAGGAGATCTAGTACTTGTAAGGAACTTTGATCGTTCAAGTCCGCTGGAGCCTCGCTGGAAGGAGCCGAGACTAGTCCTTCTGACCACCCGTACGGCCGTGAAGTTGGAAGGCCGCAAGGGATGGGTCCATCTGTCGCATATCAAGAAATTCCATGGAGTCCGGAAAAAGACTTTTATAAAGGACATTTCTAAAGACTGTTCCATTTCTAAAGACTGCCTGAAACCAGATATTGATCCTAATCCCGAACTGAAAGTTCCTCTGTTAGAGAAAACTCCGCAACAGGAGTATAAGTTAAAACTCCGGTCTAGTAAAATAAGTCAGCCAGTTTAATTGTCTAAGTCCCTCTCGGGTGAAACGGTTAGACAGGTATCTGACATGTATGAGATAGACCCCCATAGTGAGAGAGTTAGTCAAAACTCTATCAGATGTATCGTTTTTCTAAGTTTCTTATTGTTTCTAAGTTTGATGGTTACCTGCACAAGTTATGCATTGCATTTATGTTTTCCAATTTCGCATATAAATAAGTTTTCTAATGCTACAGTAGAGCACACATTTAGTGATCTGCCTCCTCACGAGCTATCCTATCGTCTTGCTATGCGTAATAATACATTCATCCGAATGTTACACTATTCACACCAGACCAGCAATGCCACTAATTGTTGGGTGTGTGGTCGACTCCCCCCTTTCCAGACACCGAAGGGAGTTCTGCCACTCTTTCCTTATCCGTTTTCACATAATGGTTCGTGTGGAGCATGGTCCACGTTAACGTCATCCTCCAATGATATGTCCCTTCTGAATAGAACATGTTTTCCAGACAAGCAAGGTCTCCCCCATAGAACAGGGTTAGATCTAGAAAATGAAGTATATGATTTAGGTAATTATTCTTCGAATTTTATGGTCCTGAATGTTCAGTCTGATACTACTCCAGATTTGCCTGCTATTTCAGTACTACCAGTCAAAGGCGAATTATGTGTCAGAAAGAATGGTTCCGCACATGTAGGACATAGTGATTGTATTACTACTGTCGAGTATAGTGCCAGTGGGAAATCTATTTTCAAAGCCTCACGTCATTCTTATTTTGTTTGTGGTCAGACCGCATATATTCGTCTGCCCCTCGATTGGGATGGAACATGTTACATTGCCTTCCTACTGCCACCAGTTTTTCTAGCCCCATCTGATTATCATAGAAACACACATCTAGTACACGTCAGACATAGAAGGGAGATCGAGTCCCCAATTGTCGATCAAACTGAAACTACTCTAGAACAATATCAAGACTTTAATAAAGGTTTCTTCTTCTTTATAGGACCTATCCAGAATAGTAAGTTAATACGTAGACTAACCAGAACCCTCGAAGCAGTAGTGAATGAGACTACTTCTGCTCTAGGTAACTTAACCGAAGAGCAATCTGCTATGAGATTTGTCGTGCTCCAAAATCGTCTCGTTCTTGACGTCATACTGGCCGACAGAGGAGGGGCATGTAGAGTCATCGGATCTAGTTGCTGCATTTTCATTCCTAATAACGCGCCGTCTGTTTATTCAGCTATAACCAGACTTCATAAAATTGCCCATCAGTTACACCAGAATCCAGGCACCTGGACATGGTCCGGTTGGCTCTGGAGTATTATATCTGCCTGGGGATGGAAAGTATTGTCATTCCTAGGTATTGCAGTAATGATCATATTCAGTTGCTGCCTCTGTATACAATGTGGCCCTGCGATTTGCGGCATTTGTGCTACCTCTTGTATTCCTAGTCCTAAGTCCCGTTCCAAGACAATTCGAGATGAGCAAATGATGCTATACGAAATGATAGATGGTATCATGAATATAGATGTTTCCTGATGGAAACGTAGGGCACAAGGAGGGAATGTGGAAAAGTAAATTTTGCCATGTTATATGTGCCTACGTGTTCCCCATGTTATGATATATGTGCGTGATCGATATGCATGTATTCCCCTATGATCGATTAAAGACGCAATTACAGTTGTGTCCATCTCTAGTATGCCAGTTTCCAGTCTTCGTGAATACAACGAATATTAGGCCTATGTAAAGCTACGTTGCCACGTTTCACAGTGTGCACGTTAATTCATTGAATTATCCCCGTTTCTAGGCCTCAAAAGGGCCCGGACTCAGATTCAGCTCCTGTTTCCTGAACCCTCTCCGAGGAGCGATACAGCCCCCACCTGTATCCCTGACCCTTCACTTACTTTCATGCCTCGCAGTGCCCGGCTAGGCCTGGCTCTGCCTCCCAGTCTGCCAAGAGTATGTTATGTTTCTAGTTATCAGTCCAGCCCTCCTTCTCTGCATTCCTAAGCTACTGAATCGCATCAATAGTTTCCGTCATGGTCTAGCCTTTATGTCTCCATGTAAGAGAAATACTGTATTAATATTCATAGAATATTCCTCGCACACACAATACATGTAGAATTATGCATGCACCAGTCCTAGTATCAAGTAGACTTTGCCCTGATAACTTTTGGATTCTATCAACATGTACTATAAACACCAGATACTAGATATGCCTAGGTACATGTCGCTCTGACCCTCCAGACTTTCGTCTCCTCTTCTAGTGCAGAAGTCATAGCCCCCAGTTCTCCCTAGTAACACGTCATTGCCAGTTTGCGCGCACCACTAGGTTAGAGGTCCCAGCTGCTCAGGTAGCCCCCTCCATGTTTCCGCCCCGTTTATGACATATTCTGTTACGTTTGCATCACATGTCTATGTATACGCCCTGTACACACCTCTTGTTACACCCACTTTATGCCTTATCTTTCGCGACTGTTACAAACTCCGCCTACTGCTACGCCTACTGTATTGAATGCAATGTATTTGTTTAACTATAAATATTGTGCACTGTTATTAAAAGTTACCCTTATGCTCCCAGATCCTGTCCCCGGCAGCTGCCATCCCATTCCCATGCAGGCTGTCCTGTTCTTGTCCTTTATGCTTAATTAAAGCCTGTCAACTCTAGCTACCTCGTATCTTGACTCTTATTTATTGAGCTACCCATTTATTGATTATAGTCAAAAATAGAACCGGTAATTAATTATTTATTTACCACATAATGGCGCCCGAATAGGGACTTGCCCTTTCCCCACGCGCCGGAGAAGCCACCCAGGCCCCCTGATCCTCTGCAGCCGTGACGGAACCATACCGGCCACGTGCAGATATTTCTGCTTCAAGTATCCCTCAGGCCCACGGAGGAGACGGAGGTTGCGGTCCAGCGTCCAGACGAGGCGGTGGAGGAACGCGGCGAGTCCCGACCAGAGCCCAAGCCGAGAGTCCAAGGTCCGAGGTATCCGGAGGCCCACCTGTAACTGAAGTCCGAAGTTCGTCCGTCCGTCGTCGTAGCAGTCCAGTCCAGTCCGAGGCCTTCCGTTCTTGCTGCCCGGTGAGTACCATTGCTGGGGTAGTATCTAGACAGGGTCAATTAATTTGTCTCTGGTCCGTGGGTTTGGGTACACAGATCCAACACGAAGTGTCCACCTAGGTGGATGCGGGTCCTGACGTGTCTCTTTATGAGACCGGTAAGTTTCGTACTGTTTTAGCAGTGCATCTAGTCATTCCAGTAAGTTCTGTTCTGTTCTCGAGAAATTCATGTGTTCTGTTCTCAGTATTCCAGGTGATATTCTGTCCGAACTGTTAAATGTCAATTCATGTGTTTTCAGTGTCGTGGTATGAGTGATTTGTTTTTCAAGTTATTATTGTGTTTATCGTGTATTGTATTGTGTCCAGATTCCAGTCTAAGTCATGCCTCTGTTCTCGAAATTACGTCAGTTAAAAACCAGAAAAGGTCTGCTCGAGGAAGCAGTTCCTGTCCCGCCTAGGGACAGTCCAGGTCACTTTATGTATCATAAGCATGGCATAAGTGCCATATTATATCTAGACTTATGGGTCGAGTATACTAAAGATCTAGAAGAGAAATATAGATGGCCTGTATCAGGTACATGGGATGCCGAGTGCATCATGCGAGTAGAAGAAGTATTATGGAAAAAGAAAGCCAGACAGTCCCAGAAAGATGCCATCGAGTTATGGCGCAAAGAATCTCATAAAAGAACCGAAAAAGAAATCAGAAAGTCAGAATTAAGTAGGGAATCCTCAGAAAGAGCCCAAGAAAGGGAATTAATCGAAATAGGTGAACGAGTTAAAGCCGAACAGTCAGACAGACAGAGAAATGCCCTTATTAAGGGTATTTATCCTCTTCTTGCCGAGGGCTTGCCAAAAGCAACCCCGGAAGCACCATGTAATTTTCCGCCGCCATTAGTTCCGATTAAGCTACGTCACAAACAGACCGCAGCTGATATTTTTCTCTCGTCCTATTTGGACGACACAGTCCCAGAATATGCAAATCCTGCTCCGCCAGCTCCTGTAAATAATGTAATTCCTGTTCCTCCAGCCACCGAGGCACCTGTCACAGTACCTGTTACGGTACCCCCGGTCCAGCCCATAGTACAAGTTCCCGCTACATCGGTCACTCTGCCAGCACGAAGAGTATCAGTCGACGATTCTAGTATAGGGGCCGCGGGGGGAGGTCCTCCTAGTACCCCGCCGCCACACAAACGTGTAACGTTAGTCGAGTTACATGAGCGTGCGTTACAGCGTACGCCCAAATATCAGTCCGTTGCAGATATCAGATGAGCTCTCACCGAATGCCGTTATGATCCAGTCCCAGGCGATGATAATATGGTTATATATTCATTGCGTGTAAGACGGGTGACCGAGTATTTGGACACCCTACCGAATATGAAAGAAGATCTAGACAGAATATATCGTTTCATCCGTACAGGAGAAGATCCAGAAAGTATTGGCGAAATCATGTCTCTAAGGAAAGCTGAGACTCAGCTCATGCTTTTAAAGTTTCTAATTAATTGTTTAATAAGGGAACAAGATTATCCGACTAAAGATCCGACCGAAATGAAAGTCCTGACAAGGTGGAGTGATAATATAGCCGAGGGAAGACACAGGACACTCAGTTGTATAGAAAGTATGTACAAGAAAATTCGTAAGGAAATAATAAGGTTACACGAGAAACGCAAAGCAGCACAAGTAAGCGAGAAAGAAGACGACTCTGATACTGAAGAGGTAGACGACGAGAATCCCACCAGAATAGCGTATGTAGGTAGAACTAGACTTCCCGACCGGCATTCACGTCTAGAACACAAGAAAGTTTTCCCTCCTCCAGCACCAGAACAAGGTTCTCTTGAACAAGTATTTCAAGCTACCGATCACATTCTGAAATCACGAATCGGTTATAGTGAACTTAGTACTATGCATGAACAAGAACTAGCCCGATCAGCAGTTCGATGGACTACTGATTCTACCACTTTTCCAGACGAAATAGTGGCACAAATGTTTCTGAAACTGCCCCCAGCCGAGCAGCGACTGGTGGGTATGTATATGATCCAGCACCTCATTACACTGTATGAGGGGCAACATTCTGACCCAGGTCCGTTACATGATGTTCTGAACGAGTTACTCCAGTATAGATGGAGAGGTTTAGGTACCGATTTAATTAGTGTCATTCTAGAACAGCGCCAGAAATATAGAACGTTCCTGAACCCGCATTTTGTTCACGTCTCACCCCCAGAAAGTAAATCATTCTACATAGATAGACAGCATCCGTTACGAGAAGTACACCCAGTTAGGACAGCGGGTGGTGAAATGCAACGAGTATTTGTTTACACCCCTATCACAAAGATGGAACTCTTAGAGATGAAAAAGTTAATTCCCTGTCACGACAAAGACCCAGCAGGGTTCCATCGAGAATTAAAAGACATGCTCCGTATGGGAGAATACACGTATCCAGATATCATTAAAATGCTAAAAGTCCTGTTGCCCGCAGGGGTATATGAAAAACTCAAGGAAAAAGAATGGGAGGTGGGAGAGAAAAAGATAGATTGGACAGCTCTAGAAGCTGAAGATAAAATACGAGTACCAGGTACCGGTCTTGGGGACAAATGTAAAGAATTGCCCGAGTTATTGATACAGGTCTTGCCAAGGTTACTAGCCACGAAAAAGGAAGATTGGGATGCAATCTCAGCATGCAAACAGAAACAGGATGAAGACACTAGTGATTTTTATTCCAGATTTGAAAAATGCTTTATTATTAACAGTGGTTTGAAGACAGGTAGCGAGTCATACCCTCATCTTTTTGTTACTAAACTAGTCGAGAATGCAAGTCCACAAGTTAAAAATCGAGTTTTGAAAGTCGAAAGTACCTGGCAAGCTAGTACCCCGTCACAAATGCTTCAGATGCTCCAGTATCACCAGAATAGAATCAGGGAAGAGCAAGAACACGAAAGGAGACGTATGAAAGACACGAAAATGAAAGTACTAGTTGCACAATCTGTTCCACAAGACAGTCAGAAGAGGGGTCCGAATCAAGCCAGTCATCCTGCAGCTCCCGTTAAAGGGACATGCAATTATTGTAAACAGCCAGGTCATTTTATAAACGAGTGTGCAGTTCTGAAACACAATATAGCAACTGGTAAGACTAAAGAAAGACCACGTCCGCCTAGACAAGAACAAGTTTCACAGACTTCTCAGTCACCACAGAATGCACAACAGACAGTTCCAGCACCGCAGCCTATCGCTGCAACACAGCATGTTACACAGCAGATGTACCAGTATGCTCAGTCAGAGTATCCAGAGTATCAACAGTATTCATGAAACAGCCTAGAGAGGGAGGTAGGCTTGCCTCTCATCGAGATACCTGTAGATCAAGAGGGTCCCTATGTACACAGTCAAGTATTAGGGAAAGACAGAAACTTTTTGATTGATACAGGGGCAAGTAGGACTACTATCAGTCATGACGAGGTTCCAGGGGCTCCGCTCTCAGGCTCTAGAAATGTTTCCCTTGGATTTTCAGGAAAGCCTATTGTTAACGAGATTTCAAAACCAGTTTCCCTAGAAGTTGGTCCATTGTCCCGAACTACTGATTTGTTACTCACGAAAGCATGTCCAGAAAATTTATTAGGCATTAAAACATTGAAAGAATTAGGTGCAGTGATATGCTGTTCCCCAGAAGGAGTCCGATTGTTTTTGCGTGACTTTAAAGGTCACTATGTATTACGTGATTTTGATCCAAGATTGTCAAATGTACCGCAGCATTTATGGGCGCAAGGTCCAACTGATGTAGGTTTTATGCACATCACACCCCATCGTGTGACTCTCAAGCAAGGTATAGTCTTGCCACGAATCAGACAGTACAGATTGCCACCTGAGGCTGTAGCAGCCTTATCCAAAATTATTGATGAGCTCATCGCTCAAGGAGTGGTTGTAGAAACTGACTCCAATGTATGTAATTCTCCTATCATTCCAGTCATGAAACGTACTGATCCAAATGCACCTCCAGTATATCGATTAGTGATTGACCTTCGAGAACTTAATAAATGTATCATACCCCAGTATCCAGTAGTCCCAGATATTTCATCCCTATTGACAGCCATTGATTCTGAAGCTACATTTTTCACTGTCATAGACCTCAAGAACGCATTTTTCAGTGTTCCGATTCATCCAGACAGCCAGTACCTTTTCGGATTCTGTTTAAATGGAAGGAGCTATAAATTCACACGAGCTCCTCAAGGTTTCACAGAAAGTCCTAGTATTTACAGTCAAGCACTTAAGAGACAACTAGACAACATTCACATGCCAACTGACACTGCCCTGCTCCAGTATGTCGATGATCTACTGATCACAGCCCGTTCTGAACGTGACTGCGAGCATGCGTCACTTACAGTCCTGTATTTTCTGGCCGAGCAGGGGCACAAGGTGTCCCCTTCCAAATTACAATTCTGTGTCCAGCAAGTGATCTACTTAGGCCACTTACTGTCCAAGTGGGGTAGGCAGTTGACACCAGATCGTATCCAGTTAATAGCGAGTCTTCCACAGCCCAAGACACAGAAGGAGGTACGAGCTTTTATTGGCCTCACTTCTTACTGCAGACAATGGATTCCTCAGTATGCATTTCTAGCTAAGCCACTGATACAGTTAACGACACAGGAGGCAGCCGTATCGACTGTCCTCCCTTGGACATCTGAACATACACTTGTTTTTAATGAATTAAAGAAAGCCTTATGCCAAGCACCTGTTCTAGCTACACCGAACTACAGTAAGCCTTTTACACTTTTTGTCACAGAACGTGATGGTACTGCATTATCTGTTCTCACAGAAGATCAAGCAGGACAGTACAAGCCCTGTGCTTATTTTTCGAGCACATTAGATCCAGTAGCCCAGGCTCTGCCTGCGTGCCTCAAGTCAGTTGCAGCTACAGCTCTAGCTATCAGACAAAGTGATTCCATAGTATTAGGACACTCCCTGACAGTACAAGTTCCACATTCCGTGGAAGTTCTTTTAAACCGAACACAGACTCAGCACTTGACAATTGCACGTTTAACAGGTTATGAACTGACACTGTTCCAGCCACACATAGAAATCAGACGCTGCAACGTTTTAAATCCAGCTACACTGTTACCGTCAGTTACTTCAAATCCTGCCACACATAATTGTGTGGAAGTCATTAACACTATGACTAAGCCAAGACAAGACCTGACAGACATTGCATTACCTAATCCCGACCTGACACTTTATGTGGATGGTTCATGTATGAGAACTAGTACAGGAGAACTAGTAGCCGCGTATGCAGTGACTACTGACACCGAAGTTATAGAAACACATCGTATTGACACCTTGTCTGCTCAAGCAGCAGAGCTAGTTGCTCTGACCCAAGCCTGCATACGTGCCAAGAACCTGAAAGTAAACATATATACAGATTCACGTTACGCATTCGGAGTTGTACACGACTTCGGAGTGCTCTGGCTGGAGAGAGGTTTCATGACTTCTCATGGAACCAAGATTCAGCATGGTCTCCTCATTCAAGCTCTGTTAGATGCAATACATTTACCGACAGCTATCGCTATCATGAAGTGCAAGGCACATACGAAAGTTACTGACATCATTTCCCAAGGTAACGATCTAGCAGATCGAACAGCCAAGCTTACAGCTCAGACCCCAGACATTCCAGTTAACACGACACGGACACTCACTCTAGATCCGACTACTTGTATGACAGTTAAGGACCCTACACAAGATGTCATAGACATACAGTTACATGCTACTCCCGAAGAAATCAAGAAATGGTCTGAACAAGGAGGGGTCCAGACAGATCAGGGATGGGTGACGAAGGGAAAAGCCACATGGTTTCTCCCCGACTCTATGGTTCAAGTCATTATTAATACCGCACATAGTCCAGCACACCTAGGAGAAAAAGCCATGTTAGACAGTATCCAGAACCTTTGGTTCAACAAGCACTTACGAGCTGCAGCCAAGCAGAAAGTCCGTACCTGTATGATATGTTGCCAGTTCAATCCAGGTAAAAGTATCCCGGTGGAACAAGGTGGATTCCAACCCCCTGACCACCCTTTTGAAGTCCTCCAGATGGATTATATTCAGATGGAGCGATGTCGAGGTTTCAAGTATGTCCTCGTAGTTGTATGCGCTTTGTCCAGGTGGACAGAAGCATATCCAGTTCCAGATTACACCGCTGCGACCACTGCCAGGCAGTTGGTTCGTGAATTCTTTCCCCGTTATGGACTCCCTAGGGTCGTGTATTCAGATAACGGCCAGCCATTCTCATCCGAGTTAATGAAACATGTTTCCCTTTTGTTAGGATACCAGTGGAAGTTCCATTGTGTGCGCCATCCTGAAGCAGCCGGTCTCGTAGAGAGACATAATCAGACCCTGAAAATCCGTATTGCTAAGATATGTAAAGAGAAAGGTGTAGACTGGCTAGTTGCCCTGCCAGTTGCTCTATTCTACATGCGGATGGTCGCACATTCCAGATCAGGTCTGTCCCCGTACGAGGTCGTATTCGGCCGCCCCCCAAATATGTGGGGTACACCTAGACCCCGCAGTATTACAGATGTTTCCAGTAATATGCTGACAGATTACCTAGCTTCCTTGATGTCTGCCCTACACTCTTGTCGTTCACAGGTTGCCGCCGCATTTCCAGACAACACCGAGGTGAAACCACACGAGGTCATTCCAGGAGATCTAGTACTTGTAAGGAACTTTGATCGTTCAAGTCCGCTGGAGCCTCGCTGGAAGGAGCCGAGACTAGTCCTTCTGACCACCCGTACGGCCGTGAAGTTGGAAGGCCGCAAGGGATGGGTCCATCTGTCGCATATCAAGAAATTCCATGGAGTCCGGAAAAAGACTTTTATAAAGGACATTTCTAAAGACTGTTCCATTTCTAAAGACTGCCTGAAACCAGATATTGATCCTAATCCCGAACTGAAAGTTCCTCTGTTAGAGAAAACTCCGCAACAGGAGTATAAGTTAAAACTCCGGTCTAGTAAAATAAGTCAGCCAGTTTAATTGTCTAAGTCCCTCTCGGGTGAAACGGTTAGACAGGTATCTGACATGTATGAGATAGACCCCCATAGTGAGAGAGTTAGTCAAAACTCTATCAGATGTATCGTTTTTCTAAGTTTCTTATTGTTTCTAAGTTTGATGGTTACCTGCACAAGTTATGCATTGCATTTATGTTTTCCAATTTCGCATATAAATAAGTTTTCTAATGCTACAGTAGAGCACACATTTAGTGATCTGCCTCCTCACGAGCTATCCTATCGTCTTGCTATGCGTAATAATACATTCATCCGAATGTTACACTATTCACACCAGACCAGCAATGCCACTAATTGTTGGGTGTGTGGTCGACTCCCCCCTTTCCAGACACCGAAGGGAGTTCTGCCACTCTTTCCTTATCCGTTTTCACATAATGGTTCGTGTGGAGCATGGTCCACGTTAACGTCATCCTCCAATGATATGTCCCTTCTGAATAGAACATGTTTTCCAGACAAGCAAGGCTCCCCCATAGAACAGGGTTAGATCTAGAAAAAGAAGTATATGATTTAGGTAATTATTCTTCGAATTTTATGGTCCTGAATGTTCAGTCTGATACTACTCCAGATTTGCCTGCTATTTCAGTACTACCAGTCAAAGGCGAATTATGTGTCAGAAAGAATGGTTCCGCACATGTAGGACATAGTGATTGTATTACTACTGTCGAGTATAGTGCCAGTGGGAAATCTATTTTCAAAGCCTCACGTCATTCTTATTTTGTTTGTGGTCAGACCGCATATATTCGTCTGCCCCTCGATTGGGATGGAACATGTTACATTGCCTTCCTACTGCCACCAGTTTTTCTAGCCCCATCTGATTATCATAGAAACACACATCTAGTACACGTCAGACATAGAAGGGAGATCGAGTCCCCAATTGTCGATCAAACTGAAACTACTCTAGAACAATATCAAGACTTTAATAAAGGTTTCTTCTTCTTTATAGGACCTATCCAGAATAGTAAGTTAATACGTAGACTAACCAGAACCCTCGAAGCAGTAGTGAATGAGACTACTTCTGCTCTAGGTAACTTAACCGAAGAGCAATCTGCTATGAGATTTGTCGTGCTCCAAAATCGTCTCGTTCTTGACGTCATACTGGCCGACAGAGGAGGGGCATGTAGAGTCATCGGATCTAGTTGCTGCATTTTCATTCCTAATAACGCGCCGTCTGTTTATTCAGCTATAACCAGACTTCATAAAATTGCCCATCAGTTACACCAGAATCCAGGCACCTGGACATGGTCTGGTTGGCTCTGGAGTATTATATCTGCCTGGGGATGGAAAGTATTGTCATTCCTAGGTATTGCAGTAATGATCATATTCAGTTGCTGCCTCTGTATACAATGTGGCCCTGCGATTTGCGGCATTTGTGCTACCTCTTGTATTCCTAGTCCTAAGTCCCGTTCCAAGACAATTCGAGATGAGCAAATGATGCTATACGAAATGATAGATGGTATCATGAATATAGATGTTTCCTGATGGAAACGTAGGGCACAAGGAGGGAATGTGGAAAAGTAAATTTTGCCATGTTATATGTGCCTACGTGTTCCCCATGTTATGATATATGTGCGTGATCGATATGCATGTATTCCCCTATGATCGATTAAAGACGCAATTACAGTTGTGTCCATCTCTAGTATGCCAGTTTCCAGTCTTCGTGAATACAACGAATATTAGGCCTATGTAAAGCTACGTTGCCACGTTTCACAGTGTGCACGTTAATTCATTGAATTATCCCCGTTTCTAGGCCTCAAAAGGGCCCGGACTCAGAGTCAGCTCCTGTTTCCTGAACCCTCTCCGAGGAGCGATACAGCCCCCACCTGTATCCCTGACCCTTCACTTACTTTCATGCCTCGCAGTGCCCGGCTAGGCCTGGCTCTGCCTCCCAGTCTGCCAAGAGTATGTTATGTTTCTAGTTATCAGTCCAGCCCTCCTTCTCTGCATTCCTAAGCTACTGAATCGCATCAATAGTTTCCGTCATGGTCTAGCCTTTATGTCTCCATGTAAGAGAAATACTGTATTAATATTCATAGAATATTCCTCGCACACACAATACATGTAGAATTATGCATGCACCAGTCCTAGTATCAAGTAGCCTTTGCCCTGATAACTTTTGGAGTCTATCAACATGTACTATAAACACCAGATACTAGATATGCCTAGGTACATGTCGCTCTGACCCTCCAGACTTTCGTCTCCTCTTCTAGTGCAGAAGTCATAGCCCCCAGTTCTCCCTAGTAACACGTCATTGCCAGTTTGCGCGCACCACTAGGTTAGAGGTCCCAGCTGCTCAGGTAGCCCCCTCCATGTTTCCGCCCCGTTTATGACATATTCTGTTACGTTTGCATCACATGTCTATGTATACGCCCTGTACACACCTCTTGTTACACCCACTTTATGCCTTATCTTTCGCGACCGTTACAAACTCCGCCTACTGCTACGCCTACTGTATTGAATGCAATGTATTTGTTTAACTATAAATATTGTGCACTGTTATTAAAAGTTACCCTTATGCTCCCAGATCCTGTCCCCGGCAGCTGCCATCCCATTCCCATGCAGGCTGTCCTGTTCTTGTCCTTTATGCTTAATTAAAGCCTGTCAACTCTAGCTACCTCGTATCTTGACTCTTATTTATTGAGCTACCCATTTATTGATTATAGTCAAAAATAGAACCGGTAATTAATTATTTATTTACCACAGTAATTATAAAGGGGTATTTGCAAATGATGTAGAGTTATTTAAAAATTTTATTTAAAAATATTTTCTTTACAACAATTATTTATAAGTATTTTATATTTAACTTCTACGCTATCCAACGCTTTCCCTACTGTTGCACTCTCTGGAGTTGGAATAGTAAATTTTACCCCTACGCTATCCAACGCTTTCCCTACTGTTGCACTCTCTGGAGTTGACATAGTAAATTTTACCCCTACGCTATCCAACGCTTTCCCTACTGTTGCACTTTCTGGAGTGGGAATAGTAATTTTTACCCCTACGCTATCCAATGCTTTCCCTACTGTTGCACTCTCTGGAGTCGAAATAGTAATTTTTACCCCTACGCTATCCAATGTTTTCCCTACTGTTGCACTCTCTGGAGTGGGAATAGTAATTTTTACCCCTACGCTATCCAACGCTTTCCCTACTGTTGCACTCTCTGGAGTTGGAATAGTAATTTTTACCCCTACGCTATCCAACGCTTTCCCTACTGTTGCACTCTCTGGAGTTGGAATAGTATTTTTAACCCGTACGCTATCCAACGCTTTCCCTACTGTTGCACTCTCTGGAGTTGGAATACTAATTTTTACCCCTACGCTATCCAATATTTTCCCTAGTGTTGCACTCTCTGGAGTTGGAATAGTAATTTTTACCTCTACGCTATACAACGGTTTCTCTACTGTTGCGCTCTCTGGAGTGGGAATGGTAATTTTAAGTTCTATGCTATCCAACATTTTTATTTCTGTCTTTTTTTTACCTATGGATTTTGAATAGTATTTTTATTTATTTAGTTTTTTTTAAAATAAATTTAGATAATGTAGTATATAATTATTTTTAAAAATATTAGAGGTATATTTAATTATTTTAATTTATTAAACGTAATTCTTTACTTTTTATTTATGTTTTTGTTTTATGTTTGTAAATGTATTTGTAATTTATAATATTTTCTAATAATTTATAAATTATTAAAATAATTATTGCAACTTATTAAGTATGTATATATTATATATTTTATGTATATGTTTAATTAATGTATTATAAATATATATGTATTATTTATTAATTTTAAACATTATTAGATATTTTTAATTATGTTTATTTTATTTATAAGTGTTATTTACTTTATTTTACATTTATATTTTTACAGAAAAATAAACAATATTTTTTAACATCGATGTTTTTAACATCTATATTTTTTTTCTCGCTATTTTTGTACATACCATGTTGTAGATAGGATGTCGATATTCTTGACTTCGATATTTCTGCATCGATATTCCTGTAGTTCGATATTTTGTAGGTCGATATTTTGACAGTGATTTAATGCAGGCATATTGAACCTGGAACGCCCATTGTTTGTATTTAAAAAGAACAAAAGCATAAAGGATCATTTGGTCAGAGCAGCCTTGCCCACCACAAGTTGCACAGGAACACTTAATGACAATTGATGCTCGGCCCCACTCACTGGGCATATCAAGTGTGGGAACTGTATTGCATGTAAATTCACTATTAAATGCAAGGAATTTGTCTTTGATAAAAGAAAAATTGGATTGAAAGAATTTTCGAACTGCAACACTTGCAATGTTATATATACAATTTTATGTCCCTGCAATAAAATCTATATCGGCCAAACCACACAAAAAGCACGAATAAGGATTTGCCAACATCGCAGCCGATTACGTTGCAGGACACCAAATGCCCCCCTTGTGGAACATTTCCTAGCATCAGGCCATACTGAGGCCGACATACGCTGGACCCTCATCAGCGTGATCAAGCCACCTCCAAGAGGCGTGGATCTCTCACAGCTCCTCAACAAGGAGGATCTCAAGGGGATTTTACGAACTGGTAGCATACACACCGGCCATAATCGCCTGGAGGACTGGACTACGCTAATTTAATCTGTTTTACTGTGCTGGTTTTTCTTCCCTCTCTGATATTAGTAATTGCTATGTAAACCCCCTGGTGTCTAATTACTTTTCCTCTGATTATCTCACACCTCTTCTTGACTCCTTTATGAAACGTTTCACACAAATCTCGGCGTAATTATCACCTCCTTAATACTTATGCTGTATTATTTCCTTCTCTCATTCGCCACTACAAAATGACCACCTCCTTTACGCAACTTTGTCTGTCCTTTATTTCCGTGACTATGTCACATGACCTCATTATCCAATCAGCCCCTTGACTATTTAACCTGCCATCTTACCGGCAACTTCACGATTCCGATTGGCAAGACATGCTGTAACAGCGGCCAATCACAGGTAAGTGTGCCCCGCACCCCATCCATCCTTTTTCAATTCTTCACCACCTTGATACTAAGGGGTCCATTAGGATGGCGGGCGGACGTAGTCCGCCCGCCATCCCATCGGTAATCGGGACCGCCCGCGGGGGGTATTAGATTGCGTCCGCCACTGTGGCGGGCGCATCCTGGATTTTTAGCATTGTGGCGGGCGGTGTTCTCAGCATCGCCTGACACAATGCTAAAAATGCATGTTTACATTTGCATAAACAAAGTGGCAGGCACCGCGCTGTGCCTGCCGTTTTGTTTATGCAAATGCAGGGGGGTACCACAGGTACCCCCCATGTGCACCCCCCACCTCTCCTTCTCTCTGGGGGCCTGCAGGGGGCCCCCAGAGTGAAGACCGCATGCCTTTCCGTGGCGGCGATGAGGCATCTCCCTAAGCCCATTGTAATATGGTTGGTGGTGTCTAATAGACACCGCCACCATATTAATCCTTTTCTGCCCCGGCCGCAAGGCGACCGGGGCGGAAAAGCGGCAGATGGTCTTTCTGCCGCCGACGTCCCCCCCGCTGACGTCCCCCCCGCCATACAAATATGGCGGGGGGAATTTGAATGCGGATGTCGGGCGGATTGCCCCCGACAGGCTGGCGGTAGCCACCGCCAACCTAGCGGGGGCAATCCGCCCGACATCCTAATGGGCCCCTAAATCTCCACCAACTCATAGTTTAGATTCCCCTGAAACTTGAGACCAAGGATGCGTCTCACAGCTCACTGGGTTACCGCCCCAGATACACTGCAGCCATCTGAAATAGGTAAGGCTTGTTGCGACTGCAATCGTCTCTGCCTTGTCTACTGTGGCTCCACCTTTCCTAATTGGCCACTCTCTTTCATTAGGCTTTCCTGGACCCTGATTCCTAAACCGCTATGCGGCAATAACCTCTCAGCGTCCGAAATACACCGGACGCCATCCGGTAGCTTAATTAAGCTGTCACAGTCCTTCTAATTAGGTAAGCTCCATCCCTCTTTCTGGTCCTGCCATACTCTATGATCTTTTTCTCAGTTTCAACATCACTTGGTTCTCTTTCATGCAGGTCAACTTTGACCCAGCCTCAACATGTACAGACTGCACCTGCAGGTCTCTGCATCTTTCTTACTCGGTCCGGACTTCTAATCGGTCTTCGCCTGGAACAAACCTCCTCCAAGTCACTCTGACCTGGACCTAGGTATTATTATAACTATCTTTCCCTCTCCGCCCTCAAGCATCTTGCAAGCTCACTGGTTTTCACATGCGCTTCACCATTGCATGCGTTTGCCACTTTCCTTTTATCTACGTTATTTTCTGCTTTTGACACCAGCGGCCTACTGGCTTTCTGCTAGTTTTGTGGGTTTAACACCACTCACCGAGTTCTGTACCGTTTCGCACATTTCATCATCACACGCGTACTTCTAGCATTAGTTGCTTTTAATTGCATAATTCTTGTACTCACTAACAGGACTCTCGGTCCTGCGGAGCCTGGGTTAACAATTTATATGCGTCCAGTTCACTTCTCTGGTACAGTTTTACTCACGAGCAATCCCTTCACGCCGGTTTGACATAGAGACTGCACTCACCAGCACCCAAGTTGTTTTTAAACTATTTTCCGCACAAGCTAACATTGTATTGTGTCTTTTTTCCATCCCTTACTTCCCTCTTATGGTTCTGCCCTAGTTATTACAAGGAAAATGTACACAGGCATACCATTGATAATGTTCTGATGATGATCCTATATCTTTTGTAAGGATCGAAATGCCGTCGACTTGTTGTGAGCCATATACACTTCTTTATTTATTACTCATTTTGTGTAATGGTGTCTCTATAATTTGTTTGTTATATCAAAATGTGCCCCATACAAACAATTTACTCTGCCTGAGTCTTTCTGTTTTCATGTTGTATGTCCTTCCCACTAAGATGGATACAGGCTTGTGTGCCACTTTAATTGTTTCTTGCTCTGTTTTGTAAATATTTAAGCAGCTGCATATTAAATAAACCCTGTTCGGCTGGACAGCTGTAAAATATAGAACTGATTGGGTCTGTATTTATTGTTTACTTACATTAACCCGTGGCTAGGGACCACTGCCTTTAGAACTAGTTGTTCAATGTGGCATAATCCTATCAATTAAGTACTGGGAGTCTGACTTGTAGAAGGCACGATGAACCAGCACCAAAGATCTGAATAATATTCTTTTCATAATTGGCAACCAAGACAATGCCGTAAGATGGGCAGAGACGGGTGCCCAATGAGGACATTTGAACAAAAGAAGTGCAGCCAAACTCTGAACCATTTACAAATGCTTAATAAGGTAACCTGGCATATTCCAGCCTAGACGTACTTAAAGCATGGTCACTGTTCTAAGAAACTCAAGGGGCAACAGAAAGTGTATTGATAGCCCTCATTCATATAAAACAAGAGCCCACTGCAGCCAACACCTGGTGCTGATCATCTACCCAATGATCTTTCGTCTGGTAAATGTCTGGAGCAACCCAATGGAGCTTATCTACCTCTTTCAAAGTATGAAGTTAAGTGAAGAATGCAGCCAAGGTGATTATTTGGCAAAAGTGGAAGCTTTTCTCAACTATAGGGACGAAAGCTGCCCATGCCTTCAACACCACTTTATCTGGAAAGAAAGTAGTGTAGGGCAGTTGCACAGACAGCACCTGCATCTCACTCACACACCATGCTAAAATGATGAGGATAAGGATGGCTGTTTAGGGTTAAGACCCTTAAAAGGAGCAGCTGTGCATAGCCTGGAAGGATGCACACATAAGGACTGTCAATACCAGGGTAGGGTCCCAGAGTGACATCAGAATGATTTGGGAGAAATCATATGTGCCAAACCTTTTATAAAAAATATTACAACCAGTGCCTTTGATGGTTAGTCTGGTAAACACAGAAATACTGAAAGGCTGACAAGTAATATTTCACTGTGTTCATTGCAAGGACAGAACAAAACAACAGAAAGTTTGAATGGTTAAGGGTCAATGTCTCAGGTACGACTCCAGGCAATGAATGTGTCCCAGCGCCCAGTATAGATGAACTTTCCGTCCATCACCACCCCCTTTTGTACCGCTTTTGGCCGCCATAAGTGTGGCAGGGTATGCTCAGACGTGAGTCCCTTGCTCACTTTGCCACTTGATTCAAGCAAGCTGGGCTGAAGACGGCTGTAATGCCAGAAACCGGTCCTCGGAAGCTTGTTTCCGGTCCAGGGAAGGCATGGCTTGGCAGTTCGGGCTGGACTGTTCCCATGAGGCACAGGGTCAGACTGATTTGCATATAGCCATGTCTGAACTGGGGTGGCAGAGTGGGCTAAAGTACGGTGATGGATTAAACCCAGATCTTTTGACTGGGTGTGAGTGTTTGATTGGTTCAGATGCTCCGTCCATCATCACCCCCTTTTGCACCGCTTTTGGCCGCCATAAGTGTGGCAGGGTATGCTCAGACGTGAGTCCCTTGCTCACTTTGCCACTGGATTCAAGCAAGCCGGGCTGAAGACGGCTGTAATGCCAGAAACCGGTCCTCAGAAGCTTGTTTCTGGTCCAGGGAAGGCATGGCTTGGCAGTTCGGGCTGGACTGTTCCCATGAGGCACAGGGTCAGACTGATTTGCATATAGCCATGTCTGAACTGGGGTGGCAGAGTGGGCTAAAGAACGGTGATGGATTAAACCCAGATCTTTTGACTGGGTGTGAGTGTTTGATTGGTTCAGATGCTCCGTCCTTCACCACCCCCTTTTGTACCGCTTTTGGCCGCCATAAGTGTGGCAGGGTATGCTCAGACGTGAGTCCCTTGCTCACTTTGCCACTGGATTCAAGCAAGCCGGGCTGAAGACGGCTGTAATGCCAGAAACCGGTCCTCGGAAGCTTGTTTCCGGTCCAAGGAAGGCATGGCTTGCAGTTCGGGCTGGACTGTTCCCATGAGGCACAGGGTCAGACTGATTTGCATATAGCCATGTCTGAACTGGGGTGGCAAAGTGGGCTAAAGAACGGTGATGGATTAAACCCAGATCTTTTGACTGGGTGTGAGTGTTTGATTGGTTCAGATGCTCCGTACATCACCACCCCCTTTAGTACCGAACTTTGTAAAAGGGCGTATAGCAGCAAGGATTACATGCATCCCTTCAGGTGGAAATTCAAAAGCATTCATCTGCTGCCAGTCATTCTCCAAGCATGGGGGTGTAAGTTGTGGAGATTGTACCTGTTAGATAGCTGTTGGAGTTTGTTTTTTCTTCAGGGTCATCCCCAATTGTTTGCCTTCCCCCTCCTGTTTGTTGAACCCGTTTTGTTGGCTTTTCAGACTCTGTCACTTTACCGCTGCAAACCAGTGCTTAAGTGCTTATGCTCTTTCCTTTAAACATGGTGGAATTGGCATACACCCAATTGACGCACTTAATTTACTTGTTAGTCCCAAGCAAAGTGGTATTACATGCTTCCAGAGCCTGTAAATTAATAGCTACTATTTGGCCTCTAGTGCCACCCACATAGGTAACCCTTTTAAACCTTCCTCAGGCCTGCCATTGTAGCTTGTGTGTGCAGTTTTAAACTGCCAATTTGGCCAGGTAAGATAAACCCTTTGCTAGGCCCAAATCTCCCTTTTTAGTACACATAAATCACCCCTAGTGTAGGCTCTAAATAGCCCATAAGGTAGAGTGCTGTGTAATTACAAAGTTGTACATGTACTTTTAAGTTTGACATGCTCTGTAAGTGGAAAATGCTAAGATGTGTTACTTCTGCTAGGCCCTCCTCTCCCAAAGGATAACATTGGGTTATCTTATTACATTTAATAAGTGATAGCAGGAAGCAGGTGAGGGTATCAAGTTTGATGTCTACAAAAGTGTGATTTTAAACCCTCTTTAATAGTAAAGTCGGACTTTAAGTCTCAGTTCTGAAAATGCCACTTTTAGAAAGTTGGTGCTTTCTTGGTCTAACCATTTGTAGTCTGCAGCCTGTTCCTGGGTCACATGACTAGGTGTAGCTGGTGGTTGGTCTGTGTATTGCCCCAAGACAGTAATACAAAGGTGAATAGTAGCTGCAGGATGGCCCATCTGTGACCTGATGATGAGGAGGAGCTGTCACCTACCACACAAGTACATCACAATGGCTCTGCCCAGTACACTCACAAAGGGTTTTGACACTAGTCTTTTGTGACCCCAGACAAGCTGGGACCAGGGCAGGGAGGCAGAGCATTTCAAATACCTCTGAGGGTGGGAACCTCCAGAACCTTCTCCTACTAGTGGAGAGGTGTGGCTCACTGGTTAGAGGCGGCAGACCTGTAAGCAGAGAACGGCCCGGGACCAGGGTTCAATTCCCGACGCGGCAGGGTCTTGGACCAGGGTCAACGGACTCGATAATTCTCGCCTCAGTGCCTACTCTAACCAGGGAACACACTCGGTAACTCTGGGCATTAAGCTTGCCTCATCTCTACAACAGCCCCCCACAGACGCCGGGGATGCCTGGTTTCACCCTGGAGATACCCAGAAAGGGACCATCTCACAGGGAAAACGAGGACGGGTGCCCCAGCGGTCTACAGCGCCAGGACACTCGGGTAGAGTAACAGTGCGCTTTACAAGTATCCCACACATTTACATTTACTTCAAAGGGGGACCCTCAGTCCCAACTCTTCAGTACACCTCTGGACCTGTGGAAAACTCGAAGGACTTCTGTCCGACTCTGCAAGAGGGACTGTTCCTCTATTTCCCTTTTGCCCTGCTTTGTGAGTAAGCAGCTGCGGTTTCTGTCCAAGTGTTGTGTATCAATTTAGATTCCGTAGGAATTTACCGTTTCATGCCCTTATATAGGTACATTTCACATTGCCCTTATATAGGCATAGAAATCCAGTCCTTATTTAGGCATAACCCATGCTACCCAAATACAGACATGGCTACTTACATCTGTTCATCTACGTCACAGCGACTTCTTGGAAGACCAGACTCTTAAGCTTTAGGGACTTCCCCTTGCCTGGATATTGAATTCTACAAGAACTCATTTATTATGCATGAACATCTAGTCCTTAGGGGTTCATTCATGACGTTCATATGCCCGACTTCTACGTCAATACTGGCATTCCTAAACACCTTCAAGGTATAAATATACCTTCACTTGCTATGGCAAAGCACGATGTGGTTCGGTGCAGTTCGACTACCTACTTGTACGACGCAGCTCACCACTGCAAGTCCCGAAGGAAGTCATCTCCCAAGCTGACACACTTACTAGAAGCTGTGATCCTCCTGCAGAGAATCCAGCTCCAGTGTTTCTGACTCCCCTTGCAGGGTGTTGGGAAATCGAGTCCCGGGAAAGAGATACCAACCTCTCTCATTCAAAGGTATGGAGCTGATTAGAACCTAGAGAAACTTTTGGCAATTCTTGCAAAACTAAACAAAGTAAACTTATGCTTAGACAGCACCTACTTCTTCCCTTTACCTTTAGGGTAAAAACATCACAACTATAGTGATGCTAAAAATATGTTTTAATAGACATTCTATTTGGTTACAACTTGAGGCACTATCTGCGTTGTTGCATGGAACGTTGTTGAGAAAGTAGAACACATGAATCATGTGCTATCACAGGCAGGTTGCTCCCCTGGGTGGGGCCAAAGTCTAAGTATTTGCCGGGCTGACAATCTCACAGCCCTGAGGCCTGTGAGGACATCGGCTTTGCAAAGACTGAGCATCCAGGGCTAGTCTCCACCCCCAAATGATTTTGGGGTAAAGTTAGCCCCGGGTGTATCAGATGGAAGTCCTGTAGAGCTAATCCTCCATGTCAATCAGGGAGTGGAGAGAGAGCATTGTCATCCCTCCCTTTCCCAACTTGTCACAGGGTGGGATGGGAACCACCCTGTGACGAGATGGGAAAGGGTGTGGCAGAGTGTATCCAGGCAGGAAGGATAGAAATGGAGTTGCGGCTTGTGACTGAGACACGCTGCTTCTTGCGAATTATGTCATTTTAGCTCTGTGTGCTGAGTGCTGTTCAGAGACATGATCAATTTGAATGAGCTTTTATGACAGTAGTGCCGGCAGTGTCCTTACGCACAGCACTGCAGGTTAGTTTGTTGACTCCACTCGGACCGATTCCTCGATTTTGCCTATGACGGAGTGTGAAGGAGTCAGCAGACTGGACACTGTGGCAGTCACAGACCAAGGTAAAAAAAAGTGACCGCTGCCAGGCCTAATTCAATCAATTGGTTTGTTGATTGGGCCCATTTCAAGGAGTGACATAGTCTAGAGCTGAGTATTTTGCAGAGACAAGCAAAGCGCGCCTAATCATATGCCCTTTCACTTGTGTGTATGAGGCACAACCTTGGGGTCCGGACTCATGCATATATAAAAAATGCCCCGCCCATAGTTCTCAGGTTGGGTTACTGGGTATGTAAATAAGTTGTAAATATAGTCTAAGGTTGTTATATCGAGGGGCATGATTCAGGAAATGGATCCACGAAAAGGTTAGAGCAGGTGCATTGGTGACAGGGTTGGTCTGCCTAAGTTTCTTTATCTTTTCCAGGCCCTTCCTATCCCGATAGAGGTGGACTGTTTCCGGCGCCTCAAAACCTTGATGCTGAGATTTGTTTGACAGGGTGGACGGGCGCGCTTCTCCTTCACGACACTGCGCCAACCGCGGAAGGAGGGAGGAGTGGGATTCCCTGACATGCACTTGTACTATAAAGCCGCTCAGCTACGAGTACTGGTGGAATGGTCCCACCAGCTCTCAGAGAAACACTGGCTACATATGGATAGGAGTGTGGCTGGGAGGTCGATCTGGGACTTGGCCTGGAAACCGAAGGTAGATAGGCCTAAGAATGCCTACATTAGCACCCCTACTAGCACGGTTTTGAAGGTGTGGGATACGGTCACCGGCGATGAACGCTGGACCACGTTTCCGTCTCCCTTTACTCCCATTCACTTCAACCCTGCCTTCCCTCCGGCGATGCAGGAGGGACCCTTCAGGTTGTGGAGAGAGGGAGGCTGTAGAGCGCTCACACACTTGTTTCATGGAGCGGCGCCCCTCACGTTCCACAACTGCATGCGTGACTATGGGATACCGGCCACTGAACGCTTCCGTCACAATCAGCTTCTCCACTGGGCGACATCGGCGGGAATAGGAGAAGCCGCCACCCGGCCACTTTCACCATTTGAGGCCTTTCTTCTACGCACCTCCACTATGAAGGGGACGATTTCCTTCCTGTATGGGCTACTACTGGCCACTACGGTCTCTCCGCGTCCCCGCTACATGGAGCACTGGGAGGCCCTTCTGGGCCGAGACGTTTCCGAAGACGAATGGAAAAGCCTCTGGCGCGATATTACGGCGCATAACCACTCGGTGAATCTTAGGGAGGCCCACTTAAAGATCATGTTCGATTGGTATCTTTACCCGTCCAAGCTCCATCTAATATTTCCAGCCTCTTCAGACAGGTGTTGGAGGGGCTGCGGGCTGTTGGGGGATTTCCGCCACATTTGGTGGGATTGCCCGGTCATCCGCCCGTTCTGGGCTGAAATTTTATCCCACATCAAGGATATCCTGGGATATCCGATCCCAGAATCGATGGCCCATGTTCTGTTGGGGCTCCGTGATCCGATGTTAGAACACCAAACTAAAGCGGATAAACGTATCCTATGGCTCTGCCTTGGGGCCGCCAAACTCACGTTGGCTGCAGCCTGGAAGAAACCGAATGCCCCAGCTACATCGCTATGGCACGCGAGACTGTGGGGACTTCTGAGTATGGAGAGAGTGGCGGACATCTTCCTGGGCAATTTTAAAAACTTCCTCTTCAGATGGGGTCCCCTGGTCCGCTTCCTGTCACGAGGCCTGCCATCTGCGGTCTGCCCATCCACGTTCCGTGCTCTCCACCTTTTCCAGGTTTAATCAGACTATATGATTACGGGGTTTGAAGTGAATGAGTGTGTTGTCACCACCACCAAGGGGTGGGGGAGGGGGGGAGTGGGGGATGGAGGGGGGGAACCAGTTGGGTATGTGGGTTTGTTAACTGTTGCGACACTGCATAGCCCGTGGGGGTTGCTAGAATTCTAAGCCTTCTACGGCACTATTTCCGTTGCCGGTCAATTGACCATGAACAGATCTGAGTATTACTCCTTGGCATGAGTTGGACTTGAGAACTGAACTACCTCACTCTGCGCCCTCCCCTTTTTTTTTATTGAGCTTTCTACAGCACCTCCTGTGTGGGGCATACTGCGGAATTGTCGCTTGTATAAGTTTTACTTTCCTCTCTTCTTTTTTTCCTGCAAATTCTAAATAAAAATTTTACAAAAATAAGATGCAGAATATGGAGTGGGAAGTATCTTCGCCTATCTGATAAGATGATGTATGCAGCTTGCCTCGAGGTGGAGGTGTCCTTTAGGGGAATGCTGGATTCCATTTGGAGGAAGGCGAAGTCACACTACATGCTTTGTAACGTTATTCTTTGATAAACGCATTGCTAGTTAGAGATTTCAGAATACTTTCAGAACCCTTTCGGAGCCCTTTGAGAGAGACAGACAGACAGATTTAGAGATGGGAGGCTGCAGATGAGTTTCAGACTCTGACGCAAAAATGAAGGGAGGAGAGCAGAAGTGGTTTGCAGATGCAGGGAAGGAGAGGGTAGACCTTGATGGACAGCAGAACAGAGGCAGACATAGACAGATTAGATGTAGATTTAGTTCCATTCTGTCTTTATTAAAATCCCTAAGCTTTATACTTTGACTAACTGGCTTTGCCAAGCCTTATTTGCCTTATGCATCATTTCTCTTCATGGGGGATTCTGCAATTATTAATTATTGATTTAGCTTCATGCTAAGCTCACTCGTGCTTCTATTCTTGGACTCTTCATGAGTTCTGATAGACAACATTTGTGCCTCATTGTCTTAGAATAGGAACTCTTTCCTTTATGGAAAGCGCTGATTGCAAATTATAATTTGCTTGTCCTAACTTCATTTTTTTATTATCAATTCTGTAACCTGATTGATACTTGACTAATGAATGGAGAGACAGAAAATCTTATTTATTTATTTTAAAAGTTTTATAAAGCGCCAGCTTGACCCGTGGGTATCAGAGCGCTTTACATATACACAAGCGATAAAGGTTGCATAACATAGCATGATCTAAGGAAGCAAAAAATATATAAGCCAAAAGCATAATAATTAGGCACAACATTGAGAGAGAAAGGTAGCATTACATAGCATAATCTAAAGAGGCAAGAAGGATATAAGCAACAAAAAACATAAAAATTAGGCAAACTGTGCTGGGGAGGGAGACAAAATAAAGTTGGTGGTTGGCATAGTCTAGTAATCACCAATCCTTGATGATCAAGTGAGGGGGGAGTCCATTAGGTTATCAGAGCCAGAGTCTAGGTTAGTTGACCTTGGTCGGTAAACAATTTGTTGAAGAGATGGAGTTTCAAGTCCCTTTTGAAGCAGGAGAAGGAGGGGTTGCATCTGAGGTCTCTAGGGAGTGAGTTCCACATCCTGGGCTCATTACCAGAGAAGGATCGACACTGAGTGGTTTTCCTTTTCACTTTAGGAGGGATGAGAAGAAGTGAGTTGGAGCTTCTCAGTGTTCTGGCTTTTCCTGCTTTTACTAGTTTCCTGCTAAGGTAGTTGGGTGACGGGGAGTGAAGGGTTTTTGTGTGAGGCAGGCCTGTTTGTAAATACATCTACCTTCCATGGGAATCCAGTTGAGGGCGTAGAGTGCTGGTGTGATGTGATCAAATCTTTTTACACCAATAATGAGTCGGGCCGCCATGTTGAGGACTGACCTTAGTGGGGCTAGGTGTGCTTTCGGTGTCCCTGTTAGGATGGAGTTCCCATAGTCCAGTTTGGAGAGGACTACGGATTGTACTATTGTCTTGAGATCATCTTGGGGAATTAAAGGTTTCATTTTCTTGAGGTATTTTAGTGAGTATAGCGCACCTTTTGCAGAGTTTTTCATGTGGTCTTTCATTGATAAGTTCTTGTCTAGGGTAATGCCTAGCAACTTAACCGAGTCGGATAGGACGGGGGAGCAGTTTAGGGCATCGAGATTCTTGATCCAGTCTTGGATTGGTCAGTGGTTACTTTTTGGAGAGAACAGTATTAGTTCCGCTTTGTCTGGGTTCAGCTTTAAGTGATTTGCATTGAACCAAGATCGGATCTTGGTTAGTGTGACATTGAGGTGACGGATGTCGCTGGTAGATTTGATTTTGTAATAAATGTGAGTGTTGTCTGCATATAGGTGGTAGTTAACTCCTGTTTGTTTCGGAATGATTGTCAGGGGTTCCATGAAGACATTGAAGAGGGATGGTGAGAGGATTGATCCTTGAGGGACCCCAAGTGTGACTTGTGTTGGCCTCGAGAGACCGGAGTTGATTTTAATTTGTTGCAAACTGTGCTGAAGGAAGGAAGTGAACCATTTTAGTACTAAGCCATTAATGCCAGAGTGCCTCTTCAGAGTCTCATGTAAAGCTGGATGATTTATTGTGTTGAATGCCGCAGATAGGCCAATGAGGATGAGGAGACAGGATTCGCCTTCATCTAAGGCTCTGTGGATATCGTCAGAAATATTTAGCATCGCTTTTTCGGTGCTGCAACCTTTCCTGAATCCCGATTGAAAGATGTCGAGGAGGTTGAAATCGTCAATGTATATTGTTGAGTTGTTGGAGCACGCGCTTCTCCAATGCTTTAGCTAGGAACGGGAGGTTGGAGATAGGTCTGAGGTTGTTGAGGTCGTTGGGGTTGAAGGGAGTCTGGGACACAGCCTGATGTGAGAGAGGTGTTTATGATTTTTGTCCAGAAAGGGGTAATGATGGGATTGAGTTGTTTTACTATTGTGGAAGGGAGGGGGTCCATAGTGCGGGAAGAAGGCTTTAAGCTTGCAATTATGCTGAAGACCTCGTTTTCCGACATGAGTTTGAAGTCTGACCAGTGAGCATTATTTTTTGGTTAGAGGCAGACTTGGTAGTCCTTGGTATGATCTCTTTCTGTTTGGTCCATGGTGCTTGAGGAGTGGCAGGATAAGAGGGAGGGGGATTTGAGGTTTGGATGAAGGATTGTTCAATTTTTGTTAGTTTATCTGTGAAGAAGCAGGCAATTTCTTCGCAACAAACTTTGGTGGCTTTCATTTGTGTCTTGTGTCTTGTAAGCTTAGTGGCCTGCTTCTTACACCTGATGGAACTTTTGTGTTCTGAAACCCTGATTTTAATTTTATGGGTCGTCATGCCCACATATTGATAATTGCATGGGCATGTGATCAAGTAAATGAGTCTCTCGCTATTGCAATTGGTGAATTTATTCTGTGTCCATGATTTAGTAGGCACAGTGCCTCGTCTTTTGATTTCTTGATGTGATGGAGTAGTTTTAACCAGAGTATGATAAAGGTACAATATTCTGAGCATATGCTTTTATTTTATATTCCCCACAGAGCAGAGCCTCATTATCCTGAGCCGTTGCCAGGAGAGGTGAAGTGTCTTCCTTATGGTACATGGGTAAGACATGTTTGCTATCATAGCAACTAGATGATTATAGTGTTTTCACCAGTATTTGAGTCAATGTTTTATTTCCTTATTTTGATTGTATGGTTAAGTAGATACATGACACGTTGTTTCTCCTCTGTGTTTGTTTTTCACAGGTATTTAAAGTATCCCTGGTACACATGAGGATCTGGAAAACCTACTAATACAGGTTACATGGTTGAGTTTGATCCAACCATGACACTATTCAGAATTGATTTATGATTTATGTTATTCTGTTGAGCACAATATTTTCGCATTAGCAAAAGATCGAGTGTTTTTGTTCCTGAAGAAAGCCGTGGATTTAGTCAAATCCAACAGGCTGAAACATGTAGACCATTGTTCTTCTTTGTTGACACTGACAGTTAATATGTCAAAACTGTTGTTACGCTGTTTTTAACCTGGACATCAGGAGATATTTAATTAAGTTGTTTTCTCCTGGTGTGCATTTTACATCACTTAATTACTCACATGCATTGCGCCCATCACTCTTCAATAACATCTTATTCACATCTCATACACATACACGATCTCATCAAGATTCCGAGCTGCTCTCCCACATCCTCCGAGGTGGAGGATTCTACTAAGAGAGCAGCGGATTTCGCTACTTTCTTCGACGAAAAAGTGAAATCACTTGTGGATCAGGTCGCTCATCCTACACCTCCAGAGGAGCGCAAATCCTTAGCCATTTGGCAGAGCTTTGACCCCATATCTGAAGATGCCCTTCTCAAGTGCATACGCGAAACAAAGCCCTCCAACCATTCTCTTGACCCTATCCCCAGTGCCATTGCCGTTGACTTCTATACCCATTCCCTTTCCTATTGGACCACTCTGATCAACCTCTCCCTATGGCAAGGCTCCCTTCCTGTCGCCTTCAAAAGTGGGCAGGTCACCCCTCTGCTTAAAAAGCCCACTGCTGATGCGAAGGACCTCAACAACTTCCGCCCCATCACTAACCTTCCCTTTCTTGCTAAGATCACAGAAAGATGTGTAGCAAAACAACTCTCTCGTCATATCAAGAACAATGATCTTCTTGACAATTGTCAGTCCGGCTTCATCCAAAACTGCAGCACTGAAACAGCCCTACTGCAAGTGGTTGATGATGCGCTGAGGATACTCGACTCAGGGGGGTCCTGTCTGCTAATCCTCCTTGACCTTTCTGCAGCCTTTGACACTGTCAATCACAACACCCTCCTCAATATCCTTCAACAGAGAATGGGCATGGAGGGCACTGTGCTTAAATGGTTTGCTTCCTTCCTCTCTGACAGATCTCAAATGATCAAAATAGCAAATAGTCTCTCTTCTCCTGTGGCGGTGGGTCAAGGTGTTCCCCAAGGCTCTATACTTGCACCCACATTGTTCAATCTCTACTTAGAACCACTGGGAAACCTCCTAAGCAAATCCGGGATTCACTATCATCTCTATGCAGACGACACCCAACTCTACCTCAAGGTTACCTCCACTCATGATCTCTCCATCCTAAGCTCCACTCTCGACTCCATCCAAAACTGGATGTCAACTCATCAATTGATTCTGAATCCCTCCAAAACTGAATTCCTCCTCTTCTCCTCCTCACTCTCTCCTCCCCCGGTTCAATCATGGATGGATTAGAGGAATCTACTAAACAATAAACCCATCATTGTCGACAGCGCAAAATCCCTTGGTGTCATTCTCGACAAAAAACTCATTCTAACTCCCCACATCAATTCTACTGCAAAATCTGCGCGTTATCAACTGCGCCTTCTTTGGGGAATACGACGCTTCTTCCCGGAGCAGGACCTTATAACCCTGGTGCAATCACTAGTCCTCTCCAGACTAGACTACTGCAATTCTCTTCTTACTGGCCTCCCCAAATCTCACCTGTCCCCACTTAAGTCTGTTTTCCATTCAGCAGCTCGTTTCATTTATGGGGCCAAAAGAAGCGATCACATCACACCGTTGTTATCTACCCTCCGCTGGCTTCCCTTCGAGGCTAGAGCTATCTACAAGACCGCTTGTATCACCCACAAAGCCTTGCACTCCTCCTCTCCTCGCTACCTGGCGAATAAACTGAAACTCTCTGGAGGCTCTAGACCTTCACGCAATGCGGAAAATCTACTGATTGAACCTCCCACTTTCAAGAAGGAGAGAACAATGGCCCAATCCTTTTCAGGCAACGCAGTGAGAATCTGGAACTCTTTGCCGCCTCAGCTCCGGACCACCGCCTCCTCCCAGGCCTTCAAAAGGGACCTCAAAGTTCTCCTCCTCCAGAGACACCTCCAAAAGTAATTCACGTCCTCATGTTATTTGGAGGAAGACTTCCCACTACTGAAAATTTCTACCTCACATGACCATGGAAGTGCCTTCCCAGTGTACTCTTGTGGTTGGTGTGTCTGCCTGTTTGTAGTGTTTTCCATGTACTTGTGTTTGGTGCCCTTTTGTAACATGCACACACCACTTTGCCCTGGTAACACACGGTTTGCTACCTCTCACATGTTCTACCTTTGTTACCTGCACAAGTGCCACCTTTGCCTACGTAACGCTTTTTGTGCATGAGTGTCTAGCACCTTTTGCAGTATTATACCTCAAATGATACTTTGTTTTCTCTTGTAACGGCACACTTGTCACTTTTTCCTCTTGTGCACTTTTTACTACCTCATGTATTTTTGATTGCTCACAATTTTTACTACCTCATGTATTTTGTTTGCTCACAATTGTCACTATTACCTTATGTAACGTAACGTTTGCTTTTGTAATCTGTTAATGTGTAATGTTTCTCATTATGTTTCATTTCTGTTCCTATTGTGAAGCGCTCTGACGCCTTCGGGTAAAGTCCGCGCTATATAAAAATGCATAAATAAATAAATAAATAAAATAAATAAATCTAGCGGTCCCCCCTAGTAGTGCGCTATCGCACATTTTTCGAATTAATTTGGAAAACATCCGTGAGCTCCCCTTCATAGTGGATGGGTTGTAGCCCTTGGCGTCACTAGAGTGACGCTAGGAGGAGACCCAGATGAGAAAGCATGTCACCTCGTGAGTGATGGGAATCCATCCTATAGATAGGTATGTCCTTTTCACACCATCGTGTTCTACTTAGCCAGCGTTAGTATCAGACCTGTGGATACCCTTGTAGTTTGTACCCATTCGTGTTGGGGACCGTATCCACGCTTGGTCTCAAAATAGTTCCCTGGGACCCTCCTTTTGTCTCTGTGTGTATATTATTCTAAAATGTTTATTTGCATTTGATTGATTGCTCATGTTTATGTGGGAGCTCCCTGGTCATAAACTGTGGCAAAGATCTATCGACCTTGAGCGGAAACATAGGTAATGGTAATCCAAGGTGATGGTGCCGCATTCCTAAATTTTCCAAAGAGAGATTACCTTGGGATTTCCACTCCAACACTATACCAGTAGTTGCCCAGTCGTCGCCAAAACTGTAGAGATGATTCGTAGCTGTTATGATAGTATTCTTTATTGAAGCCTCCTGGTGCACACACACAGCAGATCCCGTGGGCCCAACCAGCACCAGCCTTGACTGCCTGAATCTCCACAGGCATCCAACGCTCTGCATTTTATCCCTTGATCACATTCCACCTCCCCATTCCTAGTTCACATTCCAACACACCACAGTCAGGACAGGATCACCACACCTAGTTTAGACATAGAAATCCAGCTTGTGAAATGTTATATAACTAAATAGAAGGTAAGGGCTCCAGTGAATATCAAAATGTTACTTCTATATTTGAATTACAATGTAAATAACCACAATGGCTTTACAGGAGGTTTCTACACTGACGTGACAAAAGGGCCGACTAGATACTGTAATTCCCACAAAGGATGACAAATTATGAAACTAGGAGGATTTGACCACCTGCAAATGACTGCTTGGTTGGGATCCAAGCAGCCATCCTCCCAAGATAGTAGGCTGTTTAATGTCGTAGTTTATGTAAAGCGTTACAAATATAAAATTAAAAGGAAATCATAGTTTAGTTTATGAAATGATCTTCAGACAAAAAGTCACGAGTTCCATTAAGTTTAATATATAGGAATGTACATAAAAATAATACTCTTGGAATATCTCATCAACATTTTAAAATTTTGGGAAACGAAATCGTGTTTTTCCCCAGCTTTGCTATTAATCAATAGAAACGTGGGACACTTCAAGATGGCGACTTGGTTCAAACGAAGCTTTCCTTAGAGAACCTGTGTTGCTTCCCATGCACACCTTAGGGGCGTGTGTCGGATTAGTCCCATCTCTTTGTCTGTACTTCCCTGGAGCTGGGAGGGGACGGTGGAACGCTCCGATACCGATTTTGCTGCGGCTGAATCTTTTACTTTTCCGCGGCCCCCTTCCACCGTGGGGTGGGCAGGCTGTGATGGTGGAGTAAAATTAAGTACGAACCGGACCTTTTTTGCTTTGCGGCGTTCAGAGCTAAGATGGCGGTTGTTCCCCGTGCTCCTCTCTTTCTGCTGCTTTTTCTGTTGCCCCTAAGTACTCCTGTCTGTCCGCCCCCCTGCTCCTGTGGGCCCCAGCACATCGACTGCAGTCGGAGCAAACTCTCTCGTCTTCCGGGAGCCATCCCTACGGACTCTACCATCCTGTAAGTAATTTATAGAAGGGGCACAATTGTTCTGCTATTAAGTGACATCGGTTTGTTGGGGGACAGGAGGGGAGGGATTCATCGTGTTTTATTTCTTTATTTTCGGATGGGGAGGCGTTGTGTGTTGTGTAATGGAAACGTTCACTGTAATAAAGACTGATGGTCCTTTTGAAAGTTGGAAGTAAATGAAGTTTAATCCAAAGATTCACCCACAATTCCCAAGCGTCCAGTCGACCCGGATTAAAGAATACGAAAGATACAATCTTAACATTCTACTACATTTACCAATGTGGCTCTTTGCTTACTTTGAGAGATGGTCTCTAATTTTTGCAAACCAATGGAGTGATTAAATTAGATTTTACAGGGTGGGGGAATTGGAAATGTGCCCTGGGGCAAATTCTTGAGATTTATGGGTGCCATGCCATGTTTGTTGGCTTTGACTTATCCTTTGAGTCATTCTCTCTTGTACTATCACTCTGGGCCAAGCTGCCTTTCTCCACATATCTTTATTTGTCCATGCTAGTCGCTGTATACAGCATCCTGTGTGGTATGCTGTAGGGTATGGGATTTGCACCTCTGTAATTTAAGGGCATCCTGGCACTCCTGCCCTATTGTCTTTGCAGTGCTGTGTGATTGTGGCAGACGGGTGATTCTGATTGGCGATCATTCCCCACTAACAGTGATTCTAGGCATGCCACCACACCTAGTGTACACTTCACAGATCAGACATAAGTTGTCCACTAGTGCTTAAAAAGTTCAGAGCGTGAGGGTGAATATACTTTGACCGACTCTAGGGAATACGCACCAGTTCACAAAATACGATCTGTTTTCATCAGTTAACATATTATATCGTTTATTTTTATTCAGTTATCGTTATGTTGTGCTACCTTTTAACTATATTGCAATTTTGATATTTCTTTCGTATACTCTGTGGTTTGGAGGGAAAAAGTGAACATCCACTCCATTGTACGGTTTATGCTCACGATTTGGATAGTTATATTGTTTTCATAATACGTTTGCAAGTACAAGGTTGACGACAGCACATACTTCTAAATGCTCAATCTGTCCATCCTTAAATTATTGAATCTTGCCTAGTGAACATGGCAGTGTTAAGGAAATCGGAACTGTATTAACTGTGGATCACTGACTGCATCAATAGTCAGGAAATAATTGTTTTGAATCATCTAAAATGTAGAAGTATTAGTGCTGCTCTGAAAGTCAAACGCGAACACAAAAAATATATATATATATATCTATTTTGTGAAGTATTAGTCTCGCATAACACGGCATCACTGAAACCCTAAATTAATGGAAGGTGCCATACCATCTGACAGCAGAGATAGTAATTTGTACTCGCATTGACTATAAAGCACCAAAAATAGTTTGTGATATACTTGTTGAACCTAGGACTTAAGTCTTAAGGCCATGTCTTAAGTTTTTCATGTGCTTGACCTACTTTTTGAAAACCAGTGCTCTTTTATTTTGGTTTGTAAACTATAGTGCTCGCTCAGTAACTTTTTTTTTTTTTACATAAATTAAAATCTTACTACTTTACTAGCATATCACCCAACTTTAAAACATTTTTCCTGTGTGTGTATGTGTATATATATAATATGCAAAAAAGAAGCAGAGAACTCTGGGTAGTTCCCAAGTTTAGGTGGAAAGCAGCTCCTTTATAGAGCACCCTCAAAACCAGCGACACTCTAAATTTACTCACCTCACATGTCTGCTTTTCTATCAAAGTTTGTAAGCATAGGATAAAGGGACAACGTCTTTTTTATATACACTAAAAAAATAGATGTTAAAGGGACAATACAGTTAGGTGAAAATGTCAGTTAAAGCATAACATTTTGAACACAACCACTGAAATTCACCAGTTATAGTTCTCTCAAGTAACAATGACTTGTGCCCTAAAGTAACTATAACTCGCGCAGTGTTGTCGTGAAAGATGTCATTTTAAATGTTGGAATCATGTTATCAGTGATGCAATATGTGAGGTTATAAGCAGTGCTTGGCGAGGGTGCTAGATTTTTTTTTTTGCAGATTTAAATGGCGCAAGCTCGACTTGAAGGTATTGGAGTGCTTTACATGGGCACTAGTTATGTGTTACACATTCATTCTTTTTTGTTAGGGCTCGCCTGCTGATGCGCATGCGCATAGCTGGCCAAGCTCTATAGTGGCTTATCCAGAGTTTAACCACCGGCGATTCCACTGGCGATTCCATGCAGTGCATATGCTTTTTAGGTCATTGCGCAAGCGCAAGCCCTAAAAAGCGCGTGCACAATGCCACCAGCCTCCTCCCTGCCAGCCTCACCACATCAAAGGCAGCCCAGCCTCCCCTCCAATAAGCTTCTCAGCGTGCGCTCTGCATTTCTCCTCCCAGCGCCGGCCGTACTTTCAGTTTCACCTGAACTGCTCGCACCCACCCTCTTGCCTTATTCCAGAGCTCCAAGCAGATGAGGACAGCGAATGCCTCTTAATGTGTTTTACATCAAAGGCTGACGGGAGTTCTGACAGTCCGCATGTCCGTCTTGTTCTATTTCTTATTTCACCCGGCCGTCTCTCCAGGGCAAAGACGCTGCCTCAGAGCCCTGTCAGGGCTGCAGCTGCTCGGCATGGTGTGCCCGTGCAGACTCAACCCACCATACCCCGAGCTCTGGCTTTTCAAGCTAGTTTGCAGGAGGAACTCGCTTCTTGGTCTCCCTCTCCCCATCTCCCCCTCTGCCTGCTCTCCTCTCTCTCTCCCTCCCCTCTCTCTCCCCTCCGTCCTTCGCTCTCGTCCTCCCCCTCTCTTCTTCCCCTCCCTCTCTCCCTCTACCCTCTCTCCTTTTCCCTCTCTCCCTTCCCCTCACTTCCCTCTCTCCCTTCCCCTCACTTCCCTCTCTCCCTTCCCCTCACTTCCCTCTCTCCCTTTCCCTCTCTCCCTTTCCCTCTCTTCCCTCTCCTCTCTCCCCGTCTCCGTCTCTCTCTCCTCTCTCCCCCTCTCTCTCTCCCCCTCTCTCCCTCTCTTTACCCTCTCCCTGCTCTCCTTTTTCTCCATCTCCCTATCTCACCCTCTGCCTGCTCTCCTCTCGCTCCCCTCTCTCGCTCCCCTCTCTCTCCCCTCCGTCCTTCGCTCTCGTCCTCCCCCTCTTATTCCCCTCCCTCTCTCCCTCTACCCTCTCTCTCCTTTTCCCTCTCTCCTTTTCCCTTTCTCCCTTTCCCTCACTTCCCTCTCTCCCTTTCCCTCACTTCCCTCTCTCCCTTTCCCTCACTTCCCTCTCTCCCTTTCCCTCTCTTCCCTCTCCTCTCTCCCCGTCTCCGTCTCTCTCTCCTCTCTCCCCCTCTCTCTCTCCTCTCTCCTCTCTCCATCTCTTTACCCTCTCCCTGCTCTCCTTTTTCTCCCTCTTCTCCCTCTCCCCATCTCCCCCTCTGCCTGCTCTCCTTTCTCTCTCCCTCCCCTCTCTCTCCCCTCCGTCCTTCGCTCTCGTCCTCCTCCTCTCTTCTTCCCCTCCCTCTCCCCCTCTGCCTGCTCTCCTTTTCCTTCTCTCCCTTTCCCTCACTTCCCTCTCTCCCTTTCCCTCTCTTCCCTCTCCTCTCTCCCCGTCTCTCTCCCCGTCCCTGCTCTCCTTTTTTCACTCTCCCCATCTCCCACTCGGCACCACCACAGCACCACTCAGCACCACCACAGCACCACCACAGCACCACCACAGCACCACTCAGCAGCACCACAGCACCACTCAGCAGCACCACAGCATCACTCAGCAGCACCACAGCATCACTCAGCAGCACCACAGCATCACTCAGCAGCACCACAGCATCACTCGGCACCACCACAGCATCACTCGGCACCACCACAGCATCACTCGGCACCACTCGGCACCACCACAGCATCACTCAGCACCACCCCAGCACCACCCCAGCACCACCCCAGCACCACCCCAGCACCACCCCAGCACCACTCAGCACCACCCCAGCACCACTCAGCACCACTCAGCACCACCCCAGCACCACTCAGCACCACCCCAGCATCACTCAGCGCCACCCCAGCATCACTCAGCGCCACCCCAGCATCACTCAGCGCCACCCCAGCATCACTCAGCGCCACCCCAGCATCACTCAGCGCCACCCCAGCATCACTCAGCGCCACCCCAGCATCACTCAGCGCCACCCCAGCATCACTCAGCGCCACCCCAGCATCACTCAGCGCCACCCCAGCATCACTCAGCGCCACCCCAGCATCACTCAGCGCCACCCCAGCATCACTCAGCGCCACCCCAGCATCACTCAGCGCCACCCCAGCATCACTCAGCGCCACCCCAGCATCACTCAGCGCCACCCCAGCATCACTCAGCGCCACCCCAGCATCACTCAGCGCCACCCCAGCATCACTCAGCGCCACCCCAGCATCACTCAGCGCCACCCCAGCATCACTCAGCGCCACCCCAGCATCACTCAGCGCCACCCCAGCATCACTCAGCGCCACCCCAGCATCACTCAGCGCCACCCCAGCATCACTCAGCGCCACCCCTGCATCACTCAGCGCCACCCCTGCATCACTCAGCGCCACCCCTGCATCACTCAGCGAAACCACAGCATCACTGGTTCAAATATGTACTTTCAATGTTTCAAGCTGCTTTCAAGCTTTATTACAAATCACAAAAAGATGTTAATATTTCACTTCTGTTCTTGGATTTTCGTCACAATAAAAAACACTTAACATAATCTTCCCAAAAGTTATTTACAAAAGTTTAAGCTATTGCCATTACAAATTAAATAAATTATTTAAGTATTAATTATTTAAAAAAATTAAAAGCAATTGTTATTTGTAATATCAATACATCTAAGTCCCGTAAATATAAAACATGTTGCATTACAAATGCTATAGGTGTCACATTTGCGAAAGTTATAACTATTGGCATTGTAAATGACAAAGCTATTAATTTAGCTATTTTAAAAAATAACACATAAATAATAAAAATTTCATTTATAAGACCAATAGCTCAAACTTTCCTAATGCGAGCCCTATTGCATTTCCAATGCTTGTTTGTTTTGGGATGCACAGGGAGATTGTGGTTTGCACAGGATGCTGAGCAGAGGCGCAAACTTGGTTTCTCAGCTCCAAAATTGCTCGGTCTGGCCGTGAGGCCACCTCCTCTGCCGGTTATAGTTACTTTTGACCACAAGTTATAGATACTTGAGATAACTAGAACCGGTTGATTTCAGTGGTTTTGTTAATTTAAAAAGGCATGTTTTAGCTAACATTTTAACACATAACGTAATTTCAAGAAGACTCTTACATTTCAACCTTTGTTTATTCCTAGTGAATTAAAAACTAGTTTTTTTTGCGTAAAGTTAGATGTTTATCGCCATTTGTGGCATGTGGTTGGGCATAGGGCCATGTCTTTGGCTATGCTTTTTGTGCGGTTGAGCACAGACCGGGTCAGGCCCAATGCCTCTCACTGGCACCCAACCACCCCCTGCGCATGCGGACATGCCCTGCACCCTATCTCCCACAGCCTTCGAGTGTGCGCAGCTGTGGTTGGGTGCAGGACCTGTTGCCAAGCCTTGCTCCCAACTCCTTGCTGAGACCCAACCCCCCCTGTGCGCAGCACCATGTGGAGTTGGGAACAGGGCCTGCACCAAACCCCACAAACTGACTGTGATGTTACAATTAAGTAAGGCAGACATACTGACTTTATCACAATCAAGGGGGGCGCCTGTACACCCCAAACCGCTGGCACAGCCACAATTGCAATTTGCATATTTTTTTTCTTTCAATTTTGCTTCTTTTTTAACTCAGTGCATACTCAATTTTTATCACTCTTCACCACTTTTCAAGCTTTCATGCAAGCAAAAGCAATTTTCATAGGCTTCTCATGTTCAAAACGGGCAATCCGAGCCTCAAATTCAGAACACGTACAAGTGCTGTATTCTTCAAAAGCTGTTCAATGTATCCCAATGCATTTCAAGCCGAATATGGCCCTTCGTCAGGGGAAACTGAAATTAACAATAATATACATTTAGAATCATTTCATGTGCGTGACAATACACTCATTTCAATGTTGGTAGCTTGTTAATAATCATGCTGATATTGCCTTAATTGACACATGCTGTTTAATGGGATCATTATGTTTGGGGGGCCATGGGTAAACAACAGTATTTTCTACGACATACTTAGAACATTGAACTCTTCAATGTGCCTTTGTTACTCCCATTGTCTTCAATCTGGAGATACAAAACTTTACTTAAACCACACTACCCACCTTACTCCCTAAACACTCCTCACTCCACTTTCCTTTCCCGCTTCTGTTTTTTAACTTCCCCACCTCGGTAGTGTTTTATATCAGATCTTACTCTCCCCTCTATGCGCATCTAAAAACTGTGCAGCGTTCCCCATCCTCCTTACTAATCTCTGCTACCGCTCGTACCTGCTAATGAACCGCCATCTGTTCCTCTCCATGTTGAAATCTTTCCGTGCACATTTTCACATCTCACGTTTTTAACTTCCCCACCTCGGTAGTGTTTTAAATCAGATCTTACTCTCGCCGCCTTCTCTCCCCTCTATGCGCATCTAAAAACTTATACTGACTTTGCCAAATTATCCCAAAATAAAAAAATTAAAAGTGAGCCTATTGGCTTTATCAAAGGGTGAGCATATGAACATATATAAAGCAGATCTATAATCATTATTCCAAAATCACCATTAGCGTTAAAAAGTGTAATCAAGTTTTATTAAAAAAGAAAGAAAATCAACATTTCAGATTCTTTTTTTTTAATTGTTTTTTTACATTTTCAGCCCTCAAAATAGTCATAAAAACAACCACAAGGGGGCACTGCACACAAGGTGGAAAGCATTGAACTTCAGCTAGGAGTTATTTGCCTGTGAATGCTAGTTCCTTCTACACGTTGTAGGGTTTCATCACTTCGGTTAAAATAGAAAAATTTATTGACATCTTTGGGATGTTCTCATTACCAACTTTATCAAATTAAGTTATCAAATTAAATTATCTTATTAAAACCAACTTATGTTTTTGTATTTGGCTTCTTCATACCACAACCCATAGCACATATCAGTGTTCGTTTTACAGGGGTGTGGAATTTAATAAAATATCTACTTGTCCATGGGGCAGGTTGCTTCATAAATCTACTTGTCCTGTAACAAAATCCACTTGCCCACTTGGTGCCATGTACTGCAGCGACAAATTATGGGCGCAATCTCATTATATAAAAGAGTTCTGATATAGCCTCCTTGATTATGCCAGGGCTCATACCATAGTAGTGTTTGAATACTTGCAATCCCCTTATGTTGCCACGTTTCCGCAGATCTACATACTGGGGCTGAAGGTAGTGATAAGCAATAGTTCCAGGGTCAGAGTGCCCTTTTGAGTCGGTGCAAACCTACTAACTTGCATGTTTTGAGGGTATCAAAAACTATTTTCTAATATATTCCCAGACATTGAAATGTTGGTAATTTACTCCTGACAATGGTAGACGTAAACCTACTTCCAGGGTTAGGAAAAAAGTGGTTGGAGGGAAAGTGCAACTTGCAAACACTCAGATTTTTGCATGAGCAAATCTACACATGCATATTTGCCCATACAAAAATGCAGTTCACAAATATTTTCTAGGAGTACTATTTATTGTCCTACTTCTGTAAATTCTTAGGAATTCACGAAAGCCGCATAACTACCCTTCATGCAAGGACATGTACCTTGGGTGCACTTTTGAGATTTGTTTTAATAATTGGGCCCCTAAAATGGTCTGGCGTTGACTGTGACCTTCTGTGTTTCTTAAAGTTCTGTTTTGGCTGGCTTCACTGTGAGTTGACAGCATTCGGTTCTTTCACAAGGAGCATATCGACACACAAAGTATTTTTGTTCATTGCCAGTTACTACTGTGGCAGTGTGTTCTTTTTGAGACCAAAAACAATTGTTGCTTTTGCCAATGTTTGTTATAATGGTGAGGGCCTAGCAGCTCACACCCCAATAAGGTTTTACAAATACCATGCATCAACAAGTCACACATTGACATAACTAAACAAGCACTGGCGTTGCCAATAGGTCTCGCATTAGGAAAGTTTAACCTATTGGTATTGTAAATGACATAAACTTTCCTAATGCGAGACCTATTGGCAACGCCAGTGCTTGTTTTTCCTGCGATGTTACTTGTATTCAGGAGGCAGCTCTCTAAATAGGACTCCTCGGCTCCGTGTCAGTAGCGAGTTTTTTTTTCCTGCGATTGTCTATAGTAGGCAATTGATTATTCATCTATTTTGTGTACATGAGTGTTTAATACTTATCAGTGACTAAATTCTTCAGATAAAGCCACTGTTTTACTTTTTACGTTGGTGTGCACTGCTCGGTTTTATATTGTTGGTCCTCTAAAGCGCGAGACATGCGTGCAGCCCGGCCTGTTAAGCAAGATGCACCCTTTGAAGTCACGGCCTGCGGCCGTGAATAAGTGAGGGCGCGGGGCGGGGCAGCGGAAGCCTTTGATGAGGCAAATGCTGCTGGTAAAGCTGGCTGGGGAGGGGGAAAGTTTATGGCCCAAAAGCGCGTGCCTGTGGCCACGTGAACTCGATGAAAACCGCACGAAAAAAGCGGTGGTTTCACGAGAATTTCGAGCACTTGAATTCTCGCCATTTCCCATTCCTTCGGAATGGAAAAGGCGAGACCTAAAAACTGACCACTAATTTCAGACCCACTGGCTTTGCCAATGCTTACCCCCCCCCCCCCCACCCATAATCATATTGAAACTGGTTACACTGAACTTCCATTATGAATATTTTTGGGAAACACTAGCATGCATCAACACGTTACTAAATGATGATGCAAAGAAAGGGTACCTGAAACTTTACAGTAGTTTAGCTAAATGTTTTTTTTCCTGCTTTCATTTTTATTATGAACATTTTATTTTGAAAGCAAAGAATCAATTGTGATTTCAGGCTTTTGCAAATATTTGCATCAAATCAGAGAGCATTTCGGGGGCATTATACATAGCTTTATTTTGCTAAACTTTGAAAACGTGTGCAAACATTTTTGTACTGGAACCACTGTCAGCAGTGTAGTCGGAGTTTACAACTTTTAATTAGAGCGCTCACCCTAATAATAAAGGCTTTAAATTAATGAACCATAAATACAAGTTTGCACGGTAGTAACATATGGGCAAAAATATTACCTTAACTGCAGATAGTCTCCTTCCCTGATCCATAATGTAGTACTGCAAACTGGCAGCCAAAGGGTTTGTGCTGCAGGGGGTTGGGCCTACTTGTCCCAAGGACAAAATGAACATTAAAACTTATTGCCCTAACCCCAAACAACATGTCCTGGGCGTCGGGCTATAGGAATTCCACATCCCTGGTTTTACTAGCACACGAGTGTAGTGCCACTCAAAAATAATTTTGTTAAGAATATGAATAAGACCTGGCTTGGTAGTTCGGGCTGGACTGTTCCCATAAGGAACAGGGTCAAGACTGATTTGCATATGGCTGGGTCCAAACTGGGGTGGTGTGGTGAGCAAAAGAATGATGGATTATACCCAGATCCTTGTGACTGGGGGTGATTGTTTGCATTCTCCAGCATTTTGTCCATCAATTATTGCTTTTGCTTAAGAACATGAATGAAGGCACTTGACTTAACCAGTAACTGCCGGTATCAATATATACTTTGTGGTCTTCTATGGTAATCAAGACATTTGTTGTAATTTGGTGTGCTTATTCTATAGAAAACAAGTACAGTTCATTAGATTAGCAAAGTTTTGTATGTAGATTCTGTTGATGCCACACAGTTTAAAGGACATTTAAAGCAATGTGAATGACTTGAGAGGGGCATCTAATAAAGTTTTGATGGGTGCAGCCTTGTTAAAGATTTTAAGCTGTTGCTTCTGACTCACAAGGACCATCTAGTAATTTCTTGAGTTAATTTAGCTATGTGAAAGACCAGACCGATTTGGCTTTGCCAGTATTTGTTCTTATCTGGATTTATTGCATCTCCATATTATTACCTCATTTTTTAAGCGGTCCTCTCTTGATCTAAGCACTTTGAAAGATAAGCGCTTGGAGATATTCTTTTAAATGTCTTCTCCCTCAGGTCAGAATGTCATACCATGCAAAATGTTCTAGAACATCACTTCCATGTTATATTGTTTAATGTTGTCACATTTTATATCCCTGTTTTCATGCAAAAATGGTGTAACTAGTCAACTAAACAATATTTCTTTAATTGATGTTAAGAACATGAAGGTCTGAGTGTGCTCTCCTGTGATTTAATCTGTGACCTATATATTGAGTGTATATCTTCGGTATGGAAGATCAATATACATAAATATCTCACCATCATTAGCTGTTGTCAGCCAATTATGGTTGAGATATAGACATTAAAATCCCTTGAGGTATCTGAAGTCTACTATTTTAATGGGTGCATATATTATTTGGGACTCTATGCTATTTGCACGAAAGCAGTGTCTTTTGTTATGATTTTTTCATTTCCCACATTTTTAATAGTATCTAGAACTTATAACAAAGGTTCAAAATACTTCTTATTTTAAAATCATCTGGACCAAACCTGAAATTAAGCCATTTAGTGTACACAAGAGCTGAGTTGTTGGGGAGAGTCAATAACAATATTCAAGTACATTTACAAACGGTTTTAAGATACGATTTAAAGGCTTATAAATGCTTGTGGCATTGAATGCCCTTTGAACTCGCTTTGTGACACAAACGTTATTGTACCATAAGCAGCACACTGAGGGTTTTCTGTTTAGAAATGGAAGGAATTGAAGGGTATAAGAGTTCAAGAATTCAGAGATAAGAAAAAGACAGTGAGAGTGAAAGGGTCTGGAACGGTTTGCATCAGATGGTGGAAATCAGTTATTAGTCTTCCATGAAGGTATTTTCAGTGTGTCTTGATGAGTATATAAGTAGTGATTTGCTTAATCAGATACATTGTGTTAATTATGGAGAATGTTCTTTTGAAGATAGGGGTCAATTGAGTCCCACAGATTGTTGGGACGAGAGTGTAATTTGTGGAGGCATGTGAGCTCTGCACTTCTAATGAAGCATAACTATGCCTACCAAGTGTAAAAGGATATGTTCGAGGCACTTTTCCATTCTGAAAGGATCAGCTTTGCTCTCTTAACAAGCATGAGGTCAATGAGTAAAAGATATGCTGAATTAAGAGGCGGAATGTTCATGCCTGCAAAGATGTCAAATTAAGCTATTGTGGTCAGTGTTAAAATGTATGCTAAAGACCTTTTGTGTCCGGCTTTGTAATTTGGAGCCAAAAGCGAAGAACCTAGTTACGGTTAACATAGTCGTTAAATTGCCTGCTTTTAGCTCGCAATTTTAGCTGAGCTTAGAATCAGTGAGTCCTAGTATATGAAGTTTCCCAGGGGTTCAGAAAGTGTTGTGTACAATTCACAACATCGTTTGTACATGTGCTGGTGTGATGTTGACTTGAATGGAGAGCTCCAAATATTTGCTCTTGAAGTTGAAGGTATGTTGTGTCCTGAGTACTCTGAAAGGTATTCCCTTGTGGTGATACATTTGTAGATGAGATGTGGTTGGAGTGTGTAGTTAAACTGTATACCCAGGGTTGTGGAATTTAATAAAATATCTACCTGTCAATGGAACAGTTTGCTCCCTAACATAGGGTTTAAATACTAGCAATACCCTTATTTTGGCGCCTTTCTGTAGATCTGTATGCTGGGGCTGGAAGTAGAGGTAAGCAGTTGTTCCCTCATGGATAGAATGCCCTTTTGAGTCTGAGCAAACCTACTAACTTGTATGTTTTAATGTGTTTGTTTTCTTCAGCTCATCTTCAATCTTTTCTAATACAGAGGAAGGCTGGACATCTACTCCCGATAAGGGCGGAAGTAAAACCTCTTCTCTTCCGGGGGGGGGGGGGGGGGGGCAGTGGTTGGTGGGAAAGTGAACTTGTTTGCGCTCAACAGATTTTTGCATAAGCAAATCTACATGTGCAGATTTGCTCGTACTAAAATGTCATTCACAAATATTTTCTGGGAGTACAATTTCCTGATCTACTTTTGTATATTCTTATGAATTCATGAAAGCCATAAATCTGCAATAATGCAAGGACTTATACCCTGGATGCCCTTTTTTTGACTTTCTTTAAGAATTGGGCCTTGATTTAGGTCTAGCGTTTACCAAAACCTCTTGTTTTTATTAAAATTCTAACCCTCTCTGACTACCGGCTGGTTTCACTGTGAGTGATAGCATTCTGCTTTTTCATAAGGAGTATTTCAGCATGCAAACTACTTTTGTTCTGTACTAGGACCTACTGTGGCAATGATTTTTTTTTTTTAGACCAAAAATATTTTTTGCTTTTGCCAATGTTTGTTATAATGATGAGGGCCCGGCGGCTCCTGCAACAGTTAAGTTGTACAAAAACCATGTCAAAACAAGGCATGCATTGACAAAACCAAACGGCTGACCACCAATGTCATACCCGTTGGCTTTGTCAATGCTTGATTATATTTTGTTGAAACTGGTTACACTGATTTTCCATTATAAGTTTTTTTTTTTTTTTGGAAATACTAGCATACATTAACACATTTTACTAAATGATGCTTCAAGGAAATGGTACCTAAAATGTCACAGTGGCTTGGCAAAACTTTTTTTGATACTTCCTTTTTTTTGTGATGAATATTTTATTTTGAAAGCAAAGAATCCTCAATCTTGCTTTCAAGCTTTTGCATATATTTACATCTATTCAGAGAGCATCCTGAAAACATTATTTTTGTAGCTTCATATTGTTCCACTATGCAAATGTGTGCACACATTTATATACGGGAACCACTGTTAGTAGAGCAGTCTGAACCTACAGCATTTCCTTAAAATGCTCACCCCTAATAATACCAGATTTGTATTAATTAACCATACATTCAAGTTTGAACAGCATTAACCTATGGACGCAAATATTACCTTAACGGCAGACAATACCCTTTCCTGATATATGATGTGGTACTGTAATCCGGCAGCCAAAGGGTTTGTGCTGCAGGGGGTTGGTCTACGTGTCTCGAGGACAAAATAGGCATGAAAACTTGTTGTCCATAACCTCAAACAATATGTCCTGTGCATCAGGCTATAGGAATTCCACACCCCTGATATCTTTGAAGTCACGTGGCCTATTTTTGAGTGTGTCCCTAGCAGGAAAGCTAGGACTGGCAGATGAATGCTGCCTTTATTTCGGAGAACAGCTTTACATTTTAGAAATGTATATAAGCCCAAATTAGAGAGTTTGTAATTGTTTTATTTCTAAGAATCGTTTGGGTTTACCATTGGTACCTAGGTCACTGATAAGGTTGCCAACTCTAGAAGCAAAGTTTTCCCCAAAATGCAATAATCTTGATGAGCTTTTTATGCCAGAGAGAACCCTATTTGGATTTTGGAAATTTTAGTAGTTTTGGTTTAATTTGTCCAGTGTGTCAAATATGTTGCTGATAATGGCGTTATAATGTCAATTTTAAGAGGGTTGACATTAGGTAATGTAAACTTTGCTCCCAAGGCAAGTGGGCCAAGTAGATCCGTTTCAACAGGGAATCCAGACTGGAGCCTTATGTGTAGCCTTCGGAAACCACCACGACCCTTGTCTGACCGGAAACACTATTTGATATGCTAATAAATCTGGGAATTTCTCACTGCCATCATTTTTGTTCAGTCTTAGTTTGCTCCATGATATTTTTATTTTTATTTTTCTAAAGGAAGTTTACTATCATTTTGTCAAAGCTCGGTGTGAATTTTATTGGTAGCATACCGGTTGGAAATCTAGTCGGGGGCATAACCAGAATTGTAATACTTTCCAACCTGCTTTGCCTTCATATACGTTTTGGGGAGCACTGTCTCAATAAGCCTTTGACTTTGGCTGTTTTTTTCCATTTATTTTAATTGTAATTGCATTTTATATAGCGCTTACTACCTTGACAAGGCGTTCAAGCAATTTACACCTGACCAAATGCTGCTCCATAACCCAAGGTTTGTGGTTAGTCTAGTGGTTATTGGGATTAGTTTTGTGCTCGCAAGGAGACCATTGCATGCATTATTCCAGTGCCTTAGATATGGATTAAATTAGTAGTTGTTAGATGTGATCATTAGTGGGGTCGAGGTATGTGGGTTCATGCAGATAGTCAGTGGGTTATTAGATGAGATAGAGGAAAATAAGTATCTCCAGGTTGCAGAGATTAATGCCAACATGCACATGGGTTAGAGTTGACTTTACTCTCAGAGAGGAGGCTTCAAGAGGTTGGTATTAAGGAAAGGGTTATTCAAAGAAGTAGTAGAGCCAACAATAAGAAGTTTTAAGTCCATTTCAAAATCTTCACTTTAGGAACAAAGAGTAGACTTTGGTGGTAGAATGCAATCTTTGGATGCAAAGCTGGAGAGAGAATCATCATTATTTGCATGTGAGTTAGTACTCTTAACTATTTATTCATAGGCCCTAGAAACAAGCGAACCGTCTGTCTGCTGCGAGACTACTGATAGACAATGTCTGATGCAAAGACCGCTGATCTGCTCCCGGGTTGGAAGTGTAACGTAACTGCTCCCGGGTTGGAAGTGTAACGTAACATCTGGATGCATATATAGGAAAATATGGAGAGCTTTAGGCTGCTCTTGAATAAAACGGTAAACACATTGACCTGTTTTCATCCAGATCCCTTCCAAACCAAGTGCCCAGATATTTTAGACCAATATTTTGCCAATTTTAGACCTGTGTCTTATATAAAGGAGGAGCAGTGTACACTTAGGGGACTTACTTACGTTTTGTCCCTACTGAGGGAATATCTTGACATCTCTGAGTATTTTAGGATCACTTCCATGATGTGAGGAAATGCTCTTGTCCTCTTCCTTAAATAACAGCATACCATTGGCATAGACCACCACCTTTTGTACGCTTGATTTATCAGTTCTGCTAGTAACATGTTTGAAGTTGTATCATAACAGGCAGCTGTTAATTCGTACCATGGCTTTTGTTTTGAGTAAAGAGCTAGATTCATGCTAATAAAATCTTCAAGGCCGTATTTATGCAGAATGCCTATCAGAAAAGTCCATGAGACCCTGTAAATGACCTTCTGCATTTGGACCTACAACTGAAGCGAGACAATTTAATAATTGAACTTTTTCCAAAACATAACTGAATCCTTATGGTATTAAAAGCCATCCTACCTCTAAGAAAATCTGATGCTGCAGGATAATTAAGATGGGTAAGAATTTTGTCAGTCTCATAGCGAGCGCCTTTCCATATGTATGATTTACAATCTATATTTAACAATTATGCCAATTGGTAGTTTTTAATATCTAATTAGTCGTTACAATTCAGTTATCGTTAATGGCTGAGCCATATATGATACCTGTTTTGGTGAGAATAGATTGTGAAGTGGCTTGAAGAGAGATTATGCATAACCTTTGTAAACTTTGCTGGTTAGACTGTCTGGGCCTCTGGCTTTCTTATTTTTATCCGTTTGATTGTCTTTAGAACGTCTGCCTTGGATAGTTGTTTAGTCAGACATTCTTTGTTCTTTGTCCAGAGTAGGGAATGAGAGCTTTCCTAGGTAGGCTTCAAAATATTTAATATTAATATCATTTTTCAGGGTCAAACTATTTTCATTGATCTCTTTAAATGCACCTAAAAATCTTGATGTCACCTTTAATCCGTTTTAGGTCTTGGATGCGTCAATTCATGGTTGCATGGATGTGTTCTTCAAGGAGCTTGGAGCCCACCCATTGTCTACGATTCGTGGGCTTAATTTTCACTTATTTGCTGCAGTTTAATTGGGCAGTGCAAACAAGCTTAATTCCTCTTTTGGCTAGAGCACGGGCCAAGATATGATTGCTTCATCTCGATTAGGGTCAAGCCAATTCTTTTTTTTAATTCAGATTAATGCAAAAGTCCATAAGAGCATAAAAGCAGAGAACACAACACAAATTTACATATGTGAACATAGTAAATAAACATGGTCTTCCTGGGGTAGACTTTATCAGGGCAAGAAGAGCTAAAGTCCTATGTGCAAAGATGTGGAAATAACAGGATCAGGGCCATTGGTAATTTAAGTAAAGGTATTCTGTATGTAAGATATATATATATATATATATATATATATATATATATATATATATATATATATATAATGAAGTACTATCAATAAATTCATAAAAAATATTTGACAAATATTATAAGGTAAAATAATTCAGCTCATAACTGTCGAATAAATCCCTTTTGGCGATGAAATATCGACCTTTTACCATTCAGCAGTTCATTTAACACAGGAGTGATGGTAGAACAAACCCTAGTTTAGTGTTCCTCATAATGTATCCCTTCTAAGTGGCTGAGTGATTTCTGCCTCCTAACTGCGGTCAGAATTGTACAATAGGTATGGGCATCTGTCAGATTGAATACGAATTTAAATCCCTCCTGATAATATAACAATCTCTTTAATATATTATAGCGGGTGCAATACATGTAATCTGATACCTTTATGAAATTTACAGAACATAAAATGAATGGTCAGTTGTCTGGCTTTCCCATCGCATGGGCACTTTGGTAACTTTGCTGACCATGCCTCTGAGTTAGGGAATGCTTGTTGTAGTGTTTAACCTCATGTTGACGTAGGTAGTTGGCGCGCGCTGGCCTGCAGAAGGGAAGCAACGTAGGGAAACAGCGGTCAGGCAAGAGATTTCATTTGTCCTTCGGGATATACTAACTGCTTTCAATTTTCAGACTCATGTAACTGCCACAACGGGGATGGGGCGGGTAGCAAAGTTCCCCTTTGATCTCATCTCCCTATCCTTTTAGGGGTGTTGTAAACAGGCTATATTGCCCGCCCAATGTATGTACTGTGACTAGTTGGCCTTATGGTGGTTGCTTCACGAAGGCATTTGTGAAATGTAAAATAACCGGGGCTAGATCCTTGGTATCTGAAAGAACGCTTCCATCAGGACAAGCTGCGACACGCTCTGTGGTGGGGGAGGGGTGAGCAAGACAGAGAGGCGGAGCGAGGCACGTGCCCTTGGCCGAGCAAGAGGAAAACCAGATGGTGCCTCTGCTAAATAATTGTATTTATTTTGTAACTTAAAACAATGTAATGTTTTCAGTGGGAAAAAAACAGTTTGAGTGCATAATTGTTGCCCCCAGATATATCTGCTTGTACTGGGTATTGTAAATTATAGTAATGATAGCTGTTTACCCAGGTGGCACAGTAACTTAAAGCAACGTAATGTTTTTTTTTTTTTTAAACCACTGTTTACGCGTTTAATACTTGCCCCTAGATATATTTGCCTGTACTGGGCATTGAAAATTACAGTAGTGATAGCAGTTTATCCAGGTAGCACACTGCACAGGACCATTCTTAAAGGACAGTGTATCCTTCAGCTGGCTCGCATTGTGCTGTCTGATGCTAGCAGTGTCTACGATGGTGAAAATAAAAACACCCTCTCACTTCTATCACCTTACACAGAGATGTTGCGAGGCTGGTCTCCTGTTTGCTGTTAAATTAAAGCGCGGCGAGAGGAGGCCCGCATTGTGCTGTCCGGTGGTAGCAGAGTCTACCATAATGAAAAAATAAAAACACCCTATGACTTCTGTCACCGTACACAGAGTATCACCGTACATAGAAAAGTTGCGACGCTTGGAGTCTACGACGGTGAAATAAAAAAACCCTGTGACTTCTACCACCGCCACAGAGATGTTGCGAGGCTCATCGCCTGTTTGCTGTTTATTTAAAGCATGGCGGGAGGAGGCCTGCATTCTGCTGTCCGTAAGCACGGTGGGAGGAGGCCCACATTCTGCTGTCCGTTGGTAACAGTATACGATGGTGAAAATAAACAAGCTAAACACACAAGCAAAATGTGATTCTTGGGTGATAGGCCATGACTTCTTGATGTAAGTGGTTTCTGTGTACCACAAGTCTTCATGCACGGATTAACTGATTAGCTGCAGCAGGCACAAGTTAAGGCTGTATCACCAAAGAATGGCTTATAAAATGCTTTCTTGGAGGGTTAAGTGTGAGCGTTAACTAATTATTACTAAAGTATTTTGGCCCTATCTGTTGTGTGGGACTGAGTTGCTTTGCAGCATTCAAGCAATACCGTATTTATTTGTCAAAGGTAGTGATAGCTGCTGAGCAGATGGCTGACCCAAACAAGAGGGGATCCCAATTAGTTAAATGCTACAGCGCATGTGCGCCGGGAGCGCGCACCATTTGTCTGCCTGCGTGATCACTTTCGCGGCCGCTTTGATGTTAACATCAAATCGGCCGCGAAAGTGATCACGCAGGCTGACAAATGGTGCGCACGCCCGGCGCACATGCACTGTACCCGATCCGCCTGCTTTGAGAGCAATTTCAGAAGCCCCACTAAATATCTTGCAGAGCCATCGCTTACACGATAGCTAGGCGAGACCTAAAAACTTATAAGGTCCCAAAGGCGAGACCTATTGGCTATGCCAATGCTTTTTTCATATTTCCATAGAAAGGCTGGCTGCAAGGGGTGCTGTCCCACTTAGGACAGAATTTCAGTGAGTCTGGCTACGACTATCTGCTTGTCCGTCTGCATTTATGTCTACTGTAGGCATTAGTCTCTGTAGTCTGATCTCTTGAGGAGAGTTTTCGGAGTGAGCATGATTCATCATTGAGTGTAGTGTCAGCGAGGGGCCCAAGCGCCCATACTGAGAACTGGTCTCTGAAGTGAGAGTAGATACAGTACAGACTGAACACACAGTTCTTATCTAAAGTGTTGTATTTTAATGACTTTACAGCCTTTGTCTGTTTTTTCTCCCAAAATTTATGATTTTAACTCGTGTAAATGTGTAATCGACATCCCTTTCTAACTACAACTCTCTGTGACGTATATTATGGACCTTCGCCAACAATAAGTTGAAACTGGCTGGTGGAAGTTGTATTGAATTGTTATTTGTATCACGCTTTCCGTACCCCTTTGCGAGGCATAAAGCATTATAGATGTTCTGAGTCGGCTTGTTTTTAGGTTTCGCCTGGCGAAAAGCTGCGCAGTATGGATTTTCGTACCGCCTCTGTTTCCCATTGGCTAGCTCCATAAATGGACGCTAGCGATTGGGAAACCGAGGCGTCCGTCATTCTCCGAGGCGACTCGTGGGCGTTTATGAGAATTTTTCTCATCCGGCCCCTTTGGACACGTCAGTGCGGCGGTAGGCGGGGTTTACTTTTTTTTGTCTTTCCGTGTTGTTTTCGTCTTTTCAGGAGTGCCTTCAGCCGGATTGGTGTTGTTTTTATTTGCGTTCAGGTAAGATGCATTTTGTTTACATTTTTTTTATTGTTTGTTTCTCCACTTTGTGTGTCTCGTTGCTGCCCCGTGTTGTGAATGTTTTGCTTTGCACGGTATGCTCCTCATTCCTGTGTTTCTGTGCGCTCTCGCCCCCCTCAGCGCAATGCAAGAGCTTGTTCGAATGGCTCCTTTGCCTTTCCTCGCACTCCCGTTCCCCTCACTTCTTGCACACTTTTGCCCCCCATCCAAGAACTTTGCGTAACATTCTGTCAGGTACACTTCCAAAAGACTCCTTTGCTCACAACAGCCGTGTCTAGTCTGTGTGTGTAAACTTTAAATAAATAGATTAATGAACAGGCTCCCAGCGCAGCACAATACAATCCTGCAAATGAGGCAAGATTGTATTGTTTACAAGCTCAGTGTCCTTATGCTGGACCGCTCGAATTGCCTTTAGTCAAATGTCTCTTTTTATCCATGTCTCTTTTTGTGTGTTACTAGTGATGTTAATACAAATGTGGAGATGAATATAACTGCTTTTTACGTTAATGGGTGTTTTCTTGAGAAGGCCAAAGCTAGTTTCACTCTCTCCCTCCTTATCTCACCCCCTCCCTTCTTCTCCGCCAAGTCCTCCCCCTCCCCACTGTCTTTTTTGCGCGCCCCTTTCTCCACGTCAGACCTTATATATGCGTACACGTTTACATACCACTGCCTCCTATGTATATACATGCTCCTCATTCCTGTGTTTCTGTGCGCTCTCGCCCCCGCCCCCCTCCACGCAATGCCAGAGCTTGTTCGAATGGCTCCTTTGCCTTTCCTCGCACTTCCCCTCCCTTCTCATCAGCTTTAATCATGCTCCTTTGCTTGTACTTCCCTCTCTCTTATCCCCCACCCTTCTCATCACCTCTGCTGGCATTCTCCCCTCACTTCTTGCCCAGTTCTTGTCCCCCCTCCAAGAGCTTTGCGCTACATTCTGTCTAGTCCTGTCTGTATCCCTGTGTGTGCACGTTGCTCTTCTCAAAACTCGTATGTGTGCATGTCGCCTGACTTATCACCCATAGACTCCATGTACAGGCCCCTTTCTTCTAATTGCACGTCACACCCTATTACATGCGTACACGTTTACATACCAATGCCTCCTACGTATATACATGCTACTAATTCCTCTGTTTCTGCGCGCACTCGTCACCACGACATGCAATTTAATGAAGGACGCACAGCAGAAAGAGCATAATGTAGACACACAGAAACACCGTTTACATACTGGATTTATAAAACCACCAAAGCGCGTCCGTATCCTCCTTAGCTACCAGACCCCAGGCAGACACGATTCACGCTCTTAGATCAGCTTCTCTCGCAGAAGTCTGGCGCATTAATGCCAATTTGTGACGCTGTACAAAACAGCCAATAAGCTGACGTGCAGCTCGTGTTGGTGAAATATTTCAATAAAGCGCGCGGAGATGCCTTGGTTATTTTAGGCCATAGACTTCTTTACTGTTTGTGTGTAGGTGCTTTTAAGCTGCGCCATGTTTGATATTTAGAGTTTTGGTTTTCCGTTATAAATATGGGACAGTAAGTACTGGAATCACTTATAAAAAAAATGAATTTTTTAAACTGCGTTCGTCGATCTGCATACCTTTTGGATACATCAAAAATGTTGTTTTTTGCCCTCTTTAAAAGTATATGGAGAAAGTGGCTATCCTTGCACATCATGCCCCCTTAGCCTCACTTGAAGTTATTCAAATTGTTGGCATGTGTCTCTGGCATGGCTCCCTGTTAATTATGTCCTTCACGTTTGCGGTTCATTGTACAACTAAGTGTGTGTGAACTTATGAATGCATGGATTGATGAACAGGCTCTCAGCGCAGCACATTACAATCCTGCAAATGAGGCAGGATTCTATTGTTTACAAGCTCAGTGTGCATTTGCAGGTCCGCTCGCATGGCCTTTGGCCAAATGTCTCTTTTTATCCACATCTTTTCTTGTGTGTTACTAGTGATGTTAACACGGATATGTGGATGAATTTAACTGATTTTTACGTCAATGGGTGTGTCCTGACAAAGCCAAAAGGCCAAAGTCGTTTTGCTCTCTCCCTCCCTGTCTCACCCCCTCTCTTTTTCGCAAACAAGTCCTCCCCCACCCCCCTTGCCCTCCCCACTGTCTCTTTTGCGCGCACCTTTCGCATTTTTGCACGTCAGCCCTTATACATGCGTACACGTTCACATACCACTGCCTCCTACGTATATACATGCTTCTGATTCCTGTGTTTCTGTGCGGTCTCGCCCCCGCCCCCCTCCGCGCAATGCCAGAGCTTGTTCAAATGGCTCCTTTGCCCGCACTCCCCTCCCTTTTCATGTCCTTAAATCAGGCTCCTTTGCTTGTACTTCCCCCTCTCATATCCCCCGCCCTTCTCGTCATCCCTGCTGGCATTTCCCCCTCGCTTCTTGTCCAGTCCTTGCCCCCATTCCAGGAGCTTTGCGCTACATTCTGTCTGGAACAATTGGATGAATCCCATCTTCCTTGCTTTACTATTAAACACTACTATAGTTGGGGAATGTGGCTCTGGGTGTGTGTGTCTGTAGCTCTAGGTGTCTATGTGTGTGGCACTCTGTGTGTGTGTGTGTGTGTGTGTGTGTGTGTGTGTGTGTAGCTCTGAGTGTGTGTGTGTCTAGGGCTCTGAGTGTGTGTGTGTGTCTAGGGCTCTGACTGTGTGTGTGTGGCTCTGGGTGAGTGTGTGTGTAGCTCTGGGTGTGTGTGGCTCTCGTTGTGTGTGTGTGGCTACGAGTGTGTGTGTGGCTCTCGGTGTGTATGTGGATCTGTGTGTGTGTGTGTGGCTCTGGGTGTGTGTGTCTGTAGCTCTAGGTGTGTGTGTCTGTAGCTCTAGGTGGGTATGTGTGTGTGTGGCTCTAGGTGTGTGTGTGTAGCTCTGACTGTTTGTGTGGCTCTGGGTATGTGTGTGTAGCTATAAGTGTGTGTGTGACTCTCAGTGTGTATGTGGATCTATGTATGTGTATAGCTATAAGTGTGTGTGTAGCTCTGGGTTTATGTGTGTGTGTCTGTAGCTCTGTGTGTGTGTGTGTGTGTCTGTAGCTCAGGGTGTGTGTGTGTCTGTAGCTCTAGGTGTGTATGTGTGTGTGTGGCTCTAGGTGTGTGTGTGGCTCTATGTGTGTGTGTCTATAACTCTAAGTGTCTTTGTATGGCTGTGGCTCTGGGTGTGTGTGGCTCTGGGTGTGTGTGTGTGTATGTGGTGCTCTAGGTGTGTGTGTGTGTGTGTGTGTGGCTCTGGGTGTGTGTGTGGTACTAATTGTTGTCTGCTGAGCTTGTCTAGGTGTGTGTGTGTGTGTAACTCTGTGTGTGTGTGTCTATGGCTATAAGTGTCTTTGTATGGCTGTGGCTCTGGGTGTGTGTGTGTGTGGCTCTGGGCGTGTGTGTGTGGTACTAATTGCTGTCTGCTGAGCTTGTCCGTAGAGTACAATAGGTCTCACAGTTGCGAAAGATTAAGCTAATGACAATGTAAATAACAATAACATTTATTTATCTGTATTCAAAACTAAATCATAAATACAAATTTTAACATTTTCAATGCCAATAGCTCAAACTTTTTTCAAAGGCGAAACCATTGCATTGTAAATGCTTGTTATTAAAAGGTGAGCAAAGTAACTCGCTCATGTTACTTCTAACACATGTATATTTGACTCCATTATGTGAATAATGTCTGGAAGTTGGAATGCTGAATTGGATCCTTGTAGTTGCTATTGGTATCAGGTGTGCCATTTTATCACCTTTCATATAGCGCTTTGTATCGGTATTATGGCTCTGTAGCTCTTTCTTTAACTGGGCTCCTTTCATACAGAGTCTCAGAAGGCCATCAGTCGGTTATATATGTTTGGTATGGGGCGCTTAGAAGACAGATTTAGCACGTAAAGTTTAGAGGAGATTTGTGACTCCTAATGTCAGAGTAAAATGCCTTTCATGTAGGGCCTCACGGGAGTGTGGTGAAGGAGTTTGCCCTCTTGCTGCTTACCACGCAATTTACTTTGTAATTGCATTTGGCGAATGGCACGTCATTGTGATCCAAGCATCCCATGTCTGTATTTAATATTGGTCGTTGCATTTTTGTATTTTAGTTAATGCATAGCGCGATGATGACCCTCTTCAAGGGTGCCAGTGCACCTGACATAGCTGCGAAAGCAGACTAATACACCACACAAGAAATTTTCAGCCAGGTGAAGTGGCCGTTTAAATTACAGCTACAGGGGTGTCTCTTGCTTGTTATTGTCATGTATTTTGGGTAGATTCGGTTTCTGTCCTCGTATATTTAAGAGATCACTGTGTTAAATGGAACGAACTGAGATTAGCAAGTAGAAGTGAGCAGGAGCTGTATCCTACCCCTTTTTCTGTAATATAGATGAACTGCATTTTGTAATAATTTTTATATTTTCGGTACCTTCCTTTTTTGATGTTTTAGCACATCTCTTATGTATTACACAATGCCAGCATACTGGATGACAGTTGAAGCTGTGCCTCGCTGATGGGTCTACATAACACGGCTGTGCTATGGTGGGCTGTGTTGAGACACCCCGGTGTCCATCAGACGCCCCCTCCCTACACAGCTTCCAGACCATTCAGGTCACAAGGTGAGCACTGTGTGCTCGTGTCCACATTAGTCCTTGTAAATCTGCTGACACTTTGATTGCCCCTTGTTTTCTTTCCATCGAATGAGAGAGATCGCCTTTATAAATCACAGTCTGGAGGTTTAATTATACATTTTGGAATTAACAGCGCATAGTAATATAGCACAGCAGATACAAATCTAACCACCAAGAAAGACTAACATCTGTTCTTTTTAGGTCTCGGCTGGTGATAGCGTGAACTCGCTGCTCTCGGCATTCGAGAGATTCTTGAAATCAATACGGTTTTCGAAGGGGACTTGAAGACTCGCCCATCTTTTTAATTGGGTAGCGTCATCTTCCATGCAAAACGCTGGATTCTGATTGTAAAGCAGGCTTCTTAGTCCCTCCTTGTTGCCGCCTTGTCTCCTTTTGGCCCTGCCCACCGGATTGGATCGTTTACTGGCGGCGTGACACTCTCTCCTCATTAGTCGGTACGCACTTTTTAGGTCTCGCCTAAGCTAGCACATGCACTGCTCTGGCGAGACATTTAGTGTGTGGGCTTTTAAAAGTGCTACTACAGCTTTTTGTTTGGCATAGAGCGTGCGGTTACGTGCACAATGATGAGCTGAGGCGCCATCTGGCTTTCCTCTCTCGTCATGATGCACGCACATTGCACCACTTGCCAGCCTGCTTTCACTTTTGCCGTCACGAGCTCACCCCTCGTTTGTTTCCCCTTCTCTCTCCTACCCGGTGTCTCCCAAGCTTGCTCTCTCACCTCTTTCTGCACCTTTCCTGCCTATCCAGGTCTTTCCTATTCTAACTTTCACACTGGCTGTCTCTCTCCTACTTGTCCAGCTCCTTTCATCTTCTTTATTCTCTCTCCCTTCCCCTATCCTCACTTTTATGTGCCCTGCAGCCCCTTCTCACTCGTTGATTTGCTGTCCCTATCCCCTTGCTACCCATCCTGCTCCTTGGCCCCTTCCCTTGTGCCTCTACTCTCCCCCCTCTCCAACTCTTTCCCTCTCCCCCTCTTTCTCTCTCCCCTCAGACTCCCTACAGCTGCTCCTTTCTCATCCCTGCCCGTCCCTCCTCCTGCCCTGCGCCTTCCAACTTACAAAGTAGTGCAGCACAATCGAGGCCCCTCAGGTGACCGTTCACACGATGGCGCGCACACAGTGTGACACAAATGTAGTGTTTGTAAAATAAGCAGGAGCCAGTTAGTGCGGATTCCAACTCTACAGCGCAGAGATACTCCTTCGGGAGTCGATTCTAGCGCTTTAGAAACCCTTAATTAATAATGAATAATTCATTAATAATTAAAAAACTCCGGGGCTGTCGCTCCCTGCCCGGGTTGCTGAGGGACACAGCTCGGCGTGCAGTTGTCTGCTCTTGGCGCCACCGCTCATGTCCTTCCCTCGTGCCTTTTCAGAGATGGTCATGCTCTTGCTAATTTGTGATGCTTTAGAATCTGTGTACCAAGTCTTCACCATAGTATGTGCATCCGCTCCCTTGTTTATCAGCCTGCCACTTTCTTTCCAGTCTTACTTTACTCCAGTGCTTAAAATGGAAATACAGACTTGCAGGTACTCGTGATTTAAAATACCTGTGATTTAAAATACCTGTTTGCTCCAGAGAAGGGCTGATACTTTCCCGTCAAATGTATTGCAGCAGTGCTGAGAAATGCAGTACCCGCACTTCTTTTAAATTAAAGAAGTGCGGGTACTGAGTACAGGACAGTGCCTGCCCATTTAAATCACTGCTTTACTTCCTTACTGTCATGTACCCATTCTGTTCCCTCGATCCAACTTGAATTCCCTCCCTCTCATCTGGCCCTTTGACTCTACCCTGACCCTAGCTTGTATTCTGCCACCTCACCCATCTATATGTCTATTTGTCTTCTCTAGCCTTTTTCTCCCTCTCTCGCCTCTCCCCTCCGTGTCTTTACTCCCCCACTCTGTCTTTACTCCCCAGTCTTTCCTTTTCCATTGCATCCTTCCTCCATTCTAACCTCAACTCGTATACTGCCAGCTGTCCCTATTTTCTATGTTGTTGTTGCTGTCGCTCCCCTCTTGCTCCTGTCTGTCTCCCTTCTCGCTCCTGTCTGTCTCCCTTCTCTTCCTCCTGCCTCTCTCCCCTCTCTGTGCTTTCTCCCCCATTCTCTCCAATCTGACCCCTCCCCCAAGCCTTTCTTCCCCCTCTCATTCGGCCTTTCCTCTCCATTCTGCCCCAGCTCGTATTCTGCCACCTCTCCTTTTGTCTTCTGTGGCCTCGAGGCCTGATGTCTCCCCAGTTCTCCATTCTGTTTCCACCACTCACCATGTATTCTGTCTCTCTTTCATTCTGCCATTTCTTTCTTTAACTTCTGACCCCCCTTCGAATTCTGCCTTAGCTCTCTATTCAGATTTCTTCTCCCATTCGGTGACGCTTCCTGTCCTCACCTGTTTCATTGTTGCCTTTTCCCCTAACTCTGCCCTCTTTGTTCTCCTGGGTTTTCTATGGAATCTCCTCCACCCAACCTATCTATTTCTCTTATTCTTTCCCTCTGCCTATTCGGATTACTTCTCTCCTTCTTTTCATCCTCCTTATTCTGTTCTCTATCTGCATCTCAATCCATTCTCCCTTCTTTGCCCTCTCTTTACTTTCACCCTGTCCATTTTGTCCTGCCTCTTCATTCTGCCCCAACGCCCCTATTCTGTACACTGTTCTCCTTCAACTACATCCCAGAGCTAGGTGCAACCAAACACCAACAAAACCTCACACACTATCACACAATGGTTCTTGCAGATCAAGTGATGGACTTTCAGATCCTTAAAAATGTATCCAAATGGATAAAGTGCTGAGATGCCATAACAACGGTGGGCAGCGCTATACAAATGCAAATTACATCACATACTATTCTTTTCCTCACTCAACCCTGTTACCTTCTTAACTCTCTCTAATCCTTCTTTTGTTTCTGCTTCTACAATCTAGTTCCTGTGCTGGCCCATAACCGTCAGAATTTTTTTTAATTCTTATATTTGTTTTTTAGTCTTGGTGAGCCTGGCCCTTTTAGGCCTCCGGAGACATTGCCGTCAAAATGTTTAAACCAGCATTGGCATAGCCAATAGGTCTCGCTTTTGGGACCTTATCAGTGTTTAGCCATGCAACAGTTGTTGTTGCACCAAGGATATTGTGCTGCATAACTAAATACTTATAAGGTCCCAAAAGCGAGACCTATTGCTATGCCAGGGCTGGTTTTCTTAATTATGGGCGTGACCACTTTAATAAGTAGTACCTTATTATGTGCGATTCCCACATATCACCCGATACTGCTAAGCTTTTTTGTACCTGGAGTTTTTCCCCACATTAAAACTCCTTGCAGCGCTTAGTTTTTCGCCACTTTAAAACTCCTTGCAGCGCTTCGTTCTTTGGTATGTTTTGCTTTCCCATTGAAAAGTTGGGACTCGCACAATAACAGGCAGCACTCCCTATATGTGCATCTTTTTTAGATTGTTTACATACAACTGGACACTGCTGAGCTTTTCGCAGTGCCATGATATTATTTTACCGGGCACTGCTGAACTTTTCACGGCGCTTTGTTCTCCATGGTCCCCGTGCTGTGCCATGGGACTGTGCATCTGCCCCTGCAGAGAGCAAACACCTGTTACTTTACACACTTTCCCATGAGGCCGTGAGCGCAGTAGGCACATTTGCGCATCATTCTTTGGGTTCTACAAAGAGGCCAAGGAAAGGATGAGCAGGTACTGTGAATACCTTTATTACAGTGACTGGCAATGTGAGACACGTGACCACTTTCAAGTTTAACTCCAGAGCTCTCTCTCTCTCTCTCTACATGCTCCCCCTTGCACAGTGCAAACTCACGTAGGCACGCACCCTGAGGCCTCCGCTGACTTGAATTACTTTCAGGATTCTTTGCAGTTTATTTAGAGAGAGATCATTCTTTTTAGGTGTAAAGTTCAGGACATACATTTAGAGCCTGGTCGGGGTCGGCTTCAATATATGTTACTACTTACTGCCTGTGTTGGGGAGGACGTGCCCCACTTAAAGCGCTGCTAGCTATGCACAGGCACGTCCAGAAGACGTGTATGCGTACGATGGACTATATAAACACACTCACACCCAAGACAGTGTCACACACACAGAGAGGTCTTGCAGTGTCTGGACACGGTACATTGGCAGTGCGCACACACATACACAGGACGTGCAGTGTCTGCACGTGGTATATTGGCAGTGCACACACACACTGGACGTGCAGTGTCTGCACGTGGTATATTGGCAGTGCGCACGCACAGAGGAGGTGCAGTGTCTGGACACGGTATATTGGCAGCGCACACACACAGAGGCCGAGCAGTGTCTGCACGTGGTATATTGGCAGTGCACACACACAGGACGTGCAGTGTCTGGACACGCTGTATTGGCAGTGCACACACAGAGAGGACATTCAGTGTCTGCACACTGTATATTGGGAGGGCACGCACACAGAGGCTGTGCAGTGTCTGCACGCTGTATATTGGCCGTACACACACACAGAGAGGCCATGCAGTGTCTGCATGTGGTATATTGGCAGTGCGCACGCACAGAGGAGGTGCAGTGTCTGGACACGGTATATTGGCAGCGCACACACACAGAGGCCGAGCAGTGTCTGCACGTGGTATATTGGCATTGCACATACACCTGAGGGGGAGGGGGGACACACGCACGCACACGCACACTCACCCCTTCCCCTTCCAGATTATCTCTAAGGAAAGGAGAGTTGACAATTTTCCAAAACAAGGTTAATCCCCAATTTCTGTAGCGCGGTCCAAATTTGCCCATGCTTGCTCTTGGAGTTCTCTTTTTTTTAGGTCAAGAGCATTCAATACTTTAGTATATACTTATTATTACTTATGTTTATGTACTATGTGGGCTCTGGAGATCAGCTCTAGGACGTTTCCGCTTAGGGACTTGCTTTTTCTTTTCTTCTGCCTCTATATAACTGTCTTGATCGAAAACGACCATCTGAGGGCAGTAATATACCAGAATCACTTTAACATTCTCCTAATTCCAGTCCTTGGACATTGTCTCCCACAAGCACCCATGGGCAATAATATTTTTTCAAATCTTGTATTTTCAGTGATATGACCACTGAAGGCCCTGAATTTTTTTATATTAAAAATAGAGCTTTAAATATATCATTTCCCACTGAAAAGCAATATTTCTCTCCATGTATTCCCATACCTGGCGTGTCATACAGTTTGGTGCTTACTTTCCATCCATGTTAAAGAACAGTAGATGTTTCAGCACCCAGGCTAATGTGCTGTATAGCTAAATCCAAATAAGGTCCCAAAGGCGAGACCGATTGCATTGCAAATGGCTGTTCCTTATGGTTAATGCTAATTCATAGATCTTTTTTAGCTCTCTTATTCTCCGCTATTTCTTGGACTTTTGCTGTAGGGCTTTCCTTAGTTTCTGATTTTCTCTTGTAAAGTGATTGTGAAAACACCGGTGGGCCGCCTTTATTTTTCTAGGATCCTTATTTGGGACGCAGGTGCTAAATATTACCAAATGCCAACAATAACCCATCGTGGCTCACACTCCATTCTGTTCATATGCTACATGCTTCAAGATTTTCTTTGACTACGGCTTGTCAGTCTGGTTTCATTTATGCCTGCCCATTTCAGGATTACCTAATTTCTGCCCACAGTTTCAATAGATGGTGCTAATCTATGCCTCTTTGGTTGCTAATGATGTTAAAGATAACTTTAAGTGTCGAATGATCACTGAGAGCAGACTGTTCTATCTGGAGAGATTTAACCCTGTTCAATTAGTTCACTGAGATTATTATGTGATCCATTACAGAGCAATGACCATTTCCATGGAGCGTGGGTAACACATCTCCATTTTTCCTCCACGCCTTGCTGAATCAATTCCAACTTTCGTCTATACATGGTTTCATTTATAGATTCACCATATAGACCACGAGGCAAGCACAATTGTTCACTCCCATAAGTCTGCGTATCCACAGACCTTGCTAGTTGGACGGTGACATTTACTAGTATTAAAGTCCGAACACGTGCAATCGGAGCCAGTTTTCTTTGCAAAACAATTCCAATTCTTTTCCTAGCTCCTTTACTACATTTTGGGTACTATTAAAGACATTGTTTTAAAAAAGATGCTTTCTTAATTCTGGTTGATTTAATAGAAATGCTAACTGGTAGTTGAGAGAGTTAATAACAATGGGGCCAAAGTTGAAATAAGAATCGCCATGAACTCCCCCATTTGCTCGTCCACACCCTGAAGAAGTAGCTGGGATGGGTATGGAGACATTGCTGTCTACGTTGAAATCTTCCATAAGTCATGTATCCTGCAGGTAGATTAAACGAGCAGAGTTTATAATATTTAACCAGTTTGGGTTACCCAATTTGTTTTCACACCTGCCACATTCCAAGATTTGATCATCAAGAAATCTGCAGAGTTGTTTGCCTCCAGAAACTCACCCCCACGCATGATGTTGGCCCGCCTGCATCTTTATATCCTTGAGGCAGATGCCCATCCTTATGGGCTTTTCCCGTCAGTTTGGTTTGTCTAGAGAAGACAGATGGGCAAATCTATTTGAATTAATGAAGTGAGTATGATTATGGCAACTCTTTCTGGTGTGTAACATGGTCGCTCTCCGATGGCTGTCAGACTGACTCATAGTTCTTATGATTTCCATCCACAAAAGTACGTGGCACTAAGATCGCTGCTCTGAGGAATTTGTTTGGTCTATAAAAATACCCTAATAGAAGTACCGTTATCTTCGCCATTGATGGCGTCATCTGGGCAAGGCACCTCAACAATAGTTCCACAATTCGTGGATTCCTAAAATTGATAATGATGCAGTCCCCTGGTGTCTCCTTCCAATGCATCCTCAACCATACAAGACTTCTCACAAGCACAGTTTCCTGGGACAAGTCCCCCATCCATCGAGAATTTGTTCTTAACTGATGTATTGACTTATTTTTCAGTGCCCTATGAACTTCTCTATTTGGTGTGGGTAGTACAGGGACACCTATAATTATGTAAGGAGTGCACTCAGTTTTTTGGGGGGTAACCATTTGGGGGGGAATCTTCAACATTGGGTGGGATATTAGTAACAAATGGCTTTATGGTCTAGGCCTTGACAGAACACTTTCCTCGCAGCTCTAAGTTATCATTAATAACCTCTCTAGGTAGAGCTTGAGATATGTTAAATGCATGGAGTACAAGAGATCTCTTGATCGCATTACAATCATTCTTAGATACTTGGAGCTCCTGCGCCCGTTGCGCTGATACCAGTGACACCAGAGCAGGCTCCGCAGCAGTCTGGGTACTCACTCCAGGATTATGGGCCAACATATTTTTTTAGGGCCATGAGTTGGGACTCCCTAGTACAGAGGCACGCGAAAAGAGAGGCAAGATTTAGCTTTAATAAATTCTTGATACGGTCAAAGTACTATTATAGAAAAAGATCAAGGGCATGCTGATTAGTAAGCAGATGTTCCATTACCCCATCAGAGGATTGCAGATAGGTAGAAATGTTTTTTCGCAGACCCCGTGTTTGTGGCAAATTACTCTTTTATGTTTTTTTAGTTACTCTCTGGGTTATGCCAGTTGTCTTCATTTGAGTTAGACCCTTTGCCTTTTTTGGTACTTAGGGTGCAAACTGGGGCACAATTTATCGGCAACTTCTACCACAGTAGATAATCTGTTAGCACATATTGAGGTATTCAGAGTGGTGGTAGGCATGGAGTCTGGCTCGGACAATTCTGCGTCGTCCAGTGCCCGAGGTGCATCTATCGAAGCGGTACCGTAATTGAGTGACAATCTCTTCTCGAAGAGTTCTGTTTCTGTGTCAATGACTCCTATGACCCTTTCCATCATACAGTTGATAGCTGTATACTTTGCTGGTGGGGTCATTGCGGAATCTCCCCAGAGCAAATTTCTTTTGACCATATTCAGCAAGTTGCGGTAAGTCACAGGATTTCAAAAGCCCCAGTCAAGGGGGAAAAACCATTTGTTACCTCAAGGGGCCTGAGTCGGGGTAGTGGCCCAGCTCTGCCTCCTCCGGTCTCGGATGTGCGCAGTTGGGCCTGTCCTTGGCCTGGGCTATGCCAGGGTGGGTCCCTCGATGAGGGAGACAAAGTCTTGTTTTTGTGCACATTGGTGCAAGACCCCACCGCTTCCTGCCGCAGTGTTATGGTGTCTCCGGTCCAGTGGTGCAGGGCCTGAAAGCACACATGAGGGCATGGACCCCACCCCTTCAAAACTAATCTCAGTTGCCCTGTGCTGTGGGAAGGGAAGTCACCCTTTTGCGCGCATTGTTGCAAAGCCCGTCCTTTCATGGGCCGGGACGGCGCCTCCTGGAGCAGAGTGTTGTGGTGTCTGTGACCCAGTGGTGGAAGGCCTGGACACCCTCCAAACTCCTCACACTTGGCCTAGGGGCCAGTCAGCCAATACACCAGAAGTCGGTCATTTTTCAGGGGGCATCTCTAAGATGCCCTCTGAGTGCATTTTATCATAAATCCATCAGTGTGGGTTTATTATGCTGAGAAGTTTGATACCAAACTTCTTAGACTTCAGTAAAGCCATCATGTAAAGCTGTTGGTTTGTTTCCACACATGCAAGTGGTGTAGTGCAGCCCTGACCATACTCACCTCATGCACAAGTTAAAAAAGAAGGTTCCAAAGAGCTCATTTATGTGTGTCAGTTGTTTTGTAACTTACTCACTGTTTTGCGGACTACTGATCAAAAGTAATCTAAGAAAGTTCTTCACAGTAGTGTTGGTAACGCAGAAAGTCTTTGCCTCTCTGTTGTAGTGTAGTTCCTATTATCCCAATAGGCTCTGCGCATTGGAATAATATCTTCAATAGTATAGACGTAGGACAGAGGTTAACTAGGTCTTCTACTGTCGATATTAGACTTAAAGTTTAGTGTTTGCCAGCTAGCTCAGAGTTCACTAGAAACTTTCTCGAATAGACAAGGAGGGGTTTAACCTCCCTGGATAGACAAGAAGGGATTTAGTTTCTGACAACCATAGAACATGACAACTTTGCTCTCCCCTAATCAAGAATGTATCTCTAGAGTCGTGTGAAAACAAAAGACAACTTATTTTACTCTGTCAGTTCAGTGCATTCTTAGTTTCACCAGATTGTAGAGAAAAGGAAGAGACGGGCGTGTTCAATTAAAAGATGTTATTTATTGATCAGTCTCTTTTCTCATACAAGAGAAATGAATCGCTATTATTGCAATACTTATAGTTAAGTAAAGTGCATACAGTAATAACAGAATTATAAAATAATACTGTAAAAGCTTTGATATGGTTTCTTAGCCATATGATACTAAAATGGATAAAATAGATACATACATATATACATTGACTAATCGTACTCAACTGGTGCTTCTAACTACGCCTACCCCAATGTACCTGACCTAAGCCTAATACGTGGGCGGGAGTAGATAAGTAGCAGTTTAAGTTAAGTTTGCTTTGCCAAGGGTCTGCTTCAAGAATTCTCTGCAAGGGGTTATTCAGTTCAGTACCTGGGATTTAGAAGGCTGGAGGGCTGGTATCTCTATCTCAGGGCTTGATATCCCAGCTGCCTGCAAGGGCGGCTGGAAGCGCCGGAGCTGGATTTCTCGGCAGGAGAAAAGGCAGCGTCTCTCTCTCAGCGCGTCAGAAAGGAGGGGCAGCGTCTGTGGGCTTCGCTGTCAGCTGGGCTCCTCGGCAAGTCTCGCTGCTCCAATCTTGTCACCACCTCGTGTGTTTGCTTAAGGCAATGTCGGTATTATTTATACCTGAAAGGTGTCGAGATTGACGTATGGATGGACATAAATACGTCAATACGGATGTCATACGAACTGATCGTTCGCACATTCTTTACTGAAGTTCTCGGTTAAATCAAAACAATGGCTGCGGGGATTTCCCAGGTCGTGGTAGGTTTGATTTGTTTTGAGAACACTGTATGCCTATTAGGGGGCTGGAGAAATAGTGCTTGCCTAATGAGATGGCATGCGCTATGACCTAATCAGATAACTGGTTTCTGTGCCGTTGTATGGCTAATCAGATAACGGGTTTTTGTGCAGTTGAATGGCTGCTAGTTAATTATTAACCAGACAAGGGTCAGAAATAGGGGGATCGATACAGTACCCATAGTAAATACATCACACCCACTCCACGTAATCTATGTCCATATTTACAAATCTAGGCATAGTAAACAAAACTAGTAGTGCATGTGTATACCGAACCACCCCAAAATACAGTCAAATGCATTTTGAAATTTGGAAAAATGCGAAATACACGAAAAGATGAGTATAGTTACTATATGCACTTCAAGCAGTATAATAATGCTAAATCTAAACGCATATTTTGAAATCAGCATGAACGAAATGCGGAAATTACACATGAAATGGCTCTTAATACAGAAGAAAAAATTCGAGACCATCTCATCACAAAATCATAAATACTAATGAATGCTAGAGGGTAGCTAATGTCTCTAGAGTAGCTAAATATAGAAATTTTGTTCTCTAGGAATAGTTTTACTTTAAGCAGAAGATAAGTGTCCCAAAAAATCGTAAATATTTTTGGAAATGGAAGGGGAAAAAAAATGTCTCGCTCTCCGTAAAAACTGGTGAGAAAATTTCTTATTGCTTTATTTTCAAAGTTGAAGGCCAAATTCAGGGTGTAGGGAACGCCGTGTGCTAGTTCGCTCAAAGTCATTCTTTCTGCTCGGGTGAAAACATCATATTGTTGAGACTTTCGAAAAAACTGTCAACTGCTTCATGCGAAAGTTCCATTAACTCGGAAAAATTTTGTAACATGCATTCATGAGCATGATTGCCTTCATTGATATTTCGAACAGCATAGCTGACAGAAGGTCGTACCTGATTGATGCTGCTTTCATCTTGTACTTCACTACTCTTCAATCGTAGTGGTGAAGTCTCCACGAATGCCGTCATCAGGATTGGTAGCCGCTGGGGACAGTACAATGCATGAGCCGTTACCGGAACCAACAAAGTCTCTGCGTCCATTGGCACATCCGATTGTAGTGTCAGACAGGTGTCCAACACGCATTCTTCGCCGCATAGCAAGCACCTTAATACAGGCATAACACAACTTTGCCACATCGGTCTAAATGAAAGCAACCCAGTCATGTTCAGGTCGCTATTCCAAGGACTTTAGTTATGCGGTCCCTGTAGCGTATGGCTAGGATCGTTTCTTCCATTGTCGCTGGTGTCTTGTCTGTGACGTGGTTTGCCATAGCGAAGTAACAGGATCAAAAATAGGAAGCCTGCCACTAGTCCCAAAAGGAGAGGAAGTCCGCCAAAGATGGAATGGACAAAATCAGGAAAAATACCCAGGATGGCTTTGAATGGGGTTAAAGCTCCCGAAAACACTGTCTTAAATACACTCGAGATTCCACTTGTATCAGAAATATTTAAGATTTCGCTCAGTATTTCTGCGAAATGTATGGGGGAATTGGTTGATAACAGTGAATGAATCTCAGCAGTTGTCCTTGCAACTTGGAGATCATACGTTTCTTTTGATGACGTTAACTGGGTTGGCGTCTGTAGGAGCACAGTCTTCATTCTGCTTAAAGTATCAATTCGAATAGAAGACATTTTCAAACTGGGCCATAACCTTGCCTCCCTGTCTCGAGCATCGCTTGGGAACAATACTCGTTCACAGCACATGACCTTCATAGTCACGGTTATGAGATAAGGTTTTCCGGGCAGCAGACTGCAACATCTGCGATCTACAATTAGAATGTAACTCCCGTTCGAGAGTCTCCTAAAGAATGGTTCTATTTGTGTTGCAGGTGTTCCTAGCTGGTGACATGAAAGGTTATTTGTAGTCCCTTCACAGACTCCATGCAAACTAATACCCTGACACAGAAGTGTACCCCTTAGTGATCTTGCACAATTATTGCCACTAAGAAACACATTCTGGCCTTTATTACTAACACATGTGTGTGTATAGGGCAGGTTCCATGTTGACTTAATGTACCCTTTACCCAACCTTTCATACTGGCCTGCCTGTACATATTTTTGGCAGTATTGAAACTGGAAAGTTGTTATCGGAATATTTATTATCCCATGTATTATCCATTCAATGACAGGTCGTTCTGACATTGTCAATGGTAATCTCTCAAGTTTTTCAATGCTCAGAATTGTATAGTCAGCACCCTTCTGTGCCAAACTGATTTGTTTATCAGTAAGGTTAAAGATATTAAATAGTGACGTTGTGTTGATTAAACGCCAAGGCACATAGCCTGAACGCAGATTTTGTAACGTCCAGCCAAGTTGTACAATAGAACGCAATTGGGACTGACCGTGTTGTAACATCAGTAAGTCTTGCGATATTATATCGATTGCTGAAGACACAATACTGTCCAGTGAATATATTCTGGAGGACAGAGTCATTAACCCATTGTCCACAACAGAAAGTGATTTTTCCAAATGAATACGGTCAATTTCCCGTATTTTTTCTGCTGTCTCAATTTGAGTTACTTTCCAAGCTTCATTGTAAGCTGCATATATAGAGGCCGCTATGAAACGTTTTTGACGCTGTTTGCGTGGTCCCTTAATGAAATCACGCAAGTCAGCACCCTCTTGAAGTAAAGTTAGTTGTTGCTTAATTTCTGCCAGTGTGGATGTTTGTAGCCATTGAAGGCAGAGCTTGCCCACACTGTAAGTAGTTACTATCCCTGGATGTTGTCTTTGGGAATATCTAGGGTCTGGCCTGGTCAATTTGAACCCCTGTATTTTGTTCAGGAATCTGTCTTGACAGTTATTTGTATCAGTGGGCCAGATCAACCATTGTTTCCAATCAGGATGTGTTCTGTTTTGGTTTAAAATACGGTTCACGTCTATCTCAACATCTATAGAGCTATTACTGTTCGTTGTTGGCTTTGGAATAGACGGTTTGTTTAAGTCTTTGATTTTGGCTAAGCCAAGACAGGTAGTTTGTTGAATAGTGTCATTCAAAAATATAATTTGTTCTGGGATCATGCAGGCTCTGAACAATGATTCTATACCTTGTACTTGCCAATCTTTTGTACCCCAAACAGTTTTTGTTTCAATGTTATTGTTCCAGAAATCAAAACCAAATGTATTCATTCGCTCAAAAAATGAATCTGAATATATCAATTTCGTGTTTGTAAGCATGGTCTTCATACCTGTCTTATTCGACAATTTGAAATAAAATGTTTCTGCATTACTTGTGTTAAACCCTGAAAAATATGAATATTTATCATAAAATGTTTTAGAACTACCCTTTGGAGGAGTAGCACAATGTTCCCATTGGTTATAATTTAAAACATTTCTAGGTTGTGCAGATTTATGGAGATAATGGTTACCATAGTGGTTGCAGCAGAACATTTGATCATAATTAGACGAACCCTGCAAATAATCATGTTCTGTATATTTAGCAGACATTACTAGGTCAGACATCATATCATTAATACTTTCAAAGTCCCAATCATCAGCAAATGTGCTTGGTTTTACAAAGTCACTTAACGAGATCTTAAATTGATGTGGATACTTCAGGATTTCAACCGGGCCATAGATTTCATAATCCGTATTGTCCCATGCTATACCGCCTGGTATAGGATTGGCTGTGAAGTTTACTGGAGAAAGTTCTCTTTTCTTGACGTGTGAAGATGTGTGTGGTTTAAGGACCAAGTTGATTTTCTGGCTTGCTGTGTCCATTTTAGCATATTTTCCCTCAATGAAATGTCCCAAGCATAGTACCATGAGGAGCCAAAGTATGAGGACAAATGCACCTAATGTCACCCAAATTTCAATCCATGGAGAGGTCAGATAGGTTCCTTTTAGTTGATGAAAAAGTTCCTTTGCTTTGTCTTGAAAAGTTTTTGTTGATGGCTGTACTTCTGGTTCACTTGGATCTTCAGAAAAATCATCGAAGTTGATGAAGTAGCCGGATGCCGTTCTGTCAATTGTTCCAATTGCTTCTGGATTACTTTTTGCTCTTGGCTTTTGCTTTGTTTCATTAGAAAAGTCTGTAGTTACATCATCGTAGGTCGGTGTTTCTTGATGAAAAGCTTTGATTTGCGTTTTAAGAGGTTTACGTTCCATTGCTTCATTGCATAGTCCTTGTTGTTTCACTGTAGATTGTTCAAATGTGATCAGTCTTTCAGTTTGAACCTCTGTTGATGTAGCAAACTTTGGTGTTCTGCTACTTCTTGGGAGTCCACTTGGCCTACTATTTGTTATCGGCCACATGATTGTGGTTTAACCAGGTCGATGGATATGACTTGGTTCTCCTTTTTACCAGCAAGGGGCGGTAGTACTACTGATCTTGTCCCGTTGATAGACAAGACAAGAACTGCTTTTCTGTAAGAAGGCCCAAATTCCTTCTTTACCGCGATCTTCTCTCTGACCAGATCCCCGACTTTCGGAATCCAGACAGGCCTTGCTGGGACAGGTGGTTTTTCTTCAGTGGTTGTTGGCTGCTGTTTCAACTTTATGTTGCTCAGGTCTTTTCTTGTTTCATTTAAGTCCTGTAAAATAGCCAAGCGATCTTTGATATCAAAGCATTTTTCTTTTACCACTGAAGTCTGACTATCTAAGTCCTGGATTAACATTCTAGTCCCAAACAATAGTTCGTACGGACTGAGTCCTTTCAGAGAATTTCTTGGCAGGTTATTTAGACTACGTTGGACACTTATTAAATGTTTGACCCACCCAGCTCCTGAACCTAATATCTTCGCTGTTATAGATTGCTTTATGCCCTGGTTTTTTCTTTACACCATCCCGTTTCCCTCAGGAAGGAAGTGAGAAGAGTCCCGCAATGCAATGTTCATTCTGGCCATGCACCCCCCATAAGCTGTTTTAGAGCTAAAGGAAAGATTTTGGTCAGAACGTAACATGCTTCTAGCGTATATGCCATTATAGACTCGCAAATCTTTGTATAACAGTTCCGACGTCAGCCGAAAGTTGGGGTCTACATTATAAGTGAAGATAGTCTCTACATGTTAATATGACGCATTATTCATACTGGGTTTTTATATTTTTTGTTGTTGATTTGATACATTCTGGAGTGAAACGCCATTGTATTAAACCGTTTCTCTCGCCGCTGCGACCTCTGTTGCAGTCTGGGCAGTTTTTTACAAAAATGTGATGATGCAGGCTCATGCCTGGCCACCAGTACACTGATTGTAATTCTTCCAGAGAATCTTTTAGCTTAAGGTGTCTGAGACCCTCACCCATATGTGCGTCTGCTATTAACAAGCCTCTCCTGTCCGTGTTTGGAATTACTCTATCCCCCACTCCAGGGATTTGAGCAAAAGGGACTGAGTTTGCATCGATTATGTATGTATAATTGAGTGGGTAATTGATCGGTAGCGCTGAGCAGTCGCCTTTTGATGACGTTTTTACTGCCAGCACAGTTTCACCGTCAATGTATTTTACTGCACGCTTTTTTGTAGCTACGGAAGCCGATTTAGTTGCTACCGCTGTGGCTGTCTCAGCCAATGATTTCCCTGCAACGTGAACGCCATCACGCTGATGACTCAGTGAATGTATCACGTGAGTTTTTGGTAGTTCTTTCTGTAAATGAACTACTTGTTCCCAAAGCACTTTTTGCTTTATTGTTGCACCTGTGTCATCTTTGTAACCGTTTTGAATCCATTTCTGTAAATCGTTATTGTATGATTTGACGCAGTAATACGAATCGCACACTATAAGTGTCGGGAAATCGTGATCGGCATTATCTAGCGCCATTTTTAACGCTATTATTTCAGTTTGTTGTTCTGAATTATTTTCCACTGAGTGTGTTTTTGTAAATAGAGGTCTCAATTTACCTCCGCGCCACACTTCTTTTACAATTTCGCATGTGGCGTTGTAAGACAGCTCTCCCCAAACTGAGGGTTGAGCATGACCGTCTGTATATATTACACAGGCGTACTGTCGTAAAGGCAGAATGTCGATTGGCAGAGGGTATTCTCTCTCATATTCTAGATATTTTAATTCTTTCATTTCCGGGTCAAAATAGTATTTTACTTTGTCTGTAGCAACAGAATTTACCCATTGTATCCATTCTGGATTCAGTGCCGTTGTCGGTAAATTACATGGTGTTGTTAATGCCTCAAAAGCTGATTCTGCTGTTCTGACTGTAACCTGTCTACCGTCGGCTTGGTATTTTTCTTTTGCTACAGCTGTTTGAACCGCATGAACAATGTTTTCCTTAATGCTGAACCTTTTTTCAGCTTCTGTGTACAAATGTGATTTGTATGCAATTGGTACCTTCTCTCCCTCATTAGAGGTTAGGTACGTGAATCCGCATCTTCCTGGGATGACTCGGATCACAAGATTGCGTGTGTTGTCACATGTTTGTAATTTTGTTTAAACTAACATATCTGTTTGTAAAGATCTCAAAATTTCTGTGTGTTTTTGAGTCCAATTGATTCTTTTAAAATCTGGTTTTATAAGATCATAGAGAGGTTTAACTCTCTCTGCATAATTTATAATGTAAGTTCTTCGGAAATTTAGGAAACCTAGAATTGATTGTAAGTTTTTTAGTGTTCTAGGTGCTTGGATTACAGCACATTTCTCTAGGAAATTGTCAGCCAGGCTTTTGCCTTCACTTGATAGTTCATATCCTAAAAATAGGACAGTTAGATGGGCAATTCTTGACTTTTTAAAGTTGAATTTGTAACCCTCTGCTGCGAACCCAAGTATTATGGTGTTCACTCTCTTCAAGTGAGTATCCAAGTCATCATCTGTTAGATAGATGTCATCGACATAAGATAATGCCTCATCATCATATATTTGTAGTAACTCTGTTACTCTTGCTGAGAATAATCCTGGGCTGTTCTTGAACCCCTGGGGCAAACGACAGAAATTTTTTTGCACGCCATTTATTGAGAACGGGTCAAATATCTGCTCTCTGGTGCTATATTTTGACAGAAGAATCCATTAGAGATGTCTAATGTTGTTTTGTATTTTTTGCGCACTATGTTATTCATTAGTGCAGCACTATGCGAGTTTTGTACTGCAAAGGTTTTGCAACATGAGTTAAGGTGTCTGTAGTCCAAAACAAGACGATATGAATTGTCTGGTTTGGAGACAGGAAACAAAGGATTATTCATTTGTGAGGTGCAAGTTTCAATCACCCCCTGGTATTCAAGTTGATCTAGGATCTCTTTTACCCGTTTTTTTTGCTTCTTGCTTAATTGGGTACTGCCTCTGTGCAGTAGGTTGTGATTTTAACTGGATTTTGTGAGGAGGAGAGTCATCATCCCATCCCACATGTTTTTTATATAATGCAGGAGCTTGTGCTACTGCCCACTTTCTTGCAAGTGTATATTTTTTATGAATTGGAATTTGATTTGAGAAGGCAGGCATAATTATTTCTTCGCCTTGAGGGCACTCCCTGACAAACTCTGGTGGCCAGTCTCTTTCAGCTAGAAGGATGTCATAGCCCTTGGAGAGATTATCCCAGAAGAGACCCCTTATTTTCCTAGTCTTATCCCCCTCTATACGCAATGTTATTTCATATATTTTATGAGGTTTGCTAACTCTGGTATCTGCAGTTTCCACCTGAATGTATTCATTCGTGTCCACTGTCTCCAGATGATTCATAAGGATCTTGCGAGCTATGCTCACTTCTGCTGCGCTGTCTAGCATTGTCTGAGCCCATTCTCCGTTTTTCAGCTGTGTCCTCAGTATTCTCGGCATGGTTGATTACTTAATACTGGCTACCTTCTTTTTTTGAAACTGTAATTTTTATTTTGATGAGCAGGTTCCTTGTCTTTGGACTTGACGTGCTCTTCCCTGTGTTCTGATCGTCCTCTTCTTTCCGATTTCTGCGAGGAAGTCTGAAAAGATTGAGAGGGACGTGTATCAATATCTTGATATCTATCAGTTTTTTTTAGATTATTCCTATTTCTAAGGTTGTATTTTTTCTCAGAGGGCTCCCTTTGGGGAGACTTGTGTCCTTGGTCCGGAGATCTTTCACTCCGCCGAGGAGACCTTCCTCTGGACTGGAATCTTTTTTCTTTAGGAGTGGATTGTTTATTTCCATCCCAGCTCTTTTTTTGAGTGTTTAGATTATTTTTAATAAATACCTTTTCAGGATTTTCAATAAGTTGGGGTTTCACCGGTTTTCCACCCAAACTATCTCTTCCTAATTCTTCATAGGATTTTTCTATGATTCTGGCAATTTCAAATAGTTGGTCTGCTATATCGGTTTCTTTCAACCTCTGGCGGATCGCCACATTTGCCGCTTCTCCCTTTATATTGGCTAGTAATATTGCCGAGACCTGCTTGAAGTTTTTTAGTAATTTCATACCAAGAGTTAAAGCAGGTTCTGGACCGTATTCATCTTGAATTTGTTTTAGCACATCTGGTATTACTGACATGGATGGAACACCATGTGTTTTTGTGTAAATGGAAGCAAAGACTGTACCCCAAGTGTCACAGTCTCCACATGTGGTGCGATTCCCATTGGAAGACAGATAGTCAGAATCCTGTGTTTCTCAACCGGGGTGGTATCTGGAAATACCGCCTCTATTTGAGTGATTTTTTGTGCTAACCAGAATGGAATTTGTTCCCGTTTTGCGGGTACTTTACCTAGACAGGACTGTATGTTCTGTGGTGTAATTTTATTTGTGTTCCCCTGATGAGGGATCAGCTGTGGAATTTTAATAGCTGGTTGGACTGTTGAAGTCCGCATTACATATTGGACTAATTGTCTATGTATTTTAATTAATTGTTTTAGCTGTGCTAAAAGATCTGGTGCAGACATTTCTTCAATGTCTGGATGTGGTGTGTATCCGGATAGGACCGGCCACGTTGCTCCTGGTCTACCTAGTGGACCGAGCCTGGTGATGTGATTATTATGTTTTAGGGCGCCATTAAACCAGAGCAGGTGCTCTTGGAATTTGAGTGGTATTTCCACCTCCTCGAAAGGAGTGTACTCATTAGGAGGTTCCTCTATTTTGTAATAGTGGAAGTCCTTTGTTACAGCGTTTGCTGCTGGAAAGTTTATCCATGAATAGAATACCTCTGTCTGCCGATATTCGTGTGCCTCAATTACGAATATGACTGTACCACCTCTCGGTGTCAGCCCATTTTCTATAAGTTTTAAAGTTATAGATTTCCTTATGTTGACCGGGATGAGTATTGCATCCGGGTCTTGCTGTAGGAGACTATTGTCAGCGCTAGGAGTTGAGCTGCTATTCTAGCTGTCTCCCTTTCTTCTTCAGTTTCTGACATTCTACTGTCAAGAAGGTTATTTTGTTTATTTGCAGATCAGGTTTCTATGGAAACAAAGATTAGATGCACAATATTTTGGAACAGTGTATCCTTCAACGTTGAATAAACCAAGAACCATACATAGGAGTCTCCTCCTACTAAGTTTGGCGGATATAACCTTTCACCCACTCCAGACGTCTTTGGAGTATTATGGGAAAAAAGGGGTCTGTGTGAAAAAGTACGACTGAGTTACTCTAATGTCTTACGTTAGATTTATCGCCTATCCAAACCGTTGGGTGCCATGTAGTGTAGTTCCTATTATCCCAATAGGCTCTGCGCATTGGAATAATATCTTCAATAGTATAGACGTAGGACAGAGGTTAACTAGGTCTTCTACTGTCGATATTAGACTTAAAGTTTAGTGTTTGCCAGCTAGCTCAGAGTTCACTAGAAACTTTCTTGAATAGACAAGGAGGAGTTTAACCTCCCTGGATAGACAAGAAGGGATTTAGTTTCTGACAACCATAGAACATGACAACTTTGCTCTCCCCTAATCAAGAGTGTATCTCTAGAGTCGTGTGAAAACAAAAGACAACTTATTTTACTCAGTCAGTTCAGTGCATTCTTAGTTTCACCAGATTGTAGAGAAAAGGAAGAGACGGGCGTGTTCAATAAAAAGATGTTATTTATTGATCAGTCTCTTTTCTCATACAAGAGAAATGAATCGCTATTATTGCAATACTTATAGTTAAGTAAAGTGCATACAGTAATAACCGAATTATAAAATAATACTGTACAAGCATTGATATGGTTTCTTAGCCAAATGATACTAAAATGGATAAAATAGATACATACATATATACATTGACTAATCGTACTCAACTGGTGCTTCTAACTACGCCTACCCCAATGTACCTGACCTAAGCCTAATACGTGGGCGGGAGTAGATAAGTAGCAGTTTAAGTTAAGTTTGCTTTGCCAAGGGTCTGCTTCAAGAATTCTCTGCAAGGGGTTATTCAGTTCAGTACCTGGGATTTAGAAGGCTGGAGGGCTGGTATCTCTATCTCAGGGCTTGATATCCCAGCTGCCTGCAAGGGCGGCTGGAAGCGCCGGAGCTGGATTTCTCGGCAGGAGAAAAGGCAGCGTCTCTCTCTCAGCGCGTCAGAAAGGAGGGGCAGCGTCTGTGGGCTTCGCTGTCAGCTGGGCTCCTCGGCAAGTCTCGCTGCTCCAATCTTGTCACCACCTCGTGTGTTTGCTTAAGGCAATGTCGGTATTATTTATACCTGAAAGTTGCCGAGATTGACTTAAGGATGGACATAAATACGTCAATAAGGATGTCATACGAACTGATCGTTCGCACATTCTTTACTGAAGTTCTCGGTTAAATCAAAACAATGGCTGCGGGGATTTCCCAGGTCGTGGTAGGTTTGATTTGTTTTGAGAACACCGTATGCCTATTAGGGGGCTGGAGAAATAGTGCTTGCCTAATGAGATGGCATGCGCTATGACCTAATCAGATAACGGGTTTCTGTGCCGTTGTATGGCTAATCAGATAACGGGTTTTTGTGCAGTTGAATGGCTGCTAGTTAATTATTAACCAGACAAGGGTCAGAAATAGGGGGATCGATACAGTACCCATAGTAAATACATCACACTATTCACAGTACACCAGTACCATACCTGTATAGTCCCATGTATATTATTTCACTCGTAGGAATTTAAATTAAATCTGCGCACCAAATCCCATGCCTTGTTCTCTCCGGGCATTGCTTGTTTCCCTACATGAGCCTTGGCAGGATTGGGATTTCTAATATCTTACTCGGGCTGCTTTCAAGAAACATCCTTTGTCCAAAGCAGTGTTTCTCACAGCAGAAAGCACTGGAGCGGTCTCTAAGCTGGAGCATCTACAACATTGGCACAAGGAAGTATGAGATCTTAGTACCTGGCTGCCTTCAATCTTTCTGGAGCACTAGTCGGGGGCAGACTAAGGATATACCTGATCTAGAAACTTCCTCACCTTGAAAAACAAACTACAGCCAAATCTCTTCTACGTACAATTCACTGAAGGGCAGTGCTCAAGTAGGCTAATCTTCATCTCCTTGTTAAATGAAGTGTAGTCGAATTTTTTAAGGTAGCTCGGCCTCTCCCTCCTCACTTCAGTGTCTTGGTTTCCTCCCTCCAGCTACAGGAATGCAGTCAATGCACTTCAACTGACTTGGAAGCTGTTCTTAACTTCAGCCTATGCCATGCTAAACCAGGGGCATCCAAATGCTTTCCTTTCATACGTAGACAAAGCATTTGTATGGCAAATTTTAAGGGTAAACATCAGAAGACATGGCTTCCACATTTGTAAATTCTCCTTTCTATGTTTGCATTATTTACCCTGTGTATTCTCTCATGTTGCTTTGATCATGAGGATATTGAAACATTATAGTGTAACCAAAAGTGCTCAACAGTTCCCTATATATGCTACCATCCATTACTTTTTGCTTCCAAACCCTCAGCTGATCAGATGTCCTTGCTGAGCAGTGGTCTAGCAATAGCCTAGAAATGGACTAACTGTTAATCTGATTTTTGGGCCTATCCAAGGTGCCAAGTATGGAACCATAGCAAATGCAAACAATAATCCTTCTTTTTACTGTCCCATTGTCACCTTCTTTTTGTCTTTTGAATGGCCCTGTCCTTGCTGTACATCCTTTGCATGCCTTCCAGCTGAGTCATGTGCATGTTTGCCTTAATCTCTGTTATTGTATTTGTGCAAATTGCCCTCACCGGTCTTTCTTGGTAAATCAGACCATGTAACCTAGCAATACCTAATCTGCTCTAGCTCATCTACTACTTGCACTGGCCATCTGCGTAAACTCATATTCACTCTCACTAATCATATCTAACTGATACTAATTTTAATCCACCTCAAAGGCACTAGAGTGGACATTGAGACATGGAAGGGTCTCCTTGAGAGAACTAGACAAAACCCTTTACAAAAATTACCACTGGATTAACCACTTACCTTGGTTCCTGAACAAATTGCTGATTGGCAGAAGCACTTAAACGCCTTGTTAGGGCTAATACACGCCATATAAATGTAACTGCAATACAATACTCAATAAATGATCTGTTATCTTTCCATGGTGTCCACACCTTGGTCCTTCCATCTCCTATTGACTTATCAATAGATGGCAGCTGAAGTGCTTAGTCTGACAAGTGGTCAGCCCTGATGTGCCATCTTGGGTTAAAGGCTGTGTGATCTCCCTTCTGGCTAACACCACTGAGTCTGGTAGTGCATTCTCTTGGTTAGTGATTTGTCACTTGTTTGACGCACATGTTCTTGACTTCAGTGCACAGAGGATATTCCCTGCCGCACACAGGGAATTGTTTTTAAAGGAAACCTTGGTGGAGACTAGTGGCAATCATGTAGTAGTTTGAATTATTTTTTACTTTAGCTGACCCCCGCAAATGCCCTTATCAAGAGTAACCAGAAGTTTGGACCAGTCCCCATAGGAATATCCCTTCCCAATTCGTCCCTGCCACTTTTCCCACAGGGATCTACGAAGGGGTTTAGAGTGCAGATTTACAAGTAGCACAGAGTACAGTCCAGAGATAACCCAGAGTACATGCTCCATCTCATCAGGTAGTCTGGCAGCGAGGAATACATCTAGGTAGCACCAGTGTTGAAGGGTGCCCAGATGAAATGTGTTGCAGAGAACCATCAAGGATTTGAAGAAATCCTCGGACCATACCTGCTCCACCTTTTGAATACCGCAATCTGCCCACTCCTTCCACAGTATTGATTGACGTGCAATTTGGATGGTTTGTTGTACGAGATGGGAGATTTATCCTGAAGATATGCGTGGATCTTTAAAAGGCGGTGTGTCACTTCTCAGGTCCATGTACTTTCGCTGAGAACAGGATTTGGCATGCCTGCCTTCAAAGCGGTTGAGTGATAGGGGTGTCACAGCACTTAGTCCCCTTAAGGAGAGAATTTTCTTTCAACACATAATCAGGGCACTCTAGATCTGTAGAATAGAAGTAGGCCAGATGAGCCACGTGGTGAGCGTTGTAGTAAAGTGTAATATCAGAAGCGTGGCGGCCTCCAGCTTCAGTAGCCGCTCTGCTGCTTATTGACAGAGAGTCTTGGTCTACGACCATCCCAAACATAATATTTAATGAGTTTACATAGCTTACGCAGTTGGCGCCTTGGGATGGAAGTTGGGATCATTCCAAAGAGATAAAGCAGGGAGCAGTGACCATTTTCACAGTTTGTATACAATCCCACCAAGACAGTTTTAAAGCGCACCATTTAGCAAAGTCTGCAGCAGTTATGATAAACTGAGTGGCAATATTATCCTGGGCCGTTTGAGCAAAGTCATTACCAATCATAACTCCTAGATGCCTGATGAGGTTGGTGGTAGAACATCTGCATTCTTTCCAGCTCCCCCTCCGTAGTTCTTCGGGTAAAAGTTTGCTTTATTCCCAGTTTATTCTGTAGCTGGAAAAGTTGCCAAATGTGGTGATAGTAGCAAGTAGATGGTGGATAGAGGGCCCTGTGTCGGTAAGCAGAAGGAGGATGTCATCTGCATACAAGAGGAGTGCCACCTCCCCAGCCTCTGTAGAAATATGAAATACGTTCAGAGTCTCTGACTTTTTTTATGACAGTGGTTCCAGTGCCATTAAGAAAATGAGGGGCGAATGAGGGTAGCTCTACCGAATTCCTTGGGCAGTAGAGAATGGTTCAGAGTGGAAGCCAGTAAAGGTGATGGTTGCTGTTGGGGAACGGTAAAGAAGGCCAATTTTATTTGTAAGAATTTTTTTTTTTTTTAAATCAAAGTCTCTGCAGGACTCTGGATCTGTATGGCCATTCAGCCCAGTCAAATGCCTTTTCTGGTTCCAAGGATATCTCCACATTTTTTTCCCACCCATTCACGATCTGCCATATGATAAGGGAAATGAGACATGTGATTGGAAGAAGAGCGTTTTGGTACACCTGAGACATGTGTATTAAGGACAGGATAATCCTTTTTACGTGAGTGGTGAGCACCTTTGCCAGAATCTTAAAGTCCGTATTTGAGAGAAATGGGACTGTAGCTGTCGCATTGAAGCAGGTCCTTGTTCTGTTTTGGGAGAAGGACAATATTTGCCCTATTGAATTCTGGATGTATGGAATCAGTCGCCCATATCTTTGTAGACCTTGGCCACCAAGGGAATGACTATCTGTTAATTTAAAAAAAAAAACAACATTTTTTAATGAGGAGGCTTGCAAGTAAACATGAATTTTATGGTCTCATGTATTTCGTCTTTAGTAATGTCTCCCTCCAGGCTGTCGGTCGAGCCATCCGTAAGACGAGGGATATTATGTTGTTCAGGAAATGTGGATTCTTCCACTGGTTGCGTCGCCTCCGCTGTTGAGGATTAGAGTGGCATATAGAAGGACAGAAACTTCTTGACAATCTGAACTGGGTGGGTAAGTAGTCTTTGTGATGTATGAATTGCAGGTATAGAGTGTTGGGCCTGGTCCTGTCAGAGTAGATGTGCAACAAGTGGGCTGGCTTTTTTCCCAAACTCATAATGACAGTTTCATAGAATCCAGTAGTTTTACGAATAATAAAGTGAACTAGGAATTAAGATCCAATTTGGACTGTACAAGGAGGCATATGTTTGCCGACATCGGGTGTAAACGGTATTGTATCTCCACGTCATTCATTTGAAATTCCAAGTGGCGCTGTGACAGTCTGACATTTACGGTAGATTCTTTCATAAGTTGCCCACTCATATAGGCCTCACTTGGCGCACACAGTATTTGGGGTGAGTCCATCGAACCCTCATTTAGTGACTTGTAACTGTGAAGATGCTGTTGCAATTTCCGTTTGGCCTCAGTGTCTTTAAATTTCCAAGTAAGGCATCCTCCACTGCCCTGGTGGTCTCAGAATACCCAGGCTCAAATCCAGCTGGACAAGGGAGTGATTGGAAAGGCAACGTTCATGAAAATCGCCCGAGTTGTTGGACTACATGGCAGCTCTTATAGAGATTAAGGACCTAGACGTCTGTAACCGTATCACATGGTTCAACCACGTCAGTGCATGGTTGAAGAAGATTGGCCTAGTACACTTTTGGAATACTCCACTTGCACTGACTCCAAGCTCAAGGAAGATTTTAAAACCATCCTTTTGGGGCTATATGAAGCAAAATGGACCGAACGATAGAGCAAATGGATCACGGACTAGCAAATTTCTCTTGTTCAAAGCCAGTCCAAGTTTCGAACACTTTTTAAATGAGGTAAATTCCCCCCCTGGCAAAAACACTTTACTTGAAATACAGATACGGTATATTAACCCTGAAATCAAGTGTGGCAAGATGGTCAAAGGATAGAAATGAATTATGTACCTTATGTTTGGGGGGAGCAAGGGAAGATATTGCACATGTTCTCTTTTGTTGCCCGGCCTATGTGACTGCAAGGAAAAGATGGAATAAACCTGTATGTATACATTTATGTGTGAGCTCGTACAGAGTGGCAGAAAGGATACTAAAAACAGATACCTGCCAAGTTATTGTCTTTGCTATAAGCAGATTTTTGTTAGCAGTGTACTTTATTAGGTTAAAGGCAGGCGAGAAGTTTTAGAACATGCTAAGATAATATAATTTAGACTCAGACACATGAAAAGAACTGGAAACAATGTTGTTTGTTTAGGTCTATTGCGTGGTTTGGGGTAATTTACTGTCTAAATTTCTACTGCCTAATTCTTTGTAAGTTGATAGATTTTACTTTTGATACGTGCCTTTTTAGGTTTCGCCTCGCGATCCGCTGTCCGTGAGCCCGTTCCTGCCCCCCTCCCGCTGTCCGTGTGCCCGTTCCTGCCCCCCCCCCCCCGCTGTCCGTGTGCGGACGCAGTATCTGCGGCGAACATGGCGGCTCTCGGAGCTGGCGGCTCTTCTGGCGCCTCGGAAGATGCGTTCCTAACTTATTATAATGAGGTTAGCCGGCTTGTTTGTGTCGGTGTGGGGAAGGAACTTGCAAAAGCGTAACTGTGAGCACCCGTCGGGATCGGGGTTGTGCGGGGAAGTGGGAGTGACGGGGATGATATGACCAATACTCACCCATCACCGTGGGGTCTGAGTCTGAGGACAGCTCTAGCTCAAACTCCAAATAGCAGGCGTACAACGGAGGCCACCCTTTAGCACACTCTAACGCGAGGATGGGTTCGGGGGGAGGGTGTGTGTACAGATGGCCCCTTAAACAAAATAGTTTTATTTACAGTAACAAAAACGCCTTCGTACTTTTTTGTATTAAAGTGTGTGCATTTCACAGTTCGCCGCCGCGGGCCCGGGAATTGTGTCCTTGCACTGCTGACGTCACCCCCCTGGGCCGCGCTAGGATTGGCCCTGCGTTTTAAGGATTCCCTGCTCGTCACGATGGGTGAGTCCGAGCTCCCGGTGGTTTGTCTAATTGTTCAATCGTATGCGTCAAAGTATTGTATGCTGTTGGTTCGAGGAGTGGAATTTGGGTCTTCCTGGGGGCATGGAAGACGGCGGGGGCACAAGTTAATGCTGCTCACCAAGGGTGTTCAGCTCTGAGACGTCATGCAGCTATGGTGTGATTGGTGGTGGTGTATCTTACAACAGAGGCCGCCCTTTAGCACACTCTAACGCGAGGATGGGTTCGGTGGGGAGGGGGTGTGTACAGATGGCCCCTTAAACAAAAATAGTTTTATTTACAGTAACAAAAACGCCTTCGTACTTTTTTTTGTATTAAAGTGTGTGCATTTCACAGTTCAAGTATGAAATGTGGGAGGATGTGGTATTACGACCAGAGCTGCCGGCTTTGGAATTGGGTTCGCGTTGGTGCAAGACCCTCTGATTCTGGCCACATAATTTAATCTCCCTGTGCCTAAAAAAAATGAATGTGTCCTTGTGTAATGTAACTATTGCTCATGTAAAGCGCCCCAATGCATTGGTGTCGAGTTCGCGCTAAAAAAAAACTAAAAAAGTGTGTCATAACTATTCAGTCCTTAGTGCAGATTCCTTTATAGGACGACGGACTTATTTTGCTGTTCTTAAATCTCATCTATGTATATTTTTTTTTATCGATGCGCGGCAGTACGTAAATGTTCTCATTTAATGTACCATTGTTCAAGTGTTAAAATCTTAAAGGTTCGCATCCTGCTGTACTAGACTGCCATCTGCTTTGTTGGAAGCACAGAGAAAAGAACCGCACTGAAGAGTAAAACACTTCAGACGAAAGGTGCACAGAGGTCTTTGGTGCCACTGCACACGGTGCATCATTCATAACTCTCTTTTAATTACGGGTTAATTATTTTAACCCTTTGATTATCATAACCCTCTCTACGTGAGCATCATTGAAAAGCATACCCCTTAATACAGTTACACTTGAGGTTTATAGGAATGCCATGTTCTTTAAGGATTGTCTACTTAAGCACTTAACCATTTGTTAGCATGTTAACTGTTGCACAAATAAATATTCCATATAGTGACTGCAGATACTAGCAGCAAGTGGTTAACGTTAAAACAAATGTCGGTCTTTACATTCCGCGTTTTCTAAAAGATTAATTGCAGACATATGTCTCGTGCAAAGCCCAGCTTCTGTATTTAACCCCATAAATTCCTCACCTTTGGGGTTAAGGTCCTCTGGGCTTGAGGGTGCTGAACAATAGACAGTAACACCCCCCCAACCCCCAAAGTCCCACCACACGTGGCCCCTCCTCCGGGCCACTTGCTGCTGCGGAATCCCCATTGGCCCTCATTTTCTCAGTATATGTACCATTTGATTACTATAAACGATCTATTGGGTGTTAGTTGTGTGAATACATGTTTCGTGTTGTCTTAGAAATGTTAGCAACCGTTTTCAATGTATCAAATGTATCTAAGTGCTCGTGAAATGTGTTGTTATCGTTCTACCTTTAATACAGTGCTTAGAAACAATACGTGTAAGGTATCGACCATTTGCGAGAGATTAAGCTATTGGCATTCTAAATGACAATGCCATTAATTTATCTGTTTTCAAAACCAACACATAAAGAAAAAAAATTGTCATTTACAATTCCAATAGCTCTAACTTTTACAAAGGCGAAACCGTTGCATTGTAAATGCTTGTTACGTATTTATTGTACTTTTAATGTTATGATGACACCCCCCTCCATAATTATTATCGTAAAATCATATTCACATGAAGTTGTATCACTATGGAAAATGTCTTTTATGAAATGTATTCTATGTATGTACCTTTTATGATGGTCGTATCGAAATAAAGATGAAATTGATTGATGGATTGAATATCGCAGGAGTTTTAGTTTGCGGAAAGCAAACTGGCTATGACAAAGTAGTTTACTGGCTATGACAAAGTAGTTTATCCATGACTCAGTGCCATGAGGGTAGCTCCGATTCCTTGTTCTATCACGTCTAACATATGCATAAATAGATATTAAATATAGACTGCCTGCAAGGCACTTGGCTTTATTCCTGAGAAAGGTGCACTCCCCAGCTGTAAAGTAATAGACCCTCACCTCTCGCCGCTTTCTCATAGTTATTGCATCACTGAGTGCGGCTTCAAAGGCAGTTAAAACTTTTGAAGTTCCCCATCTTTAGTAAACTTCCGATCTCAGTATAATTTATACTGTATCTAGAGTATATATGTGTACATTTACACAAATAAGTATGTATACAATACCTTATGTCTAATTAATTTCTCCACAACTAACAGTGGGAGGGCTTTTAGATGCTGGCTGCATGGACTTTGAATTGTATACGTTGTGCAATTTATCAATAAGCATATGTTTAAACTGGCTGTTATATCGGCTCTTGTGTAGCACAAGCAACCAACTCTAATCTCTCATGTGAAAATTAGTACAGAAGGAAAGATAGCTCAGAAGAGGAATGCTGACAACAGAGAAGTGTCACAGACTCAACTCAGCCGTTCACTCTCATGGGGATGATGAAAGGAGTGCAACTGAGCTAGATAATTATAATACCTGTTGCTTTCTGCCCTACCCATAGTTATTGTCATAGCTTTCAAGATGTCATGTTTTGAGGCCATGCCATATACCACTCACTTGAAATCATTTACAATTTCTTCCAGCTTTCGAATGAAAAATGTATACCTCTGCACGCTTAGATGTACATGCAGGTGTATCTCTCGAAACACTGAGCGCTTATTCCGCTGTTGCTGCTCCCTATTTTTTTTCCCTGCCCTCCTCCCGGTACCGTGGCTACGTTCACCCCTGCCCTCTTGCTGTCTGTAGGTCCTTTCACCCCCGCCGCCGTCCTGCTGTCTGTGGTTACTCTCACCCATTGCTTCTGTTGCTTGCCAGCTGCACCGCCGTTCGGATTTTAATGTTTTTAATTAGCATATTACACAGCAGCACTGGATGCTTTGCAACAGCAACAAACATGGCTTAAAGGGGGAAAAAGGGCAAAGCATCTATCACGCTGGCTACGTTATAGCTTTTTAGGTTGAGCCTAGCTGAAGCGCGCATGCGCTGCTCGATCTGCGAGGCACGCGGTAGTAGGTAGGGTATGCTCTGGAAGCCTCGTCCACTCTCTGCCCATATTTGTCATTGGCTTTGTGTCATTGTCCTTACAATGCCAATAGCTTAAACTTGCGTAAATGTGAGACCTATTGCATTGCAAATGCGTTTTATTTTTTTGCTTTCAGTCATGTTGCGCAGCATGTAAAAAAAATCTAATTTAAAAGCATGATTTCATATGTAATGCAGATTATTTGAGAATTAAAGTGTGGCCTTAAGACAGTGGAAGCGCATCCGAGATGTAAATGCAGTAAAATGGTTACTGATTAATTCATGTTTTGATGTATAGGTGTTGGTTACCATATTATAAGTTTTTACATTGGCAAGGAAAGATATGCGTTTCATGAGCACACAACGTTAAATGCGTAGATATCACATTTATTTTATGCTAAAAATTAACTATGGCTTGATTTGTCAGCTGAAATATTTGGATTGGAATATTTATATGGTATGTATATAGAGAGGTTTCTAAAATGTAGGCTACATTTATTATTATATGTATAAAAATGCTTCATCATTTCCTCATCCCTTATTTTCACTACAAAACTGACGAGTTACGCCACTACCTCAGGGCTGATAAAATCTGTATTTAAACCATTTGCTCGCTCTTGTTTGACTATACCTCTTGTGTAACTTGCGGATCCACATCTTTCTCTTTTCTTTTGTCGTCCTGAACCCTACCGGCAGGGGTGTGGAATTTATTAAACTATCTACTTGTCCATGGGGCAAGTTGCTTCATAAATCTACTTGTCCTTTAACAAAATCCACTTGTCCCTTTGGTGGCATGTGGTTCGGCGACAAATTATGGCAGCAATCTCATTATATAAGAGCTTATAAAGCCTCTGATTATGCCAGTGTTCATACCATAGTGGTTCTTGAATGCTGGCAATCCCTTTATGTTGCCACGTTTCTGCAGATCTACATACTGGGACTGAAGGTAGTGATAAGCAATGGTTCCAGGGTTGGAATGCCCTTTAAGTCTGTGCAAATCTACTAACTTGCATGTTTTAAGGGTTTTCAACAACTCTTCTCTAATCTTTTCCAATACTGAGAAATGTTGGAAATTTACTCCTGACAACGGCAGACGTAAACCTTCTTCCAGTGTTGGGAAAAAGGGGGTTGATGGGAAAATGACCTTGAAAACACTCGCGTTTTCGCATGAGCAAATCGACACATGCATATTTGGTCATGATAAACTGCAGTATACAAATATTTTCCAGGAGTACATATCTTGCCCTACTTCTATAAGTTCTTGTAAATTCACAAAAGCCATATAGCTGCACTTAATGCAAGGACATATACCAAGGGTGCACTTTGAGACTTTCTTTAATAATAGGGCCCCTAATTTGGTCTGGCGTTAACCACAACCTTTTGTGTATATTAAAATTCTCTCTCCCTCTCTCTGTATCGGCTGGCTTCACTGTGAGTGACCGCATTAAGCTCTTTCACACGGAGTATATTGGCACACAAAGTAGTTTTGTTCAGTGGTAATAACTAATGTCGCAGTGTGTGCTTTTTAGACCAAATTTTTGTTGTGCTTTTGCCAATGTTTGTTATAATGGTGAGGGCCCAGCAGCTTTCACATCAAGAAGGTTTTACAAAAACCATGCCAAAACAAGTCACGTATTGGCAAAATTAAAAAGCTGACACTAATTTCAGACCTACTGGCTTTGCCAATGCTTGTTTATTTTTATGTTTCTCATAATCTCATTGAAACTGGTTACACTGATTTTCCAATATGAATATTTTTGCGAAATACGAGCATGCATCATTCAACACATTTTACTAAATGATGCTGCAAAGAAGCAGTACCTGCAATTTCACAATAGTTTAGCAAAATGTATTTTTTTCCTTCTTTTATTTTTTTAGGAACATTTTATATTGAAAGCAAAGAGTCATTAATCTTGCTCTCAAGCTTCTGCAAATATTTGCATCTAATCAAAGAGCATTCTGGGAGCATTATGCATAGCCTCATATTGCTAAACTTTGAAACCGTGAGTGCACATTGTTATACTGTAACCACTGTCAGTAGTGCAGTCAGAACTTACATTTACTTAGAGCGCTCACCCTAATAATAACGACTTTCAATTAATGAACCATAAATACAATTTTGAACAGCATTAACATAGGCACACAAATAATAACCTGACTTCAGGCTGTGCCCTTCCCTGGGCCTTAATGTGCTACTGCAAACTGGCAGCCAAAGGGTTTGTGCTGCAGGGGGTTGGGCCTACTTGTCCCAAGGACAAAATGCACATTAAAACATGTTGCCCTTGACCCAAAACAATATGTCCAGGACGTCTGGCTATAGGAGTTCCACATCCCTGTACTACCGGCTTTACTCAGCGTGCATTAGTGGCAGATGCAGCGCAGTCACTGCTTCAGATAAAAGAAGCACCAGAAAGTAGGTAGTGTTACGTCCAAGCATCTTTGATAAAGGAAATCCGTAATTCAGAAAGGAAACCCAACAGAATATCCCTTCCGTGGCACAACATTGAGATAGCTATCCTCCTTTATTCCGTAAATCATGTGCACAATAAGATTGTTTTCACAACTTATGTCTTAGGCAATACGGCCAGCCATGTTTTAAAAGGATATTGCAGCAAAATGGCTGGTAAATGGGCCTCATGCTCCCAGGCCAGAGAGGAAGAATCCTAATTTTTCCATCCGTACAACTATGGTTGTAGCTTTTAACTGCAGAATGTCATTAAGGCTGATGTATTCTATGATGGACTGCCAAATGTTGTTTTGGACAGCTTAGTCTGCAACAGCACATTATTAAAATGCCATAGACCTGTACTCCACCCCCCTCCGAACCCCCCCCCTTTTTAGGTCTCGCCTACGCAGGGCGCATGTGATGCAGGAGGAGACCTTTAGTAATAGATTCAGTTTTTGGCCCAAAAACGTGCGCACGTTGCATCGCATGCATGTTTGGCGATTCTCTTGCAGGAGGGAACTTTGAAACCATCTGCTTGTAATTAACAGATGGTTCCTGCTCGCTCCCGCCAGGGAAAGCGGCGCAGGCCCCCTCCTCTCCCCCTGCTGCCTCCTCCTCTTTCAGCGCGAGGCGTGTGCTTGTTCTGCCTGGTTCCCCACTTCTTTTCTACCTGCCCCCCCCACCTCTCTCCTTTCGGCTCCCTACCGTAGTGCCTACTCCTCTATATTGGTGATTAGCCTATATCCACCTCTGTTGTTTCTTCCCTAGCTTCCGGCTCCATTAGCTATATACCTCCTGCCCCACATCCTCATCCTGCCTTCTTCCCCGACTTCGTTGCCTGTTTACCTTCCCTATGCTGGCTGCTTCCCTATACAGCTGCTTGCATCTCTTCTCCTTGTCTGCTGCTGTACCCCTGAGTTGTCTTCCCCCCTAGCTCTATGCTAGCTTACCTCCGTGCAGCCTGCGTTACCCCGGCTCTCAGCTGCCTGCTCCCCGTTCTTCCAGCTTCTATTGTTGCTCGGCTGCCTTCCTCCCCTGCTCTACCCTTCTCCTGCTCCTGGCTCGCAGAGGGGGATGGGATGACACTGGATGGGCTGGGCCAGCCAGGCGAAGCTCCACCCGCTGCTTTTCCCCTCCCAGACGCCCAGCTCCAGTGTCCCATCCCTTCGTGCATTGTGGAGAAAAGAGTGCCGCCCACCTTTCTCTTATTCTCGCCGCTCCTCTTCCTCCTACCGTGGAGCGCTCTGGGCTCCAGCTCCCGTCTCCCCACCTAAATTCCGGAGCTATGCGTCGGGATGTCGCCTCCTTGTTTATCGCAGGCCGTGAATTTTCGTGTTCTGCCACCTCACGCTGTGCCCTTTGTAGCCCAGTCACTGCGAATAATGAGAGGGAGTGAGTTCCAGTCAGTGCCCCCACTCCCAAGCTCACCTCTGTAATAGCTGTATGCGTTATGCCACCCATACAGTCGTCCCAGATATTTTTGCCATTACTCGCTGCATGCTGGGACGTAGTCCAAACTGGTTGATGGGTAACACATAACGAAGACAACTTGTGGCAAGCTGTGTATGTTATATAGTTAATGCTTTTACTTTTGGAGCAGGTTTAATGGATGGGGGAAAAAAATCACTGGAGCTCGAGTTAAGTACTAAATAGTTATTTAAGTTTCACTGCAACAATCCATAAGCGCAAAAACCTCATCCGCAACCGTTAACCACCCACAGGCTCAAGTTAGAACGTTCTAACGTGCGTGGAACCTCTAGGGAAATGAGAAGGGAAAGACAGATACTACTCATCTCCCTCCATCCAACAAACAAGCATTGGCATAGCCAATAGGTCTCGTCTTTGGGACCTTATAAGAGTTTAGTTATCCAGCACAGTATCCTTGGGCAACAACATCAAGTATTGCATGGCTAAACACTTATAAGGTCCCAAAGGCGAGACCTATTGGCTATGCCAATGGTTGTTTTGTTTGTTTTTGTTTTATAGGAATTACTCAGTAATACATAGGTTAGGGGCTCCTAGTCTGGTAGTGTTAGAGGCCCCTGATTAATATCCTACATACCTGGAGTAAGTTTTTATCTAGCAGTATGTAGTCTATGCAAGCATAACTAGCGTGCTGCTGAGTAATGTTAGATTTCGGCAACTTTGCTGACCATGTTCAGGTTCTGTCTTATTTTGATGGGTCCTGTCAGAGTTTATGCAGTCGGAATCAGGAGCTGCTCTTGACTTTGATTGGACTGTATATGGAGAGTATTGTTAACCCACCTGTCCAGTTTGTCCTTCAGAAGCACCTCCAATTTAAAGATGAAGCTTCAATTGATAACCTCACACCTGCAGCCTCCTTTTCCACTCACCTGGAGCACCACAGTGCAAGGGATTGTATTGGGTACATTTGAACTCTTGCTTTAGTAGGTGGGTTTCCCATCGGTGCCCCATGTCTTGTTTAGTAGAGATAACCCATAAAGAATCCCTTTTCATTCACTTGGGCTGTATAATCCCCCTGCTGTGATAGACAGGCTAACCATTACAAAGTACTTTCCAGCAGATATCGTCTCTAAGTGAGGGATATGTTCTTTTGTAGCTGCTGATGCATGGGTGTTTGTAGGTGGTCTCAACCCAATCCCGTTTCTTACGTTCTGTCACGTTGTTGTCATCTTTAACCACTTTGTCAGTCTTTGGGGACCCTCAGACATTGTGGCAGGTTCCGGCAGTAAGACTTCTTTGATACTGTTGTTACACTGGTTTCTGCTTGAGGCCATATTGAGACCAGAGGGTTTAGCTTTGATGCGCTCGAAACCCTTGCGTTGTCATATGGCTCAAGTGTGGCTGGCTCCTTCCACTACTTGTCCAAGTTATTAGGGTGCCCCCTCCCTCTGCTAAGGTGACATCCTTGTTTCTGACATCACCTTTGGGATCCTCTCCCTTGTTTTCCGTCCATTTTTTGTTTCTGTGAAGTTGCAATGTTTTTTTTTTCCGTTACTGCTTCTTTGTCCTCTTCTAGCAGACTATGGTGCATCTTCACAGTTCGAGACAACCAGCAGCGTGATAGAACTGTTGTCCTATCTAGCAGCTGATGGGAAAAGCGGGTCTTTGTGACCACAAGAAGACAAAACGGAGAAAGCAGTGTGCTATTGGCTCGAGTGTTTACATGATTTGCAAGAACATGCTGTCTGCTTTCTCAACCTCTTTCACTCCTAATCTAGCATGTGACACAACAGTGCTTAACGCCAACACTGTAAATAAAGCAGCAATTGTGACGGCGCTCAAGTTGTAAAATTCAATATTTGCTTGTGCGCATAACATTTAAAAAAGCATTGTACGCTACTGTTTCTGTATTCATAAACTGAATTATTTACTGTGTGCTGGTTCTAAATGAACACTTCTGGCTCATTGTGTAATTGAGAAAAAAAATTAATAATTCATTATTTTAGAACCTTTGTAGTCTCTAAAGTGCTACTTGTGGGAGTTGATTTCATCGTTGATGCTGGCCTGCTTTGCTCTTTGCCCACGTCGGATAACGGTAATATTAGAAGACTAGAGCATTTTGAAAAATGCACACCTTTCTGATCTGCTACCCAGGGCGACGTGCTCGAGTATTTCGGAGGCCAGGTGTTTGTCAATTCACCCTTTGGATCTACACAACTTACACAATGTTAATATTTGAGCATAGGTTTCTTTGGTTCCTTTCCATTGTGAGTCTGATTTTATAAAAAGCAGCACTTGTCACCTCACGACAACGTCTGATGATTTGCGCAAGTGCCGTACAAGTTCATAGGATTGCCAAGTGTTTGGCTGTTGCTTGGAGGTTATGATTGGGTCACGCAGCTGTTTGTGGACAGTATAGAGCTCTCCTAAAACAAGCATTGTGCAGTGCAAGGATTTATTTATTTTGAAAGTTTTATAGAGCGCGAACAAGACTCTTGCGGATATCAGAGCACTTAACAATAAGTAAGGTTAATTATACAAAAAATAAATGCAGGTAAATCACTTATGCATAACATCTTGCTCAAAGTAAAGCAGTAGGGTACAAAACAGGACTGTCCAGTTGAATCATGTCAAGGGCAGATATAATAACCTAGTCATCTAGTTGAGCCCTTGTCATAGTAAGGATTACTAGTGAGGGTTCGATTGTTCTCAGAATTTCTTTAGTCTATGCTCAGGTGAATTTTGCCATGAGAATCTATCTTACTTCCTTTTTGAAAGAATCAGTAGAAGAATTCAGTCTGGTTTCTGGGGGGCAGTGCATTCCATATCCTGGGCGCCATCCCTGAGAAGGTTTGTTTATATGTTTTCTTCTTGTTGAATCTTTGCGGTTTCAGTAGTAGGTTTTCCACACTTCTTGTAGATCTTATCCCACCAGAGACTGTCAGTTTCTGTGCCAATTAGCTGGGTGCATTGTGATGCATGGCCTTATGCGTCATGCATGCTATTTTCAAGTGAATTCTGGCTTCAAGGATTTTAAGTCTGGGTAGATGTGGGAACTTCTTTTCGAACCTGTGATGAGTCTCACTGCAGCATTTATTGAAGCTCTTAGGGGTGCGGTTGTGGCTTTTGGAAGGCCACACAGAGACACATCCATACTCCACACGAGGGATAACTAGAGCTTGTACTGCCAGCTTGAAGTCATTGACTGGCAGGAAGGGTTTCAACTTCCAGGTCCTCCATATATTGCACAGAACCAGAGTGCTTACCCATTCTTGCAGAGGTCTTGTTTAGTGCGACGACTGTCAGAGGCAGGGCCTGTGGAATCCATGGAAGGGGCAGGTACAGTGTTAAATCGCCCCCAATAAAAGTAAGTCCAAGTGGTACCACCAGGAGGAAGGTACAACGCAAAATTGCTACACCCTGAGAACCCCTGGTGAACCCCGCGTTGTGTACCCTGTCATAGCCCATCGTAGCTAGGAACGGACATTTTTGTGCCCAGGAGATGAGTCTCTAGCAATATCAGGACAAAATGGGCAACGTGCTGTGCATAGCACAACACTGTGGATTGTTTGATTTTTGTCTAGGAGACCATTGTTATTCCAGGACATGATAAAAATGGGTGGCCCGTGTAATATCAGGAGCAAGAAGTCACGAGGATCTATGTGCACCTGCAGGTTTCGAGTTTCGTAAAGGGATGTTGGAGTGCAGAGAACCTGTTGCCAATTATACAGTGCCAGGTTAATGTGACAACCTAAGGGTAAGAAAAATGAATAGGCATGCGAAACAAGAAAAGCAGCATTGTGCATTCATCTTAATAGTAAACTTCCAACCCCCCCAACTTCCCCCACACCCCGGCGCTCCACCCTCTGAGAAGCATCTGTCACCCCACAACAAATACCCCAGATCAAACTCACATGTCTTGATAGGTGTGGAGTGGTGGGCCCCTCCAGTAGGCAGGATCAGTGTAGCGCAGTGCCGTAGTCTGCACAGGTAATAATGAAACGGTCATAGAAGGTTAAGCAATGACTATTTGCCAGTGGACTGAGGCAGGTCAGTCATATCTTATTCAAATAGGCCAAGGGCTCTGACTCGGCTGCTCCTCCAGCTGGGCCGGTGCCCGGGAGTCCTCTTTGTTTGTTGGGGGTGAATCTAATCTGTGTGTAGTTGGAGGAGCCGAGGAAACTCGAGCTCAGGATGACCTATTTCTGTTATTTCATTGATTAGCTCGAGATCAGGTGTGGGGACTCCTATGGCTCAAGGGTCGGTTGCAGTTCATGGGCCTTGGTCTGTCTAATGGATGCGGGCAAAGAGGGAGGCAGCTGTTTTAATCCCTGAACCAGTCACGCACATGGACGCACGGGCACACATGCACGCGCACATGAAGGCAAGCAGACAGACTCTCCGACAGACGCACACGCAGACGCTAAAACTTTAACAGCACTTATTTTTTATTTTTTTTTGCTTGTTCCAATAGTATTGGAGCACTTGCTTGGTCCTCTATCTTGCCATAGTGCGAACACCAGTATGGTATTGAAGCGCTTTAAGGGCTCACCAGTTTCAATACACAGTGACCCATTAATTGTCATAGGGTGGGGGAAGCGTAAGTGATTTGCCCAGAATCACAAATTGTTCAGCCGACCCTGAGATTCGAACCTGTTTCCCCAGTTCTCCTGTCTGCAGCCCTGGCTGTTACACCACATCTTTGCATCACTTCAAAGCTTAACTGTTTCTCACTGTCAGTTCAACATTTGTTCAGCAAGACCCCATCAATATCTGAAAGTGTATTGGCAAAGCCAATAGTTCTCGTTAATGCCCGAGTAATGGCCTTGTCAATGTGAATGTCTTTTAGCCATGTTGTCTAGCAGCACATCTGCTGTCTAGCATGCCTGAAAGTCACTGAAAAAAGCGCTATGATGCGGCCAGCGCAGGCCACATCATATGTTTTTTTTTGTACTAGGAGAGGCAGGACAATAAACTCAACATGGGGACGAAGAGACTCTGAGACTTCTCAACATCATGTGATTCTGGGCTTTCATTAACTTTCAGCCATCCTGCTAGACAACATGGTTAAAATACATTCACATTGACAAGGCCATTAACGCAGGCATTGCTGACACGTATTGTCTTTGTCAATGCTTGTTTTAGGTTGCTGTATTCAACTTAAAGGTTTATACCTTGTACTCTTACTGACCATGCCCAATAGCAAACACCACATTGTTTTGCATTCAATCTTTGTAAACCCTTCAATGCACAGGCTTCCTAATTTCTTTTTTTAAATGACTTTTATTTACTAAAAGTTGCAAGCAGAGATCCCTTGGGGCAGAGATGTCTATCCCAATATGGAATTTCCACCACCCTCAGCCACCTTCTGTTAGGTTTTGCAACCACTTTCCATTGCGCTTGCAGCCTACCACTTTGTTCCATATAATTGCAAGTACATTCAGACCTCATGATTTCTGGACTGGTTTTGACAGAAGACTCACTTTAATTAAATAAATTGCAGTCTGTGATATTGTATTCTCCTGGCTAAAGGCATGATGTTCATCATCACTATTCGGGGTGTGAGAGGTTAGAGATAGTTAGAAGTGTCACTGGTATATTCTCCTAAATACCGTATCCATTATATAGCTACCATGACACACACACAAGATGTGCTAGGTCCTCTTGTGTTAAGAGAGGGAGTCAAGCAGAAGAGTCTATTATTACACTTGATTCTCCCCACTGGGCGTGTTCCCTAAATAAGGAATGAAACCCTCACTCACCGAAATTACATGCTTCATCAGGCCCCTCTTCGCTGTGGTTCCACAAAGGTAACCACAGCAGGCTTTCACTGAAACTCATAGGGTTTAAGATTTTGTATACATTCCTACTGCTAAGCTGAATGGGAACTATTGCATTAGAAAAATTTGAGACAGATGGTGTATGGTGCAGCTACTTTATTCATTAACCTTCTTGCCTTGTGAATTAATCGGTGTTTTGAAGAGCTTGTATGATGCAAATCCCTAGACTATAATCAACATTTTCTCTCTCTCCCTTGGCCTACCCTGTAATGACTATCTACATCCTGGACGTTTGCCAGGACTGGTCCCACCCTCTTCCTGTCCTAATCCAACACAGTGAGAAGTGGTGGTTGTGGTTTTTGTATGAATGAAGTAGGGCAGTAGGAGGGTTAAATAAACAACTGCACCTGAAGTGAACTGGTGCAGCGCACAGTTCTTTGACTGGCTTCTCATTTCATTCTTATTTTGTAGGCTGTATGATATGCTATTGTTAATAGAAAATTGGAATGTAAATCTTCAAAGATCACTATTTTCAAATGATTGTTAGTAAAGGTTTTAAGAAATAAAAAAACGATTATTACTGTCATGCAGTTGAACCATTTGTACCGTTTCTCTTGTTTCGTCTGTGTTAACTTTACTTTTCTTGTATTCTAGGGACTTAAGTCACAATCGATTCACTGCATCAAATTCCAGTCTCACTTTGGATCTTAACACACTCGAAGAAGTGTAAGTTGTGCCTCGGCTCCATTCTCTTCTACAGTTTAATTCATTGCATTTGTAAAAACATTTTTTGCAAGGGCAGGTTGATGCAAGAGAGCTTTGCAGGTACAGATACAACATCAAATTTAAGACCTGAAGCCATTGCTAGCAAAAATGCTATCACCTCACTGTTTGCATACATTTAACTTCATGAATGGTATGCTGGATATTGTAGGAACCTACTGGTAATGTTTATCTTACACACCAGGAATGTCCTGAGAATACATCCCTTTGCTTACTTTGTTTCTTCCACCTAGGTGATTGATTCTATTTTGAGATTAATGTTGATAACCATATTCTAAACTATCAAATGTTAAGTTAAATTTAAAGTCTAGTTGCGTATTTTGGTATCCATAGCAATACTATGTACAAATCAACCATTTGTGCTTTGATAAATTAACTATAATTGCGAGAATCCGTTTTATAATTATTATTTTTGTAAACCTTCATTTTAATGAAAGTATAAATTGTGTTTAAGATTTATGCCAGAAAACCATTTTGGAGAAATGATTGCAGGTTGTACTATCTCTCATTAGTCAAAGCTGTCTCTCCATCGTAACACGCAAAGGTGAGGGAGACTGCAGAGCTTTTGTTTCGCAACAGAGAACGCTTGATCTGCTCTGTTGGATTTCTGAAAGAACGCCAGAATACGTTTCCTGAATTAACCAACACCAGTACCGAATAACCACTATTTAAAGTTCTTCTGTGTTTTCCTTGAACATTAAAATCATTTTAGGTGAGAGCAGTAAAGGTTTCCCTAAAGTGTGGAAGGCTTCGGAAAAGTCTTGGAGAAGCCCAAAGTTTGAGCTTGATAAGATAAGGCTTAGTCATTTCTATTAAAAGTGAGATCTTGTATGAAGTTATACTTACCCATTATGCTGTTTGTGATGTTTTTTTTTTTTTTAACACATCGCATGTCCAGCTGGCTTTACTATCACCATTTTGTCTTTAAAACTCCAGAAGGACTTGAAATAGTGATGGGTGGTCTTTTCTTTGCACTGAAAGCCTCAAAAACAAGTAATTTTTTTTTTTTTTATAACTTTTATTTGCATCAAAAGTACACAAAAACAAAAAGACCAAGTCAAAAATATGCAAAAATCACATTTAGGCATTACATTAATCACAGACAAAGATACGGTCATGTAAAGAGAAAAGAATAAGAAGAAAAAGAGAAAAAAAGATGCCAGTAGTTAAGACATAAATGTTCCCCAGATTTTGTCCGTTTTTTGTTTAGCCCGAAGGCCCTTTGAGTTGGCAAGAGTGGTCTCCATAGCATACATTTCTTTAACAAAGTTCCACCATTCCATAACAGTTGGCGTATTTTTCTGAATCCAAGCTCTGGCAATTATAAGTCTTGCACACGAAATTAAAATGTTCAACAAATCATTAAATGCATTTTGACCCACACATGTACCAATCTGTACATCAGTTGAAGAAAGAGAAATTGATTGATTAAGTCTATCCGAGACCACCTTAAGTATACCATTCCAATAATCTTTAAGCATAGGACAAAATAAAAACATATGACTGATATCAGCCCCGTTTAGATCGCATTTAGGGCATTTTGTACGTTCGCTAAAATTATTGTTCCTTGCCCATTTAAGAATTCTCTCTGGGGTATGATACAGTTGACATATAGTTTTAAACATTTGCAATTTAAGACTAGAAGAGTGAACTGACATATCTAAGCTCTTAAAAGATAAGGTAATTAAATCGGGTGGTACATTTGCGGTTAACCTTGTATTCCATTTCTCGGTTAGTTTTATAATATCGCTAGTATTAAAGTCCGAGAGTAGTTTATATCCTATACTAATCAAAGCTTGGTCTGATTCTCTGTACATACAATTCCAAAAGTCCGAATCTATAACCAGATTAAGTTCTAATTTTTTCACTAAATAATCCTTAATTTGATAGTATTTAAACCTAGCCAGTTCAGATAAATTATAGCATTGCTTTAGTTTTTCAAATGTCATAAATCCTTGATGATCATACAGGTCTCCCAGTAGTCTAATACCAGATTCTAAATATATTCTGCATATTGACTCATGAAAAATTGAAGGAAATCCTGGATTACCCCAAAGAGGTGTTTTATAATGAAGATGAGAGACATTACATTTCATCATGATGGAGCGGCATATATTAACAGTATCTCGTATAGTCTTGAATTTAACCCTTTTGAAGTAATTAGGGTCATTTAATCTGTAAATAAACATATTGACATCTTGACCTAACAGAAATTTATGAAAATACAAACATTTATCCAAAATTGTTAAACTACGAAAACGGATTAAAAAAGCCGACCAGTAATAGAGTTTGAAGTCTGGAAGAGCCAAGCCTCCTTGACTAAAAGGAAATTTAAGTGAAGAGATTGCCCGTCGAGCTTTTTTATATCCCCATATAAAGCTACTAATGATCCCTTCTAATCTGACAAAATAAGAGTTATTAACACGTAAAGGAATTGCACCACCTCTACCCCCAGCACCCCAGTAAATGCCCACTTGCTGTCAACACCCCACACTCCTCAAGGACAGACACCCCCAGCACCCCAGTAAATGGCCCACTTGCTGTCAACGCCCCACATTCCCCAAGGACAGACACAAATGTCGCCACCTCTTATACCAACCGCCCCTCTAACATGATCCCTTTTACCCCCACTCACATCCCCCCTATCCCTCTCCTCCCTGACATAACAACCCCCACCCGCAACACGCCACCTGAACACACCACCGCTCGGAGTTTATCCACCCCCCCTCCCGTCCCCCCCACGACAGACGCCTCCCCCTCCCCCAGCTCCCTCCCCACTCTCACCCACGACACTCTCACACCTGACAGAACAACTCTCACCCACAACACGCCACCATCTGATAACATCACCACTCGAAGTCTATCCACCCCCCCCCTCCCATACCCCCCACGGCGGACACCTTTCCCCCCCCAGCCCCCTCCCCACTCCCACCCACGACACTCACACCCTCCCAACAACACACACAGAACATACCACCTCCCCTACCTTAGCATCCCCCTCTCTCCCACCTCCTATTCTCAGCCCTCACTACCCTCCGGTCTCCCCCACTGTCTTCAGCCTTCACTCACTCTTCCACTCACCGGCACCGTCTCCCACTGACGGCACTACCTATGCCTCCCACCCACCGCCTTCACCGCCTACTTCACCCACACCCCCCGCCCACAAAGACGCCCACTCTTTGATTGCCATCCCACCCATTTGCACCGCAGAACATTCCAACAACGCCAGTATATCCCCCCCTTCGATTCCCTGCCCGCTTTCCAGCTCACTACACAACCACTCACCAATGGCTCTCACCACCTACGCCATCCCCAATGCACCCCCTGACCTGACTTTACCCACCCTCCAACAAGTCAAAGAGGATATTCTACAAATCAAAAAAGATGTCCGCGCAATCAAAGACCTTCTCTCATCACAGCCCAGTCCACCTCCCTTCATCCCTCTACCCTACAAAGGACGCACCCGCCCTACATACCCTCGCCTCCAACGACATCCGCGCTGGCCGACTATCCCCGTTCGCAACAACTCCCACCGCCCCCGCCGTGTCCTCAACTCACTGTCTGACCGCGACCTATGCTCACTCCTACGCTCTTATGGCTCAGGTCCGGTAAAACACATACCCAGCACACACATCCCATACCCACAATTCTTACAAACCCTCTGAGGCTCCCAACACTCAACAACAGAGGTTCCGTTCCTAACAACCTCAGAAAAGTTCACCTCACTCTAGAAAGCTCGACCACCCTTCTCTCTCCCAAACTCAAATGCATCCTACTCAACTGCAGATCGGCCCAGAGACACTCCTCCGACATCGCTGATCTCGTCTCAGCTAGGGATCTGGACCTAGCCATTCTAACAGAAACTTGGCTCACTGAAGCCTCTACCCCGATTATGGACATACTAGTCCCCCCCAACTATCACATCATTAGGTTAGACAGGTCTTCAGACAAGACGGGCGGGGGAATTGCATGCATTTTTAGAAGCAACCTCACCGTTACTAAAGTCACCTCCCCCTCCCTCTCCTCCTGTGAACTCCTCTGCCTCGACATCACCAGCGAGGGCAAACAAGTTTGTGCTCTACATCTCATCTATCACCCGCCTGGTGACAATCTCATATTCATCCAACAACTCATGGACATGATCACTTCTAATGCCGGTCGGCAGACCACACAAGTCTACCTGGGTGACTTCAATCTCCACTGGAACGATCAGAAAGACACAGTGGTGAATAGTCTCAAAACTTTCCTTAATGCGCTTGACCTCACCCAAATATGCGATAAACCAACACACGACAAAGGCTCGATACTTGATCTCATCATTGCCAAAGAGAATTCTACACAACTGGAGACGATTCTTCCCTGCGACTGGTCAGACCACCACATTATCACCTTCTTTATCAATGAAAAAGTCAAACCTAACCCGGCTCAACCAATCAAATCCAAAACATGGAAAAGGGACATGAAGAATCTCAACCCCTCTACTCTGCCTCCCCACATCGGCAATCTCCTCCTTCCCCCTTCAGGTGCCTCGGATGTTCAATCACTGACTGACCACTACCTTGAATCTATGAATACATTAGTCAATGAAGTCGCCCCACTGCAACTGAAGAGAGTCTCCACCAAAACTTCTAACCCCTGGTATGACGACAGACTCCATGACGACAGGCGTTCGATGCGAATGGCAGAGCGCACCTGGAGAGCGGACCCCTCAGCACTGCACCTCAAAAGGCTTAAAAACAAGAGAAATGCCTACTTCAGGAAAATAAAGCGCACAAAGTTGGACTTCTTCAGCCGCCAATTGGACCAAGCAAAAAACAGGCCAAGAAAACTGTTCGAACTAATCAAGACCCAAACAAAGGCACAACCCTTACAATCAAATAGCACAACAAGCGACACCCCACACTGTGAAGACTTCTCTGCTTTCTTTAAGCTAAAGACTGACAACATAAGAAATGACCTCATCATGGATGTAAGCCGATTCCCCAACCACACAAGAATGGCTAACACTCAACCTAAAAACATGGCATCCTGGCTGTACTTCGATACCTACTCGGAAGAAACAATACACAAACTGCTCTGCACCTTGAAGCCCTCTAATCACCTCACAGACCCTCTACCTGCTAATGCTGTAAAAGACTTCATCCCCTTGCTCCTCCCTCTCTGGACCAAAATCATCAACTGCTCCCTGCAACAAGGCCTCATTCCAGACCCCCTCAAGGTGGGGCAAGTCACGCCTATACTCAAGAAACCTACAGCTGATCCGTCTGACCTAAACAATTACCGGCCCATCACCAATATCCCCACCCTGGCCAAACTGCTGGAGAAATGTGTCCAACTCCAACTAACAAGACACATTGACCAATTTGACCTCCTCAACTCTCATCAATCAGGCTTCCGAGCGAAACATAGCACGGAAACAGCTATGACACACATAATTGATGACGCCCTCCAAATTCTTGATCGCAATGAGTCCTGCCTCCTCATCCTTCTTGACCTCTCGTCAGCATTTGACACGGTCAAACATGAGAACTTGCTGGAGCTGCTAAGCACTAGAATGGGTCTATCGGGAACGGTTCTCAAATGGTTTTCGTCCTTCCTTCACAACCGGTCTCAGAAGTTCAAGATCGACAATGTGCTATCTTCACCTGTGCCTGCAGATCTAGGTGTTCCACAAGGATCCTCCCTCTCCCCCACATTGTTCAACCTCGTCATGGAACCGCTCGCCACCTTGCTCCAAGCTTCTAATGTCCAATTCCATATGTACGCCGACTACACACAACTGTACCTAAAGCTTCAATCTCCGGAAGATATCAAACATCTGAATTCCACGCTTATTAACACTCAATCTTGGCTAGCCGATAATCACCTCAAACTAAATGCTCTGAAAACTGAGTTCCTTCTCATCTCACCCCCGGCGAAAATTTCCACCACCCAAACATGGCTCAACAACCTAACAGCACTCAATGTCCAACCCACCATCGTGGACTCAGCGAAATCCCTAGGCATCACACTGGACGCCAAGCTCAACATGCAGCAGCACGTCAGCAAAGCCACAAAAGCAGCTAATTTCCAAATCAACACACTGAGGAAAATTAAACCCTTCCTCCCTACTGAAGACTTCCAAACTGCTGTACAAGCGTTAGTCATCCCTCGAATAGACTACGGAATTGTGACCCTCAGCGGACTCCCGCTATCCACAACAGCACCCTTAAGAGCCTCCCTGAACGCTGCCGCAAGACTCATTACTGGCTCAAGAAAACATTCGCATATTTCCCCAGACTTAAAGTCCCTAAAATGGCTGCCTTTTGAAGCCAGAATACAACTAAAAATTGCAGTTATGACACACGTGGCCGTGCACCACAATGCACCCAACTACCTCGCTCAAAAGTTGTCCATATCAGGAGGTTCGAGATCCAATAGAAGCTCAAAAAATCTACTCCTGAAACCCCGTAGATTCAGGAAAGAGAAAACTTACAAGCGCTCCTTCTCAGGAATGGCACCCAGGATCTGGAATGCGCTCCCGCCTGAAACCAGGCGTATCTCCTCCGCTGCACTCTTCAAGAAAGAGGTGAAAACCATCCTTCTGGCCAAGATCTCCTGAACCTTATAGGTGCCGGATCAGAGACTCTGCATTGCCTTGTATCAATGCTCACCTTGTCCTTTGGCACTATACCTCTACTTGATGGAGACACTACTACGCTACTTTCTTGCTACCGACCAATATATGAGACACATTGGGTCACTGATTCACCCTCCCGATGCCCCCACTCAGTGCGCTCTCTATACTAAAACACTGGTATAAGCCTTCCACACACCCAAGGTGTACCTGAACACCTCTGTAATGGGATCAATGACTTGTACCGTTTATATTACCTGTTTACCTGACTGTATATTGATATGTTTTATGTATTTTATTATTATCCTTTCATGTTAATGACTACTACATTGCTCCCATTACCTCTGTTCATTCCTACTGCCCCTACCCTGTCATTGTGAAGCGCTCTGATATCTGTAAGGATCTTGTTCGCGCTATATAAAACTTTGAATAAATAAATAAATAAATATAAATATTTAGGCAGAATTTTCATTTTAATTAGATTTATACGTCCAATGATATTAAGGGGAAGTTTGTGCCATTTCTTAAATTGCATTGCAGTCTCTTTTAATAATATTTCATAATTTAAAGCCACAACAGTATCAATATCTGAGGAGACTTTAACACCAAGATATGTTGCGACCCCACAAATACCTGAAACAGAGGCAGGAAGATGATGATTCGCAACAATTTGAGTTTTAGTGGTATTAAGTTTGTAACCAGAGACTGATCCGTATATACCTGCTTCGATTAAGATGCCTTTCATAGCTTGTGGTATATCCGAGGAAAACACTGCTACGTCATCTGCATATACCGTGATATCCAATTTATTTAAACCATTGAAGAATGGGTTGATTAAAGTCTGACGTTGGAGTGCAATTAAAAAAGGTTCCATACCCAAAGCAAAAAGCAGGGGTGATAAAGGACACCCCGGTCTTGTCCCCCTCTTAATTGGAAACATAGGAGAGTATTTCCCCATGTAAGATATTTTACCCATTGGATTATCATAGAGTGATTGAATCCATCTCAGAAATTGACCATTGATGCCAAATGCCTGTAGGGCTGGCCATAAAAAGCCCCACCCCACTCGGTCAAATGCTTTTTCTGCATCTAGTAAGATCATACCGAGTGGGGCGGACTGAATCCGTGCAGCATCAAAGGCAGAAATGGCCATATTAATATGCGCAGTTGTATCGCGTTTTGGTATGAATCAGTGTTGCTGGGAAGATACTAATTGAGACATAACTGTCGCGAGCCTAATCGCCAATATTTTAGCAAAAATTTTGGCATCGCTATTAATAAGTGAGATTGGTCTATATGATCCCCTCTCTTGAGGTACTTTACCCTTTTTTAGGAAAAAGATGATTTGAGTTAGATTCCAAGATTTAGGTGCTTGTTCATTACCAATTGCCCCGATCACTTCCATTAATAAAGTTATTAATTCCTCAGTGCAGCATTTATATAGTTCCAGTGGAATAGAATCCTCCCCTACTGCTTTCCCTATTGCTAAGGAGTTAATAGCCTCTCTAATTTCCCTTACTGTAATGTCTTCCTCTAGATGTTTTGTTTGTTCTAATTTTAAGACATTCACTGTGTTAAGTTCTATATACTTTTTAATACTATCTTCCGAAGTTACGTTTTCTGGTGTATATAAAGCTTGATAATAAGAAGCAAATTGTAGCAGTATTGATTTAGAATCGCTAACCAATTGATCATTGTCTCCTTTGATTTCCTTAACTATATTCTGTGCACGATCTTCGGCAACTCTATAAGCCAAAAGTTTACCAATTTTATCTGCGTTTTCATACTGATCAAGCTGATATTTTTTTAATTTGTTAATGCTTTTAGTTCTAAGAAGGTCTTTTAGTGCAACTTTGAGTTCGATTAATTTAAGATTAAGTATATCTGAGATCGGTACCTCATCCGACAGAGCCGTTGATAACTGAAGTTCAATATCACGTATTTCACCAAGCCTTTTCTCATTCAAGATTCGGTGTTATTTATTTTGACGCCATATATATTGCTGTGTAAAGCCACATATACTAGCTTTACAGGCATCCCATACTATCAGGGGTTGACTAGACTGGATATTTATATCAATGAATTGTATTATTATTATTTTTTTTTTTTAATATTTTTATTGAAAGTTCATGACAATAGGATATCCAATAAATACAAGAAAAACACATTAATACAAAGAGACCAAATGAGTATACATCAAGGATATTAAAACAGATAAGAAACCAATATAGGGACAGTAATAAATATATGAAGGACAGGAGGGAATTTCTATATAGGTATTAAGAACTCAGGCACGTGATTTTCGACCGCCTCCATGCTGCCACGGGCGACCACAACCTTAACCCCATATCCCTGGATTTCACTCCCTTCAGTGCGTACAGCTCTGATTCGATGTTATGGATCCCGAGCAGCCTACAGATCCACATCTGAAAGGTTGGGGCATCAGAGTCCTTCCATGCAGCAGCAATTAGTATTCTAAAAACAGCTATTGCTAAAAACACAAGTGCCTCAGCCTCAATGCTTAAACCCTGTTTGGCGTCAAACCCGAATATTAAAAGTGTAGGGGATAGGTCGATCCTGACAGCTAGCAGCCCCTCTAAAAACTTTGCAATTTCGTTTTTAATTGGCCCTAGCTTCTCACAGCTGCAAAACATGTGAAGCAGATCAGCAGGGCCCTTACCACATCTAGGACAGTTGTTATCCGCTCTCTTACCCCAGTCATACAGTTTTGCCGGTGTATAATATAAATTAAATAGGGTTTTAAAATGCTGTGCTCTTAGGTTTGAAGAACGTAAAAACCTTTTATCCATAAGGATGGCTCTATCCAGGTCGATATCGGGGTCGTTCAGTTTCCCAGCCCAGGTAGCCTCTGTCTTAAGCATATCATCCGGCAGAGTTCCCAAGAATAGTGCATATATTTTCCTTATACGGCGACCGCCACCCTTCATATAATCTAATAGTATACATTCTTTTGATATATCTATAGCAGGTCTTTTGGACTTAATTGTGTTGGTCAATTGTATATATTTAAACTCTTGAGAGCCTTGAAGTGAATATCGGGTCTTTAGAAGTTCGAGGGGCCTCAGAGCATTCTTTACCATAACTTGGCCCAATGTAGTGATTCCCTGCGTTTCCCAGTGTCTCCAAGAACCATCTCTGCTTAAGTGCGGAAATAACCCTGATTTCCAGAGAGGAGTATGTTTATTAAACTTGGGAATGCTCTGGTTCTTTTGTATTGCTAGCCATACCACCCGAATATCTTCCAATATTTTGTAGCCTGGGGATTTGAAAAAGCGTTTATCATAGTTCCTTAACAGTATACCATACGCCTCATTACCTAATGCTAACTGATATATGGATGGGATGCTACACTGGGACTGTATCGTATCAGCAGGAAAGAAAAGTATAGCCATATCAGTGAGGAGACAAGCCCAGTGGTATAATTTTAAGTTAGGTATACCCATTCCACCCTGTTCCTGGGGTAGAGACATACATTTAATTGATCTCCTCACCTTGCCATATTGCCAAAGGAAGTTCATAAAAATAGCCTCCATCTCCCTAATCAGAATATCGTCTATTTTAAAGGGGATTGACCTAAACTTATATAGAATTTTTGGGAACATTGCCATTTTAATGACATTGGCCCTACCTATAATTGATAAGTGGAGAGTATCGATTCTTTTTAGGTCCTGTTTCATTTTCAACAGTAGTGGTGAGAAGTTATCTTTAATGATTTCCTGTGTCTGGGCATTAATTGTAATTCCCAGATATACTACCGAATCCACATATCTATCATCCAGTTTAACTGTTTGGTTTGAACATAATATCTGTGTTTTTGCCACATTAAGTCTATATCCAGAGACATTCCCAAAGTCGGAGGTGATATTGACTATTTCTCTCATAGCACTAGCTGGATCGACAGTGGTGACGGCTATGTCGTCCGCATATGCGAGAATTTTGGTTTCAAGACCATTGATGATAATTGGTTTAATATTAATATTGCTCATAATGCGGCAAATCAAGGGATCGATATAAAGTGCAAATAGGATGGGTGAGCATGGACACCCTTGTCTCGTCCCTCTTGAAATCTGGATAGGGTTGGAGGCCTCGCCCATTAACTGGATGCTAGCTATTGGATTGTGATACATGGCCTTAATACCCTGGAGAAAACGGGGACCAAATCCTTTGCCGACCAATACTTCCCAGAGAAAGCTCCACCTAACCCGGTTGAACGCCTTCTCTGCGTCGAGGAGGATCATCGCGATCCCCCGCTCCCCCCGTGCATGCAAGTCAAACAAAGTTATAGCTCTTTTGATATGGTCGGTGGTACCTCTGCCAGGGATAAAACCATGCTGCCAGGGAGAGACGAGGCCCGCGATGATCCTACCCATCCGTGAGGCCAATATTTTAGGGTAAAGTTTATTATCGCTATTAATTAGTGATATAGGTCGATAGGAACCCGGGCTCTCATTGGGTTTGCCCTTTTTATGAAAGACCACAATATTAGTTTTAGTCCAGGATTCAGGTATAATACCTGTATTGATAACCCCATTAAATAGATCTAGCAAGAGAGGGGCCGTTTCTTCCCTCAGGCATTTATAAACTTCAAGAGGTATAAAATCGGGCCCTGCTGCCTTGCCAGAAGAGAGATCTTTTAATGCCTGCAGAAGCTCCTCCATAGTTCAATGAATTGTATTAGATGTTCTTTAAGTTGACTCACAAATCCATTGTCAGTGAATAAATATCTTGGAAATGAGAAAAGGCGTGGAGAAAATTCTTCGTTTGTAATCTCAAAAGTAATAGAAATTGGATTATGATCTGAAGTTACCCTTGGGTAAATGGCCATTGAGCATTTATTAAGGTTGAGGATGGAATCTGAAACCCAGATCATATCTATGCGTGAGCATAATTTATGAGCGGCCGAGTAATATGAATACCCTGCAAGTTTATGATTTAAACATCTCCAGGAGTCTTTAAGAAAATGATTAGATGCTAGATCCAAGATTGCCGCTCTAGTTTTCCGCATTCTCTGAAAGGAGTTTTTCCTAGTTGTGTCCAAATCATAACTCATAATACAATTGAAATCGCCCAAAACAAGTAATGAACGCCAATATCCTAGTAATAATCTTCACAGTGGGTGCAGTTGCACAGATGATGGAATCTGTCAAAAATGCATTAAGATTTGGTGAAGACAGGTGTGTGAAAGCGAGATTTTGTTAAACCTCTTTATGCACTGGTATGAATAAGAGTCTTAAGGTTTGTGAAACAAAGATGGTGGGGGGTGTATGTCGCCCTCTTGCGTCTGAGGCCAATATCCAGGAGAAGGTGGTCCGAGCAACGTAGAAGGACTGGCAGGGTTGTCTGGATTTACAGAATAGGCTACTTGGGGAAAAGAAGCATTTGGCGGAGAGGATAGAATGACTATGCTGTTTTTATTATAATGAATATATGGTGAAGACTCATGCGGAGCGGGACAAACATGGGGCTTGGGTGGCTAACCCCACCAAAGGAGGTTCTATTATACTGGAGAAACATTATGCAGGGGGAACAGGGTCTTTGGGGATGTTGCTATTAATTTTGGCAATACTATGCAGACTTATAAGCCTGACCAGTGCTCAGCAGTGTACAGGAGAAACTGGATTACCTGAAGCACCTACCGCTCCCGTCCCTTATTGGTGAGGAGCGGATGAACTTTGGGGGCAACATTACACCACAGCAATTGTAACAGCAGTCAAGGGATTTGCTTTGAGGAAGGTGCCCAACACGTTTTATGCTGCTTATATAAAGGTCCTGGCACCATAAATGACGGAGGTTTATAGTACGGCTTGGAGAGAGGGGTCCTTACCACCTACGGCTAAGGAGGCATTGATTGTACCTCTGTTTAAACCAGGACTGAGTCAGCATAATGTCAGAGCATATAGACCCCAGTTGATGCTGAATGTAGACTACAAAGTGTTGAATAGGATATTAGCGACTCGATTGTTACTGTATATGCCTCACCTCATTCATGCGAACAGACAGGTTTCATACCAGGCCGCAAAGCTGCCTTGAACGTAAGACAACTGATGGCTATTTTACTGGATACCCCCAAAATATCCACTGATGCACCAGCGATGGCTGTGGATGTGGAAAAGGCTTTTGACAGCTGAGACTGGGTATATCTCTATACAGTGATGAAGTGATTGAGGCTGGGGCAGGGGTTTATAGCGGCCGGTGCCCTTGCTAAGTGGTGTGGCGAGGGGACCAGGGGCGATGGACAACCAAACAAAAAAGAAGTAACACACTCCTCCGTCGCTCCTCTCTGGCTCAGTGCACTGCAGGCACAGGCTTCTAGAATCCCCATACGCCCAATCCTGACGCTGCCCTCATGCTGAGAGCAGCATCAGGAGTGGTTGGAGCGCTATGAATTTATGTTCCCAGGTAGACTGGGGCCTGTGCCTGCCATCTCCAACCCAGCAGCGCAGGTCTGGTTGGAGACAGCGTCCGTGCGCATGACGGTTTGGCTGTCCTGAGACGGCCGGCCAACCTGTAATGTGCACCTACCACTCCTCCTCTGCCTGTCGTCCCCATGCCCCCCGACTTGATGCTATGGAGAAAAATAAAACTGTAAAAATAAAAACGAGTTTATTATAGTTTTTATTTTTATTTTGGCTGCTGGCAGTGGGCGACGCTCCTCCGCCACAGCGGAGGAGCCGCCGATGTTAGTGTGGACTAGGCTGCTGTACTCAAACAGCACAAGTGAAAACTGAGAGTGATATCAAATGCCTATAGTGTTGAGTAGGTCACTAGACTGGGTTGCCTGTTATGTCCACTGCTATTTTCCATAGCGGTAGAACCGTTGGCAAGCACGACACGATCCGGGGGCTCATATGACGGTTACCTAACAGTTATGTTAAAAGAATTTATAACGCGCTCAGCTACTCATGAGTGTCCCGGCGCGGAACCAAAAAAAAAAGGGATAGACAGAGAATTTACCTGAACAACTGTGTCTTCAATTTTTTTCTTAAAAACGTCAAGGTCCTGGATGGTGCACAGACCCAGCGGGAGGGCATTCCAGGCAACTGCCGCTTTAACTAAGAAGGAGCAACCCCCATCCTCTGACGCTTAAAGAGCGGGATCCGGGCCAGAAATAAAGATGAAGAGCGCGTGGGCGTGTAGAAAGAGACGCGCTTCTGAAGATAGATGGGGCCCTGCCCGTGAAGCGCCCGATGGGCCATGACCAATATCTTAAATTTCACCCTGGCAGCCATGGGCAGCCAGTGATACAGTCGCAGCTGAAGATGGACACTATCCCTAGATGACAGGCCCGATAGAAGTCTGGCAGCAGTATTCTGCACCACCTGAAGCCTCCTCAGCCGGTAGCCAGGAATACCGGCGAAAAGGGCATTCGCGTAATCCAGCCGCGACAGGATCAATGCGCAGGTAATAGTTTGCCTTGCCGCCGGGGGAGGAGGGGAAAAAAGCTTCTAAAGGATTTCAATAAGGCGAAGCAGCCGCCGGCCAGCTTCTTTATGTGGTCCGCAAAAGAAAGATCTTCGTCAAACCAGACCCCGAGATTCTTAGTTGGCTGCCCAATAGAGGTGGGACATGAGAACTCAGGGGGCCAGAGCTGTTCTCTAAAATTTTGAGGAAATGTGCCGAAGAGTAAGATCTCTGATTTCCCCTCATTCCATTTGAGCTGAGCCTCTGCCATCCATTTAAAAATAGATGACAGGCAAAGGTGGGCCCGGAGCACAGAATCTTCCCCCTTTGCCCAGGTGAAAAGCAGCTGGGTGTCGTCTGAATAGGCCAGCACCTTAGCCCCTAACGCCGTCGCTAAATATAGCAGTGAAGTGCACCACATCACCTTGGATGCAGATGATATGCTCGCTCCTTTTCCTCTACAATGGGTGTGAGAATGTGGACAAGGACTACTCCCTGTATCTGTGTTCTGAGCTATGGAGAAGCTAGTGGAAGGTAATCTAGGACTGTCAATTTCCTCGCTTGATTCGCAAGTGGGTTTTTGAAAGACTGCCATGGTCTGTAGTTGGAAGGGTGACGCTAGCTAAAATGGTGGCAATGCTGCACTCCTATATCTGTTTGGGGTCCTTCCTGTTATATGTAGGCCAATGTTTGGGGATTTGGACTCCCTGCTGATGGGCCTTATTTACAAGGGCTGACATATGGTGGCGCTTGCCAAGCTGCTACGGCCAGTGACGAGTGGGGTCTGACGGTCCCTGACATGGAATCATGCTACCTGGTGGTGCAGATCCAATGGGTAGTGTACTGGCTTACTGTGGGGGTGGGGAGCAGATTCTAGATGCTACTGGAGGGCCCCAGGGGCAGTGGGGGCCTAAGTACTACTAGAGCCCAAAACTAGTGAGGGGGTCTCAAGCGCATATCTGGAGAGTGACCAGGTGCTGTTGGACTCGCTGGCAACAGAAGACTAAGGTTCACCCATTACTCGCTGGACATACGCCTGAAGTGGGTATTATTCCATCTCTCACCCCATCATCGCCACAGTCTCTCATGTGAGTAAAGACGGATGTGACACGACTGGAGGTTTTATTCTGAGCTGGAGTCCAGCTGATGTTCCCTTAACTGCAAACTGATGTTAACGTACCACCGGGACACTTTCTCCTATATGGTGCGTTGGTGTCGGCTATAAGACGCTGCTGGCCGGGTGAATTGGTAGAACCTACACTACACCTATGTTGCTATTTGCTTTGCATTTACTCAGGAGGTGAGGGGGAGTGGGCAAATAGACTGGTATCAAAGCTTTATCGTGGTCTGAGGTCTAACATGAAGACCCCATTGGAAGCTTTAAGGGACACATGGGTAGTGGAACTTGCGCCTCGTATCGAAGGGGGAGCCTGGGAAAAAATCTAGGAGCAAATTCCAAAAATTTTCAAGAATGCACATTTCATTTATATATCCTCCAATGGGTATACTACACGCCGGAATGTATTAATTGTTTTTTCCTAACGACTCTGGCTACATGCCCCATGTGTACGCTGTTTGGGGCAGACCTGTTGCATTTGGTTTGGGATTGCCCCCAGCTGCCGGCATATTGGGTGGCTGTAGTTGAGGTTTTAAATGGGCCACAGGCCGGAATATGAACTTTTCACCACTGATGTGTCTTTTGGGATGATTCCTGCACCCTGCTAAATACAAGGTGATAACCGGGTTACTGGACTTGGGTCTAATCCTTGCAAATCGGCAGATCATCTGCAACTGGAAGGCAGCGGCAAGCTTTTCAATTGAAGGGTGGACCAAGGGACTGATTCCCTGGATGGGTTATAAGAGTGTTACGCTGCTAAGACAGGCGAAGAGGGATCATGGGGTCTATGGAAGTAGCTAGAGTCTGAAAGGGTCTCCTAGAAGAGCTTCAGGGAGATGATTGTGCGTCAGATGACTAATCTGTCTCGGTTTGGGGAGTAAGGTTTGACACTGCCACTGTTCCAGATGGGGTCTTAGCAGTAAACGGGGAATGCCTTAATGGAGTCTGAGGTGCTGATGTGCACAGTAGGGGTGGTACATTATGTCGGTGTAGCCTGTTGGCCCCGACGATGGTTCCCATGGTGTGTGATGCTATAGCTGTTAACTAGACCGAGCTTATCCTGTGCTCTTGTATGTATTTGTACTTTCAACTGTGTGGTCCTTATTCCAGCTGCCGTGTGTTGTTAGAGTTAGGTGGGGTACGGTTTATGGCCAACTATCTGAGTTTTTACATCAATATTTGGGCAAAAGTGTCGGGAAGGCATGGGAGGTGCTATATTTGCCTGTTGTTGATTAACTCTGCTATATGTTTGAGCAGTAGTTGTTGCCCCTTTTATATTGTGTGGACTTGTATTGCTAAATGCCAATAAAATGTGTTTACATACACCCTGGCCATTTGTCAGGACCCCACACATCATAAGTAGGAGTGGGCGAAATATTCAGTACCACCGGCGGAATTGGTGGAATTTTGCCAACGCATTTATTCTTGTAATTGGAATTTCCGGCCATTTATTCTCACATAGAGTGTAGTATAGGCCCACAACTCGCCAATCAAACATGTATGTACCTATTGTCCCAGAGAGTTGAGTGCCAAGATACCACACTAATGGCGGCTTCAATTGTTAATTTTTGTTTTTATATAAAATACTAGCAGCCTGTCCCAACCTTGTCCGGGTGCAACAGGCTTCCCCGACCCCCGCCCGCCCCGACATTGTGCAGCAGCCCGGGCCCCCGCCTGGCCCATCCAATAAATGGACGTTGACCAGTGAAGCGCATATGAACAATATTCTTCATACTTAATATTTCTCAAAATTGTGCATGCCGTGCGGTTTCATCAACACCAGTCAGTCAGAATACTTTATTCACGAGCAAGAACTTCCATTATTTTCTTTTCTAGAAGCATTCCGTATCTGCCACTTCTTTGTGCCAGTGGAACATTTCAGCATATTTTCTTCCTAACCCTGTCCCGGTGTTTTCCTCCAACTCACCCTATGAAAAAGAGAGAGAAGACAGACTTAGAAGTGTAGCATGGATAGGAACAACATTGTTGTGTGAGTTGAAGTGATTCATGCACACAGGGGTGGTAGTGACAAGCTTTGGACAATGATGGATGTGTAAAAGACGTTGCCTGCAACTGTGGACGATAACATTTAACAAATACTTTTTTGTAGGTGTTGGACTTTGGCCCTTAGGGCAGGTTCACCCCTAGACTTTTTGCGTGAAATGGTGACCTGGCAATGGTGATTTTTTGGATTCTGCGCACTTTCACTGTGTCCCAGTGGAAAGTGCGGGCGCACTCTGAGTGCATGTGCTGAGCTAGACCTGCCCGCCCATAGGAATGCATGGGGAATGTATGTGTCCCTGGTAGTTCCTGATGCGTGGGGTGTACAGGCTTGAGTCTGGTATGTGTGAACTCGTGAGAGTGAATGCTGCGAGATGGTGTATGCAGCATGTATGTGTCTAGTAGCGAAGCGCCATTTCTAGACATGGCTGTACGTGTGCTGTGAGGGTGCTGGCGTGTGATTGGCTGGAGCTGGCTGGCATGCCAGGCTCCAGGAAGTCTGGATGGGTCTGCCCGGTGGTGAGTGGGAGATTAGCATGAGTGATGTGTGGGAGGAGTGTACCTGTGTCCTGGATGGGCTGGGTTTTCCCCACACAATGCTGGCTCCGCCCCCCTGTGGTGTGTCTAATGACCCAAGCCCTGCCAGTGAATAGAGAGGGTGGTTGAGGTAAACAGAGTACTCAAGAACCAGCTGCGACTGGTTCCGCCCCCACTCTGCACCCTTGAACAAAGGAATGCACTGTATAAAAATGGGGCTGTGTCCCCACAGATGTTGTTCTGCTTTTGGATCCTGCCAGAGGGGGCTGTTGCTGCTGCTGGGGCCAGGAGGACCGCCACTTGGGGTGTCTCCCTGCCTGGAGACCCAGTGTGCTGGCTCTGGCCCAGCCTTGCCCCCCCTGCCTGCCTCCAGCCCCTGCTGGAGCCTTGTCCTGTCCTCCAGTGCTGGGGAGCACTGAGGACTCCTTGCCTGCAGCCTGAGAGCGCTGCTCTCTGCCCTTCAGCGCTGGGAGCGCTGAAATCGCCTGCCTAGCGCTTGGAAAGCGCTTGATTTTGCCCCTAGCACTGTGAGCGCTGTATTTTGTCCTGGAGGCGCTTGGGAGCGCCTGCCCTTCGTTGCTAGCGCTGCTAGCGCTGGGTGTGCACAGCCGGTGCCCACCCGGCATCTGATCGCCCCGTGTGGTGATTTGGCGGCGCGGGTGCCACCCCGCTCATTGCCGCTTTATTTTGCCCGTTTTGTTTTGATTCACGAGGGAGCCCACTCCTCGGATCATAGGAGCCCGCCTGCCTGCCTAAGAAGCGAGCCGCCGCGCTGCCCGCGGCGACCCGGAAGTGGTTGGAAGTCCGTCCAATCCTAGCGCGGCCCAGGAGAGGCCGACCGGAAGTCCCGCCTCCATTACCGAGCCGGGAAGAGAGAAGCTGCCGGCCGGATCCCCGAGGCTCCCCGAGTGGAGAGGAGAGCCCCGGGACCAGTGGGAGAGCCCACCTCTGACCCCGGTGCAACCTGAGTGGATAAGTCCTGGGTTGGAATGGAGTTCTAGGGGTACCCCTCGCAGAGGGAGGAGGAACCCTAGAAGAAGAGGTAAGGGGAGGAGAGCCTTCCCTGAGACTCCTGGTCCGCCTGAGGTTGTAGGCCTTAGGCTGGAGAACCAGTGGCAGTCTAGTCCTGTCTTGCAGACAGGAAGAGTGGAGAATGGCTCCTATGTGCCAGGGGTTACTACCCCCCGCTCTGCGAATTGGCATGGACCAGTGGCACCTGGGTGGCCCAGGGCCTGGTCCTGGCCGCGGACAACTTGGGAGTACCAGTGGGGTAGCCCAGTTGGTCCAGACAGTGTGTTTAGAAGGAATCCCATGGGTTCACCGTGGCGTAGAACAGGAGGGTGTCCCTGCAGTTGCGGGCCTGCGTCCGTGTTCTATCGCCCCAAGCAGGGAAGTCCATCACGGTGGTGATTGGTCTCCCCTGCGTTTTGGCTGGAAGGGGGTTATGTTGGACTTTGGCCCTTAGGGCAGGTTCACCCCTAGACTTTTTGCGTGAAATGGTGACCTGGCAATGGTGATTTTTTGGATTCTGCGCACTTTCACTGTGTCCCAGTGGAAAGTGCGGGCGCACTCTGAGTGCATGTGCTGAGCTAGGCCTGCCCGCCCATAGGAATGCATGGGGAATGTATGTGTCCCTGGTAGTTCCTGATGCGTGGGGTGTACAGGCTTGAGTCTGGTATGTGTGAACTCGTGAGAGTGAATGCTGCGAGATGGTGTATGCAGCATGTATGTGTCTAGTAGCGAAGCGCCATTTCTAGACATGGCTGTACGTGTGCTGTGAGGGTGCTGGCGTGTGATTGGCTGGAGCTGGCTGGCATGCCAGGCTCCAGGAAGTCTGGATGGGTCTGCCCGGTGGTGAGTGGGAGATTAGCATGAGTGATGTGTGGGAGGAGTGTACCTGTGTCCTGGATGGGCTGGGTTTTCCCCACACAATGCTGGCTCCGCCCCCCTGTGGTGTGTCTAATGACCCAAGCCCTGCCAGTGAATAGAGAGGGTGGTTGAGGTAAACAGAGTACTCAAGAACCAGCTGCGACTGGTTCCGCCCCCACTCTGCACCCTTGAACAAAGGAATGCACTGTATAAAAATGGGGCTGTGTCCCCACAGATGTTGTTCTGCTTTTGGATCCTGCCAGAGGGGGCTGTTGCTGCTGCTGGGGCCAGGAGGACCGCCACTTGGGGTGTCTCCCTGCCTGGAGACCCAGTGTGCTGGCTCTGGCCCAGCCTTGCCCCCCCTGCCTGCCTCCAGCCCCTGCTGGAGCCTTGTCCTGTCCTCCAGTGCTGGGGAGCACTGAGGACTCCTTGCCTGCAGCCTGAGAGCGCTGCTCTCTGCCCTTTAGCGCTGTGGAGCGCTGAAATCGCCTGCCTAGCGCTTGAAAGCGCTTGATTTTGGCCATAGCGCTGTGAGCGCTGTGTTTTGTCCTGTAGGCGCTTGGGAGCGCCTACCCTTCGTTTCTAGCGCTGCGTGTGCACAGCCGGTGCCCACCCGGCATCAAATTGCCCCGTGTGGCGATTTGGCGGCGCGGGTGCCACCCCGCTCATTGCCGCTTCGTTGTGCCCGTTGTTGTGGATTCACGAGGGAGCCCACTCCTCGGATCCTGGGAAGCCGCCTGCCTGCCTAGGAAGCGGGCCGCCGCGCTGCCCGCGGCGACCCGGAAGTGGTAAAGCGGCCCGGCCAATCGCAGCGCGGCCCAGGAAAGGCCGACCGGAAGTCCCGCCTCCTCCGACGAGCCGGGGAGAGAGAAGCTGCCGGCCGGGTCCCCGAGGCTCCCCGAGTGAAGAGGAGAGCCCCGGGACGAGAGGAGCCGCACTGCAGCCCGAGCCGGTGAGTGTTGCCAAGAAGCGAGGGGAGGGGCGCCGGGACACGTTGTCGGTGTCCGCCCCCCCCCCCCCCCCCCCCTTCCCCCCTCAGCAGCGCGACCTCGCACCCTTGTGTCTAGAGCCAGAGAGGCTCTTAGGGGGCATTTCTCGTCCTGAGTCCCCAGAGGGGGGACTCCAAGCGGCCCCAAGTGTTCGAGGGTCCCCCGTGAGGGGCCCTGACGCCCGCATTATTGTTGAGGAGCCCAGAGAGGCTCCTGGGGGCCATTTTTGTTCGTGGAGCCCAGAGAGGCTCTGGGGCAGTAGTTCTGGAAAGAAGCGCCTGAGAGAGGCTCAGGGCGCCATTTCTTGTCTGGAGCCCAGTGAGGCCCCACAGTGCCACAGTGGTGGTTCTTGAGCCCAGAGAGGCTCCAACGTTGCCCTAACTTTCCCTGAACCAGTTGCCCAGCACTTTGTGGGCAACTGCTACGTTTAGGCCCTGACATTGGGACACAGGGACTGTCACAGGTGGTGACTGATCTAAGTTTTGCGCAATGTTATTGCTGCACCTCTGAATGTATTGTTTATGCGTCATGTGCCTTTACACCTCTGAATGTATTGTTTATGCGTCATGTGCCTTTACACCTCTGAATGAATGTTATGCATTGCATCATGTGTTTTCCTCTTACACCCCTACAGGTATTGTGATACATAGGTGGTTGTTTTCTCCCTAGTACAGGTGGTGCTAGTGAGATCCTGGTTACCAGTAATTACTGGTTGTGTGCTATTTTGTGCTATATTCTATGTACTAAGTGCTATTTCTGAAAGTGCTACTTCTGATTCCTGACAGTGGTCCAGGTGGCCCTGTCTTGTACATATCCCTTGTAAATTCTGCCCGTGCCTCTGGCACATTGTAAAGTGTGTTTTATTTAATGTGTTTTGGTGTAATACAAAGGCTATTTTTATATAAACCTTGTGTGGAGTTTCCTTTGTGGTGGGCCTTTGGTTGTTGTTGCTGGGGTGCGTGCGCAAATACTTAGCCTACATCGCCTCCAAGTTTAGCCTTGCTGCTCGCGCCACGTTACCTAGAGGGTGAGTAGGGGTTATCTTGGCGTGTAACTCCCTTGCCCTGACTTGGGGGTGGTGGTCTCTGACTGACTTTGGCGAAAGCCCTGGCCAGCCGGGGATCCCATTTCCAACAGTAGGTAGTAGTACTCCTGTCTCTGAATAATGCTTAATATCCTGTCAAAATGTTGCTCATCAACTTTTATTTTGTGCTGCCAACAAAGTTGAATTTTTAAGTTCATTTATTTAGTCTGTCAGTATTAAACTTGACTTGCATATTGTAGTACAAATGCTTATAAATTGTCTGTTTCATAGTTTTACTAGGCGACAAACTACGTTTAACTAACATTTTACTTGTCTGTCTCTTTCTTGTAATCCTCTACCTTTTAATATTATTGTTTTTCTAGGCCCTGTTTTATGTTGCACAGTAACAAAACTCAGTTTCAGTTGTTTATGGCAATATTGCAATTTCCTTGATCATCCCATAGAAATTCCACTCCATTGCGAGTAACAATTTTCTTTTCATTTTTCATTTCTTTTAGAAAAATGAATTACAATGAATTAAGTGCAATTCCATACTTTGGCGAAGCCACTTTCAACATAACTGTGCTCTCATTGTAAGTAAACTTTCTGTTTGGTTTGCGTTTTCATTATGTTTTAGAAGCTTGTGACTATGAATGCGCATTAAGGTAGATAAATGATGTTCAAGGAACCTGTAGAAAATCTGTAACCTTCAAACGGAGTGACTGTTGTATGTTTTTAGTACACTGCTTATCTTCAGCTGAAATATTGCATGACTATTTTAGATTCATTTAATGTAAAGCACCTTGTAATATGTTTTTTTAAATAAATGCAATTCCTAAAATAAAATGTTTAAAAAACAAGTCTTTCCTGACCAGTGACTAGAGATGGTTTGTATTTCACAGTGCTCTCCGAGTCTGGTAGCACTCACTCATTATATTATTGCACTCCTTTCTTAGAGTTCTCATCTAATTTTTAATATAGCAAATTAAACTGTAAAACAGATCACTTAGAGACTTGTAAAAACAAGCATTGAAAATGCAATAGGTCTTGCCTTTGATTAAGTTAAAGCCATTTCCTTTGCTAATGGTATTATATAGCAAAGCAAATGGCTTTGACTTAAATGCGAGACCTATTGCATTGCCAATGCTTGTTGCTGTAGAAGCCGTTGCTGTTGCCGGTCAACGTCCATGGCATCACAGAGTCCGCTAGGTATCCCACAGAGGATTCACGAGCATCCATCCTCATCCACGGAGAGACACGCGAGGTGCTCAAGGTCTTCCTCATACTACGGTGAGCATAGAGGGGATAGTGAAAGAGATAGCACTGTACTCGGAGGGAAGTAGAGAAGTAGGAGACAGATGGGGTGGGTGAGATTGGGGGAGCAAGGAAAGTGTACAAATGTGCTCTAGTTGCAAAGGAGCCGGAGGCAGAAGCAAGACACGTACTCATGCTGAGAAGTGCTGATACTATCTCACTAAAAGTGTAGTATATAATCTGAGAAGTGCTGGCACTGTCCCACTAAAAGTGCGGACTTCATGCATAGTGCTGGTACTGTCTCATTAAAAGAGTCGAATATATGCAAAGTGCTGTAACTGTCACTTTAAAAGTGTGGAATATATGCAACGTGCTGGAACTGTCCCGTTAAAAGTGTAGAATACAATCTGAGAAATGCTAGAGCTGTCCCAGTAGAAGCATAGTCTAGATAAGAAAAGCGGGCCCTGAACACTTTAGCAAACCTCCTCCTCCGCCCCCAGATGTTCATTGAAGGAATATACAAATACTGAACCCTGCAGACAAAAGGCCTCGCAATAGCACTAGAATTTATAAAAGACAAATTCCAATTTATTAAGAATCCAGTTGACCTATATTTTTCCTAGATGGTATCTAAGTGTGTGTGCCTATATATTACAACTCTCATGCAAGTTAATCATGAAATATCGATTTATTGTACAAATCAATACCTCTGTAGGAAGGTTGACCCCTGACTATGGTTGCCCCCAACTTTTTGCCTGGTGTTTTGCTGGTTTTCTGACTTAGTTGACCTGAGGCCCTGCTGTTCAGGACCTCAGGCCCACTGCTCTCTCTGTAAAATGGATTCCATGTACCTTAGGTACATATCTAAATTGGATACTGAGCCACCTTATCAGTCCCTGTACAGTGTACCCTAGGTACCCAGGGCATAGGTGTACCCAGGGCCTACCAGGGGCTGCAGCATGTATTATGCCACCCCTGGCTGGCCATCCAAATCTGACACAACTGGCTGCTTGACAGCTGGGGCAAGGTGGTGTAATCACCCTTTGCTTTAGATATAGTATACCTATGTCTAACCCTAAAATGATCACAGTCACTCTGGTTGAGTGGGATCACAGTCACTCTATTTGAGTAAGAAAGCCCTCACACACCGACCTAGTCAGTGTCATGCTTCATCATCGGGCCCCACCGAAGAGACCGAGTGTCTCTTCGGTGTGCTACGACGCCAGGAAGACTGCGGAGCTGGTTGTGTGGGGAGGAAGTGTTGTGAAGATTTTTCAAATTAAAAGTGACTAACAGGGTATCAAAAAAACTTTAATGAGTGATCCCTAAGACACGTGTAAGTGGTATATGTGTCTGAATTTAAAAGCCAAGGTTATTAGGATTTTGTTAAATTCAGCTAAATACCACAAATTTATTAAAATCAGTCAACATGTTTCTGCCTTCAGTGTGGTATATATTCACCATGGCATTCTTCAGGACTATAACCCCGGCGGTGTGGACACTCTAATAGTCCACCCTGACCTGGGGGCGTGAAAGTGAAAAGGAAAAGTGAAAAAAGTGCTTAAAAAATTGGGAGAGCAATTTGCTCAATCCAAAAAAACCCAAATTATGGGTGTATCAGCACCTGTAAGAAAAAACATACAGACAAACAAATATAGACAAACATACAATTAGTATATGCCAGCATAGACTTATCATAGTGCTCCTAAGATGGTGGCAAACCTATGTGTGCACACAATAACAGAGAACTTATGCACCTTCCAAGTAGCCCTTAGGGATATAAGTACTGGCTAGGAGGTGAAGTGCTAGAGGTGGTTAAAAACTACTGCTTGTAGTGAAGGAGATAAAAACGCGTTTTTTGTAGCCTGTAATAGTGGCTTTGAAGTGAGACTCTGTTTCCCTGATTTCTATCATAATGGATTCCGAAAGTCTTAAGGCTGTTTTGATTATTAAAACCATCCAATCGCGTGTGCAGTGCCATGCGATTGCGGCCCAGTCCTTATGGAAGGCAGCATCATTCAAAAAGATGCGTGGGGCATTGGTCACCAAAAGGCCTTTTGGTGCTGTGTTGGTTGTTAAATAGCCTTTCATGATAGTACCATGAAGGACAGTACGTATGTGCTCTTTCTTTTTTTCTGACAGACTGTCCCATTCAGCCGTGTTGGCTATTGCCTGTGATATGTGAGGGTCTGCAAAAACTGCAGCATCTGACATCAACTCCTCAATTTCAGCCTCAGAGTATGTCAGACCCAGGTTCGCCATAGTGAGATGTAGGTTAAAAGAACAAGCAACAAAAGGAAACTATTGTTGTCTTGCTCGTGATAAAAGCAAACTCTCACAGCTGTGCGCTGCTATGATATATATCAACAAGGAGAGAGATAGGGAAATTCAAAGACACTCTCTTAGTCCCCGGTTAAATGTCAAACAACAAAAGAAGAGAGGTCTAATCTGGTCAAGTACACGACTACCAGAAATGTGGAGCAAAAGGATAAGTGGATAGTATTGATCACAGTCACTCTGGTTGAGTGGGATCACAGTCACTCTATTTGAGTAAGAAAGCCCTCACACACCGACCTAGTCAGTGTCATGCTTCATCATCGGGCCATCATACAGAACTGGTCTGCTAAAAACATGCAACATTCAACATGTTTTTCATATAAACTCTGTGCACTGTAACTTCTTGTCCACAGTAAAATCCCAATCCTTTTGAAAGTTTGTGTTGTATAAGTATGTGTTTTTTTCGTCCTGTCCCTCTTACAACAAAACTTTTTTACCCTTTGATTGGCTTCATTACCAATATCCTGAAAGCATAGGAAAACGACCAAATTCCCCGTTCCATGCACTGGAAAACAATAATCACCCATGGTCCTAACAGTAACCAATAGCGCGTAACCATCTCCCTTAGGCTAGCGCAGGGATAGGCTTTTCAATCCAAGCCTCGGTCTGATCACAAACGCGCTCCGCCCAAGTGGGCGTGTGCGCCCCAAGCCTCGTTCCCAGCGTGACACGCCCAACCCGAACCCAGCGAGGCACGCCCAACCCGGAATCGAGCGCGTAAACAAAGCGCTCTTAAACGCATTCACCGGCCCCGCTCTCCATCGTCGGGGTCCGGTCAAGAGGGTTCTAGCAGGTTGCCAAGCGGGATGTGAGCGCAGAGGGCGTGAGTCTGCACCCCCAGCGGAACGGTTACTACAATTAACAAAAGCTAAGTGCCTGTGTGATTGTATGGGTTATGCTGACATTTTCATCCCGTTTTTTCGTAGGATGTGCCAAGCGCGCTCCAACCCCCCTCCCGAGACCCATGGTGCAAGTAGCGCCCAATTTTAAAGTGAGATGTTCTCCATATTTCACCATCTTGTGGGGGTCACCGACCATTTGGTCAAATTGATCCCTTCTCATGGAGATTTCACACCGCGTTTTTATCTCCTTCACTACAAGCAGTAGTTTTTAACCACCTCTAGCACTTCACCTCCTAGCCAGTACTTATATCCCTAAGGGCTACTTGGAAGGTGCATAAGTTCTCTGTTATTGTGTGCACACATAGGTTTGCCACCATCTTAGGAGCACTATGATAAGTCTATGCTGGCATATACTAATTGTATGTTTGTCTATATTTGTTTGTCTGTATGTTTTTTCTTACAGGTGCTGATACACCCATAATTTGGTTTTTTTTTGGATTGAGCAAATTGCTCTCCCAATTTTTTAAGCACTTTTTTCACTTTTCCTTTTCACTTTCACGCCCCCAGGTCAGGGTGGACTATTAGAGTGTCCACACCGCCGGGGTTATAGTCCTGAAGAATGCCATGGTGAATATATACCACACTGAAGGCAGAAACATGTTGACTGATTTTAATAAATTTGTGGTATTTAGCTGAATTTAACAAAATCCTAATAACCTTGGCTTTTAAATTCAGACACATATACCACTTACACGTGTCTTAGGGATCACTCATTAAAGTTTTTTTGATACCCTGTTAGTCACTTTTAATTTGAAAAATCTTCACAACACTTCCTCCCCACACAACCAGCTCCGCAGTCTTCCTGGCGTCGTAGCACACCGAAGAGACACTCGGTCTCTTCGGTGGGGCCCGATGATGAAGCATGACACTGACTAGGTCGGTGTGTGAGGGCTTTCTTACTCAAATAGAGTGACTGTGATCCCACTCAACCAGAGTGACTGTGATCAATACTATCCACTTATCCTTTTGCTCCACATTTCTGGTAGTCGTGTACTTGACCAGATTAGACCTCTCTTCTTTTGTTGTTTGACATTTAACCGGGGACTAAGAGAGTGTCTTTGAATTTCCCTATCTCTCTCCTTGTTGATATATATCATAGCAGCGCACAGCTGTGAGAGTTTGCTTTTATCACGAGCAAGACAACAATAGTTTCCTTTTGTTGCTTGTTCTTTTAACCTACATCTCACTATGGCGAACCTGGGTCTGACATACTCTGAGGCTGAAATTGAGGAGTTGATGTCAGATGCTGCAGTTTTTGCAGACCCTCACATATCACAGGCAATAGCCAACACGGCTGAATGGGACAGTCTGTCAGAAAAAAAGAAAGAGCACATACGTACTGTCCTTCATGGTACTATCATGAAAGGCTATTTAACAACCAACACAGCACCAAAAGGCCTTTTGGTGACCAATGCCCCACGCATCTTTTTGAATGATGCTGCCTTCCGTAAGGACTGGGCCGCAATCGCATGGCACTGCACACGCGATTGGATGGTTTTAATAATCAAAACAGCCTTAAGACTTTCGGAATCCATTATGATAGAAATCAGGGAAACAGAGTCTCACTTCAAAGCCACTATTACAGGCTACAAAAAACGACTAGATGAACTTAATAAGGAGATGAACGAATACAGAGACAACCTAATGCAATCAAAGGTGACAAAACTTCAAAAGGACCAAAAGAAATTTGAGCATGAGAAAGTATATCCATATTCTGCGGCTTCATTCACCCCACCAGCACGCAATGCCAATAACCAAGACCACTCAGATGATGACTCATCGAATAGCAGCAGTTCCAGTAACAACTCATTTAAACAAACAAAAAGAAGGGGTAACCGTGGCAATAGAGCGAACAGAAGTGGACACGGAAACCAAGGCAACCACCAACAGTGGTACCCCCCACAAATGGGGATGGGCACCCACCCTTATGCTTTTCAACAGCCACCTTACCCTTTTATGGGCTGGAACCCAGGATTCTTGCCTCCGGCCAACTACCAACAACAGTATAGACAGCCTTTTTTAGAGAGCGGCCGGAGAGGCCGAGGCAGAAGAAGAGGGAACCCCAGAGTAACCTGGCAGGAGGACGACTCAGTAGCGAACCACACCCGGAGCAACCAGCAGCCGGGTCCGAGCGGAGTCTAAGTCTAGTGACAAATCTATCCACCAGAATACTCACTCCTGTGGAGATCAAAGTTTTGGAGAATGGGCTGGGTTTTGTCCCCACAGCCAAACCCGATAAATTCAAAATGCACTGCGAATTAGCAGGGTTTTTTCGCAAATTGAAACTGAAAGCTTTTTTTGACGGAAAAACAGACCCACTGGAATCAGTCAGGAAAGGTGACACAGGCTTAAGACCTAACTCCACCTTCATCCCGCCCTCACACACAATACCAGCAGCCATAACTGCCTTTGAGCAAGCGGTATTTAAGGACCTAGAACATTGCCAAAACCCGCGAACATTCGGGAATTTCAGTACTGCTGAATTCGAGGCATTGCAACACTTAAAAAACGACATCTCCATAACCATAAAACCCGCGGACAAGGGCGGGGGGATCGTCATCCAAGACACTACTGCATATGAGACTACCTGCAAAGATCTACTCAGTGACGTTAGAAATTACACGCCACTGGCCTTGGACCCAACCCCAGATCTCACAAAAAGAATTAGATCCATGGTAAAACAAGCAGAGGACCAAGACCAGATTTCCAAGAATGAAGCTGCATTTTTGAATAATACAAGTAGGATAATACCCTACTTCTACACTTTGCCGAAAATGCATAAGAACAAACTCCCCCCTCCTGGACGCCCAATCGTCTCAGGAATCGGGTCCCTTCTGGAACCACTATCACAATTTTGTGATCATTTTTTAAAACCATTAGTCCAGTCGACACCGACTTACCTAAAGGATACCAAGAGCCTGTTACGACTTTTGACAGAAATCAACTTTCCTGAAGACTCCGTCACCCTTGTAACATTAGATGTAGAAAGCCTCTATACTAGCATTCCGCAGGATGATACAATCGAGGTCCTTAAACAGGCCCTAGACTCAACCAACTGGGAATTCCAAACTCCAAAAAAATTTATCATCGATTGTGCCACTATAGCACTAAAAGAAAACTTTTTTTCATTCAAAAACAAATTGTACCTTCAATGCTCTGGGACATCCATGGGCAGCACCTTCGCGCCGAGCGTGGCGGGGCTGTATGTGGCTGATTTCGAGGCCAAACATATCCTACCACCAACTGCCACCTTTTTTACGTCAATGCTTTTGTGGAAACGCTACATTGACGACATCCTACTCATTTGGAATGGTAGTGAGAATGACCTGAAAGATTTCCTTTCATGGATCAATACCTTAGACCCTAATCTAAGATTCACTAACACCACAAGCAAAAGAGAAATCGTGTTCTTAGATGTGGTCATCTCAATTAGTGGAACGACACTGGCCACAAAAACCCATAATAAACCTACTGCAAAAAATAATCTCCTGCAATTTAACAGCTTCCACCCGCGTCCGCTAAAAGAAAATCTCCCCTACGGGCAATATCTGAGGCTGCGGAGAAATTGCAGTACAACCAGAGACTTCAAAAATCAATCAGCTAATCTGACCGAAAAACTGAAAAATAGAGGCTATCCCAACTCCACCCTAAACAAAGGATTCAAAAGAGCTAAAAATCAACCAAGGGAAGCTCTTCTTGAAGAAAAAACTAAGAATTCAGATCAGATTCCACTCACCTGCGTCACGACTTACAGCAGCCTCTCCAACATCATGAAAAAGAGTATAAACAAACACTGGAGTATTGTGAGAACCTTTAAAAAAGATTGGGAAAAACCCCTCTTTTCCTTTAAAAAGGGACGCAGTCTAAGAGATACGCTGGTCCACACACGCCCAAAAGAGAATCCACTGAATGTTACACCATCAGTGACAATGTCGTGGGGACTCCCCAAAATCACCGGGCATTACCCCTGCTCGGACTGTAGTGTTTGCCATTTAACACAACCTACAAAAACCTTGGCATTGGAAGAAGGGAAAGTGTGGACGCAACGTGATCATACTAATTGCAACTCATGCAATGTGGTCTATCTAATCACATGTTCCTGCAATCTTCGGTACGTGGGCATGACCACTAGAAAAGTGAAACAACGGATCTGCGAGCACCGAAGTAACATAAGGTGCAAGAAAGTAACCACAAAGCTGAGCCGCCATTTTCTAGAAAAGAATCATACCACTAATGACATGAAGTGGACTGTCATTGAAACCGTTGATGGTGCAAGGAATATACAAAATAGACTGTTCGAAAAAGAACAGCGTTGGGTGTACCGTCTGGGGACAAATATCATTGGGCTCAACGATGATGTCCCCTGGAACACAGTCCTAACATGAACTCCATTACCCCAGTAGGCTGTTAGACATCATACAGAACTGGTCTGCTAAAAACATGCAACATTCAACATGTTTTTCATATAAACTCTGTGCACTGTAACTTCTTGTCCACAGTAAAATCCCAATCCTTTTGAAAGTTTGTGTTGTATAAGTATGTGTTTTTTTCGTCCTGTCCCTCTTACAACAAAACTTTTTTACCCTTTGATTGGCTTCATTACCAATATCCTGAAAGCATAGGAAAACGACCAAATTCCCCGTTCCATGCACTGGAAAACAATAATCACCCATGGTCCTAACAGTAACCAATAGCCCGTAACCATCTCCCTTAGGCTAGCGCAGGGATAGGCTTTTCAATCCAAGCCTCGGTCTGATCACAAACGCGCTCCGCCCAAGTGGGCGTGTGCGCCCCAAGCCTCGTTCCCAGCGTGACACGCCCAACCCGAACCCAGCGAGGCACGCCCAACCCGGAATCGAGCGCGTAAACAAAGCGCTCTTAAACGCATTCACCGGCCCCGCTCTCCATCGTCGGGGTCCGGTCAAGAGGGTTCTAGCAGGTTGCCAAGCGGGATGTGAGCGCAGAGGGCGTGAGTCTGCACCCCCAGCGGAACGGTTACTACAATTAACAAAAGCTAAGTGCCTGTGTGATTGTATGGGTTATGCTGACATTTTCATCCCGTTTTTTCGTAGGATGTGCCAAGCGCGCTCCAACCCCCCTCCCGAGACCCATGGTGCAAGTAGCGCCCAATTTTAAAGTGAGATGTTCTCCATATTTCACCATCTTGTGGGGGTCACCGACCATTTGGTCAAATTGATCCCTTCTCATGGAGATTTCACACCGCGTTTTTATCTCCTTCACTACAAGCAGTAGTTTTTAACCACCTCTAGCACTTCACCTCCTAGCCAGTACTTATATCCCTAAGGGCTACTTGGAAGGTGCATAAGTTCTCTGTTATTGTGTGCACACATAGGTTTGCCACCATCTTAGGAGCACTATGATAAGTCTATGCTGGCATATACTAATTGTATGTTTGTCTATATTTGTTTGTCTGTATGTTTTTTCTTACAGGTGCTGATACACCCATAATTTGGGTTTTTTTGGATTGAGCAAATTGCTCTCCCAATTTTTTAAGCACTTTTTTCACTTTTCCTTTTCACTTTCACGCCCCCAGGTCAGGGTGGACTATTAGAGTGTCCACACCGCCGGGGTTATAGTCCTGAAGAATGCCATGGTGAATATATACCACACTGAAGGCAGAAACATGTTGACTGATTTTAATAAATTTGTGGTATTTAGCTGAATTTAACAAAATCCTAATAACCTTGGCTTTTAAATTCAGACACATATACCACTTACACGTGTCTTAGGGATCACTCATTAAAGTTTTTTTGATACCCTGTTAGTCACTTTTAATTTGAAAAATCTTCACAACACTTCCTCCCCACACAACCAGCTCCGCAGTCTTCCTGGCGTCGTAGCACACCGAAGAGACACTCGGTCTCTTCGGTGGGGCCCGATGATGAAGCATGACACTGACTAGGTCGGTGTGTGAGGGCTTTCTTACTCAAATAGAGTGACTGTGATCCCACTCAACCAGAGTGACTGTGATCAATACTATCCACTTATCCTTTTGCTCCACATTTCTGGTAGTCGTGTACTTGACCAGATTAGACCTCTCTTCTTTTGTTGTTTGACATTTAACCGGGGACTAAGAGAGTGTCTTTGAATTTCCCTATCTCTCTCCTTGTTGATATATAACCCTAAAATGGACACACAGATCTCCTATCAGTCACTCCTATGGCAGGCCTTAACAATCCTGAAGGCAGAGTGCTTGGAATCGTGTGAGATGGTGCTCTAGCATGAGCTGAGCCTGTCTGCGGCTTTCGGGATCCATCCCTTAGCCGTTTCCCTGATATCGCATACCATATACTCTTAAGTGCATTATAATCCTCGCGGTTAAATGCCAACTCTGGTATCGCTTTATCAAAACATGTCGAGTAAGGTGTCATACGAATTGGAATACTAACCCCTCGCCAATTCTGGCGACGGGGTTAGCATTCCACCCTTCTAGAGGGACACGACATGCATGTAACCTATAACCCGGTTAAAAGTCAGACAGAGCCTTAGCATCCACAAAATGGATGCTGCCACCGAGACACAAGTCTGCCCTCCTGCTGCTGGGAGTCCTCCCAGAGCAGGAGATAAGGACAAAGGGTTTCCTGCCAGGGGCGGTGCCAGCACCGTCCCAGACAGGGTTTTGTGTATTGTAGGTAGGCAGGGCTTTAGAGGAAGGTGACTGCACGTGGCACCCCGGTGCTCACTGTGCATAGGCTGGCTGGAACCAGTTCCAGGGTCACTCCAGACCCTGTGCTGGGGAAAAGCCCGCCAAGGAAGTGGGTGTAACCACCCCCCTCCTAGTCCCACCCATAGGGCAGGACTTAGTCGCGTGCCAGCCCCTTTTTACAGGATAAAGGTAGAGACTGGCCCCCTTCCAAATCAGATCATCTTTGAATCCTGAAACTACTTTCTGCGAAAGGAACTCAAGACTTCTTCCTAAGATTTCTCCCTTGTGACTAAGGAGTAGTCACCCTGCATCCGCAGGCACCATCTAAGAACACTGCGGTCTGCTGTAAGTCCTTCCTCCGGAATCCGACTGCCCAGCTCGACGAGAACCGGCTTCCCTGGCACCTCTGACCTCTACCCACCTCTACAGCCCAGCTGAGAACCGTGGGTGCGACGAGACCTCAAGGGACCGGCCATCTGCAAGACTGCACGACTTCTTTCCAGCAAGCCCGCCGAGTAAGCTACTGGTGAGTGCTTTGGGGTCCGAGAAGCCCCGACTCTGAGCAGCTCCAGCTCCGAAGTGCAGCCCCCCAGCATCTCCACGATCTGCGTGGGGCCCTTCTGCTTTCCGCTGCTCACCGCGTTGTTTGGCTACTAGCCCGTTGGCTTGTGGCCTTCCTGACGACGCCCGACGACATTTCTGCTGCTGGTCTGGTTGCTCCAGACTGGCCCTTGCTCCCTCCCAGAAGAGGAGCACCCTGGACCCTCCTGGTCCACTCAAGACGCCATTTTGAGTCCACCGCGTGGGCTTGAATTAGCCAAGGCTTGTTGCCCAATCTTGGGTAACTTCGACGCCAACGACTTCATCCTTCGTGGGACAGCTCGCACCTCCATCCTGGTCGCCGACAACGCCTCCTGGTCCGAGAGACTGCAGAGCCCAGCAGCGCCCACTCACCTGACTGCGGTGACTTCGCCCGGTGCCATCCTGGTGCCCACTTAATCACTGGCTAGTGATTCAAGAACTTGGTCCCCTCTGCTTTCAGGTTTTCTTCTTCCTTGATCCAGGCTTGGATCCATCGAACTTTCCTTCACTGGTCGCCTGCCAGCAACTCCCTTCTTCCAGGCTCCTGGTCCGGCAACGAGATCCCCGACGTCTTTTCAGACCTATGCAGCTGCAGCCCCTGGGCTAGGTAACTTCGGCACTCCGGTGTCCCAGCATAGCCTCACTATCCAAGGGTCAGGATCCACTGTCGTTTTCTCCCTACCAGGTCGGGTTCGCCCGTGAACACTAACTTTGTGAATTCTAGCTTCCATAGACTTTGTCCCGCATCCCGCGTGAGAGTGCACACTCTGCACCCGAGTCCCCTGGGTCTCCTAGTAGTAATCTAACGATTCCCTAGTCCAGTCCTAGCGATTCCAAAGCCTATTAGAACTGTTACTTACCTGCTAGTAATTCGCATTCCACTTTAAGCGTATATGGTTTTTCGTGCCCCTCGGGCATTTGTGTAACGTGCTAACTTAAAAGTATTTTCGTAAGAGTTTTGTTGTGTGCTTAGCACCCTGTCCTCATAAAGAGTACAGGGTTGTTGTGATTCTAATAAATACATTGTTTATTTTCATAACACTTGTGTGGTGTCCTTTCACTGGGTGTTCAAGGGGTAATGTGATGGTAAAACAGCTGGCTTAACACGCCCTCTAGAGTCTTAGCCTTAGACTGCTCGTATCCATGCTACTAGGATAGCTGGTCTATAAGGTTGACTTACAACCAATCATCAATAAGGGTTGTTTGGACTGATATATAGTGATCACTAGAATAGTGAACACTGCACATCAGGCCAACTTCTCACAACCTCCCTCTGGGTTACAATCTAAAAAATTCCTTTGTATTAAAAACAATAAGATCCATACATGAATACAATACAATCTGGATAAAAAATCCTCAAAAGTATATCATTTGAAAAACAGTCGACGCGGCGTTTCGGTGTGCAAACTTCTTATCCACTTTCATCAGGACAAATAATTACAATTCTTTAATCTTGTGGGGTGGTTTGGAGATTATGATTCCTCAAATTCATAGTCCCAGATTATACCCTGGTAGTTTATCCAGCTCCTCTTTATGTCACCTGTTTATCTGTACTTGTGATAGGAAAACTGCACGTTGGAGCCACCGATCTATAGAGGTCCTTTGGGTTCCGAACATCAATTACGGCAAACCCTGTCTTGTACTTGGAAGCGTGTACCGATCGCTTTGAAATCAAGAATAAGCTATCTGATTTGGTTGTGGCGGCCTCCCTGCTCCAACGTGCGTATACCGGAATTCCGGATGTGTGCCTCTCCCTCCTGCTCTGCGTAGGGACCATCTCGAACCGGCGATTACCAGAGGTCACTGGGGAAGGTCACAGAGAACGAGTTCAGGGCACAACATGTATACCCTGTGTAAAGGCACACTGGCCATTGGTGATGGGGGCCGGTGGACATAGGGTCTGTCTGGGTATAGAAAGCAGGGTGAACTCGGCGAAGTGGGGCTGTGCCTGTTTCCGGTACCGAAGAAGGAGGTGGGAAGCCTGTTTAGAATGCGAGAAGGGCTGATGCTTCTACAGGCACTGCAGCTGTGATCAGACGTGTTTGTACCAGCACGTGACATTACAGCAGCCTTCCTCTGAAGTACCGAGCCGCAGTGTAATTGCACATCAGGAAGGTAAAGGGTAATGGTAGATTCTGTGCACATCCGATCCTTGCCCTCGAGGCTGATCCTACCAACACGTTTCACGGCCTCTGTGACAGGCTCTTAAATAACTATACCAACATCCTGCTGATCAGCCCGCACACATTTTCACTGCAAAAAAAAGGAAACTTGTTTTGTCTTTTAATTGTCTGCTTTCTTGTTGTCCTAAGCAGACCATCCCTTAATGACTTCTAAGTTGCCTACCAAGTGTTTGCCTGAGGGCTTGATAAAGCTCGACGGCAGAGCTGATGGCCGCCTCAGCGCTGTACCTTCAAAATTCGAAAATACATTTTCCAAAAGGGATTCAACAGCCAAAATGTCACTTATAAATAAGCACAACCGATAGACTTTTAATAGCGGAGCCATCGTTTCCATCATTCAATTTAACATTGAAAATGAAAAAAGTTAAATTAATTTATTTTCTTTCTTTCTCTCCCTCCCAATAAAATTAGGTTTCTATTCTCTTCTCGCGCATGTTTTTTTCTGTCCTTTATTTTCTCTTCTACTCTTTCTTTCTGTCCTTCCTCTTTTCTTCCCTTCTGCTCTTCCTTTCCTGCTGAGTCTTCTTTCTTTCTCGCGCTTATTCCCAGCTTCCGCGCTAGAGCTGCCGCTTGTGTCTTTATATTTAGAAGTTCTATGCGTCCCCATGTGACTGGTCAACGGCAGACTGCCATTACGGGTTCCTTTTAGGTGTGCCTGGCGAGTAAGAAAGGAAGAAGCCCCATAAATGAAAATGTGTTAATATGAACTGCTGTTCTAGTTGCCACCGAAATAGTTCAAGAGCCGAACACAAGGCTCAATTTTTATTTTATGTATATTCCTTTATCAAGTGCTGTTTAATAAAAGACGATGTACTGATGGCTGAAATGACACCCCTCACTGTTTACGAAATAGTGGTCTCTTTTACCGGCCCACGAAGTTAGGCTGAGCTCCTACATTTTCCCACGTGGGAAAGGAGCAACATTCACCTTCGAATTTCAGCCGGCCCTCTCATGGGTTATAGTTTATAAGCCATTGTTATTTACTTCGGAACCTACATGACATAGCACGGAATTCGCAATAGCGTCATAGCACGAGGACATAGTGTGTAGGAGTTTCCACTGTCATCTTTATTCATTCCAAATAGTGGAAATTATTAATATGGGTGTAGTGTAACGGCTAGAGCGGTCGACCGCGAAGCTGGGGAACCGGGTTCGAGTCTCTGTAGGAACGCTCAACATCCTGTTATTCTGGACAAATCACTTTATCTCCCGCGACTAACAAAACAAATGTGTCCTTGTCCAAGTAAAGTGCTTTGAAACCTTCACGCTTTATAAAACTCAAAGAAAATGGTGCTATCATCACCACTATTAATGTATCTGTTTTTGGTAGTATTTTATAAATTTTTTATCATTTGCACAATTACTAGCATCGTTATTAACCATATTAATCTTCGTGCTATACTCATACTTTTTATCATATTTACTCATTCTTATGAATGCACACATTTGCACAAGAGAAAACAAAAGAATATAAACTAGTAAATGCACAGCCTCCCCCTTTTAGGTCTCGTGTGGCGTCTGGTGCGCACATGCGCACTCGAGCTCGTGAGATTTAATGTCTTTGAGTAGCGAGGTTAACCCCGCCCCTCTTCTCCATTGGCTGGCCTCCTAAACGGCGGCCAGCCAGTGGAGATGAGGTCCCAGTGACGACATTCTTTCGCTCTAACCCCTGTCCTTTTTGGATTGGGGGCGTGTTTTTGACATTCTTTCTACCTAGTGACGTCTCAGTCAAAAACACGCCCCCCCAGTCTGAAAAGGACGGCGCTTAGATAGAAAGAAGAACCATTTGTCTGTAAACCCCGTCCTTTTCAGGTTGGGGGGCGTGTTTTTGACTGTTGTTTACAGCCTAGAAAGAATGTCAGAGACACGCCCCCAATCTGAAAAGGACGGGGTTTAGAGGCAAATGGCGAGCGCAAACCATGTTATGAAATGTATAATAAAGTTGAGCTCATTCCTACAGGTGTTCAGACGTTTGCTTTACAGATTATTGTAGCTGGTGCATAAGGCAAGGCGCCATTTTATCACGACTGAGCCACGCGCCAGGCCCACCGTGTGAGCTACAAAGAACTCTAATAAACTCAAGAGTGCACTGATTGGAAATCTGGGGGTTCAGTTTATGGACAGTGCTCTGCAGCAGGCACATACACCCCCTGAGCTGCTTTACGCTGATTGAAGATAGTGTGCAGAGTTTACGCAGAGTGCGCTGCTGCACGTGCACTGATTCACTGGTGACCCGGAGACCTCCTGGACACGTGTGATCTCGACAGTCAGGGCTTCTAAGGGCTTCTAAGGGATCTTAGAATGAATGCAGTTTACAAGGACAACTTCACTACACACTAAGGGGAAGAGTTTCTAAAATCAACTCCTTTCTTATGGCAGGCCGTGGGGCGCGCGCACACACGCACAGTTTTCACCCTTCTCCGAAGGAGAGGTTTTCATTCACTGCAGGCTGGAGGGAGTGAGTCTCTGTCCCGGGCCTCAGGGCGGCAGGAAAGCCCCGGCCAGGGGCCCCTGCAGAGCTGCTCTGTCGCAAGAAGCACCTTGAAAACCTAGCGCCACTCATCAGGATTCATCTAGTGCGTGTGATTGGTGTCTCTCTGCCTCGTGTGCCTTCTCTCTCTCTCACGTACATCTCCCTCCCCTCCCTCCAGATCTCATCCTCCTTAAGGGCCCGCCCCCTCAACGGTGACTCACCCAGCAGGCATCCAGCTAATGAAACTGCTGGAATTTAAAGGGCTCCTACCTGCTCCAGCAGACCCCGGTCACGTGGCATGGGGGGGGGGGTGTTAGGCGCGCAATGCCCCCTCACCCCCCATGTGGGGGAACACCCAATGTACTGTTTTTTTTTTGTTTTTTTTTGAAAATCTGTTTATTAGCATAGTAGGGAAAGCAGTCACAAATACTTCCAATCCCGGAGGGATACAGAGTAATACACATATAAGGTTGCTTAGAACATATAATTGCATAGTTGTCTTAATTTTCAGTTTGTTGGTGACATTAACCGTCACATTTTATGCAAACTCCTGTCCAAAACTATCCCTCCCCCCACCCTCAACAAATCCATTCGACACTCACATAACAACATATAATTGATTAATCAGTAGACCGGGGCACTCAGAGAACCACAGCATATGGCTCTATTCAAATGTCCACATAGATGGAACTAGACCAATACAGAAAATATAAAATGGGGGGATCCCCCTCATCTCTCCATAGCGCACCACGGTTAGTGACAGTGCATGTCAGTCCGACCAAGGACACATTTATCGTGCAATCGAAGAGGCACTTGTATCCTCGTCATCCCCGTCTCCCTCAGTTTCAAACATACCTAATATGGTATACCAGTCCAGAGAAATTGGTTTTTTCCTCAGTCCCCTGTATTCCTCCCTCTGCAGTGCAACTCCCTCCGCCTTACCCCATCTCATCACTTCCGCTCTCCACATCTCCGGGTCAGGAGGCCTAGCCGACTTCCACCTCATAGTGATGGCACGTTTCGCCAGCAACAAGGCCAGATCCGCAAAGCGTGTCGCCACGGTTCTAGTGCGCTGTGAGGGCCCTAACCCCAGTAACGTGCCTTCCAATGTTGGGGATTGGGTCAAAGCACCCGCTTCCTGGAGCGAAGCATGGACCGTGGTCCAGTAGTATCCTAGTTTGGGGCATTGCCAAAGCATGTGTATTAGTGTTGCGTCCTCGGTGTCACACCGGGGGCAATTACTGTTCGTATCAGGAAACATCATGTGTATGCGGCGTGGGGTCAGGTAGGCTCTGTGTAGAAGCATCGACTGAATAAACTTGAACTTGGGGTTCCTAGCTACTTTTTTGGGGAACTGAAGGATACGTTCCCATTCCTTATCCCTCAGGGGCCTACCAATGTCCACCTCCCATGCTGTTCGGAGTGGCGACAGATCGAAAGCCCTCCCCTTCCTAATACTAGCAGTGAGCCACTTAGTAAGGTGGGCGCCCGTGCCCATCAGGTAGTGCATGGTGATGAGAGGATTCGTAGCTGGCTCCATCCCCCTAGGGGACCACTTATGTGTGATATAGTGGCGAAGGCCAGAGTGTAGCAGGAAGGTGCCCCCAGGGACTCCATGGGTAGTTCTAAAGTCTGCAAAGGACTGTAGGCGCCCTTCCGCGAACAGGTCACCCACGTGCGACACTCCGGCGTCATGCCATTGCTCCAGCGAGGCCGTCGATAGTCCCCGTAGCCAATGGGATACCCAAGAGCGGGATCGTGGGGGCATAGGACGACTCAGGGGATGTGTACTTTAACGCCTTCCGCCAGTATGTTATCGCCAGTTTGAGGAGAGGTGGGACATCCCTAGGTACAATTGAGTTGGGCAAAAGTAACGTGTGTATTCTCCCCAATTCATGATCCCTGTCCGTCATGTTAATCTCCTGAAGATTGCGGCCCGCTACCCAGAAGGCCAGCCATTGCAATTGACACGCATAGTTGTAGGCCCTAAAATCAGGCAAACCCATGCCACCGGCTTCAGAGGGGAGCTGCAGCTTGGACAGACCTACACGCCTGCGGCCGTGCCCCCATACCAGTTCGGTGAGTAGAGTGTCCAGGGCCTTAAAGGTAGCTGCCGGGATCAGGTGTGGCAAGTTAGTGAAGTGGTAGAGAAGGCGGGGGAGCATCACCATCTTGGATATCGCCACTCTGCCAGGTATAGAGAGTGGTAGTGTGAGCCAAAATTGTATCTGCGACTTCAGTGCTCTAATGGCCCTCCCAAGGTTACCGTCGATCATCTGACCTGCTTCTCTGTAAATCTGCATCCCCAGATATCTGAAGGTGGTTTCAGCTATCTGGAACTCGTGGGGGGGCGAAGGGCAATGGAGTAGTCAGACCAGCGGCTGCAAATGTGAAGCCATATGATTTGGACTCGCTTATGGTCAGGCCTGAGATCGACCTAAAGACCTCAAACACCTGGGCAACAGGGCTCAAGTCGCTCCTCAAGTCTCGGAAATATAAAATAATATCATCCGCATAAGCGGACACTATATGCGCCGTCCCATGTCGCATAATGCCAAACCGGGGGGCCATATGGCGGAGCCTACAGAGCATCGGCTCCAGGGCAAGGACAAATAGTAGGGGGGGAAAGTGGGCAGCCCTGTCTGGTGCCCCGTGCAATAGCTATAGGAACTGATATATGACCTGAGGTGCGCACTCTAGCAGTGGGAGCTGTATACAGCAATCTGACCCAAGCGAGGAATTCGGGGGGTATCCCAAATTTCGACAGTGTGTCAAACATGTAATCCCATCTAAGGGAGTCAAATGCTTGTTTCAAGTCCAGTGAGATGCAGCCTTCAGAGCTCGTGCCCTCTTGATCACCGAGCATGAGCTGGGCTAGTCGCCTGAGGTTCATGGCTGTATTGCGGCCCGGGACAAAACCACATTGATCCGAGTGGACTAGTTGAGGTACATATTGCACGAGCCTTGATGCCAGCACCTTGCTCAATATCTTGGAGTCAGTATTGAGAAGGGACAGGGGTCTATAGTCAGCCATCTGAAGCCCATCTTTATTAGGCTTTAAAAGGGACGTGATTAATGCCTGCATAGACGACTGCGGTAGGGTGGTCGTTCGCAGTGCTTCCAAGTAGATAGCGTGTAATCGTGGGGCCAGTAGTTCTATGTATGTTGCATAAAAGTCGGCCGGTAGGCCGTCTGTCCCAGGGGTCTTGCCCTTAGGAAGGGCGCGTATTGCCTGTCTGATTTCAGCTATGGTAATGGTGCGCTTAAGGTCTTTGATCTGCCCCTCTGTAAGTCGAGGCAGGGCTAAGTCCCTCGTAAAGGCCTCGAATGCGACCTCTGGAAGGGGCTGTGGGGGACTGTACAGCGCTGTATAGTATTCCCTGAACGCAGTGTTGATCCCAACCTGGGTGGTGACTGGATTTCCTGCTAGGTCCAAGATTCTCAGAATGGGGTGGCTCACTGGTGAGTCCTTTAATAGGCGGGCTAGGAGGGGGCCAGCTCTATCTGCCTGCGCATGCTGCCTGTTCGTATATTCCCTATAGTCTAGGAGCCTCAGGTCTTCCAATAGCTCTGCGTGTCGAATGTGAGCCTCTTGTAGTGGTGTGAAGGGCGCATGCGTGCCGGCAGCCTCACTTTCTAGGGAAGCCAGGGAGCCCTCCACTTCCTTCAATTGATTAATTATCTCCCTTTTCCTGCCCATTCCAGCGGCCATGGCCGCCCCCCTAAGACAGACCTTAAATGCGTCCCACTCCACTTGACGGGTGCTGGCAGTGTCCATGTTTGTGGAGAAATATGTTTCTATGGCGTCGGACAGGGAGGCCCTGAACACTGAGTCTTCAAGAAGATCTGGGGACAGTCTCCAAGTAGGGATGGGGGCCAGCCGCCTGCCCCACTGCCATGTGAGTTCTACAGAGCTATGATCGGACAGGGTTTTCCCCATGTGTTGGGCCTTAACAATTGTATCCGCTACGGAGCGGGAACAGAAAATGTGGTCAATTCTAGTATGAAGCTGGTGTGGTGGGGAGAAAAAGGTATATTCCCTCTCCTATGAGTGTGTACTGCGCCATACATCAGTCAGGTCCCAGCCCTCAGCCCAACGAACAAGAGCATCCGCTTGTTTCCTACTCTCAGTCGCCTGTAAAGGGGGATGTGACCTATCCATCGTAACATCAAGCACAGCATTAAAATCACCCCCAATAAACCATCGATGATCAGCCCATTCTGTCAGCACCCCATTCACTGTCAACAAGAACTCCGATTGATTAGAGTTCGGCGAGTAAACACAGCCAAATACAACAGCATCCCCGTCCAACATCCCCCGCACAAATACATATCGGCCCTCTTTATCAATTCTATGCTCTAACAACTGAAAGGGGACAGAGCCACGGAACCAGATCGCCGCCCCCCTTGAAAATGCAGAATAAGAGGTAGCAAATAACTGTCCCCTCCATTTTTTGCGCAGCTTCACTGCTTCAGAGGCGTTCAAATGCGTCTCTTGCAGGCATGCAATCTGGGTTCCCCTGCGGTTGAGCTGGGCCAAAATTCTATGGCGTTTCTGGACTGCTCCCATGCCACGCACATTCCAGGTGCACATTTGGTAATTGTTAAGCGGCCCCATATCCAACCATGTGGTGCGACTCAGCGAACACCCAATGTACTGTAACCCGACCGACCCACTCCATTCTTATATGCAAGAACCTCCTCGTGCGAAGCCTGGTTCCTTGCCTTAATCTTGTAATTAGACCCTTTGCTGCCCTTCCTTAAGCCACCGAAACGAGGCCCCCCATGCCCCTCCACTCTCGCCGCTTCCACTCCCGCGCTTTGTCTCCCTCTAACCTGCCTCTGAAATTAAAGCGTTTTTATGCCCCCCACCCTCCCCCGTTTCATCACCCCAGGCCAAATTCCTCTTCGTTGGTACTCTGGGAGACTACTTATCGGCCCAGGATCACAGGATGTTGAGCCACACCAAGTTTAAAATGTCATTCCCTCTCTCCAAAGTCAACAGCTCTGAGCTTAGAGCCCCCTCGCTTCCCCCCTCATAGCCAGGCATGTACTGCTATTGTCTTACCCAAAACCTTTCGCTCTTGCGTACAATCACTAAATATACAACTCATAAGCTGAGGCTCCTGCAGCAGCCCCCCGCCACTCGCGCGCTCCCCTTGCGCGCCTTGGTCTACCCTTTAATCCGACTCTGCATTGAAACCTTCTTCATGTTACTCCGTGGGTCACCCCATGCCAAATACCTGGTTTGTGGTACTCAGAGAAGAGTAAATAATCTGCGCAAGATCACAGAATGTTGAGCCACTCCCAAGTCGGCAGCTCTCTGCATAGGCCACATCGCTTCCCCTATGGTCCCCACTATAGCCTACGGTTGCCTAGCGGGCCCCATTGACTAACTTGCGCCTCCTGTGATCCTGTCCGCCCTCCGAGCTTAGCCTGCCACTCAAGAATTGCAATTTTCTAACAACCATTGAGCCAGCCCCAGACAAAA